>NC_090293.1:25925552-27125552 GCF_037392515.1 Haliotis asinina | reverse complement strand
CCTTCACAGTTATTACAATAGAATTACAAAACAGGTTTAACACATGTGTTGATAATAGTAAAGAAGTGTTGTCTAAAGTGTGTTCAGTGCAAACATGATCTGATTACTGTAGTTGGATGCAATGTGAGGCACATACATTATTTTAAAGAAAGTATTTCTACATGAATTTTCATGATGCTATAAAAACATGGAATCAGGTCTATATCTTTATCTTGTATGATGTTGACTCTCCAATCAATGTTTATCAACACTATGTTAGAGTGAATGAGTGAGTATGGCTTCACACCACTTTTAGCAATATTCCAGCAACATCATGACGGGGGACACCTGACACCTGAAAAGGGCTTCACACATTGTGCCCATGTGGGGATTCGAATTCAGATCTTCAGCATGAAAAGTGAACACTTTAACCACTAGGCTACCCCACCGCCCTCTCAAGACTATGTACACAAACTGCACTTTAGACTTAATAATAATTTCACACACAATGAAAATGGCCATTTCTATGTCGTCCAGGATGCACTGTTAATAAAAGTAACTTTTATGATAAAATTGATATTTTAAACCTATCCTGATTCATAGTCTAAGGAAAAAGTTATGACTCGGGATGAAAAAAAAATTTTTAATTTACTCACGCAGTATTTCAAACAGTTTCTTATTGTTACGCTTCATTCATGTGATGCAAAAAAATAGGTAATTTCAGATAGAAGCTGATTATTTCAGATATCAAGTTCAAGGTAAATTGGTGTAATGAGAGCTACAGTTTGTGCAACACCTAATAAAATAACTACTTATTCATTTAAATTGTCTCGTATTTAATTAACATGTCTAAATAGACAGGAGAGTCAGTAGAATTACTATCCAAAGAAGTTGAAGGACACGGTTACGTATTTCGTGTTAATAAAACCTGTGTGACAGAGTAAGCTTGCACAGATTTACTTACATGAATTATCAAACAGTTCAAGCCAAACAGGTAAATCTTAACCATTATTAAACAGAAACACATTAGCAAACCAAAACCAAAAATCCAAAACGAGAATTTTCAACTGCATTCATTTTCAAGGTCTAACATATGCGCAGTTCTAAAACACTGCCAAGATTCCGAAAACATCTGTAACATATCATATTCAATTATCATCCAATTATCATCCAATTATCATTCAATTACTTTTGAAATACATGTGAAAATTCACTGTATTGTATTCTGTCACCAAGTCTACACAGGGACGTGACAACTCTACACTGCAAATAACAAAATATATCCCAAAATACAACCTTTCAAACCCAATGTCTGTGAGTTGTCACATCCCAAACTCAACTGAAAGGTGCTCTAGGGAGCAAGGCAGCATACGTTGTGAGCAGACGACAACTACAGCAGGAGACAGCATGTAGGGCAGACGTCAGTGCGGAAAACTGCTCTTTGTCAACAATAATGGCCTACCTCCATGATAGGCTATGTAATGAAGGACTTTCGTACCCTGCATCGACCTCATCTGTAAACGACGGAGCTCCTGCAGGCGATATATTTCACGACGCTTGATCTCATCCAGTTTGGTGCGGACCTGATGTCCAACAAGTTCTATGTGTTTTGCTACACTGCCATCCTACAAGAGACACATAAAAATACATATACACTTCTTGCAGAAAAACATAAATGTATGTTTTTTGTGTAAATATGTAACAAATGAACAGTCGATGGTTAGCAATGCACCATGAGTGAGTGAGTGAGTTGAGTTTTACGCAGCAGTCAGCAATATTACAGTTATATGGCAGCGGTCTGTAAATAATCGAGTCTGGATCAGACAATCCAGTGATCAACAACATGAGCATCGATCTGCGCAACTGGGAACCGATGACATGTGTCAACCAAGTCAGCGAGCCTGACCACTCAATCCAGTTAGTCGCCTCTTACGACAAGCATAGTCGCGTTTTGTGGCAAGCATGGTTTGCTGAAGGCCTATTCTACCCCGGGACCTTCACGGGTACAATGCACCATGAGTAAGTGAGTAAGTGAGTAAGTGAGAGAGTGAGTTTAGTTCTACGCCACATAGTTAACTCATGATTAGTACTCAATATATTCCGGTTATATGTCAAAGGTCTGTAATGAAGCAAGTCTGGACCACACAATGCAGTGATCAACAGCATGAGCATAAATCTAGCAAATGAGATATGATGACACGTGAGCAAGTCTGACCACCTGATCATGTTAGTCGCCCCCTTATGACAAGCATGGGTTACCGAAGATCATTTCTAGCCCTTATCTTCAAAGATCAATGCATTATACACGAAGGAATAGATTTTCTAAGTTCTCATAGTGCTTAAGATACCGTGTATACCCGCGTATAATGCGACCCCCCTTCTACATCCTTTCAAAATCAAGGATAAATCATATACCTTGTGTATAATGCGACCATGGATGAAACCGTTAAAAACAAGGAAATGAAATACAAATGGTCCTTATTTCGGATATTACAAGTAATTTCGGACTAAATGCAAAGTTTTCTTGTGAAGTGCTGGAATGGCTAACAAAGGCCAGATGACATCGTCTTTGGAAACTGAAAGTGAAACAGCTGGGAAAAACGTAAGATCTTATACCCCCTCATTCTAGGTACAAAAAACTCGCATTATACGCGGGTATATACGACAGTAGTAAGGTAGTGTTAATGTATCGCACTTAAAACATCTTAGCATTAAAAGAGCTTTGAAAATCTAGGCCCAGGACAATTTCAACAACAAACAAGAATCATCAGAAGATGACATATTCCCCCACTCCCCACCCCCGGCCCCCCCATATCTAAAAGGATAAATCATCTGACAGTTACTTGATGTTTTCTTAGATTAAGTTTGAATCATTTCCATGGAAGTCATGAAAAATATAAGTGCCATATATCTGTAAACAGCAAACGGCACCACTTCAAGATCTGTTTCATATATCTGCCCAGATCTGTTGAAAGATATGAAATGGTTTCCCAGTTGTGCTCTGGAAATGAAGCCTATCCCTCCATTTTGAGACTAAGTCAGAATTGTATCCATGGAAACCAGGAAAATTAAAATGCCAAAACATTGTAAATAGCAAAAGGCACCTCTTTGTGGTCTGTTTCTAATATCTGCCAAGTTTTGCTGTAAGATATTGAATAGTTTTTGAGTTGTGCTCCGGAAACAAAGCCTATCCATCCATTTTGAGACTAAGTCAGAATCGTTTCCATTGAAACTGGGAAAATGATAAATCACACAAATCTGTAAATAGCAAAATGCACCACTTTAAGGTCTCCCCTACATATCTGCCAAGTTTTGCAGAAAGATATTTAGAAGTTTTTGCATTGTGCTCCGGAAATGCAGCCCATCTCTCCATTCTAAGACTAAGTCCGAATCATTTCCATTGAAACTGAGAAAATAATATATCACAAAAACCTGTAAGTATCAAACAGCACCACTTTAGGTTCTGACTGATGTATGTAACAAGTTTTGCAGAAACATACTGAACGGTTTTTGAGAAGTGAAGCCCATCCTTCCATTTTGTGAAGTCCAAAACATTTTCATGGAAACAGAAAATAATAAATCCCAAAAGGCACCACTTTGGGATCTGCCACACATATCTAACAAATTTTGCTGACAGATATTACAAAGTTTTTGAGATGTGCTCAGGAAATGAAACACATCTGTCATTTTTGAGACTATGTCCAAGGAAACCAGGAAAATAATACATCACAAAAACCTGTAAATAGCAAAAGGCACCACTTCACGTTCTGACTGATATATCTACCAAGTTTTGCAGAAAAATATAGAACAGTTTTTGAGTTCTGCTCCGGAAAGGAAACACACCTCTCACTTTTGAGACTATGTCCAAAACGTTTCCATGGAAACCGAGACAATAATAAATCACAAAAACCTGTAAATACCAAAAGGCACCACTTCAGGTTCTGTTTGATATATCTACCAAGTTTTGCAGAAAAATATTGAACGGTTTTTGAGTTCTGGTCCAGGAACGAAGCCCACCCCACCATTAGACTAACACCAAAATGTTCCATGGAAAAACAAAAAAAACAAAACAAAAAATGCCAAAACTCTGTACATAGCAAAAGGCACAACTATAGGTTGAGATTTTTATATCTATCAAATTTGGTCTAAAAAAGTAGAACGGTTTCTGAGTTATGCTCCAGAAACAAAATGATTACAGACAGATGAGGCGTCGACTATATCACCCCGGTATGTAATGCCGGGGGTATAAAAATGGACAGACTACAAGACATCATGCCCTAATGTTCAGAAAACAATGTGATTCAGTTCATCAAATGTAATTCGTATAATTCTGACCAGTTAGCTACATACAAATAGATAAGGAATACTTGTAAAATTCAGTTTGTATATACCTCTCCTATCACAAAATAATGAAAGAAAGGTTCACTTACCTTTATGTCAGATACATTCGACTCTTCTAGTTTCTTCCTGAACTCTGGATCTTCCTCCAGTGCCATGACAACTTCACGGAGATAACGGTCATATGATAAATTTGTGCCCTGGAAAAAAATCAGTCAAAAAGAGATAATTATCATAAGAGATTATTTACTACCAAGAAAATACACAGCTGATAATCTCCATTTCTACCAAGAGTAAAAAATAACAATATGACAGATGAACAGGTCAAAACAAATAAAAAAGTCCATGTCAACTCATTTTAACCTTCTGTCTGAAGGACCATCTTAAACATGTTAAAGAAGACAGCTAATTACCAGGGCCCCGTTTCACAAAGCTCGCGTAAGACTAAGATCTCGCAACTTTCTCGTAGCATTCATACCTACTGTGCTGTAACACAGAAGTATGAATGCTACGAGAAAAGTTACGAGATCTTAGGCATATGAGAGCTTTGTAAAATGGGGCTCAGTCCTGCATCACAACCTGTGAACCTGTGATCCTCATGTTAACAGCTCACAAAATTAACAACATTTATTGGTGGCCATTCTGCTGCTGCCTGACAGACATTGCTAAGCGGAGGTAAGTCTAAACCAGGTAAACTGAGGGCAGCAGTGACAGGTCATTATACAAAGTGAGTGAGGAGAGCTTAACAGCACTTTTAGAATTATTCCAATTATATGGTGACTACATACCAGCAATATGCCAGAAATATTTACAACAATGTTTCCACAATATTCCATCAACATGACAGTAATATTTCAAGTACACTCAAGAAATAAACCAGCAATAACAATGTCTAGGGACCCCAAGAATTGTTTTCATACAAAGAACCCTCGTCTATCATACAGATCCTTAAACAAATAGATCCAAGAAAGCCCATGCAAGTCTAGATTATGTAGCAAGTTTATATTCCCAGTTTCTAAAAATGAAGAAAGTGGGCTCCTTTTCATAACATTCTATGATATTAATTGAGCAACTGCTTTTTCCATAAAATATGTTCATTTTACAGACAAGATGCTAGTGTAAAAGTACCCCTGTGATCTTTAACATAACCAGTGACATCTTTAAACAACATTTGCGTTACGTTTTCGGAAACACTACACATCACACATTTCCTCCTGCACAGTCAATTCACTGCAATTGATGAATGCCACTAAGAACTAAGTCACAAAGGAACAATGCAACTTTACATCTTAATCTAGACTTTCCTTAAGGTGATGGCGTCACTTGCAGGAAATACCCCACACCAAAACAAAGAAGACTTCAAGTGAACCAGATAGGTCATATATGCCAATATGTGTACTCATCAACCCTGTTGAGTCCATGATTTCTGCTACTTTACTTGCAGCTGAAACTGCTAGGGGTAAACATGATAAATTTAGCTATGTATTGCAGCCATTTTACGACTGGTAGTTAAAATGCTCGTAATTAAAACAAGTTAGTCAGCCCAAAGCGTTACCACTCCTCAACACACACGCCATCACCAGTGGCATTATTTAGATAATAACAGTGAGAGGCATCAGTTCAAAACAAGACCTGTATTCAGGCAGTTTGGGTATAAAACATGTTAGGAGCACAATCAATAAAAAAGGTCACTTTCATTCTGAATCATGTTATCAGGCATGTCAAGAATGAAAGGTCTATTCTTGTAGATTAACAACTATAAAAACCTAGTGAAACCTTTATCTAGTAAGAAGATACATCAGAATACAGTAGAAGCTGTCAAAACCGGCACTGTCCAATCCGGCAAGTTGTCAACAACAGCATTATAACTCAGCCCCATTCATGGCTTCTACATTTACCATCAGTTCTACAATCCAGCACTTTGTCTAAACTGGATTATTTCTTCAGTCCAAATGAGTGTCGGTTTACAAAGCTTCCACTATATATGTTGATTTGTAGTCAGCAATTTTAATTATGTTTTCTAATTCCAGAAAGCAAAGACTTGATATTGTAGGCAAGAAACATATATGCTTAAGGGAACTGTACAGATTGCTTCTCCAACAGGCAATGCTAGATAATCCACATAAACTGGTTCTTGAACTGGTTCTGCTATGTTTCCAGTCTAAGTAAATTTACCCTCAGTACTTTTCGTAACACTCCACTACTGAGTCTAACAAAACCTTATGGGAGGTCACGTCAGGTAACCTTTGAGATTGACCAATCAGAACACAGCTTACCAAATCGCGAAAGTGGATATTCGCGCATACCTTTTGAACTTTTTATCTCGAAAAGGTTCGTACCCAAATGATTCCGAATGCTATATAGCGTACGCTCGCTTCCTAGTGATGCACATGGCGTACGTACAACCATGACAACGGTGAGTAAACAGTCGCTGAAAATGGTGTTTTTGGCAATATTTAAGGATGTCATCTTGCGGAAATATTAGCTAACGGTAACCATGTCAACAGAAACCCCAAAGCGTATATACTGCAGGTCAAATAACTGTGTTATATGCAGATTTTTGTTTGTGGAGAGATCTGTGTCAGTGACCTGAATATTTTGAAAGTCCCTTCGATTCCGAAATAGTAGCCATTGTCTGATTGGTGAAATCTATTTAACCACCTCGTGTTTGACTGGACGGTCATTGGTCGCTAAAAGGTTACCTGACGCGACCTTCTTGTTTTGTTAGACTCAGTAGTGGAGTGTAACCAAATACACTGAGACTAAGTTTACTTAGATTGGCTATGTTTCACATGTTTTTACACCAATGTAACTTAACGAATCCTACAAAGATTTGATATTGTAGGAGAGAAACATATGCTTGGGGACATTATACAGATTCTGGTTTATATTGCCAACAGGCTATGCTAGATAATCAACATAAACTGGTTCGTGAGCAGGTTCTGGTCCATGAACTGGTTCTACTAGTATCACATGTTTTACATCAATGAATCGTATGCATTGTAGTGCAGAAACTGGAAACAGATGTATCATATTGTGAGCCTCATGTCTCAAAAAAATATTATATTGCCATAGTGTTTCACCATTACTGCAGAACAGGTTCAGCATTTATTGGTGTTGATCTGCATCACATATTTTATGAGCACCCATTGCTAGTTAGAAATTGTAACACATGTTTTATTTAGGATTACCCTTCTACAGTACAGATTCCAGGGCTTATTTTGATTAAGTCCTGTCCTCGATTTGAACAACACACCAACACTAAGTCAGCGGTCTAACCCACTCAGCCACTATGGCTTCAATAAATGGAAGCCTGACAAATGGTAGTCTGGACGATTACCTTTATCTTACCTTACACATAAATGTCATTTTCTGATTGGCTGAGCCAATAAATGTACCCCCCTTATATGCGAGTAACATTTACCCACTGGAAATGCCAAACTGTGGGAATTCGTCTGGTACATCATATTTAGCAGTGATTGCACTGGTGCCTTTCTCAGGTACTCCTCATCGTATCCAATACCTGTACTTGAAACAGTTCAAACTTAACATTGAGGTGTTTGGTGTATGTTGTTCACTGGTCCCTCATGGGACATGGGTTGATGTACCCTCTATGTTTGTCTGTATCCCACTCAGCTTGTGCTCAATGAATATAAACAAATATAGAGGGTACATCAACCCAGGTCCTCCTCATGACCTAGTGGACAAGTTATGTTGTGTACCCCTACGATGAGTATGAATTGGAATGGCACAAACAACCGCAATTTTGAATCCACAATGCCATTTACAAAGTGGTCAAATGTACCTTTGAATGCAACATTAACCACACTTTATTTTGCTAGAACTGTCTTTAAATCAATAACTGAAAATCTCCCACACAAATTAAACTAACTTTGAATAAGATCATAATTTTAGAATTAAGTCAACAGAAATTGGAAACACAAATGCTTCAACTTCACAATAAGCTTTCATTAATGACCTTTTCAAAATATATGAAAAAATTAAAATCGCAAATCAATACTTTTATCAATACTGCTTATTTTTCAAAATGAAATCAGATGTTTATTCAAACAGTCATGTGGCCATCATTAATTTTGTTCAAAAGTTCAAGAACTGACAGACATTGTGCACAAAATCTAAATCATCCAATGATCTGACCGTTAACAATATGATCAGCCTTGAGGTGATTAATTTTTTTATCATTACTGATGCATTCTGGATGACAAATTTTGGAGTGAAATGACATCTAAACCCAAGTTCCCCCTAGCTGAGCCTCGGGATGTTTCACAGGAAAGAGCTGTGTGTCAGTGCTATTTATATCTCATGCTGTTACAGTCATAATACGGCATGTTATTCCCCGTAAAGACTAGGTCAGTTGTAACATATTTCATTATTATTATTTCCATGCTTCTCCAAAATAGATTCTTTCATCATATTCAGTATATCTGGAAAACAATAAGCTTTGGGTCTATCATAAGATCAGTGATTGATATTGATGCTAAACATTCATTTAATCAATAATGACATCTTTTTTTCTTGAGGGTGTATTAATGATATTTGAGTGTGGCTTAAGCCGTTTTTAGCAAATTGCAGCAATATCGAGGAATTGGACTCCAGAAATAGGCTACACACATAGTTCCCATATGGGGAACTGAACCCTGGTCTTTCACACGACAAGCAAACACTTTAACCACTAGGCTACCCAGTAACCCTGTACGGTATTTGAATCTAGAAGGCCTTCAATCTGTAACATCACCATGGTGCATAGACACATCCAGGATTGGAACTCAAGGCGGATCTGAGGTTCTTGTAGGTGCATCAGTGATAACAGAATCTGAAAAACCCTTCAATCTCTATAACCATTTGGGCTAGCACTGCTGATATTGGTAAGTGCTCAAAATTTAGGGGTTTCCTAGAATTCAGGCAGTCATTCCAATGGTATTAGAATTTAATAACACCCCAATCTTCATTTTACATTATCTTATTTCGTTTACATTAAGCTGTCATACTTTATACAGTCAACATGCAGAAAAGTGTTCATGGTAAGCACACTGATTGCCTGTCATGTGTATATTAGTAATAGTAGTATCAGTTCTGCTCAAATTTGAAACTATCAATTATCTCGTAGCTACATTGTTGGTATTTTAAAACAAGTTTCATATGTAAGCAAAATAGGTAAAAGAAACAAAAGTCTCCTGTTTCTTGTGCCTGTTTTGCCAGCATGTGAAACTTGTTTTAAAATACCACTGATGTAGCTATGAGATAGGGCAAATACGACCAGTAATGATACTACTAGTATACTCATGATGGCAGTCTGTGTTAAGAGTTTCATTGGGTATACTCAGCTTCAGGTTTTATTCTAAACAGTGCTCAAAAACAGGAGTCATTTACCCTACACTTATTAAAGGGGGTGAGAATGGGAGGTGTTTAACTTCACATTCAAGATTATTTCCTGTATATAGTCCAAGTGGGTTCATTTCTTCCATCACTCACCTAACACTACAGTCCTCGTGCTTTAATTACAGTGCAGTTTGTCTAATTCGGACCGGTTTGAGACTGAGAAAAAAGTCAAAATTAGACAGCAGTCAGAGTTACACCGAATTTTCAATAAACAAGGATTACATCGGGACCGTAACCAAGTATATCCAGCAATCTGAGAAAGACAGAGTCCCAACTGGACAGAGTGCACTGTACAATAGTTTACCACAAAACTATACTTTATTATAAAACACATTGGGGTAGAGCGAACTTTATTTCCTAATTAAAGATAAGGGTCAGTGCACAAAACCATATATAAGACACATGGATAAGTTTATTTTATGGGGGTAACTTATGAGATATTTCAAACACCTCTAACAACTCCAAGCCATATTTTAACCCTATCTGCTGAACTCCCAGCACAAGAAACAACAAGTAGTAGCTGTTAAAAATGTCTCGAGCTATCAAAAGGCCACCAACCTTCCACTCATGAGGGAAAACACTAATGCTAGAGTTGAAGCGGTCATTGTTGCCACAGGTACTACAAATATGTGAGTGAGTGAGTTAGTTTAGTTTTAAGCTGCACTCAGCAATATGTCAGCTATATGATGGTGGTCTATAAATAATAGAGTCTGGACAAGGCAATCCAGTGATCAACAACATGATCTGCGCAATTGGGAATCGATGACATGTGTCAACCAAGTCAGCGAACTTGACAAGCACACTCGTCTTTTGTGTCAATCATATGTTGCTGAAGGCCTATTCTACCCTGGGACCTTCACGGGTCATACAAGTATATATCCAAAATACCAGTATGTTTCTATATACAGGAACATGCTATACAGAAATGTACCCTAGCCAAAATCAGAAAACACAAAGGTACTCACTACCGTAAACTGGAAAAGAGCTCTCATTTAACGCTTACTGACTACATGTAGTGATGTGCATAGCAATATATTTGTTACTATGTATTCTGGTTTCTTGTTTACAGCAATACAATAGTATCATACAATAGTATGACACTTCTGTTCAAGAAAACAGCAAAATGTAGAATGCACTCATCCTTGGGTGTGTGTCTGTATTCTGATTTTTGGCCATGGTATGTTTCAGAACACAAAAAACATACCTGGGGTACACATCTGTAGTGATCTGTGAAGGTCCGGGGTAGAATAGGCCTTTAGCAAACCCATGCTTTCCATAAAAGGTGACTATGCTTGTCGTAAGAGGCGACTAACGGGATCAGGTTGTCAGCCTCGCTGACTTGGTGGACATATGTCAATAACTGTCATCGGTTCCCAGATCGAAGCTCATGTTGTTGATCACTGCATCATCTGGTCCAGACTTGATTCTTTACAGACCACCACCGCATAGCTGGAATATTGCTAAGTGTGGCGTAAAACTCAACTCACTCACACACTCACATCTGTAGTATCAATGCCGACAATCCCTTCAACAATACCTGTCGACTGATTCATTGTCTAATGCCTCACTCAGCAATATTCCAGCTATATGGCGGTTGTCTGTAAACAATCGAGTCTGGACCAAACAAACCAGTGATCTACAGCATGAGCATCAATCTATACAACTGGATACGACGACGTGTCAACCAAGTCAGCAAGCCTGACCACCAATCCTGATAGTTGCTTCTTATTACAAGCATGAGTTACTGAAGACCAATTTTAATGGTTATCGGCAATACTAGATGTAGACATGGATACTTAGTTCAATTAGCCCTCCAAACATAACTACAGATAACTTTAATCAAGAAAAATTATTTTCAAATAAAGAAGAAAAACAGCCACGTCGGTCAATCATTACAAACTCCTCATCAAGCATAACATGATAAAACAAAATCTTACTCATTCTATGATATGAAAGTGAAACTAGAAACACAAGAACAAATTGGAAAACAAAAATCACATAAAAAAAAGAGGCTTTCAATCTGCATACTACCAAACAAACTCTAAAATACTACAGTATTTCCCTTCAACCTGCACACTGCAGCTAAAATGTCTCATATCCTACCTATTTTGTCAACAGGTGCAGGCAACATGGAGCTGTCGTACACTGTGCAATCACTAGCAAGAAGAAATATTATTAGTGTTATACATCGGTCTGTAGTCAACTTGTGCAGAATTGCCTGGACATTTGGAATATAACAATATCTGTACCTCATCTGTGAGCTCCGAGAATGAGAAACAACAAGTAGCATCAGTGAAAAATGTCTTGTGCTGTAGTCTGGCAATAGTCAGACTCACTGCATAAGTCTAAGAATGTAATATAAATGGGATTACCAGTAGATCACAGTATCTTCAAACACAGGCAAACTGTAGCGCAAATGGGGTTGCACAGCATAAAGAAAATGACCAGTCTTCATATATGGGAGCGAAGCGAGCAAAGGTTGGCAACATACTTTCCTCGCTTCGGATCGAAAAATATTTTTCATCTCAAAATAAAATATCACCACCATCAAAGGTACACTCCTATTTCCTCCTTTGGTTGTGCTCTCAGATTTCCTACCTCATGTGTGATAATTACTCACATGAAATATGTTTTATTCAACATTTCAAGCACCACTCATGGTATTCACATCATTCTTCACCGCCATTACCTCTGCCAGCTTCCAGTTGAACGGAATGATGGAACAAGAATAAGCAGAAATTAAAAAGAAATACCACCCTAATTTTATCATGAACCTGCTGGGATTTATTTGTCTTATCTGTTGTCCCTACTGTTAGAATTTTCGTAACATTCTTTCTACATAAAAACACTTCTGGCGTAATGGGCGAATGAAGCAGGGGAGGTAACTGTAAGTATTCCATATGGAATAATACCCTCATGTTCCTCAACTCCGTTGAATCGAAAACTGGAAGGGGTAATGGAGGCGAAGAACGGTCTGATCTACAAAGAATAGCGTTTAAAATGTTGAATAAAAAATATTTCATGTGAGTAATTGTTCAACATGGGGTTGGAAATGTGAGCGCACAACCTAGTGAAGAAATAGGTGTATACTTTTGATGGTGGTGATATTTTATTTTGAGATGAAAAATATTTTTCAATCCGAAGCGAGGAAAGTATGTTGCCAACATTTGCTCGCTTCACTCGCATGTAAGAAGACTGATCATTTTCTTTATGTTGTGCAATCCCATTTGCGCTACAGTTTGGATGTGCTTCAAATGATGCATTTTACAACTTAATACAAGGGCATGTTCCCAGAATCAATATTTTGGGTAGTAAAAATACATGAAGTTTCATGATTATCTCTATGACTTAAACATGTTCTGGTAAACTCTACATTCTTTCATTCACATTTTAATTAATTAACAAAACAGCATACCCCTTTGATGGGCATACCTGACACAAGATAAATTGTAACAGAAATGAAAATACAAACCCTCAAAATCAAATGATTTCTGTTATCAAAACCATAACAATTATATTTAGGGTTTTAGTATGTGGAAAACAGACTGCATGTACAATCAGTGTCACTTTCAAACACAGAAGCTCCCAGTATATCACAAAACGTATCATATTACAGTACAAAAACAACAATATACTCCAATGCAATTTCCAAATACACAGCCTTAGTAATTAGATGATACAACCTCACACAAATTATGCATTTTATGTTTCGAAGGCCTACCATGACATTTTGGCCAGGATACGTCAGCTTCTATACTTGTGAAGTGATATTTCATTCACTCTTAACAATTTTACTCACTTTTCACAAGTGTGTATTTATATTTCATATTTTATTATGGAGTTGTATTTGTATATGTGCGGAACAGAAGAACAAAATCTTCTTCCTTCCTTCTTCTTACAGTTTTAATGCTGATATTAATCCCAGAACATACACAAGTTCTGGGTACAACTACAAAAGCACCATTCATGAAACTCACCACAATGTTAAATGATTACCTTAAAGGTCACATGCAAACAAAAAATCAAACATTATCAAAATACAATTATCACTTATTCATGACATATAAAATACATTGCTGCTTGTAAAAAAACAAATAAACAAAATTATAAGTGTACAATTGTGATTCAAAAGTGCAATATTTTGTGCTTGGGCTTACTTCCCTCAAAATGAAGCCCACAGTAGACTGAACCCAGTCATAGCGGGCGGATGTGCACTCAAATTTAACTACGGCTTCCGATGGGCTGTTTCATTTGCTGATACGCTGTGGGCTCATTGTGCAAACAGAAAGATGATCAGTGTGATTGGCATTTTAGAAGTATGGCAAGTCACAGGAAAGTAAGATTCTTTATGGATAACAACCTGATGCATCGTTTCAGTATTGATTCATATACCGTTGTCAAACAAAATCATATACACTAGAAGTTGTTATCCTTAAAAAATGTATTTAGAGATGTTGGGTTTGGTAAATACATGTTCTCTGAATTTGCGTTCAATCCAATCAAACATCATCTCAGAAGAGATGGTGAATAACTGCATGACTGGAAACTGTCATTCGTCCAAGTACAAAGCTGCTTACCACAATCAACAAGTTTTTTATGTAACGAGTAGATTATTTACTTGTTTGTGTACAAAACCAGGATTAAACCACTGCGCACGACCTCATACTCCGGGCATGCATACTGTTTCAAACTCCACGTACCTATTCACGGCGCATGCGTTATAGGGACAGCAAAGCATAGCTGTTGACACCACTTTTTTCCCAAGCGCAGGGGGAAATTTAATTAATTTGAACTCCGATTTCACAGGCTTTTTTTTCATCACGTTTTTTTCATCCTTATGGGTTGAATTAGCATTATTGATGATTTGTTTCGGGAAGTTCATACCGAAAGGTATCAGAATCTGCAAAGTTGTGTTTTACGTAGCATGTGACCTTTAAGATAGGTCACTGGAAGTCAACAATTATTTCATGTTTATCAGCTGCAGGCAAACAATATCATGAATCAAATCAATCACGTTTTCCTAACAGAACATTACTTGTATATCAGTTATGTAAAATATCCTTGGCTCTTTGAAACACTTTATTTAACTGACCATGTTAGTCACCTCTTACTCAACTATTTTACTTTCCATATTCTTTCAAACATTAGTAGTCATGGAGTGATAAAAATTCCTGGTTCAGTTAGGAGATAAACATCATGTGTTGGCCAATTTTGCGGGTGTTATTGAGTATTTGAAGCACGGGAATGCATTTGGAACCGACGGCGATAGCCGGAGGTTTCAAATGAAATATTCCCGTGCTTCAAATACTCAATAACACCCGGAAATTGGCCAACACATGATGTTTATCGACACTGTAAACACAAAAGTAAACCAAAGGGTTTTTATGTCTGCACTCGTTTACATCGAATACGGATACAGCAGTGAAGTGTCATCAGCTGGCCGTTTCAACTGGTTCCCATGGTAGCATCTGGAGCTGCTCATTTGTGACGTCATTCTAACTTTACGTCACAATATGATTTGAATGACGTCATCACTGTTGATGACACAACAAAACAATTGTTTACGTGTCAATACGCGGTGAATAGTCTTTCAGTTTCCGGGAATCTAATACCATTTAATCATGTTTTTCAACCAATCAGATTACAGAACACAGTGAGTTTTGGTTTACAATTCTCTTTCATCTACTGACCAACAAAATATGTCAAGATCCAGTTTGTTCTTTTTCATCTCTGTTATGACTGACAACAGGATTTTATACCATTTACATATTTTTCATAGGTTTGTTCTTGACGAATAATTTTCTCTCGTCTCTATATGGCTGGAGTATTGTTGATGTGACAATAAATTTTAACTCACTCTCTCGCTACTGTAAAGTGTGGATACAGCTTTTTGAGAAAGGGGACGGACATTTCACTGACATCCGAGTTTCAATGGTCCTTCAACAAAATTTCAGAACAAAAAGGAAGGGGAGGGTGAAGAACCTTGCAAAAAGCACACATACACACCTCTCACCTCAGATCTGCCTCTGATACTACAGAGATTAAGAGTTGAAGTCAGTTTGTAAATGCTCAGTTTGAATTTCAAAACACAAAACAACACAGGCAAATGAAAGGTTCCATGCTAAATGCATGAGTGATTATGTTGAATTTTATACCTCTTCTATCAATATCACAGTGAGGACACCAGAACACAGATTCACACATTGTACCCACAAGGGAAATCAAACCCTTAAATGCAATACAAAAACAACTCAAAAGCATCCAGTCTTGAAAAATATAAATATCAATTTTAAGAGTGCCCTAATTACAGCATTCCCACCATTGAACAATATGGACATATAGATGTTAATCAAGCTGCATCATGCCACAGGCATCTGCCACAAATTACAAGCTTATCACAGAAAGTCATCTTCATGTCAAACACACCTGCTAACCAATCTGGATCTATTCAGATTTTAACAAGACACAACATATTGTGACTGAATATATTTCTGGATAACTATCCAGGCCAAAGGCAAATGGTATTCATTGCTAGGTCATTTGACTGCGTAAGTATGGTTGTTGGAAGGATTAAATTTCAACTTATAATTTGATTTTTCTGATATTTCAGTTCTTACTAGAAATACATTTACATATATGTCCAGACATTCCTCATCAGTTTTTTCTTACTGATATAAGGCCTGTGAAGGTCTGGGGTAGAATAGGCCTTCAGAAACCCATGCTTGCCATAAAAGGTGACTCATAAGAGGCGACTAATGGGATCCGGTGGTCAGACTCACTGATTTGGTTGACACATGTCATCAGTTCCCAGTTGCACAGATCGATGCTCATGTTGCTGATCATATATTGTCTGGTCCAGACTCGATTATTTACAGACCACCGCCATATAGCTGGAATATTGCTGAGTGCGACGTAAAACTCAACTCACTCGCTCTTACTGCTACAAAATTTATTCAAATAGAGAAAATATCTCTCTAAAAGAAGCATACTGTATCACACATACCTTTAATACCTGAGACCAAAAATTCATTATCGTATTGTAATATCATATACTAGGTTTAAAACAACACTGGAAGGTTACAATATGACGTGTATCCACCTGGGCCTAGATTTTCAAAGCTCTCCTCGCGCTCTCTTCACGTCATAAGTTAATGTTAATGTAGGGCACTTACGACAATCTTAGGACTAAAAGAACTTCGAAAACCTAGGCCCAGAGCTGGAATGAATACCCTTTGAGGCACTACCCTATGATTTGTACCATAAAATTAGAGTCATGAATATGAATATCTATTCATAATTACATACAATATCGAGTGAGCAGTTAAAGATTTAGTTATCATATATTAGAGATACAGTAACAAAATAATTTATCAAGACAATGTCAAGGCTTATAGCCTAATGTTTTGGTTGACAAAGCAAAGCAACACAAGTTAGGCTACTGCATTTCTTCTAATTCTTTCCATATTGTATATCTCATATGACAAGTGACGTTTGAGAAAGAAACACTTTCTTAAAAGATATACACTTTATAGCAGGCTCAAAAAAAAAACCTAGCTGAAGGTACATTCTTGGCATGTACTTTCAAAAGTGGACTTGAAACTCAAATTACAACACATTTTAAATAGAACAACAAACGTTAAGTGGAGAAACGAAAAAGTAAAAGAGTAGCCAGTAATCTGTTTTGGCCAATATATTGTGTTGTACTGATGCAAAAACAGAAATTATTAACTTGATCATCATGTTACAACTCTGTGAGATGTATCATTTTACTGTGTGTTTACTTGTGACACATATCTATCTGAATTCCTTACGACCGAAATATTTACATGTCTTCCTGATTTGCCATTGCATGATACTGACATACCGGTTTGCTCTTACATAAAGAACATCTGGCGAGTACACTGAAAAATCAATACAGTGATGAGCACAGCTTACCAAACAGCTGGTGCACATATGAAAAAAAGTAATATGAAGGAGAATTGAGTGAAAAGTAGATGTGACCATAAAAACATATGTGTCAGTTTATTATATGCAGATAATTGATTTCTTTGTATGTTTGTCTATGAAAAGGATGACTAAGAATTGGACCAAGATTCTTACCATAACGTTCAGTAAATTTAGACAACAGGTCAGTTTCTGGATTAAGAATCAAAGACAATCACACCTTGTCATAAAATTAATGTTGGAAACTTTTAGGGTCCTGTGTTACTCAAATATACATAAAGAATTGAAGCAACGTAAGAAGAAGCAACCATAATTTCTAACCATAGAACAGCTGTCCTAAAAATATGCTTACTTGCTGTCAAAAGGTAGTATTAACTTTAAATGATTACTTGTGAACCATGACTTTATCAAGGGGAGTGGAAAACTAAATTTATGGACTAAGAATTAACAGCCATATAATCCCCCCCCAGAATCATTTTTTCTAAAAATGATCCCAGTGTTAATGTCCTTTCATATGTTCACCTTCCAATGTAAATCATGAACCTGTGTGAACAGTCACAGATATTAACCTTATTTTCAGACAGGCGATTCGGGCCAGTAGATATAGGAACTTACTGGCCAAACTGTTTTCTACTGGCCCAGTTAAAAAAATGATGCAGTAAAAAACTCATTTCATATCAACCAACTGTACTGAGGCAAACATTTAAATGATTATGGTGAGGCTTTTAACCAGTTATCAGAAGAGGGGATTCGGACAGAAGTCTTTCCATCTTTATGAGCACACAATGACACATGCCCTTGTCGCCCACGTGGCAACAAGTAGCATGGTTCTAATTCACTAAGATAAACTTCTACTCAGGGCGAGTGTTAATTTCCATCACTCGTCAATGCAACTTCCAAAGCCTGAACATCACATAACCAGGCACTACACGAAAGTTTACACTGCATGATTCTGCATGCACTGTGTCACAGGGTTGAAAGCTTTTATAGGATTCTTGACACATTTTTATATGATTCAAATAATCAAATATTTTTTTAAAAACCTAGTATCCAACTTACAGATGTTTTGTTTTGTTTTTTTAAACTGAAATATACACAATTATCACAAGCATATGTAACTACGTGTCTGCACTTATCTGATAATGCTTGAAATGTTTTAACTGAATTCTAATACTGAGCAGTGGAAATTGATCATTCAGTAACCTCTACCTGAATGTTCAATGATTAACCAAAACTCACCCCTGGTTCATCATCTGATCCCCCTTCTACAGCTCTGTCGTGGGGAGGGGGTGGGCCCTTCTTTTGAGCCACAGGTTTACTATCTGTCAAGCCAGCCATGAAGATCATAGCAGCAGCTATCGCCACAGACCAATGCATGATTTATTAATACTGTAAAGAAAGTACAAAGTAAACTAAGTAATGAATGTTTACCAACATATTCTGCATCACAAACATACTGAAGTCAAAGGTGTTATATTCAGATTGAGGGATACTCAAATTGTTTTGAATAACTTCTCATATCGCAAGAGACCGTAGTTCCATATGGTTTAAATATGAACTCTGTCCATGAACACATGCAGAGTGTTTTCTAAAAGTACTCCGAAATAACAACATTCGACCAGGTGTTTGTAAATCACTGGACTTGTCAAACCGGACCTAACTTATCTTGCGTGAAATACTTCTTGGTAACATACATACTCTAATTAACTAGTAACAGGTAAAATGATATGGAATAAACATAAATATCGATTAAGGAAAAGAAAGGGCCAGCAAACCCGAAGGGCTTACCTGTATGTACCAGATGGTATCTTTTCTCAATAATTATCGCAAGACGCTCTCTCGGTCGGCACAGAAGCACCGGAAGTAGTACGTGGTCTGCACACGGGGATCGGAGTAAAACTTTCCTATGGTTTGATTGGTTGAATTGATAAGTACACGTAATCGTATTCACAATCGGAACGTCATATAGTGCCTCGGGTTACATCGGTGACGAAAGATCAAATTCAGGATATAACCTCTGGCATTTCTATGAAAACAACAAAACAACGTAGAAAGATTTGCATGGTTGGAAAACAATATGTATCATTACATCTACGAAATTATGTTTGAGTATTAACGGGTACAACACCTAAATAACAGTTTTTGAATATTCTTCCACAGAAAATAATGTTAGTTGTTCTAGTGATCGTATATAGGGATAGGGCCCGTTCTAATTTGCGTAAATACTCAAAGGCGCGAAGAAATCGACAGATTGTTTGTTTTTGATGTATATGCTGTATGTTATGGTTGAGAAAGCATGTATAAATTTGAGACCATTTTTTGTACGCATGTGTGGCTGCTTTGCATCTACTGAAAGTTTGTAATATATTCAACTTCCGGTGAAGATGTAAAGATAACATTTAACTGTTTTAGTAAAGTCCCCATTCACGATGTCGGGAGGAAATCTCGTACACACTCCATGCTCCAACCAGGGTCAACAACTAAACCTTGTCAGTTATAAAGAGTAAATATGAAAAGTACATGCTCTCTCTCTCTCTCTCTCTCTCTCTCTCTCACACACACACACACACACATACACACACACACTTTCTTAATTGGGTGACACTTTATTGATTCGCCAGCAGTAGCGCGACTGTCGCATCTGCCTCCTCTTATAGCTGACATAATGTATATCACTCGTGTCATGTAAAAAATGTAATGCCGCATGATTTAATTACCAGTAATGCAGAAAACCACACTTGCCTATCATAATCCTACTGACCTATGATTGAATCATATGCAGATATTCCGTAGTCACGGTGCAAGGCAGTAGACTCTCGATCTGTGGTAATCAATACAAACGGGCAGCCCATGGGGTTGTATTGCAGTCTCCACTGCGTGGTTGGGTATCCTTGTCAGTCCTATGCCACTCCTCCGGGCGGAAAACTCCGGAACTGACGGTGTATTTCTTCTTTCTTTCCCCGTATATCGTTGCCTCATTAGTATAGCTATATTCATGACCTCAATTGCAAACACAAGTATATGTATTTGATGACGGGGGTAAAGGTTTAACTGCTCTGTGCTCAGGAGATGCACATGGACGAACACACCATCACACGTAAACAAACTGCAATTGCAAGCGTGTATTTAGACAATAATACACCCAATTCTCGATGTCAGAATAAAAATTCGTACATATATGTACCCTCTCTTAGACTGTGTTAGCCTCCTGCCCCCCCCCCTTTCCCCTCCATCTCTCTCTCTATCTCTCTCCCTCTCCCTCTCTCTCTCCCTGAGATATTTAACCTACTTAAAACAGCCGTTCTTCGTGTTTTATCACGACTCAACCACAGACACAACTCGGTCTTCTTGCTCACGTGTATATTTTACATTCGCTTCAAAAGGTATTCAAATAATCAATATCAGAAAAAGAAAACGAAGTGCCCCAAACTGACACAGCAGACGTCATGTCACTATTCAAATGAATAATCAAATAAATCCAACAGCACTGTTTGGAAAACATTGTTGCCTTTTGAAACAGACTGTTTATGATTAGAACACAGCATCATGCGTCGCAATTTTAAGAGTGGAATTATCTGATTGTCCAACTTCGATACAAAGAAGTACGATAAAATGTGTTATACTAATGATGGGCGCTCTCGGACATGATGGTAATCCATATATTTGGGGTTCAGCAGTAGCAAGCTAAATCTGACGACTCTGGTCTATATCAGCGCTGGGGCATAGAGAAAACACGCAATACCTATGCGGAGCGAAGAACTGGGTTCCTGTCTACAAAACAAAAATCAATGATTATCGCACACCACTCAGCGCCTGCCATCCGGAAAACTGTGTCATTAATAAAGGATATGGATCGAACGATTTTGGAATGCACATGTGTTGGAATTTTAAGTTCGTATCTTCGTTTATAAATACATGATACGGATTTTGACGGTTAAAAGTTGTGCAACATCTTGGAGTATATATGATACAGATCTATCTTGGCAAATCGTTAAACCCATCTACACACCACCCCCCCCGTGTAAATATTTGGAGGTCACCAATGTGAATTTGAATTGATATATGCCCATATGTAGAGATTAAATGTATGTATTTCCAAAACAACATTTTATTTAAAATACAGTGATGTATTTTGATGTAAAATTTGGGAGAAGAATGATATCTGATAAATGATTTGCACATATGTAAATCAGTCAGCAGTGGTAACGTGATTATCAAGAAACCCACATCGGTAGCAAATGGACAAAGGTTCTTTATCATAATCTGTGCTGTCGATTTCGTATTGAAAACTCCGTAAGATTCCGGCTAACTCCGTTAAAGTCCGTTCTTATTATATTTACACCAACAGCGATTGCGCCCCTTTGCAAGATGGCTAGACACTTCTGCAAACATCATTATTTGAGTTCATTTGATTGGCCAGTCTAGGGGTCTTTGTTAGTCTGGTCTGGTCCGATTTGACAGAGCTTTTGTGACAATAGGGTTGAGAAAGCGGACAGAGTGCGCCCTGAAGACAAACACCATTGGACTAACTTTGCAGGTGGCGGGTCCAGGTGCCAGGGTTTCGGGTTGCTTTGTTCGCCATATGGTCGTTTGGTCTCACAATCCTAGCTGTCCTCCTCCTCCGTTATCCCACAACGCAACCATTTTCCCACAAGTCTTGAATCCAGCAACTCGTAAATGAAATAAAGTATATGAACCGCTTTCAGAACAAAACGGTATTAAAATGTGTCAGTCTTCAAATGATTCATTCACAACACTGGTATGTCAAGTTTGTATGCTAATCGCGTTTTACACGAGGGATTGATTTGTTTGGTGTGACGAACGAGTGGTACATAACTACAAAACGACATTTTCTGCACGCGTGTGTTTATTCATAATTGTGTATTTGTGCAAAACAAAAACCACGCGACATTTCATAACCCAGAGCACTCAACTGACCTAGTGAGGCGACCTGATAGTCTATATATACTCTCTTGTTTAAATTTGACAGTCTCACAAATCCACTAGATACAAGATTACGGCTGATAATTAATCCACTGGTGATGTGTCTCTCACACACCAACCCCAATTATTCGTACTAATCTGGGACAGCGTGTTTTGAGATTACCAAGAATGTCGTGGGCAATTTATTTTCAAAGCCCCATGTCACACAAAAGACGAAGATGTCGCGAAAGAAATTTGAACCTGGGTAGGTCATTACGAATATTAGATTATAAACTTACGACTGTGTGTGTTAGCGTAATGACAGAAACAAATACTGGCGTTATGAAAGTGATATCGGCATATGCGGGGTCCAACTGCACTTTTAATATTGTTTGTTTGACATTCTGACTGTGTCACATTTCAGACGTGGCTTGTGTTTATGTCGGAGTTTTAACAACGTTGCGACACTTTGGCTTGAAAACTGTTGCTATTAAATTCGATACATAATTACGGCGAACCTAAAGCAATTCTTGCACAGCGAGATGTAATTCTGAGACTCAAGTCTGGCGATCAGCACGTGGCCGGACCATGCTTGAGCCCCGTCACGATTTCAACATACGACACGCCTTACGGGCCAGACTTGCCAGGGCTCCTCTTTCTGACCGAACAGGCGGTCGCTGTATGAATTGAAATACAAGGTTGCTTTGTACTGGCATGAAACGAAACGCTTTGACGCCGGTCAGGCGCATTACGGATTGAACTAGAGAGAGCTTTGACGCCGGTCAGGCGCATCTCTCTCTCTCTCTCTCTCTCTCTCTCTCTCTCTCTCTCTCTCTCTCTCTCTCTCTCCCTCTCTCTCTCTCTCCTCTCTCTCTCTCTCTCCCTCTCTCATGATTTGCCAGTAATCCAGAAAAACACAGAAAATAATAGTCGTTTGCTACATACCACAATCCTTTATCCCAGGGAGATTATTAAGATGTTTTTATACAGCACACGGTAGTGGAAAATTTGTGTCACAGGTTAGGCACATTGCGGATTTATTCCATATACAATGTACAAGTAATTTGCTTTTATACAGACGCAGTAGTGGAAACTTTGTACATCTCTTTCAGGCACAGGTTAGGCACATTGCGGATTTATTCCACATACAATGTACAAGTATTTGGCTGGTAGATGCCTTATTTCTTATGAGATGCGTTATTTCTAATGCATTTTTATATTTGAAAAAATATTAATTGGAAAGTATATTGGAATCGTCTGTGCCTTTTCCATTTATCCCAGGAAGTGTAAACACGTTTATACATACAGCACGCGGCTAGGGAAACAGTTTACATCTCAGGTCAAGCACATAACGTATTTATTCCATATATTTGGCTGGTAGATGCGTTATGTGTTATGACAGTATATTTATACAATTGTATAAGTTGGAAAAAATGAATTATCGTCTGTATCTTTCCACAATGCTTTATTCCAGGATGGCTTGCCAAAAATGCTTGAGGAATAAAGATATGGCGGTTTCTGTCTTTGACAGATCTCGATGAGAATCTGAGGAAAGTCAGCTCAAGGTATATATTCTTTTAACAAGAAGTACCCATGCTATTTGTCTTTAAAACGTCTCCTGCCTCTCGGAAGTGTACTCGTTGTATCATTTCTCAAATCCCTTCAAATTTAAAAAATCCCTTGGCCCGCCGCCCGGGACAAGTCGGTTTACATTTCGGCCAATCAGATAGTAATATCTTACTTGTCCGAGGGCTACTAAAAAATTTCCACCTATGATTTCAAACTGCAAATAAATGTTGATTTCATATCATATCTGCTCAAAATGTAGCCATTACATTTCGCAAAGATAAAGAAGTGTTATCTTTCTTTGCTATTCGTCTCCTTTCGATAAATAGTGCAGTAAATATTGTCATCAAATACCATGTTCATCTATTATTTCATAATTACATCATCATGATTATGTCATAACATCAGGGCAAGAGGAGAATTAGTCACGACAAGTTACTTTCTAAACGTCAGTTGACCTGTGGCAAGCGGCTTTTAAAACAATTTGAACTGGTTATTTTGATAAGGTGACATTGCAAGTTTCGCTTCAGGAGCCTCCCAAAACACCGAGTGAACATGTGTGTACGTTGGTAGGTATATAGTAGGTAGTTTCTAGGAAATTCGTTCACGTTATGAAACTGCCACGGAAAAAATCTTCCCGGTCGAACATTTGTGTCTGAGTATATTTAAAGCGTTTTCTACGAATATATAGAGTTTGGCCTCGATGTATATTACATTTTGAGTCTAGACAAAAAGGAAAAAAACGGTTGGTTTACTGTGTTTATTAGTTAACAGATTATATTTGAGGATGACAAATCACGTCTGTCATAGCCTGCGCGAACGTTAGCGTCATCAGGTCAGTCTAGGACGTTTAAGCATGGTATTGTGTTGTTTCTATGGATTACATCGAATGGTTAGGGCTTTCTGAAACTTGAACAGAATTCGAGTTTAATGTTTGATAATCAAAGTAAAGTATACCATATAATTTATTCATACATGCCCTTAGGAGCAGTGTGCGAAATATGTTCCAGATTTTTCAAGCCAGTCCGGATAGTTATGCCTGAAAGTTAGTAGCCAGCAGAATAACGCTCTATTCCGACATTTGAATACGCATGTAGACAATGGTTTTATCATTAGGCTTCTAATATGATGAGCATTTTCTTCAGATTATAATCCTGCATGATTTAATTTAAAAGCCTATTTTAGCTTAACAAGTCGGAGAGAGTGATATATTTTGAAAAGTCACTACAGTCTGCTTGCGGTGAAAAAGTGCTGATGAATTTCACTTTAAACAAAACGTAAATGGAATAAGGTGAAATTAAGATTACGATTCCTGATAATTTCACCTTGCCAACTTAATATTTAAATCTCATAATTGTATTCAACTTAGGAGAAAAGCTGTTTAACAAACGATCAAATCACGCGTTGTGAAGTCAGATGCATAAAAGAAAATATCAACTGGTGAATTTATGAGTGCCGATCAAGATGTAGCAACTATAGTAGAGTCATCGGTATTATGTAGTCTGACGTTATGGGTTTCTATAAAATCCGGGACATTCAACCAATCTGTATGCGCGGATCATTGCATGATGTTGTGCGTTGACCTTGACATTCATCACTTCCTGTACACGTCATTGTTGGTCATTATAGAAAGTTTCAACGGGTCCCTTCTACACAAACACAAGATGACGTCACACCCGGAGCGAACTGTGATTCAAAACCCAAATGATAGGTTTCCGGCATGCCCAAGGGACGGAACTCTCCTCAGCGACTTGACTTGACTTCCCTATCTGTGACCCCTTGTGAGTGAATCAAGCAGGACATGGTCTCGACAGTTGATGGTTATTCACAAGTGTGTTGTAGGATATATCTATGTCCAGTAAGAATTGTTAAAAAGTTGGATTAATATCAAAAGTTATCTACAAACGTTTGTTGATGGATATGCCCTTCACCGTCGTGGGCTATTATTTACATGTTCCATGACGTATGTGTCCTTGAATGTTGTGGGTTATTTTATGTCTTTTATGTTGATGTGGAAGTATATTTACAAGTTTTTGTATTTGGTTATCTCCTTGCTGGTTATTACGTTTGAGGATGTGCAATTGAAGTTCCAAGTTTGCAACCTAAAAGATCCTACTTATCAGTGTTACTTCCAGTGTCTCGGGACGCGTGTACACCTTTGCTGCTACATCAACAACCACTATACTATAGGATACATGTTTTGATTTGTTTTTTTCTGGTGTATACTGCCAGTAATGCTACATGCCATGTATACGAGCAAGGGGTCTGTAGGTTATATCATTAACCTTAGTTTGTCTCACCTTAGTCGCCTCTTAAGACAAGCATAGTCGCCTTTTATGGCAAGCATGGGTTGCTGAAGGCCTATTCTACCCCCTACCTTCACGGGTCTTATTTATTATATCACACACTAATCAAATCCGTTGGTGTTCCAAAGGAATACCATAGGCTCCCGTACTTGCTCACTCACGGTATTGCGCGATCCAGTTTCCCTAGCAATGAACGGGTTCAGAATCGGATCTGCCATACCAACCCAACGTCACCTGGCCGTTGATCATCAATGAAACAAATAATTGATTGAAACATGAAACCAATACTGAAATACATCCACACTAGTATTTATCATTTATCACAGAGAACGGTGCTAAGAATATTCTGATTGGCTGTGTGTATGGTGTAGTATGTAATGTTTGTCAGAACGATTCACGGAAAGAGTCAGTTATTGGGACGCTGAACTGACAGGCATGTAATAAAAAGTACAGAGCGTGTATGAATGATTCATATGATGCTATGACCCATGAAGGTCCCGGGGTAGAATAGGCCTTCAGCAACCCATGCTTGCCGGGAGACCCATGAAGGTCCCGGGGTAGAATAGGCCTTCAGCAACCCATGCTTGCCGGGAGACCCATGAAGGTCCCGGGGTAGAATAGGCCTTCAGCAACCCATGCTTGCCGGGAGACCCATGAAGGTCCCGGGGTAGAATAGGCCTTCAGCAACCCATGCTTGTCATAAATGGCGACTGTGTTTGTCGTAAGAGGCGACTAACGGGATCAGATAGTCAGACTCACTCACTCGGTTGACACATGTCATCAGTTCCCAATTGCACAGATCGATGCTCATGTTGATGGTCACTGGATTGTCCGGTCCAGACTCGATTATTTACAGACTGTCGCCATATAGCTGGAATATTGCTGAGTGAGGCGTAAAACTAAAGTCACTCACTCATAAGATGGTATGGCGATGAAAAATAAATACAGTTGCAGCTGCAGTACCCAACAGAGCCTTGGCTTGGCACAGCTGTAATAATTACAGCTGATTCAGATCATGAGCATCGATCTACCCAAAAAATGACTGTAGTGATAACAATAACACGGCCACTGCGAAACTGACAACATCGTCAACAACAATCAAATATTTAACTTCTTTGAATGTCCTTAATCTATGTATAATATCCTTATATAATAATGTCTATGACATAAAGCGTGCTTGAGCGACACGTTGATATCATATTTCAGTTATCAGTATCACAGCAAGTGAGTTTAGGTTTATGCCGCTTTGAGCAGTATCCCAGCAATATCCACGCTTTAACCACTAGCCTACCTGCCACTTCAGAACCAGAAGGAACACATTGCATAGGGGAATGCATGACATCTGGTTACGGAATATCGCCAAACCAGACCGTGGACAGTTTCAATGATCACATATTTCATAGGTATCTATATTTCATATCAGAATGTGATCTTAAATAGAGCAAACAACAATAAAACATTATTTTCCGTTCAGTTGCTTGGCCGAAATAGGATCTGCAAGTTCACGTCTTAGGGTAGGTTCTGAAAGTTCATTCTATAATGGGCTCAGTTTACTTAGTCCACGTGTAGTATCAGCTGAACACTACTGTCCTTTTCTGGTGTCCTCCCCTGTGATGTTACTGGAATATTGCCAAAAGGTACGTTAAACTACAAACTGACTCACGCTGAATGTTACTCTTTAAATGTATAGCGCTGGCTATAGCCCTATTTAAAACGTTGGTCGAAGACGATATTAATATCGTCACAATTGTTGTTGTAATCATCATCACAACCGTCATCAGTATCGTCAACTGTGTGTTTGATCTCCTGAAAATTTTAAGTTGAAAGCCATAGCCACACATCACACAAACACCCGCTCACTTAAATTTACACGCTGGTCATAAAAGCCTTAGCAAGTCTAGGTCAACGGCGTGTCAATCTTTACCAGACCCAACACATCCTGTTGAACGTTCAAAGCGAAGCGCGTTCACGAAGCAAGCCCAGGTGAAGTCGGTGCAAAGATGGGCCAGGCGAGATTAGAACGATATTCGGGGAGAACTGTTACGCAATTAGTGACGACAAATGGTACTAGTTCCATTTGTGTAAACGATGCCTGCCATCGACATGGCTACCATGGCGAAGGGTGAATCTGGCCTCCACCTCCTCGCACAAAGGCCGTTGTGTGGGTGGCTTGACAAATACAAAGCAGAGGCCACTGTGCCGACTGAGAGAGGGATGCGGTGAATATTATTACAGGCTTGTAAACTCAAACAGGTGACATGGTGCTCAAAAGGAGAGACGTTAAAAAGTTGATAAAACTCGGCGTCGTGAATTTAGCTTGAATTTAACACCCATTAACGCGAGAAACGGATAATTATACACTTTCGGGAATGTAGTGAGAACAAAGACAGTGAGGAAGTGGTTATCAATACCTGGAGGAACACGCCATTGTGGTGTGGCGTTATAACGAGGGTTCCTGAGATTGGATTATTGTTGTTAAAACGGGATAACATGGTCACCGAAAAGAGAAAGTGTGGGTGTCCACCGAGCGCTGTTTTGCCCTGCATGTCTACATCAGATTGGGAGTCGAGAGGTTTGGTGGCTCTGGTATATTTAATCAACATACCAGTTCATGAAACAGACGGAAAATATAGTTTCTGACATCAATTTACGTGCTTCATCTGAACTTTGTTGGTTTGTGGTTTGAAGAGCTGCATTGAAAATGTGTTTGGGGGCCCTACAATATGTGTGTGTCTGTATGTTTCTGTATCTGTCTGATGTGTGGATATAGGGTATTTATACAGGCCTCGTGATTGACTGTTTTGTCAGATATACGTGCATAATAATTTTCGGCCTTTGTTTAAAAGCATGCTTATTCTCTGAGAGGATATTTTGAGTTTGAATGCAGCCCAGAGCTCACATGTCCGTGAAATGAACACGACCACATTTTACCCGAGACTTTAACAAAGAATACACAACAAAACTGAAACGCTTGGACAACACTGCCTGGGGATATCTTCTAGTGAACTCAGATTCGTGTCTGGGCATTGTATCAACAGTCATAATTCCTCGTAAGCGAAAAAGATGGACAAGTAGCTCGAAACTGTTTTTGAAAAAAGAATAGTGAGGTTATAGTGATAATAGTTTAAACCACTCTAAACAATATTCTAGCAAAACCAGAAATGGGTTTTACACTATGCTAAAGAATGATAAATATATATATGTACACTACGTCTCCAGTGTCCTCGTCAACCAGACAGGCAATCTACTCCTGCCTACCATCGTGATGTGTCTTAAGTATGTCACACAGTCCCTGAACCACAGTATTTCCTATTTCATTCAACCCTTTTCTAATTCGACACTGAAGCGAATCTACATATTCCTGAAGTCTCATATTCCTTGACTAAGAGTTGGCCTATGATAACTCAACGTGTCTGAGAACCGTGTCTGTGTTGTGTCCCCGAACCACATTATTTTTCCTACTGTTTAGCCCTTCCTGCAAGGATAGCCTCTAAATAAAGTCTAGGTCTTCTCGGATTCTGAATTTAAAATGTCACCGGGGCTCCTTTTCAAACTATGAACGAGACCATTTGTTATCATACATATTCAGAGACTAAGCATTAGTCTAAATCTGTGTCTATATCCGTGTCTGTGTCTGTGTGTCTATGACTGTTTATCTGCACGCGTTACATTGAAATCGTGTTGTTTAAGATGCCACCTCTCTAAAGCATGCTGTAATAAACTTCAGCGATGACCCCGATTTGCTATTGAGGCGAGCCAGCAGTGTAACAGCAGACTTGGCGTAAGATCAATAACGAACATCAGTGCAAATCAACCATTGGTTATTGCAATAAATGTTCTTTCACGGCCCAGTTATTATAACTTCCGGGGTTTGAAAAATAGACATGTAAATGAAATTAATCTATATTCTCATTTGCCAAGTCACCACCCCTTCTTGTTATAGTCACGTCCGCAACCAGCTCGTCACAGCGACTGTTAGCATTAAATCATGTGTATAGTGCGCTGCACTGGAGCATACACGAACTTGTACGCTAACACTGAGCGGGCGCGCATTATCACATCAAAATTGTCGGAAGTCGGGAAGTCCTCAAAATACGAATAGTTCGAGCCGGTAGTGGCTGATATAAAAGTGGAAAGATACTGAATCCCAGATCTGCATTTTCAGAAAATTAATAAACCAATGACAAATTTGTATATATTTCGTTGTGTTAGTGTTATATCTACGTGAAGCGAAATCGAGTTATGACAAGTACTCTTTAAATATCACGTGTATTTCCTGATATGAAAGGAAAATTCGTTCATTTACCATCCATTACTGTGTTCCGCAGGAGATATCGCTTATGTAAGGTATTTCATAAAGAGATATTTCGACAGTAGATTTTGTACAATGCTATGACATAACAATGATATGACATCACTGCACTACAAGTCCAATGGTAGTACAGTGTTGAGAGATGTATATTTTTCTTTTTGTAAATTAATGAAGAATGTTTTGGGGTTTTCTTATGATAAAGAGAATCTCACGTTATGCAAGGGTGGGATGGTTGGGTAGCCTGGTGGTTAAAGCGTTCGACTCGGAATTCGATTTCCCCACGTGGCCAGTATGCGTGAAGCACATTCTCGTGGATATTGCTGGAATATTGCTAAACGCGGCGTGAAACCATGCATACTCACTCACTGTCCGAGGGTACTTCGAAACGTACGTAACCTCATACGGACACTGATCGGTGAAATGTTGGGCATCAAGAGTATCTTTTACTGGAATGCTTTACTAATATTGAAACCAATGTCAGATGTGGTTTTCAAACACGTCGTAGTCCTAACAGGTGACTAGCGGGACAGCCAGGCTCGCTGACTTGGTTCACGCATGTCATCGTTTCGCGCAGATAGACGCTCATGATATAAACCATTGAATTGCCTGGATTGTATCAGAATACTCACAGACTGTCAGTACATTCTGTTCCATGATAACTGTAACTGTGTTGAATTAGTAAGTTTGATAATTTAGCAGAGGGGTAGATCCCTGTTAGAAATGGTCTTCCGAAACCCATACTTACCATTAGAGATAATAAACTAGATAGAGTGGTGAGGATCCTGTTTCACAAATCGATCATAACGCCACTACTGACGAAAGACTGTGATAGCTTGCCTTTCTGATGCTCTGGTGGAAGATGTCACTCACTTCTTTATAAAATGTCCTCAGTTGCCGGTTTGGTTTGATTAAAAAATTTTGAAATGCTATATAAAGGTCAGTTTAGATATTAACATAATATAAATAACAATATAAATGAACATATTTTAGTCAAGTCCATAAAAATTCTTTGTTCTTAGTAAGCGTTACAGTTAATCTTGCCTCTGTTCATTGTCAATTACATACATTTTTCCATGAAATTGTCGGTTACGGGCTTTTATAACCTTAACAACTTGTGTCCAATCCCTTTCAACGCTGAATAAAATATATTCAAACACAACCCTGGCTTCATGGTTGATTTTCACAATGTTAATCACTGAATTGTCTAGTCTGGATTGATTTACAGTGAATGAGTTGCGTGTTACGCAGCTTTAAGCAATATTCCAGCTCCACTCCATGTATCTATGCATATGGGGAACTGAACCCGGATCTTCGGCGTGAAGGGCGAACGCTTTAACCACTAAGCTACCCCACCGGCCCCTGAATACATTGGATTTAAAAATCGCAGGAATATTGCTGAGCAAAACCGGCGTAAAAAGGGTATGTCACCAAGAATAAACACTGGAACATATGAAAAAAGGCTGACAGTAAGACTAGACTGTATTGGCATAGGGCGCAGGGGTTAGCCACATTTTAGCTAAAAAGGGTTGAACATGGTGTAGCTCAACCGGCAATGGGCGTGGTTGAGTGATAGTGTGAACATGGCTCTCTCGGCAATGCTAATCCATGTTACCGTAAATAATGGATAACTAGCTGCCTTATATGGGTACTCAAACACATTTTACGAACTATTTATGATTATGCAACCAGTTATTTCATTGAAGCATTTTACCTCATGGGAGGGTCAAAGGAATTCAATGTTTTGTCCTTTTCTGATAACTGTTTGAGATAAGCGCTATTGTTGCTTCATTTGTTATGTTTACACTCAAAAAAAAATATAAGAATGACTATTTATTGGACCATTACACATAGAAAGTCACATAAGTGACGCCTAACAACTCATTTCGTTTTGAGCATATAAGCAAACGTTTTCACTAGATTTTTCCACAATCTGTATGTTTGCTGCTGTTGTGGAAATGACATTTGATTTGAAGCTGAAACGTCACAATAAATTTGACGTAAAGTTCTTGTCCAAACGTCTCTTCTGGTGCAGTATACAAATCATACAAACCAAAGTAGTATACATGAAGACATAAATACAAAAATACAAAAAAAATGTTTCTTAAGAGCAAAATTGCCGTTTTCCATATAATGACCCATTAACACGAATAGAGAATAGATTCTAGACATAGGAATAACATCATACAATCTACAATAAAAGCAGAGAGTAACTACAAAACGATAATGTAAACTAAAAACTTCAGTTGCGAGATAAAGAAGTCGTCTATCACATGTAAGGAGAGGGGTTTTGTAACTTGTAAGAATTTGTTCTCGATCTTTTTCACTTTGTGAATAAAACGTTGAAACTAAACTGAACTTACAAAGGTGAGTGAGTTTAGTTCTACGCCATATTCTGCAATATTCCAATCATCTGGCGGCGGTCTGTAAATAATCGTCTGGACAACACAATCCAGTGACCAACAACATGAGCATCGATCTGTGCAACTGGGAACCGGTGACATGTGTCAACCAAGTCAGGCGCCTGACTGCCCGATCCCGTTAGTCGCCCCTTACGACAAGCATAGTTGCCTTTTATGACAAGCATGGCTTGCTGAAGGCATATTCTACCTTCACGGGTCGAGCTTACAAAGGACAAGTCACCCCCATGACAATTTTAATCCATTGTGATCAGTGGGCGACGCTCATTTAATTGAACTAAAACCGGTAATGATGCCCGTACTCATTGAGACTTTTGCAGCGATGAACACATTTTAAGAGAAAAAACTCATAGTAAAAAAAGTAAAATATAATAAGAAAGAACCCTGAAACTTTTTTCATGTTCAGAAAGCTGAGGAAATCTAGACTTGCCACATTTTCTAGACTTGTGCGGGCTTTCGTGGACGTATTTGTTCCAGGGTCTGTATGACAGACTACTTGAAATGTGGCCTTAGCAGCAATTCGTTGTGCGCATGCGCGGGGCGTGTAAAAATATTTCCGGTTTGGTCGTATGTTTTACCGATAGTGTAAACACGCTCTGTAGAACCAGAGACCATATAATAGATTATATGGTCTCTGGTAGAACTAAAACGTTTTATGTCGAATGCAAGTGACCTCAATTCATTTATGAAACAAAGACCGGGGTAAATAAATAGCTTAATTTATGTGAACAAACTTTTGTACAAACACATATAACCACCACGCACAACTAAAAAACACGATATTTTTGTGCAGTTGCAACCAAATAGGACGTCAATTTTGAAAAACATAGGCAAAGGTATGAATGCACGATTATGTATTATTATCGTTTATTAAAGCATACGACCATACCGGAACTGCACCAGTTGATATTTTTACACGCAGTGCGCATGCGCACAGAGAACAGCAAATTAATGTGAAACCAAACGAATACGTATTTTTCAAATGTGGCTTTCCCGGGCGCACACCGGATGATGAACGTAACATAAAGACGTAGCACAGAGGATGACTTACATGTCGTAATAATCATTCTGCTTCTTCAGTTCAAGGGGCGGTGGGGTAGCCTAGTGGTTAAAGCGTTCGCTCGTCACGCCGAAGACCCGGGTTCGATTCCCCACATGGGTACAATGTGTGAGGCCCATTTTCGGGTGTCCCCCGCCGTGATATCAATGGAATACTGCTAAAAGCGGCGTAAAACCAAACACACTCACTCCCTCACTCTTCAGTTCAATTTGAGTTTCTCGACGACAGGTTCATGTGGCTTCCAGGTGTGGTGTGAGTGAGTGAAACCTAGTTTTACGCCGCTTTTAGCAATATTCCAGCAATATCACTGTGGGGACAACAGGAATGACCTTCACTCATCGTACCAATGTGGGGACTCGAACCCGGATCTCCGGGGAATGCTTTAACCACTAGGTCTCCCCACTGCACCTCTGGCCACCTCTGGTCAACTGGAGAGCAGTACGTCCGTTCGAAGCCCGTACACGCCATACCAAAAGCGTTGAAAGATTAAACTGTTTTTATCTCACGCTCGGCAGACAAGGAACCAGACAGAGTGATAAACTGGGCTCCGTCGTATATAGAAATACAGTTTTAGCGCAAGTTGAAGGGAACCGGCTTAACCAGTGTCTGAGCGGAATATATCTGCTAAACTGCAATTTATCCCAGTGGCCTAGAACTATACATATCGGACAATAACACGGGCTAGCGCACACGAACAGCAATAACAAACGCCAACAATCTTGAACGATGTTAAACCTCATATCACCTCGCCCAGTGTGTTACAAAGACGTGACTTCCGTTTTGAGGGGTTAGCGGAAAATTCAGGATGACTATACTCAACAATTTCAGTATATCAATGAGAAAGCGGCCTCGCTGCCCTTGGACAATATCATTTTCCGATCCACAATCCTTGGGGTAACTTAACGGCCTGTTCAAAGCATGCCTAGATTTTTCTCAGTACCAGAAGCCAGAACCCATTTCAAATTATCAGTTTAAAATATTTCAGATACTAGGTAATTTATTAGAGAAAATAATGCCACAGCACTACTGTATCCTGTTCCTGTATGCCGCCGTCTCGGACAAACAGACCTGTACAAAGCGGAGGTCCCTTTGCCACTGCCGGACCAACATATTGGTTCGTTGGTTTGGTTGGTTTTTAGCGCCGCACTGGGCAATATATCGGCTATATAACATAGGTCTGTTAACAATCGAGTCTGGACAAGACAATCAGGTGGTCAACAGCATGAGCATTGATCTACGCAATTGGGATGCGATGTCAAACAAGTCAGAAAGCCTGACCATCCGATCCCGTTAGTCGCCTCGTACGACAAACATGTGCGGTGGCGGTTGAAACGTTCCTTCGTCGCGCTGAAGACCTACGGTTGACTCATCACATGCATGGGTACAATATGTGAAGGCGACGTAAATCTAAACTCGGCCACTTATTTACATGTTGTTCATGTTTCTTTATTGTTGTTGGATTAAAAACAATCACTTTTGGAGTAAGGAAATGATAGTTCACTGGACAGTGATAATCTGCTTTAAGTACACATCAAGTTGGTTGGTTGCAGTTGCAATCCTTGGTTTCTCGGCTTTCACCCTTCATAACCTTGGAAACAAATATAACATTTCAATCCCCTGAATTTTACTAATTTTTCATATTTATTGCAGCCATATCTCGAATGAATAGGAAAGGATCTAGATCATAGTAAATACTTTACACAATCAAGCCAGATACAGCACAGTCATCGAGTCTGCACCAGACAATCTCGCGCTCTACGCAATTTGGATACGATGTCATGTCAACAACGTCAGTGACCAGTGTTCACGTATAACGTCTGACCCTCTGACAAATCCGGCAGATTCGCCAACGGTCAGGTAGAAGTCACCAACCCACCAGCTCGTGTCTGACTGAATAATTACAATGACTTTGTCAGAGGTTGTTATTTGTGGCATGTGGTACTTGTAAGCTGTTTATGAAACTAATGTTTCTTAATAATTTCAATGTCAATTATAAGAAATGTTAAAGCTGAAATGTGTTTTATAGTGTTTAATTTTTATTCTATGGGCACAGAGAATTTTCAGTGGGTCAGACAGGCATCTGAAACACAATTCGTGAACAGTGAATCAGTGAACCTGGCCACCTAGTCCTCTTAGTCGCCCCTTGCGACAAGCATGGGTAACTGAAGACAAATTCTAACCCAGAACTTCACAAGCGTTCGTCGGACCAACATTCGGTGTATTTCATATTTTGCATGTTACATGTGTGTAAATCCATTAACTGTCAGCAAAACTGACGCACAAATAGTCACTTAGGGGTCGTTCATAATTTATCACCGGGTGTGTGTGTGTGTGTGTGTGGGGGGGGGGGGGGGGGGGTCATTAATTTTGTCCACAGAATGGGGGGGGGGGGTGTTTCCAGTTGCCCCAAGTATTGAAGGCTACCATATTTGTACAGAATAAGATAAAAATCCTCATAGCCCCCCCCCCCCCCCCCCCCCACCCCCACTAGTGATAAATTATGCACGGCCCCTCATTCAATGCGCAGCCCCACATAACACCCTTGACGCATTCGCCATCCCTCATCTCCAGCAGATCTGACGTAACTCTGCCTTTTGGTGTTAGACGAAAATAAGGAAACATTGTTGCCTAAATTCTACACAAACGGTAACAATAAAGCTTCAGACTGTCGTCAATCCTTGGTTTCTCGGCTTGCACACTTCATAATCTTGGAAACAAATATAAGAATTTTACTTCATTTTATTGCAGCGATATCTAGAATGAATAGGAAAGGATCTACATCACTGTAAATATTTTATACAATCAAGCCTGACACAGAACAGCTTACCTTTTCACCTGACAGGAAATGGTAAACAGACATTTTGCATGTAGAATACAGCCAGCCAAGTTGTCAAAGCGTTCGCTCGTCGCGCTGAAGACCCTGGTTCGATTCCCCACGTTAGTACAGTGTTTGAAGCAAACGAGTGGTTTTCCTTGCAGTGGTATTGCTGCAATATTGCAATGTCGGCACATATTCACGGCAAATCTAATAGCAGACCAAGACCATGTTAACTGCGGCACAGATACTGAATGTGTGCTAGTTTTTCCTTAGTTTATACGTCATAAAAGTGACGTCTAAAGACACACATTTCGGTGTAGACGCTTACGCTCTTATCAAGCAATCCGATTTTACAGCAGTTTCATAAAAAACGAACTCGATAAACTTTCTTTTGTCCGAGATTTGTTTCCATAGAAACGGCGAAATTCAGTTTGAAAGCTAAGAATCTAACAGAAAAACACTCTATAACGTTTAGTGAAGAGTACATCATTGGAAATATAAACATACCTGTGTTGTACTGTGGAGAATAGTATTGGACTGGAGTATGTGTGGGATTGGTTGTTTCAATCCAGACAATAGCTGGCAGGTGCAAATGCGCATATGGCCCATATTGATCGCATTTTAGTATTTTCCATTCACTAAACTTGCATTGTGCTTCAGTGTCAGTATAATACTGACATAATCAAATTTACTGTGGAAAAACATGGGCCATTTCAGTCACGTCGTGTGTGTTGGTTCTTACAATTCAAATTCACATCACTTGGATGCAAGTCAGTGAAAATATCAAAGAAATTTTTTCAGCACTTCTTCATTAGATTGATTTTTGTAGGTATTAGCAGATCTACCAAAAATTTGATAAACGTTAACCTCGTTTAGTTGTTTGGGTGGAATAATTTAAAATATAGTCCAATGAAGTAGCATTATTCACTTGGTAAACCATAATTTCCTCCGGGTTGGAATTAGTCTTCAGTTACCCATGCTTGTCGTAAAAGGCGAATAACGGGATCGGGTGGTCAGGCTTAAATGACACGTCATCGTATCCCAGTTGCGTAGGCCGATGCCCAGGCGGATGATCACTGGATTGCACGGTGCACACTCGCTTATTTAAAGATCGCCGTCATATAGCTGGAATGGTTTAACCTCACTTTCCCCACATCTGACTGTTTGGATAAAAGATTAGATCACCTGACTGGGTGTGAGACTATGGTCTGTTCTAATTAGTTTCACTGGTGAAGCCTTCTCACAATCAGTAGAATGGAGCTAAGCCCAATTGGTGAAATCCGTTCACTTATAAACAGTGTATGGTTTTGATAGGTCTTGAATTAATAATCAGTTTGTAATAAAAACAAATACACTACTGAGATTTAATCCTAGCTTATAGTTTTGACATAAACAGCTCCACTGAATCACATGTGGTTATTTCTGTGCCACGGTTTGACCATGTGACAAAAAAATTGTCATAAAACAATCCGAGTCAGAAGATCCCCGAATCAACCAGTTTGCCGACTATGTGTCAGATCAGTGGTGACAGAGAAACCTGGAACCATTTCCCCACGGTGGGGGCCAAGAATAACGACTCATCTGGAAGGCTGGCATTTTGAACTGAAGAAGCTTGGTGCCGGCCATCGAAACATACTAATTCCTCGACTTGATCACGACAGAAGAGGAAGGCATTGAATTCACCATCATACAACTCGAATCTGGGGGCAGGTGTGCTCCCAAGAAACGAAAGTACCGCAGCCATGATGAGAGAGCCATAGAAGAGAAGAACTGGTTCCTAACTGGTGTCAAGACACTCATCTAATACTTCAACTCATTATTAAACTTTGTCGGACTGTAAATTCTCTTACTGTATCTACGAATATCATCTGCACCGACTTCGGATACTATCAAACTGTACATAATATTTTTACTACATGTATTAAGTATCTTACCAAGTGTTACCTTGTTTCTTGCAACGGACCATTGCTGAGAGAGGTGCTAATGAGCAAACCAACCAACAATTCTGCGATTAATGGATCTTCCATATATAACCAACGTTTTTTACAGGAAGAGATGAGAATTTGTTTTCTGATATCACTCTATGATACAATAAGGCATAAGGTTCTGTCTTACAAGAATTATCCGATAGAACGGCGCTTGTTAGCGCTAACATCTTATCGACAGTTGAAAAAAACAAATGCTACCTAGGGGCAGATAACTCTCATTCGTAGATGAAACGCTCACTCTATTTCCACAGTGGAACATTAATTTTCAATGCGGAGATGTCAATATTTCAGCCATATATTGAAAAAAGGCGGGGCATGTTTTAACTTTCAGTATATACGCCGTCCTCGTTTATCTGAGTTTTGTTGTTAAAATAATGTATGTGTATATTACTGACCGCGACAGATATACATTTCATGAAACCTGCAAGTGTATAGGCCATCTGACGAGAAAAAATAGTATTAATTGATCTAACCCCGAACATGTTTTCTGCGCCTCATCAGCAGGATGTGCTCTCAGATAATGACCGGAGATTCGCCCCAAACGAGTATATATACGGACGTCTAAAAAGCGGGAAAACCCTCTTCAAATATACCTTTCACCCAATGATCCAGTTGCTGGAAATTAACGTGTAGAAATGTCAGACGAGACGCTTAAGGGACCATCTCAAAAGTTATGTTGATGAACTGTGTTTGGAGCGAGAAAGAACATCGAGTGCATAATGTACATTGATCTTAATGGTATTTATACATCTTCTAGTTAACACCATAATATTACAGACAGTAATGCGGACACTGGCATCGCACTACCAGACGCGGGGGCATGTAAATGTTAGATTTAGCATCGCTCCCAATTAGATGTATAGTCAGTCCTTGATAATTATCACAAACGTCAGATAAACTTTACAATTGCACTGTGAATACCCGGAAGGGACGTTGAACACAGGATGACATAAGAAGAAAATCAACGCACACCAAGTTTGAAGAATTTAAAAGGATCTCGGACGTGGGAAACTGAGCAGACACTCACGACTCAGTATGTGTAGTTATACGAACAATCAACGCATAGATCAATGACATATTAACAGCTGTCTCTAACACAGGCAATATGATTTTTGAAAAATGGAACTCTTGCTAAATGTGTTCACACACGTTCCCGCAAATACGTAACGTTCGTATACCTTCACTTTCTGACCCAGTACACCTTAACGCTTCTGTCAGAAATATTCCTGCAAACGAGGCCTGTTAGATTTGAGTGGGCGAGTATGGTTTAACCCTGCTTTCAGGTTTGTTCTGCACCCAATAGAATATTCGAATCTGTGCGTTCGGTGTGATGAAACAACGCTATGACCAGTAGGCCACCCTGTTGGGACCACAAATTGAATGTTCCAAATCTATAATACATTGTCATGAATACATCAGCATAACCCTTGGTTGTGTCTTTACAGCATTTGCATAGCTCACATGGCCATTGTGTACGTCCAAACTGTTTTCTAAGTGCACATCATGTTTCTCGTGAGAACTGGAGTTGGGGAAACAAACGTGATGTCACAATATTGCCGTTAAAAGTACTGCTGAGGCTTGTGGAAGAATGTGCTACTGTCAACGATATCCAAGTAATGGAGTTGAAATAGATTGTAAGCTCTATTTTCGCCAACGGACATTTCCTGAAAGTTTCCAATGGAGTGTCAGGAAGACTTGTAGACATGCTGCAATTCCTTGTTAAGCCTAGTGGACAGTCTATAAACAAGCAGGACCTCACCAACACAAAGCAATAGTATCCATGAATTTTACGAAATGCTTGAAGTTATCAAGCATGCTCACATACCAAATAATTTTGAGTTTCATTTAAACCCCTTCCCCCCCCCCCACTTTGATTTTCAGGGAAAATACTTTCAAATGAAACGGTGAGCTTAAAATCCCAAATGCATTGGTGTGGTCTCTGAACACGTTTCTACAAACATTTTTAAATTGTTAGGTATTGACCACACGGTACCAGCTTAGCGACCACTTATCGCAAACACCTGGCTGTAGCACTTGTGCAGACTTCTTAAAATTATTGTTGCCTATATGTTTTTAGTGATGTGTGTGAAATACAACAAAAAATACAAATCAAGCTGTCTTCTCGCGCTACACACAGGTGTTAGAGACGGCTGGTACATAGCGATAACTAGTTACTAGCCAGTAGGATAAGGGAATAAATGGAACAAATTAAAACTTAAAATTTGGATGAATTTAAATAATGATTTATTACATGAACATGAACTAAAAATGAAACATGAAGAATTTTACAACTTGATCTCATGTTTACAGTCACAAAACAGTCAATGAGAGACACATATTCACTCTCCAGAAACACGAACTTAGTCAGATTCCTTTTCCTGTGATTCTTCTTTTTCCTCTGATGTATCTGTTTTAACTTTCTTGGTCGGACTCTCCTCTTCGCCATTCTCCTCTGAACTCCTCTTTTCTGCTGTGGTTTCTGTTGAGGCCTCTGAAAAGGGAAACACACAATATAAAACATACGCTATTGATAATGCACAATCACTTAATATCACCTGCTAAACGTTGAAGTGTTAAACGTATTCATGAAGCCGACAACATTTTGAGCACATTACTTGAAGTTAGCAATACTGAAAATTCGATGCGATTTACGTACCTGAAGATTCTACCTCTTCGCTCTGTTCACTGGCATTTTGATTTGTGTTCTCATCCTCTTTCTCAGCTTCCTTCTCGGTCTCTTCCTTCTCCTCAGTCTCTTCCTTGGCCTCTGTGGCCTCGTTGGCCTGTAACACACGATAACCTTTTGTTAGCAAACATTTCTTTAAATTCACGATTCTGAGCTCTCCAAACTGTTAAACAAGTATTGCTTACTGCAAGAGCATGATCAAATAACACTTTGTAATACTAAACGTGAAATGGTCCTTTGTTTACAAAACGGATTTCATACTCACGGCGTCTTTCTGTGCCTTCACATCCTCGACTGTTTTCTTAACCTCGACTGTTTCTGTCTCGGTTTGGGTGGTGTCAACCTCAACTTCTGACCTAGTGATGAAGAAGAGACATTTCTGAATGAAAACTTGAAAAATGTATCTTGAAACGGCTAACATAACCAGCTGACCTACTTTTCCCACAGCAGACGATATTAATCACTTAGGCCTAAACACGGAAATATTAACACAAGTTACATTCTTTTCCCACTTCAACCGATGGCGCACTGAGTTTTCCGTCTTGATACAAAGATAAACCTTTCAAGCGAAAGCTGATCAAACACTCTGAACAGGATGTAGGTTTAAGATCCTCACTATAGCGTTCTCTGCTTGCTTTAGCTTCTCACGCCTTGACCTCTTTTCATTAATTTACTCATGTCGCGCTGTACAAACAAATTTCGTGTGTTCATGTAATTTGTACACAGCACAAAGTACATCCTGTACACGATGCTTATACTCATAACGCTCTAGTTATTCAGATATTATAAGACACACTTTCAGAGAGAAGATGCTAACATCAATGAACAAAGACGACCATGCTTGTTCAGCGTGGTCTGTAGAAAGGTTATGCGTAAACACTTCCTTGTCGAAAGAAATACAGAAATACAATGAGATTTTTACTTAAAAACGTACATGATATCATAACTAAATCAAAAGAAAAGCTGTGGCGACTTACTTGGTTCCAGGCATGATGGGGTTTTTGGTATCAACTCTAGAAAAATCTCAACGAACGTGGGAGAACTGTGACTGCCGCCTTCCTCAAACAATGCTCACTGCAGACGACTGCCGTTGAGATTCCCGCCTCTTACGTATAATTTATGCGTCACGTGACCGACTTCTCTCTTCCGATTGGACAACGCATTTAATCCTATCTTAGTCACGCCCACTATGAACTACTGAGCATGCGTGCATTCTAATGATTGTTGGAACAAAGATGGCGGGAAATGCCTTATCGGTTACTTTCGGGAAACTCCGTGAATGTTTACGCTAATGTATGCAGAAAATCTACAAGAAAGCTTCCATTGGATAGAATTTGTTCCGCGAAGTGATATCCCGTTTCGCCGTAAATAAACCCATGTGACCGGAAATATCAAGTGTGACTGCAATGTGGTGATGATACAAGTCTGTCGAAAATGACTGATCAATTTGGGGACTTAGAGTTACTGCTAAAGGTATATCGCTTTTTGGTAGACTGTTATCAAAGATGCTAACCTTTTTCCCACACTAGTTTCTCTCAGATTCTTCTGACAATTCGCCATGAGAACAAAAATAATACTCATGTCAAGGGGGTGTGTCTGTAGGTTATGTTAACATTGCATTTGAAAATTAATAATGATAAATGCCTATTTGATTAATATTACGTAGCGACATCAAGCAGCGGAATGGTTCAACACTATCATGGGAATGCTATATGCATTGTGATTTCATTTCTGAAATCAACGCATAGGTAATATTCAAGATCAACAAGTACAACCGATTTACTTAGGGGCTAGTTTGTAGTCATTGTTCAGTCATCAATGAGTTTAGTAGATGTTACATTGGAAATGAGATTCAAATAGCAATATTTTGTTTGAGGCTTCATGAAGCAGTAACAGGATCACAAGTTCTGGTGATGTCGTCTGCTGGGAGCTCGGGTACATCAAAACTAGCCAAAAGCAGAAATCAGATATTAAACACTCACCTTCATAACAAAAGCAAACCAAAAGTATAAAACTAAACAAAACAAAAAAAGTTCTCAACTGAAATGCAGGAAAAGTATGTTCCTGTACATATTGACAGCATTGATTTCAGAAACATTATGTTCACCCATATGTGATGTAGGACATTTTGTGGCCATGATTCACTGAAATCCATGTACACCTTTGTGAAACTGTGTCTGATTACAAGAATGTTGTAAGACTGTAATATTCTTTCAGTATAATAGTTTTTGATGTTTCTTATCTCAGTATTCACTGTAGGGTTAATAGCCATTTGAAGTAGATAGTTGTAATGTAATTTGTTCTACACTTAGGAGTTGAATTTTTTCTGTTACTTTGGAATTTTCTTGCCCATGAAGCTCACGATCACATTTAGTGACACTTCAGAATAATAATATTATAAGTACATGGTGCTTATAACCCAAGTTCAATTCCACTTGTTGGGTAATGCAAAAATACATGTACTAGTACATGTATATACATCAGTTATATGTTTAATTTCAACAAAAATGTGCAGCAGTGGGTAGACACAATTGGTAATTTTTGTGGACAAACACTGGTGCATTTATCAAGGTGATAACTCTGCAGCTGAGTATTTTTGGACAAGAAATTGACAATGAAATAATGTGTAAGCCTCATTTCAGTATGCCTGAGGACTTGCACTTTAATGATCGTATGGTTTAAAAGAAAGACAAAGTTGCACCAATTTCCTTTGTGATTGGGGCTAGGAAGGTTGTATTCTTGAGGCATCCATCAAGATGATCTGTAAAGAAGCGTTGTGTAATCAGTGTCATAAAAGTGTCTGTTTACACATGTGGGTCTGTGGTTGTTTGCATTTATGTTTTTATTACTACAGTACATGAGGAAGACATTTATTTGGATCCTGGATGGTACTGAAACCCTGTACTTAGTTCCAGTATAAACATCTGTTATCAAACCATGAAAGCTATTAGGATTTTACAACTCCAGTGTGTCAGTACATGGTATTAGCATAGAGTTGGAAAGGACTCGAAACTGGATTAAACATATTTTTATGCACAGGACTTACACCTGATAGTCCCAGGAATGCAGACAACACAGGGGTGGAAATAACCCATTGTCTGACGTCCTAGTCTGGTGTTTTCTTCTGCTGGGCAAACCTATTTTGTATATCATGCTGTACCAGTGTCCAGTGGACATTCCACAGTTAATTTTATTGTTTATTTAAATAATCAACAAGAAAATCAGATAGTATAGTGGAACAATTATCAGGGCAAGTGATTTTACAAGTGCCACTGTACCAGAGTACTTTAGCAATTCAAGAATTATTTCCATCCCTGCAACATTGTTACACTGAAATTGTTGCTTTATTCATGAAAGAATCTCTTAATTTGAATATGTTATCTTAAAGGCAAATGCTACTAGTAAGTATGAAGTCTTTTCCGTTATAGATTTATTTGCTTTCTTGTCATCAAAATACAAGTAAATTTTGAAAACTAGAGAATAAATGAGAAAGGGAAACCAACTCAAATCTACTTATTTAAGTGCCTTTAGAAGCTGGTATGATGATAAGGAACACTTTTCATGGATAGACAGTCCATAAAGAAGTTGCCTATTCATAAAAAGTGCTCTTCTTCAACTCAAATCTTAAATGATTTTGCAAACATTGATAGCCTCCAGACCTGAACTAGGCGATGTCATTTCATTATTATATTTTGTTTCTGTGAATATATGTTATATATGCTGTATTTCTAAGAACAAGTGTGATCTATAGAAAATTAACTAAGTCTGTATGTTATAGGTTGTTAAAGTATGGAGGTTGCAATTGCTTTAGAGCTAAGATCTCTCTGTGGATAGAGGACCTATTTTAGAACTATCATGTTCCAGACTGGAACTTTCATTTATATTTTATGTAGACTTGAGGCTAGATATCAGTGTGTGTGAGAACTTGTCTAAATTCATAAGTGAGTGAGTCGAATTTAACATTACACTGGCATTTTTCAGAAAATTCACAAAGATTGTTGGTTGGATCACTTATTTTCAGAAGTGGTTCTTTTCAAAATCTGGACGGAATCTTGCATGTGATAAGGTATTTTACACTTATGTTTTAGAATTTGAGAAGAAAGGGTATATTGTTTTTTTTTCTTAAGGTTACAGATGTGGTTATATGGGCAGTATATACCCTATTAGTGTTCCATTCCTCTTAGCCCTGCTGAGGCATTGGGATAGTCTAAAGGTTATGGTGTTTGCTCGTCATGCCAAAGGCAGTGGTTTGATTCCCTGCAAGGGTACAGTAGGTGAAACCCATTCTGGTGTCACTCACAGTGATATTGGTAAAAGCGGCACATGCTTGACAGTGGTTGTGTTGCAAAGTAATGTGATTAAGACATTTTGATCAAGTGCTACCAAGAGTGTGGAAGACTTCAGTAAAATGTGCCTTAAATATGTTGCAATGACTTATTGATTAAAACAATGTCACTGAACACACTATTTATACAAAACCTTTATAATACCCTGAGTTTCTGTTGTGCAAATCTGACACTCGAGCTGTTTGTTAAATGAGGAATCAATTTATGCCTGAATGGCATTTTGCTACTTTTATCTGTTGTTCTCATTGTTGATCAAACTGTGCAGTATCATTGATGATCAGTTGTGTCAATCTCCAGTGAAGAGATTGATCATGATTGATAATATTCTAATGATGATTTCCATTGATTGTCTTATTGATGAAATCACAAGATGATGAACCTCAATAAGGTATTGTATTACCGACAGACGTGTTGTTGTAGTGTTTCCTAGCATTTACATCCAGATGTGTCTATGAGGCAGACTGTTGTCATGGATATCACTGAACAGATGTGTGAAAAATTGCAAAACAGAAACAGATTTATACCAATTGATGTTTTAATGGTTATGACACATTTGAGCCTTTGCAGAGGTCACCATGGCAACCTATACTGCGCCGAAAACAGGATAAATATATTTGTATTTTTCCAAGGTATAATAACTTTTGATTTTTTAGAACGCAACTTTACTGTAATTAGGTACCAAATCAGTTAACCATGTGTCTGAGTTTATTTAATGACCATTGAGCATTGACTGGAACTCAAGTGTAAATAAGAAGGAAGTGTATATTTTAGTGTCATATGTGTACTTGATAGTTTTGTCATAGAGCTACTGTTTCCTGGTGCTGTAGGTAGACTTGCTCCAAGTCTCTGCTGAATTGTAACTATTTAGGCGTAATTCTGTCTCTACAGTAGTAAGCTGAGTGTCCATCTGAGAGAGTGAGTGAGTGAGTTTAGTTTTACACAGCACTCAGCAATATTCCAGCTATATGGCGGCGGTCTGTAAATAATCGGGTCTGGACCAGACAATCCAGTGACCAACAACATGAGCATCGATCTGTGCAGTTGGGAACCGATGGCATGTTTCAACCAAGTCAGTGAGCCTGACCACCCGATCCCGTTAGTCGCCTCTTACGAAAAGCATTGTCGCTTTTTATGGCAAGCATGGGTTGCTGAAGGCCTATTTTACCCCAGGACCTTCACCGTCACAGGTTTCCATCTGAGAGAATGACCTTCTATATGATAATGTGTTCTTATTCTTCATGGTGCTGATTTGCAGCAATAATCTTTGCCTTGTGGAAGTTTAGGGTTGTAGCCTCCAGTTAAATTTGGAGAAATGCACTTTCCTTATCTATACCTCCTTTACAGCCTGAACTCTTCATCTCTTTGGCTCTGAAATGCGTGAGATGGTTGCATATACACTAGGGTTCCTTATTAGATTAATTTATCTATAGGCTCATATGTAACCCTGTTTCAAGGGTTGTTGGATGTCTTACTCAGGGGTTATATTCTCTTACAAAACTGCATTTAGGTACATGTTTCATAGAATTGACTTTGTCATTAAAGCTCTGAATGTCTTGTCTTTACAGTGGTAAAACTGGTAGAAAATTAGATTCAAATACAGGATAGAAGTGGTGGGTTGGTTTGTATTGTTTTGGGTTTTACACCATTTCCAGCAATGGTCCAGCAAGACGGCCATAACATGAAGAGGCTTCATAAAGTGTACCCAAGTTGTGAATTGAACCTAGATCTTAGGCATTACAAGCAACCATTGGAACCGTTAGACTACCTTACAGAAGATGCAGTAAAGCACTGTATAGATTTACATGTTTACAGAACATTTCGTGTTTTGTTAGTTGTTTCAGGCAACAGTCAGTAAGCATTTGTATGTTGAAATGTCCTCTGTTGTGGACTACACTGACATAGGCAGTCAAATAAACTTCACATTTTCTTCAGTATTTTAGTCAGATTAGTTTAAACATGCTTGTATCATCCCAGTGCTGAATGAATACAAAGCATGTATTGGTTTTGGGGCCAAAATATTGGCTTAAAATAGGTCAGTGTGCAAGCAGAGCTTGCAAAGCTGTTTAAAAATTCATCACTAAAATGTAACTCCTTTGACCTATTCTGTAATTTTAGAAAGAAACAAGTGGATGTAAAATCAATGGAAAGTGGAGTCTGATGTCAGACGTATCATGAAATCTTCATTACCATTCAGTTTTTTGTGTGTTCAGGATAAGGATGGTGTGAAATCGTTGTCATCAGTTTGGGAATTAAATGAAGCTGGTATTTTGCCAAGGTGTGGCTTAACATTCTTAATGAGTAACTGTTTGCCAGGGGTTTATAGAGCTACTCGGGACCCAGGAGTCATTCAGTATTTGTGAGAGTCTCATGACTTTCACATATTCTTTTTTTAATTGGTAACTCATCCCGACTTGACAATAAGGCATGCATGAACCTTTTATCTCATAAATCTTGTCACTGTAGTGGTACAGGATGATTGACACAGAGAAAAGATATACCAAGAGCACACCCACAGCACTACCCGAAAAGACTCTCATCATAAACATTATTTTGCTCAGATAGATACACTGACTGTTTATTAATGTCTGATCCGAGATGTGATAACAATTTGGAGATTCACCACGCACTTGCCAATGTAATGTGTCTTTTGCACAGTGTTGGATCGAAAGAGGGTTGATTTGACCTAAGTATTTGGAAACTTGAAGGGGTGTTAAGGTTGCATGATTGAATTTGTATGAATTTTTAATTTAGAACTTTGTGAAATAATATGCCTCCAATAAAATACAACAAGTTAAACATGATATATATTTATTGGCCCACTTTGTATTGAGTGTCTAGGTATATATCCAAATTCTTCAGATTTTGTGCACATACAGCACTGACTCAAAGATTCCACTCTGCCATCTAGCTGTAATTCCTCAGTCCCCCTCCCACACTTGTAGAGCCTCCTCTCTTCCATGATATGTTGTACCAGTCTCTAACCCTAAAATCACCCCACCCACCAAAATCCCCAGCATGTAACACCCCAGTCCTTAACCCAGAAATCATCCACCCCACTCAAAAAACTCCCCCCCCCCCCTGTGATATCTTGCACCCATCTTTAACCCCAAAGTCACCCCTCTTTCTCATCTCTGCCATGTAATAGACCCGAGACCACAACCCTGAAATCCTCAACCCCCACCCAAAAAAACCCTCCTCACCTGTGACATCTTCCACTGTCTACATTCCTGCAAGGACAAAGGCCAGAATCCTCCTGTGTTTATTGCCCTATGTCCCATTGAAGTCCCTTCCTGTCATAGTAAAGATGTCTGCCAGAGCGTGACCAGGCCCAAGGGGGAGGTCTAACCTGTGTGACATAACCTGGTGCAACTGTTGATGCTCTGTGACACTTGAGTGGGGGCCATCATCTATGTCAATAGGTGTGGGTAAACAGATTTAATGAGGAAGGGGAGGTGAGGGATCTAGGAATACCTAACACAAAACATCTGAAGGCATCTTTAGACCAGGTTGTGCAACAAGTCATTTCAGATGTGATTAAGTCTGCTTTGATGAGGGCAGAGATGTCAAAGTGAAAGCAGGTTGTTTAAAGGGATTGTTTAAGATGGGAAGAGTAGAGAACACAGAGGTTGCCAGACAAAGTTCTTTTTAGTTATACATGTGTACTTGTAACTGCATGGAGATTGGTTTTTGCAAAAAGCCACATAAAACCAAACTCACTCACTCACTCTGAAAGGCATTGTGTATTGACAGAAAATTTATGGATAATGTTTTAGAGCAGTTATCATCTATCAACTGCGATTGTTATGTGATAAAAACAGTAAATATTCAGTTGTACAGACAGTACAATGAAAGCAGTTATGGGTTTGTTTTTTATCTTTCAATCATGATCAGTGCCCATGTTACTGTTTCTTTGACATGAAAATGTGCAATAACTTATCATTTCATTACTTATTAAACTTGCAAGGGCCCTGAAAATTTATGACTGATGCAAGTGATGGGAGAACCTTTCCTCTCTTAAATTCATATGTTTCTTTATGTATAGCCAGTCTAAGTAACTTCGGTCTGGTTATTACAGTTTTCTTCGACTGCATGTATAGTCAAAATGAAGATCAGTTGATATCCATTATTGTGCACTATCTGAACAGGCATTCAAGCACCATTTTCTCCATATTTAGTGTGGTGAGGGTTTGGTTGTCTTGAAGTGAAAAGCAAAAGCCTGGTGCCTGCATGTTCCTCATGTGGGTTCGAATCCTGGATGGAGCCCAACCCTACAAAAATAGTAGACTCTGTACTTTACTGAGAAAGAGTATTCCTAGATATAACATTGTTACATTTGACCACTTTCTAAATGGCATGCTGTTACCATAGCTTTTTGCTGTTGTAGTTATAACAGTTCACAGTTATCAGAGGGGTACACAAAGTCGACTTTTGAGTAACTCAAAACCCGTTCAGTATTTTTCTGCAAAACTTGGTTCGATCAGAACCTAAAGTGGTGCCTTTTGCTATTTACAGGTTTTTGTGCTTAACTATTGTCTCGGTTTCCATGGAAATGTTTCGGACTTAGTCTCAAAAGTGAGAGGTGTGTTTCATTTCCGGAGCACAACTCGAATACTTCTTAATATCTGTCAGCAAAACTTGGTAGATATTTGTGGCAGACACCAAAAGTGGTGCCTTTTGCTATTTACAGATTTTGGTGATTTATTATTTTCTGGGTTTCCATGGAAACGATTTAGACTTAGTCTCAAAAGAGAGGAATGGGCTTTGTTTCCGGAGAACAACTCAAAAACTTCTAAATATCTGGGTAGATATGTGAGCTAGACCCCAAAGTGGTGCCTTTTGCTATTTACAAATTTTGGGCAGGGTTCCAGGGTTCCATGGAAACAGTTCAGACTTCGTTTCAGGAGCACAATTCAAAAACCATTTGATATCTTTCAACAGGTCTTGGCAGATGTATGAGACAGACCTCGAAGTGGTGCATTTGCTGTTTACAGTTATATGGCATTTATATTTTTCATGCTTTACAAGGAAACGGTTCGGATTTAGTATAGAAAATCATCAAGTAACTGTCAGATGATTTCTCCTTTCAAATTTGTGGTGGCTGGGGAAATATGCCATCTTCTAATGACTGTTGTGGAAGTCACAGTGGCTGAGCAGGTTAGGCAGCTGACCATGTGCGCTGGCGATCAGGTGCCTGAGTGTGGGTTTGCATCCAGGATGGGATTCAATCCAACAATAGTACTAGAATCTGTACTTACTAGAAAAGTGTAATCCCAAATATAACAAATGTTGTATAACAGTAATCACCTATCCTGGTTATCAAAAACTTGAGAAGTAAACTCTGTATATGTTCCATCTACTGGTTAGTGCTACCCACAGCGGTGAGTGAGTTTAGTTTTATGCCACACTCAGCAACATTCCAGCTACATGGCAGTGGTCTGTCAAAAATCAAGTCTGGACCAGACAGTCCAGTGATAAACAGCATGAGTACCGATCTGTGCAGTTGGGAACCAATGACATGTATCAACCAAGTCAGCAAGGCTGCCCACCCAAGCATGGGTTGCTGAAGGCCTATTCTACCCCAGACCTTCTTGAGCCATCCACAGGTACGTAGGGGTAGCCAAGTGGTTAAAGCATTCACTCGTCACGCAGAAGTTCAGGATGCAATTCCCCACTTTGCTACAATGTGTGAAGCCCATTTCTGGTGTCCCCTGCCATGATGTTTCGGAAATATTTTTGAAAATTGGCATAAAGCTGAAGTCACTCAACAACTCACACAGTTTAGACGCTTCAGTGTTTACTGGTGGTCCTTTCCAAATATTGTTTGAAACAGAGAGTTTTAAAGTGGAAAATTCCAATACTTTGTTTTCTGATATTATTTTTCAACTTCAAACATCCCTCAATATGTTTAACAAATTTGAACAAGGACATTTTGGATCGCTATATTTTGAGTGAGAATGTATAGTTCTGAAACCATTTCAAAATGCTGCCAGTATGTTATCTACAGTGCCTGGCTCCATTCTATCTAGTATCTATCTCAGTTTCCTGCCCAGCAACACCTACTGTCTAATGTCCAGACGAAGCAAGCCTGTTTTCTTCAGCTTCAGAATCTCAACTCAGAGGCTCCTTTTCAGATCTTAGGGCATTCATTATCACTATCCAAAATATATTTTTGGAGGAAAAATATTATTTTATACGTATCCTGACTCATACTACATCGCCAGAAAGATGTTTTTACTGTTTTGGGGAAACATCATTCAGAATGTTTTCACTGTGTCTTAGGTTAGAGAGAGGGAGCAAATATTATGAGTCACGCCCCGACCAGAGACTAAATGTTCCTCTAATTGATGGGTAATGCTGTGAAGGAAACATCTTGCTCATATCTGCTGCTGCTGCTGCTGCGAGCAAAATATACCTGTGAACAGCAGAGTAGTCTGTCATATAAATGAACAAATTGAAGCCCACGACAGTCTAGAATATGTGGCAAGATTACCACATTTTCTGAAAAATTAATGTTCTTGGCGCCTTTAATTATTTTTTATGGGTTTAAAAATGATTTTGAAACTTTTTTTTCTGTAAAATATGTTCATTTCAGAGACATTTGCTTCCGTTAAGACTTAGATGATGACGAGAAGATTCCTGATTCTCTTTCTGTCCAGACGAGTCCAGATTCTCTTTCTGTCCAGACGAGTCCAGATTCTCTTTCAGTTCTGCTGAGTTCACCTCAACGTTGTCACAGGCAGTCTTCCATTGCGAGGACGGTCAGCTGTGCATCCAGTGGCTTTGACTTGTTGCTGCATGCATTTTATTGTTCAAATATGAACAGAAAAATAGTTTTCTATCAAACAGTGAAGGAGTTGTTGCATGTTTGGTGACTCTTCTTATGGGAATGACACCTTGGGATGTATGTGCATTGACATTTTCATGAAAAACGCACAAATACCTTGTCCCATCATAACTTTAGTAACTGCTTTTTGACATGTTTTTTGTATCAAATACAGAATCTGAAACCAAATTTTCTTGAACATTGGTTACGAACCAGGTCTAGGTAACTTATAAAAAGTGAAAAGATAATTGAAATTAACATATCTGGCAACATTTTTGGTAGAGTGCTGTTTATTTTGCAGCTCAGTATGTGTAGTTCTATCAGAAATATATTTTCGAAGACTATGCGTTAGGCAACATTCCTTAACTTTATGTTATTTGCAGGCCTCTGCCAAGGATCAAGTTGTGAAGATTTGTGAGGAGGCATTCCTGCTTCGCCATAAGTCACCGCGCTGTGTTCCTGACAATGTGGTCAACAGCACTGCAGAGAAGTTGGGAGTGGATAAGAGCAGCAGTCGATCTGTATGTAATGTTCTTGAAACTCGTGTGGGTCAGGTCCAGATGATTTGCATGTCATCATTGTTCATAGTACCAGTTTCCTTTTTGTCTGGACCAAATAGGGCAGGGGTAGCCACATGGTTAAGGTGTTTGTTCATCTCACCAAAGACCAGGGTTCGTGAAGCGCATTTCTGGTGTCTTTCACCAAGATATGGCTGGAATGTGAGACCAGACTCTCTCAGTCGCTGCCATCATAACACTAAATAGAGGTGAAATAAATCTCAGTACAAAACCTCTTGCCATTATCCCAGAGAAAGGAGACTGTTGTAGTGTTCAGATTCAATTTCAGAATTGGAAGGTCAGACCTACCAAAGAAATCTTTCTCCTTGTGCAGAAAAACTGAGAAAACCTGCATTAATTGTGGAAATACCAACATAAACATATTATCCTGGTAATGAAACAGTGAAAATAGCTGCTATAAATCGCTAAAACTAGATAAAAACCAAAACATCTACAACTTCGCTTTTGTGCATGCACACATGAAAGAGGAAGTTTTAACCCCATGTTGCCATTTTCCAGTGTCAGCAAAAGTTGTATTACCTTTTCAAAGTATTTCTGTTGTGTTTTTGGCATTTATCATAATCATACTTGTGTGTACACCTGTTGAGTTTACTTTCCATTTGTATAAAATGACTGACAGTTGTTCTTTTGACATATTCAATACCTTTTCTATGAGACAGGATTCATGGTTGCCCTAGAAATTGAAAGAAGTACAAATCGTGAGTGTATGTGCAGTAGAGGTCAAAGTTCATTGGTATAAAAAAATGTTGCAGTTTCATAGTCTTCTTTTGGCGTTTTACTGTTTCAGTTGCTAGTAATATGTTTATGTTGCTATTTCCTCAATTAAATGTGGAGTTTTCTGCTTTTTTATTTGCACAGTGGGAAAGCTATCTTTGGTAGGCTTGGTGCCCCCAACTTTATTGCCATCAGTTCTTTCATTATTCCGTTTGGCGAAAGAGGTCCAGTGCTTCTGTCCAACTGCCATATCATGTTTTGTCTTAAGCATAATTGGAAATCGTCCACTATGTTTTTATCACATATTTACAGGGCACAGTCTGTGCTGTCTGTGCTTTTTAGGAAGTTGTTATTATTATTCAGGCTTAAATGAACATGATTATGATGATGAAAACATGATGACATACTGAAGAGCTGTAATTATTTCTTCAGTCATTGAAGTGCCTCTGGAGCTGACCCTTCTGTATTTTGAAATTGGATCTTTTATAGTGTTTCTGAGTGCGTTAATGGAAACAGAAAACCCAGTGTGTATATTTATAACTGCTCCCAGTGATGTCATAGCAGTACGAGTACTGAGATGGATAACGATACCATACAGTTAGGAACGTAAGAATCGAGTTACATCACTTCATGTCACTAGCAGAGGTTACTGGAGACATGCACTTACCTAGCTACCTATCTTGATAGCTGGAAAATATGTTTAAGCAGTGTATAAAATAAGGTCCTTCTGACCGCTCAAAACTGGCTAGATTTCTGATATGTTCCATACACCTGAGTAAATTTACCACATCTTAGTGTCTGGTTAGGTTAGTATCCTTTTTGGGCCGGTAACATATTGAAGTCATCAGCCCTGATGTCTGGCTGGCTGGCTTTTTAGCTTATGTCACTGGTTTTTAGACAGCTGATATTCCACTGTCTTGTGTTCCAGCTCCTGGTTAGCTTAGGGCATGTAATCTCCTCAGCCGTATTCCTCGGTTCCTCCGACCCCAAGACAATCATCACCATCTTCCCAGGTACAGTCTGAAGCTTCTTACCACAGCTAGGTGGGAATCATGGGCACACTATGGGCACACTTTGGGCACACTATGGGCACACTATGGGCACATTTTGAATTGGCACTGATCTCATAGTGAGGTTTATTTTGTTGTTATTTATTTCTGTAATTTTTGCAATTCAGTTATAGTTTCAAGTAGTTTCAAATTCTATGTGTTGTGAATTGTTTGGGACAATTTTGCAACAAGTTTTAATTATGTTATAAAAATACATAAATTTTACTATTTACAGTTTTTAATCATTTAACTTAATTGTGTCCAGGAAGAGATTCAGTGTGTAGCCTCACTAACATAGGTATTTATGGACACAAGGCGGTTGGGTAGCTTAGTTTTTAAAGCGTTTGGTTGTCATGCAGAAAACCAGGGTTTGATTCTCACCATAGCCTTTGTAAATCCATTTCTGGGGTCCCCTGCTGTGATACTGCTGGAACATTGCTGAAAGTGATGTAAAACCTCAATCACTCACATGGATACCATTTTTATGACTAGACTGTATTGCATATTATCATGTTCTTACAGTACATTACTGATAAACTCAGGTTATCACTTGATTCTTGAATTGTAGGAACCATGATATACAGGGACATGAGCCGTACTGGAGTAGGAAACATGTAAGCCCTAAATTATCAACCAGAATGAGAGGGCAATGCTGAGTGATTGAGATACTGAACAGTGCTGCATCCACACTCACCGGTTGACACACTGGATTATCTCCCTTTGATTCAGCTGCTTAATGAATACATGTTTGCCTAAAGTTTTTATCTCACTTTGATGTTGACTTGCAGATAATTTCCACAAGAACCTGCGTGACTTGCTGACGAAGATCTTCATGGACCATATGGCGGGATGGAAGACTCAGGCAGCTGGAGGATTGGGTGGGTGGATGGGAGGGTTAGTGAGTGAGTGAGTGTTTAAGGTTGCATCGGCAATATTTCAGTCATACTTTGATGAGACTTGGCTAGTAGATGGCAGTGCTTGATTACTATTCTGACTGATGTCCAGTTAGATGGTTGTTTGTTGTTTATACCACACTCAGCAATATTCCAGCTACAGCTGTCTAAACCGGGACTCATCAGGACTGAAAAAATGATCTGGATCATGGCAGGTTGTGGAGGTGACACTTTTACCTATAAATAATACTGAACCAGTTTGGTCACGCTCATATACATGATTGTATCATATGGTTCTCTCAATTACTGCATACCGAACCAAGATTTACTGATCTTTTTTGAACACAACTCTATTTCTTGACAGTACACGTCCGGATGACTCCTTGCCATGGATAGACAGAGTTGGTTACTGTATAAACACGTATTAGGGCGACTGATGTCATACCATCGAAATCTGACAGCTGCCCGATTGCAGAGCCAGACATGCCAACCTCTATGATGTTGTCATAGTCACTACAAATGTTAACTTCAAACTACGCCAATATGATTCCACTAGACATCCTTTGAAATTAAATTTGAATAAAATGCTTTAAAATTCGGATATATAGACAAAAAAACATATATTTTCAACGATGAAATACATTTTCGGACTTCCAGTACCTTACATAATTTTGGCGGAGCTGATTTCAGCAACGTTGCGATCTGACCCACTTAGTTCTGACAGAAATGATTTGACCACGTGACTGTAACATTCATTTTTGCTCAGAATCCGTCATGACTTTGTTTTTTAGTTGACAACTAATGTTATGGTCAAACTACTAATTTTGAACATTGAAACTACTATTTGTAACACCTTGGGGTTGGCATCTCTTCAGAGCATTTAAATCATCATCATTGTACAAGCCACAGATGGGACTGCGATTGCACTGGACATCTGCCATTCTCTATAGCTTCCGCTATAAATGGCAACAGTCTTTAAATAACTAAGTTATCTGAATCATTTTATGTTATTAGGAACTTACAGCTTTGGCACAATTAACATTGTGAATGCAAACATTATTTTTTGTTATCTGTAGGTATCCATCTGCACATGGACACTCGCAGCTGTTTGACAGGCATGACATCACACTTGAAAACAGTGGCATCATGCTTGAATGCTTTGACATTACACCTGAGTGACGTGACACTCGAAAACCATGACATTCTAGAATGCTTTGACATCACCCTTAAATGCTTTTACATCACACCTGAGTGTCATGACACTCAAAAGCTATGTCATACTTGAATACTTTGACTTCACACTTAAATGCTTTGACATCACACCTGAATGACATGACATTCTTGAATGCTTTGACATCACCCTTAAATGCTTTGAAATCACACCTGAGTGTCATGACACTCAAAAGGTATGTCATACTTGAATACTTTGACTTCACTCTTAAATGCTTTGACATCACACCTGAGTGACATGATACTCAAAAGCCACGACATCATACTCGAATGCTCTGACATTGTACTTTAAGAAGTTGTCTGGATCCACCTGTGTTGTTACATTCTGTAAAATGTTCTGTTCTCTGTGTTCAGTTTCTCTACCCAAAATGGTGGACTTCGACTGGCGAGTAGACGTCAAGACATCATCTGATACTGTGGCCAGGATGTCTGTGCCCACATGTATATTAAACATGCAAGTAAGTTGTCTTTAAAAACACGATTTCATGGGATGAGTTGGATGGTATGGTTCTGGGTTTGTGTATCGTTTGACCCAGTGGCAGTGATCACACCTTACAATATGTCACCAGATTATCTGGACCAGAAAAAGTAAGTGGCAGGCAGGGCCCACTTCACAAAGCTGTCTCAACACTGACACTCCCATATGTGAAGAGACTGTTGTAATATTGCCACTATGAACATTTAATAACTGCTGTGTGAACTTCATATTGTTCAGAACAGATGTAACATTCATTCTATTTGTTGTAACTGTGTGGCGTCTTTTTCCATCAGATCCAAGCAAAATTCAATTTGAAGAATTTCTCTGGTTTGCTTTTAACAAATAATATGTTTAACTGACATGCACATCACTCTCACTCCGCTCTCACTCCACTCCACTCCACTCCACTCCACTCCACTCCACTCCGCTCCACTCTTCCTTCTGCCATCAGGTCCAAGATACTGCTACGGATGTGGGGATTGTGCCAGATGTGTCCAGTGTTAATGTAGAACTGTCAAAAGAGACGCTAGACACCATGTTGGATGGACTGTCGAAGATACGAGACCAGCTGTCATCAGTAGCAAGCAGATGAGTCTTGCAGACGTTATGAGCTCAATTTTGGAGACTTCTGACCAAAGTTCATGAATAGTTCCATTTCCAAGAATGTACCATATATATATATGTGTTTATTTCTACCATGTATTGTACATTTGTAAAGTATAAAAATACATTATGAATATATGTTGTCATTTTGATATTTGTATCTATGAAGCAGAGACATCACAAGAAAAGGCAACATTTGAGCAAGATCAAATCCTGGCATGGAGTTATGCTGGACAAAAATTGTTGGGGATATGTATAAATTTTGAAATTATTAGTAATGATCTATTCATTGATTGATACACTGATGAAGTATTAATCATAAAAATACCAATAACCCTAACTTACTTTTTTCAGTAAGTGTTGCTCAGGTTAAAAGTTGCGTAGTATGGCCAAGGGACATAACGCTACATGAGAGAGAGTGCCACTTGGCTAAGTGAGACCACAGTTCTGGACCAGAGTGTGGAGTGAAGCCCAAAGGTTGAGCGTTATGACCAATCAGCTGTTTAGTCAGCTGTTTAATCAGCTGTTTAAACATTTTCTTACCTGATTGAAAGACCCAGAGAACAATCTTGGAAGTTTTTAACCCAAAACAGGGGTTTAAAAATCCCATCGCCTGACACCCGGGACAAATCAGTTTTCATTTTGGGCAATCAAATAACGTTATCTTACTTGTCTGTGGACTACTAAATAATTTCCACTTATGGTTTCAAACTGCAAATAAATTTGGATTTCATTTCATATCTGCTCATAATGTAGCTATTAATTTCACAATATGAGTAATTGAGAACTATCATTCTTTGAAATTGATCACTCTTCAATAAATAGCCTGGTAAACATTAACATTCAAAATTGTGTCATAAAATCAGGGCAAGTGGAAAATTAGTCAGGACAAGTTACTTTCTTGAACCCACTTGCACTGTGGCAAGTGGCTTTTAAGAAAAATTTTGAACCCCTGCCAATACTATTGTTGGCAGCAAGTTAATCCCTTCAACAATCTTTCCAATGTGTATGGAAAGACTTCCTAATACATATCACAGTTCTGTCACAGCAGCAGTTACAGAACACAGACCAGCTGAAAAAGTTGACGGCAGGTTATGTTGGCAGTCAGGTGACCCGCATCAATCTCTATGTATTAAAGATGTCTGAATGTTAATGGTCAAATCTGGACCAGGTAAACATGCAGCATCATACACTGGGGCAGCAAGACGGTGGTTAATTATACTCTCAGCATTTACAACACGCAAGGAACTAACTGAAAGATTTGAACTTCATCTACCTTAATTTTACCAGCTGCAGCAACTTATTGCGAAGGCATGCAGAGTTACTCCCCTTTGACTTACTCAACTTATCAAATTCTATCCCATGCTATTTTCATCTCCCTTTTCACACACTTGCAAATTTTACGCACAAAAGAATGAAATTCCAGCCTGTCTAGACAACCTTTTGTATGTATTTAATTGCTTTGAACATATTTTTTAAGGAAAAATTTTCTGGATTGGTAAAGAAGCTGTAACGGCTAATGCCATCCATTAATATTTTTTGGCATGGGATTTAACTGAATGTGTTGAATCTTAATGGCAATATTACAAATATTTTTACCACTGATAACCCAAGCTGCCAGTGAGGTGCTAGAAGGTAATTATTCTTGTGCCCTCATTCTCATTAGAAGTTTGAATAAAACCTGACTTAGTGTGAGTGAGTGTGGTCTTATGCCTCTTTAAGACATATGCCAGCAATATAATGGTATGGGAGACACTAGAATTGGGCTTCACATATTCTGCCCATGTGGGGAATGGAACCTTGGCCATCAGTGTGACATGCCAACACATTAATGACCCAACCATACCTGAAACCAAACACAACTGACACCCCTAGCTTGGAACCATCAAAAAATAAAAACTATATTGCACTATAATCAACATCAATAACAAGATTTTTGTAAAATGCAGCAGACCTAGCGTTTGATACATTCTAACCTCAGTGAATACAGTACAATCATGATGATAACATTAAAATGAACTTAAAAACAGAAGCCATAATGATTCAAAACATGATTTATTCACGAGAAAATTCATGCATTGACAATACGTGACAACAAATTTTGACACACTTGGATAAATGTAATTTGTCAAAGGCACATCCATTGTATGCAGATATATATGTATGATAGTCAACAGTTGCCTCCCTTTGAGTAAACATTTCTGAAATGTTACCACAAGCAGTTCAAGATCTCATGACATTTTTCAAATGTTCTCCAAAACAAATAAAATCTGGTATGTGATTGATAACATATGCATCTATCTGAAGGACGTACATGATTTCATGTCCTAGTTTGACCATTTCCTCCCCCAAATTCAAGACCATTTTGCGTCAATTTCCCCATGCTTATTGGCTAAGCCATGTCACCTGAGCTAGCAAAGACTATTATGTAGTTTGTGTTCAGCTTGAGGAACCACATTTAAATATTTCAAGTCTGTAATGCAGAGACCGACTCTGGTATTATGCTGCTTTGAGAAATATTCCAAGGCAAGGGACACTAAAATGGGTGTCACATATTGTACCCATTAGGAGAATCAAATACAAATCTTCAACATGACAGAATTTAGCAGTACCATACTAAGCTTTTCAAATAGATAATGCCACAAGTGTGTGAAAGTAAGACGTGACACTCTCGATCTATAGAAGCCCAATCTTGTAGTACTTAAAAATGTGTTGTAGATATGTACCACAGAAGTGAAACCCATGTACATGGTTCAACTGCTGCCAGTCTAAGGATCATAAATTTGGAAATCTAAACAATCAGCAGATCCTGCTGCACCTAAAGGAAACAATGTACTATCTGCCAAGAAACATTTTGCATCTGTAACTAATCTGCCAATCAGTAGCAAGACAACTCAAAATTCTAGAATGTATAATATATGAAATACTCTGTGCGATCTACCTATGAGGTATCATTTTATTGACATTCATTTCATCGCAGCAAAAAGCTATTTGAATTTTGGCAAACTGAAAGCACTAACAAATTTCTAAAGTTACGTCTCGTATAACAGACGTTTATGACAGCAATTTAAGTGTAACTCCCATCATTTGTCAAAGACTTCAACCACTTTCATCGTGCTATGATCATTTTCTCAAACAGGGTCCTGATAAATGAAACTACACAGAGAGTAAACATAACAATCCTACTTCAATCACCGGAATCTCTACAGTAAATCTATGTTTAGAGTCCATGACGTAGACTGTGCCATACATGAGTGCTGCACTGAAAACAAAATCTATTCGTAACAACACTAAAACAATATATAATATGACAAAGCCAGATAAATGATATTTTCTTGTATTACAAATCCATAACACTGATTTTTCCTTGATTTAAAAAAGATCAAGAAGAAAAAATATATTAATGATTTGAAAAACATTCACCAATAATTCAATAGTTCAGTTTCTCAGTGGAAGGGAGGGAAATCTTCCAAGATTGTCACAAACTGTCAGCAGACGTGAAAAACTGGGTTGATAGCAGCTTCTCTGACTTTGTCCCTTTAAAGACGAAACCTTTCTCTCATATTGCTGCAGTTAATTTGTGATAGAACAACTAATTAAGTATTGTAAAGAACTCTTCTCTATTTTATTTCGAGTAGGAAACATATTTTTTTCACTGATCTGAGCTTTTCTCCTTTCCCACCTCCATTAGCCAAACTGGTCTAAAGAAATTGTAACAGAAGAAAAACATGTATCTGGCCCAATAAATAAACATCAAGTTCTCAAGTCAAAATAAGAAACAGGCACTGTTTCAAATCAACAAAACATGACAGAGTGTCACCAATTCTGACATAAAAATATCCCATTCTGACATAAAAATATCCCAACAATATGAATACTCTAAACAACACATTTAATTGGTGATATTGTCAATGACACTACCTTAACACTTGTTAGCTAGACAATGGGGCAAAACATGCCACACCCTCCCAGACAGACATGCATGCCTAGAATAATTCAGTAACATCCACCAATAGCAATAATAATAATAATTCAGAAACCAAATCCATCGATTATCAGAAGACTTATGGTGAGAGTTCAATTATCGGTTATATACGAAAAATTTACCTTTCCAATGTAATCACCAATTTTGAGGTTTTTTTCCCCAGGTTTTCATAGTTACACAATAAACATGATTAAAATTTTGTAATGCACATGGCTTTATGTCTTTGGGTGAATGTTTGTTGGTGAATATTTGTCAAATTTCTTGGTTAGTTAAGTTCATTCAAGTGTGTTATACTAAAACAATGTAATTTTGATAAATCGAAAATAGTTTTTTTTACAATTGAAAATCATTTTTAATCCTTCTATCAATCAATTTTCTATTATTTTCGGTCATGGGTACACCACAATCCCATACCTGAATATTTCAATGAAATCCTTTAGTCCCTTTATATACTGTGTAATGGATAAGTAAGGGTCATTTCTAAATCTCTTCATTTTTGAATTCATGTCCTTAAAATAAACAATAACATTTAATTTTGAAATACAGCCTCTGTACTAGTAAACAAACGAAAATCTTGATCTGACATCAGTGAGTGAGTATGGTTTTACATCACTTTTAGCAATATTTCAGCAATATCACGGCCGAGAAACACTAGAAATAGGCTTCACACATTGTACTTGCATGAAATAAAACCTGGGCCTTCGGCATTTCAAATGAACACTTTCACCGCTGGGCTACCTGGTGCCCCATGACATCAAAGCATCACATATGCAAGATCTATGCAGAAAATAGCAGCAGCAAGAGAGAGGTTTGCTGGTAGGCTGGTCACTTGTGACCGTCTGCTGGGCAGTGAAACTGTTATTATCAAGCATTTTGAATTCATACTTGTAAATATCACCAATGGGAAGTCATATCAACAATTATTGATAAAAAATCTTTGTCATCAAGATATTGTTTATAAACAATAGAGATGAAATTAAGTAACAACTCACACACACAAAGTTATATCTTTATTCATGCTTTAAAAACATGTTTATGGCACTTTGTTCATAGATATTATGAGATAGCTATGTTTGATTCCTGTTTTGCACTTTCGCTGAAAGGTACTTCTCCAATATTAAATTTATGAATACTGACCTCCATAGAACCTTTATTTATTTTGGAACGAGCCTTTCTGTTGTTCCTGCTGAGGAAAAGCTTCAACACAGCAAGGGACATTACTCTGTATTTCTTATCCTTTGATATAAATACTTTCACCCCATGTATTAATTGAAAGATCTTTGGACCTAGTGAGACATGACATCATTGAGGCAGCTTGTGCTGGGATCCTGATAGGATCCTGAATGACCGAGCATGATAACATAAAAACCAGGTCACTCACTGCAGTTAACTACACACTGACTAGTCAACTGTTGTGACGTGCTGTAAAAACTGGGAATCTACGCTGGCTAGGGGACCATTCATAATTTATGGCTAGGGTGATGATGATTTTTATGAATAAGTATGTACAATTTGAATGACACCCCCTAAACTTTATGTACAAAGTGCCCCCCACACAGACCCTGCATATCATGTATAAAATCAGTGCTACCTGTACATGTGTACAAAACTGATGACCCCCTTTTATCTCCCTAGAACAAAATGGATGACCATCTCCTTTAAAATCATCACACACATCCCTGCCATAAATTATAGCAGTAAGCTGTATCAATCTTCTAACAGTAAACATGAACACATAAGATCTGTTGTTTAATTCAGCATTCTTGTTTATCATATACAGTGAAATCTGTCAACTCCAGCATCTGTCTAATCCGGCCAGTTGACAACAATGGCATGAAATATCAGTCCCATCCACTCTTAGCTTGATAACGACGTAAGAACCTACCTTGAAACGTCGCTCTATGCAGTAAATAAGAAGTTGTCATCCATAAAGTTGTATGTTTCAGTTTGGATGAGATTGGTGTCAGGCATTTTAAGCATTTTCCTGACACCAAAGAAAATGGCAGGTTTTTACGCATTTAACTAACTGAAAATTTAACTCAATTCATACAATTGCACTAGAATATTTCCTTAACTACCTACTTACTGATACTATGGCAGAAATAGAATAGCACAGCTAGCAGTGGGCAGCGCTCATAAGATGTGAGTAATGATGTATAAGACACAAAACTCAAAAGATTATTGTATAATTATTTTAAATCTCTCAGTTTAAGTATAATAATTACTTTTGGGCATCAAATTACGGATTCATTCATATTACAAACAAAGGAATCCTTTAATGACAATATGGGATTTTTTAAACATTTTTCAGCATTCGAAATGTCACAGTTTGTCTTTTCTAAGTCAAAGGTAATAAATGTTTACTGGATGTTGATTCAAAATTTGCATATAAAGTAGTAATGTACACAAGGCATTAAACCAACTTCCTTTTTAATGGACTACCCTTGATATTCCTGTACCAAATGCCAGGGTCATTCTAAAGGAAATGTGAGACAAATAAAGCGAGCACACATACAGGATAACAACTTGTATGGCTGGTCATTTTCCCTGACACATTTCCCAGACAATTATCACCTGTTTATTTACAACTCGATATGTTGACAAACTGTTCCAGTATAAATTCACAGGGTTTGAAAGCAATTAAACTGGCCTGTATCTCCATGGAGAAAGTTCTTGAGAACAAGATATCATCCGATTGCCAAATCAACATGAACACATAGCAATCTGTTGACAAAATCTTGAAGTAACGTCCATCACAATCATCTCACAATTTTATGCTGAAGGTGCTTCTTGCACAAAAATGAGGAATCCAGTGTTAACACCATCAATGCTTTTCCCAAGTAGCCATGTTGTTGATATTCTGCCACATAGAACCAGGATTTGGAAACATGATGGGTGCACATGATGCCTAACCACAAAGTGCCTTGGTCAAGGGTAGGTGTAACATGTTAGGCATCAGGTTCCCTTCACCTTCCTTTTGGATGTCTTAGTCCTTAAGCGTATTTCTTAAAAAGGAACACATTGTGTTTGGAGGGGCACTTTCATTATCATGACCGTCCCACAAAAAGTCTCCCTTGGCTCAAACATGTCTGCTGACCTCAACCTGGGGAACCTAACAGCTTAGCATTGAAATATGTATGTCCCATGTCTTAAGTGAATGTCAATGTCTGGAGGAAACATTCCTCTAAAACTGAAGAGTATCCACAGTTCACCTGAACAGCTCTTTTGCTCTCAAACTTAGGAGCTTTTGTTGGGCAATGTTGGAGGAATCTCCTCTGCCTCAAGCTGAAGCCTCACTGGTCAGTCAGTGATCATGATCTTTAAGGAAGCCATGCTATACATTCTGGTTTCCAGTCTGGATCTAAGTGTTGTAATATTTGCCTCTTAAACTGATACAATCTCTGCAGGGTTTTGGTATTTAACCAATACGGTGACATCCATCACAGAATCTGAGATAGCACTCAAAGCGATGTTGGAATAGCTTGAATCACACTTCCAACAGCTGCCTATTGGGTCAATCCCTTGTCTACCACTGAGAGTGAGATGATATCCGTCTTGACCTCACACCAAAACACAAGAGTCATCAATTTTTTTTATTTTAAACACTTAGTCACAGGCTTCAGAATCACCTCAGTGCTCGTCTTCATGTGTCGGCGAATTTGATTGGCTGATGGACTCTGAGAACAACTTAGGCTTCGGTTTAATTCGGTCTTCAGGGCGAGTAAGCATCCACAACAGATCCTTGTACTGACTTGGCCAGGAGTATTTCAGGGTCCTCTGTAGCCATGATGGAAGATACTGTTCATCAGAGCTCTTGAACAGCACTGGGACGAATCTGGTGTTCCTGGCATGGTCTTTGTACTCTTTAAGCATCAGTGAGTAGATGTACCGAGTGTGGAGCTGGCTCTCAGGCATCATCCCATTCTTGCACTGTTCCTGTGCCTCAATCTCTGACTTGTATTTAGCAGACGGACACACGAGGATGAAGTCAGACTGAAAAAAAGATAAAGATGAATCCAAATTGAAGAGTTAATGTGGCTGTTGCTGTTGAAATCCTCACAATGGAAATATTCTAGACAAGATTGACTTGATAATATCACCAACCCTCTGGGAACAATGGCAGGCTATCAACCAAATCTGAGTGACTCAGTAAGTTGGGTTTTATACAGCTTTTAGAAATATTCTAGCAACATCACATAAATAAGCTACATACATTGTAGCCATCATGGAATCAAACCCAAGCCTTTGGAGTGAAAAGTGAAAAGCTTTAACCAATTGACTACCCCACTGCCCAAATTATTCAAAGAAAAAATACTTTCAGATAGTCACTTGCTCAAAAACTGACACAATCATTTATGAAAAATATAAGCACTATGTATTTTTTGTTGAACATCAACAATCCTGTAGTGTGTTTACAAATGCAACTGCATTTTCACAAATCAACAACAATTTAAGTTTTGCTGACCTCATTAAACTTCTGGTGGTACCAGTTGACCTTGTCATGCTGGTTTGGAAGTGTTGAGATGTAGCGGCTGTTTATGTCCACGCAGACCGAGAACCCGTTCTTCACCATGCAGTTGCACAAAGACAGAACATGGCACAGGTGCGTCTTGTTGTCGTTGGAGTACGTGACAAAAACCTTGATATGACGGAAGGCTGGAAGGAAACAGGGAGTCACAGTGATGATATGACAGTGTAGCTCACACTGCACTTTGAATATCGAATATCAGGAAAGGATGTACTTTGAATAAAGAATTCATATTGGGAAAGGATGTACTTTGAATAAGCAATACATATTTGGTGAGTGAGTGTGTGAGTTTAGTTTCTCACCGCACTTAGCAATATTCCAGGTATATGATGGCGGTCTGTAAATAATCAAGTCTGGATCAGACAATCCAGTGATCAACAGCATGAACATTGATCTGTGCAAATGGGAACAGATGACATGTGTCCAACAAATCAGAGAGTCTGACCAACCATTCCCTTTAGTTGCCCCTTGTAACAAGCATAGTCGCCTTTTGTGACAAGCATGGGTTGCCGAAATAGTATTCTACCCTGGACCTTCACAGGTAGCATATCTGAAAGGGATGTACTTAAATAAGGAATATATATCTATAGGGGATGTGCTTGAATAAGGGACAGACCAACCAACAAAACGAAAAACAACCAACCAACCGAAAAACAACCAGTCAACCTACCAACCTAAAGTCTAATGGCTCAGCATGTAATTACCTTTCCTGAACTCGGCTGGCTTCATATCTACTGGCATGGAGGTGGACTTGGTGAGAGTGTTAGACTGGTTCATCTGCAGGTTAGTGACCACAGTCCCTGAGGTGGGAGTCTTCACACGAGGAAACGTCTTTGGCGTTTCTCTTACACCATTCTTAGTCCGCGATTGCATTTTCTTCATATCTGTGAAGTACTGATTATCTTGACCACTACAGCTTGGAGCATCCATCTTCTCTTCTTTGAACTGTCGAGGCCTTCCCATCCGTTCATCTTCCACCTTCTGATCAGCAACAATCTTCTTGTATTCCTGATTTGGCTGGTAGCAAAGCGGTATTTTAGCCAGCTGCTGCAGCTTGGAAATGGGTGGCGAGGACACCTTCCGCACACCAGCATCATGCATCATCTGATGATTGTTCATGTTGACGACGGTATCTTTGATAATGTAAGGTCTGTTGGAGGAGGACATAGGCAGTTTCGGGACAATATCCTGCCCATAATACTCTGGTCGCCCATGTCTTTCTCCCACGCGTTTGTATGCAATGTAGTCGTCATTATGCCCGGAAGTTTCTACTTCCTCCTCCCGAGCTACATCTATAGCAGTTGGCTGCCCCATGGACTGTGAATGAGTGAAAGATGAAAGTTGGTTATCGCCCCTCATGATGGTCTGCGGCAGAGGAGCAGGATCCTCCGGACGATGATTGTCGTCTTCCATGTCGATATCATCAACGGATATCATGTCCCCTGGTCCTTGAGGATCATCATGGACCATCATGCTCTCCTGACAGCCATTGTGCTGGGGTGGGTTATATTCACCACTGAAGTATGGATGACCCTGCACACCCCGTTGCATCGGGTAGGATATGCTTCCGTTCTGACTAGGGTAGCCATTACAAAGGTGGGGTCGTGGCTCCAGGATGGAGTTGTGTCTGCAGGGTGGTGATGGATGGACGTAGCAGGCACTAGTGGGGCAATATGGCATGGAGTTCACCATTGTTGGGTATGGATACACGTAAGATGCACAGTTAGATGGCCAGCTGAATTCGTCAGGGGTGCGAAGAGGCTGTCGAATTGAATTCTTTTCATTTTTATATGTTTCTTCAGCTTCTGAAAGACAAAATATGAAGATGTAATCATTGGATTCATCATGGGATTGTGTCAACCTGTTTTTATTCTTGCTCTCAAAATATGTCTAAATTGGATGAGATGGCTTTGAGCAGCCACTTCTGAAAAAAAGTCAATAATTGTCGTAATTACCTCATATTAATCATCACTACATGCCTGTTCCCAAACCTCCCCTTCAGTAAACCTACCACAACCACCTTCAAATCAGCACAACACAAACCACTGCCTCAGAAGACACATCCTGTCATCATGCCCAGAAACCCTGCCACAACCACCTTCAACCCCAGCTTCTGCCCTGCATGTGACTGTTCAACACCTCCCCTGCATGTGACTGTTCAGCACCTACCCTGCATGTGACTGTTCAGCACCTCCCCTGCATGTGACTGTTAAGCACCTACCTTGCATGTGACTGTTCAGCATCAACCAAGCATGTGACTGTTCAGCATCAACCAAGCATGTGACTTAAGCACCTACCCTGCATGTGACTGTTCAGCACCTACCCTGCATGTGACTGTTCAGCATCAACCAAGCATGTGACTTAAGCACCTACCCTGCATGTGACTGTTTAGCTTCAACCAAGCATGTGACTGTTCAGCATCTACCCTGCATGTGACTGTTCAGCACCCACCTTGCATGTGACTGTTCAGCATCTACCCTGCATGTGATTGTTCAGCATCAACAAAGCATGTGACTTAAGCACCTACCCTGCATGTGACTGTTTAGCTTCAACCAACCATGTGACTGTACAGCATCTACCCTGCATGTGACTGTTCAGCACCTACCTTGCATGTGACTGTTCAGGATCTACCCTGCATGTGACTGTTCAGCACCTACCCTGCACATGACTGTTAATCATCTACCCTGCATGTGACTGTTCAGCACCAACCCTGCACATGACTGTTAAGCACCTACCCTGCACATGACTGTTAAGCACCTACCTTGCATGTGACTGTTAAGCATCTACCCTGCATGTGACTGTTCAGCACCTACCCTGCACCTGACTGTTAATCATCTACCCTGCATGTGACTGTTCAGCACCTACCCTGCATGTGACTGTTCAGCATCAACCAAGCATGTGACTTAAGCACCTACCCTGCATGTGACTGTTTAGCTTCAACCAAGCATGTGACTGTACAGCATCTACCCTGCATGTGACTGTTCTGCATCTACCCTGCATGTGACTGTTCAGCACCTACCCTGCACATGACTGTTAAGCATCTACCCTGCATGTGACTGTTCAGCACCAACCCTGCACATGACTGTTAAGCATCTACCCTGCATGTGACTGTTCAGCACCAACCCTGCACATGACTGTTAAGCATCTACCCTGCATGTGACTGTTCAGCACCTACCCTGCACATGACAGTTAAGCATCTACTCAGCATGTGACTGTTCAGCACCTACCCTGCACATGACTGTTCTGCATCTACCCTGCATGTGACTGTTCAGCACCTACCCTGCACATGACTGTTAAGCACCTACCCTGCACATGACTGTTAAGCATCTACCCTGCATGTGACTGTTCAGCACCAACCCTGCACATGACTGTTCAGCATCTACCCTGCACATGACTGTTAATCATCTACCCTGCATGTGACTGTTCAGCACCTACCCTGCATGTGACTGTTTAGCTTCAACCAAGCATGTGACTGTACAGCATCTACCCTGCATGTGACTGTTCTGCATCTACCCTGCATGTGACTGTTCAGCACCTACCCTGCACATGACTGTTAAGCATCTACCCTGCATGTGACTGTTCAGCACCAACCCTGCACATGACTGTTAATCATCTACCCTGCATGTGACTGTTCAGCACCTACCCTGCATGTGACTGTTCAGCACCTACCCTGCACATGACAGTTAAGCATCTACCCAGCATGTGACTGTTCTGCATCTACCCTGCATGTGACTGTTCAGCACCTACCCTGCATGTGACTGTTCAGCACCTACCCTGCATGTGACTGTTCAGCACCTACCCTGCACATGACTGTTAAGCATCTACCCTGCATGTGACTGTTCAGCACCAACCCTGCACATGACTGCTAAGCATCTACCCTGCACATGACTGTTAAGCATCAACCATGCATGTGACTGTTCACCACCTACCCTGCATGTGACTGTTCAGCACCTACCCTGCATGTGACTGTTCAGCACCAACCAAGCATGTGACTTAAGTATCTACCCTGCATGTGACTGTTCAGCACCTACCCTGCATGTGATTGTTCAGCACCATCAGGGCATCAGGTCTTGAAATCTCCTCCAGTGCTGCCTTAAACTTTTGGATCGTGGCTGTGTCCTTCTTCACATACTCTCCCAGCAGCAACAGCGTGCATGGCTTGTCTCCACGGCGAGACTCCAGGAACTGAAACAAATATTATAGCTGGTTTATATTCACCAGTGAATTCATTACTTACTGGTATCTAGCATGCCGAAGAGTGTGTTGGATTATGGGTCCTTCATTTGACTATTCATACCCATACAGTTTTAATTACTCTCAAAATTGCGTGTTGGGACCGGAATACAGAAAAGACAGGTGCCTGATTATACAATATATTAACAGCATGATACGGCTGTTGATGGGAGGACAAAACTTTTATGCTGGTTTGGACAGTATGCTGGATTAGACACGTGCTGACGTGTCACTATACCTGTACGTTACCTCTGATGAGGATGACGAGTGATGTCAGGATAGTATTTGAGCCTCTGGGACTACTGGGACTGTATTGTTATTGTGATTGCAACGCAATAATATCTCAAATTACTGCAATAGCACTGACACAGTTTAAATTTGATATTTATCAATGTAACAGAAATGAATTTCTGACAGTGTTGAAGTTCACCATATATTTCCCTGCCACAACTCCATCCAAAGGGAAGTACCCGGTAACTCTAATATGAAGTTGTCATAACAGGGGTTCAAAACATTTTTCAAAAGCGACTTGCCAGAGGGCAAGTGACTTCAAGAAAGCAACTTGTCCTGACTAATTTTCCACTTGCCCTGATTTTATTACACAATGTTTGATGTTAATGTTTACCGGACTATTTATCGAAGAGTGATAAAGAACGATAGCTCTAAATTACTATTATTGCGAAATGTAATAGCTACATTATGAGCAGATATGGAGTGAAATCCAAGTTTATATGCAGTCTGAAACCACAAGTGGAAATTATCTAGTAGTCAAAAGACAAGTAAGATACCATTATTTCATTGCCGAAAATGAAAACTGACTTGTCCTGGGCATCGGGCGATGGGATTTTTTAACCCCTGCATAATCACTGCTTATCATCAACAGATGGCATATTCTAATTCAGCCATAACAGTTCAAAGTAATGTGTTGTTCATAACTTACAACATATCTGTCAAATCCCATCATCATTTTGAAATTCCCAACAAACTTAAATCATATCAGAAACAATAACAATACACTGGTCACAGGCAAACTGCAGAGCAAAGAGGGTTGCGCAACAGAGAGAAAATGACCAGTCTTCTTATATGCAACCGAAGCAATGGCTGGCAATGTACTTCCCTCACTTTGGTTTGAAAAATATTTTTCATGCCAAAATAAAATATTGCCACCCTCAAGGGTACACCCCCATTCCTTCACTGGGTTGTGCTCTCTCACTGAAAACAATTACTCACACCACTCATGGTATATCGGATCATCCTTCGCCTCCATTCCCCCTACCAGCCTCCGGTTCAACAGAGTGAAGGACAAAGAATGAGCAGAAATTAATAAGAAATACCATATTGCCTAATCTTACCATGAAGCTTTTGGAGTTTATTTTTCTTATCTGTCATCGTTATTATTAAAATTTTCATAAACAAAAAAACTTCTGGTGTAGTGGTACCCTGCAAATATTCGATATGGTGGACAGATGATTCAACATGTAAATTTACATTTAACTCCCCTGTTCCTTCACTCCATTGAACCACAAGCTGATGAGCAAATGGCCACCGCCCTGTACCTCAATAAACAATCTAGCAGTAATAGACACTCAAATGTTTTGTAGCACGAAAGTTTTTTTAAGGTTATGCTATTCATTGTTATTTAACATCTGCTAACCTTTGGCACACCACAAAGTATACTTGCAAACTCAGAGAATGAATGAACAGAAAGGAGCCAGATATTTCAGCAATAGCACAGCAGGGGGCACCAGAAATGGGCTTCACACATTGTACCCATGAAGAGAATCAAACCTGGATCTTCAGTTTTTGTGGTGAAGTGGACAGACATAATCCCCTATTTCACTATCAGAGAGAAATTCCACAAAATTGCTTTGGGAAAAGCAGGGGCCATGGGCCATTTTGCACATTAGAATGAACAATGGCCCATTAAAATTTGAATGTTTACTATTGATACAAGGGCAGTGGCCCATGCAAAAATCAGGAAATGGCTAATAATCCTGAAAATGGAATATTTTTAAAGTTCTCTTTCCCAATCCCTGAAGTTCTAATGTCTCTAAACATACAAAAAGTATAAATTAGAAAAACAAAATATGAGTCTCTATAAAAGACCTATGTTTGCTAAATGAGTTTCGTGCAGTGGTTTTGAAGGAGAATTGGATAAAGTACACCCCCTGCTGTATGGGACGAACAAGATGCATTATAATCAAACTCAGCTAAGTGCAAACATCTGTAACAGCGACAAAATTAAGAAATTGGATGAACAAGGTATGAGATGCACACCTTTAGAGTCCCAATGAAATACACATAGAACAAACAGCAAAAATTGGCAAAATAGATTAAGTACAAAATCAAACTCTAAAAATGCACACCTTCAGAGTCCCTATAAAACACATGTGCTATCTAAATGAATTCTATTAAGTAGCTTTTGTGGAAAAGTGGCTAATGTGGATATCTCCCATTTAACACTATATTCAGAGAGAAATTCAACAAAATATATTTGAGTTCAAACGGCATTAGAATTGAAAAAATACATAAAATACAAAATCAAACATGTGATGCACACCTTTAGAGCACGTGTTTTCTAAATGAATTCCATTAAGTTGTTCTTCAGGAGTATACTAACCAAGCACCATCCTCCCCCCGCCACCCCACCCCACCCCACCCCACCCCAACCCTTCGTCTCTAATAAACTATCATCATAGAGAAATTCATCAAAATGTACCTAAGTTCAAATGAAGAAAAAGAAAAATACAAAAACAACATATGATACATTCCCTGTTTTGTATGGATGGATGGACGAATAGATGGACAGACAGACAGATGAACACGGAGTGAAACCCTATAATCCTATAAGGCCACATATGGGCATACAAATAGATTAGTACATGCACTCATTGGAGGAATAAACGAACCAAAATGGTGGTTTCACTGCAGATACTTTATCTCGAGTCCCAGACTTCAGAGTGAAGTGTTAAATTTGGAAATTTTCAATTAACCTTTCGAACAATCACACCTGAATCCTGATAGTGGACATGCAGTGAAATTGTTCCAATCCAGAAGGAAGGAAACAGTAACTTCATTGCCTTACACCATTTACTACACTTTCACAATATATTGCAATACACACTGCAAAATGGCAACAAATATCACAACATATTGCAATACAAAGATATTGGCTATACATAATCATAGTTGACATCTACAAATTCTCCCCCATACGTGTATTACATGTATGTTCCTTCATTTGAAGGGATTGGCCTCCCTTACCTGCGTAACAGAAAGTTATAGCAGAGGAGGATTATCATATTTTCTCTACTAACACCATCCAAATCATACATTTTCAAACAGTAGGCTACTGTAGCACTTGTTTACATAAGGCTTGAGATTAAAATATGAATAGACACTAATGTTTATACAGCAAAACTATTCAAATAATGAAAGATACATCATCCATTTTGTGAAAAAAAAGAATATATGTAGCAGTTCTGTATATTCACTGCACTGGAATTGACAAGATGAAGTTGAATAAAGCTGAATGACATCTCACAACCAAAAGCAGAATGTGTGACCTTATTAAACCTAAGTACGAATTAAGTATACCCTTGTTCATAAAACAGATCAAAACAAAAGTCAAAGCAATACATCAAATTCAGTGTGTCTTTGATCAGCTAGGTAAATTTCAAGTAAATTCAACATCCAAACAACTTACTTCATCAACATCTTCATAGAAAAGTTCATCCTCATTGAACTGAAGGTCAAAGAACTCATCTAAAACATCCATATTTTGTTTGTTGGAGAGACTACAAACACCACCGACCACCTCAAAGCAGAAATGACTTCTGCATCCCCAAGTGGACAAGTACTGCCCTTCCCACAAGTCATCCAAACCAGTATGTCACCGCTCCATACAAAGCAAACACTCTTAGCTTAAAGAACAGCAAAAAATCAAAGGATAAGAAAATATCATAAATCAATTACAAGAGCAATTAGATTAACTATAGCCCTCTTCAACTAAATAACTCCCCCAAGCTAACTGTATCATTCAGTGATGGAGGTGTTATCTCCCCTTGGGCTGAACTCTCCACTAAGAAGGTGAAAATTTACCCTTGGGGAAGAGGTCATAAGATCCATTCGAGTGTGACCATCACTATATACCTGCAGGGCGTATCTTGAGTTGTTTTAATTAACAGCTTATCAATTATATGTGCAATGGTACAGAGACATGGGCAGTTTTTGTCTGAGGATTAGAAAATATACTCAAACGTGTAGACACATATCCTAGAAAATCTGTCTTTGATGAACTTATTTACAAGATTACATATATCTGGATGACTACAAACTTGAAAAAACATAGGTCTGACCTCTACCTGCTGAGTAATTGTATGTAAACTGTAATACTGGGTCAGTTAGAAAGTTCACCTGGTGACTAGCTAGTCTGTCTAGTGTTTCTGACAGACGTGACACGTGTCAACCATGGTTCAAACACAGTTACATCATTCATGCCGACAGTTATCTTGTACAACACCAATTTCAATCTGGGAAAATGTTTCAGACATGTTCAAGAATTCATTCAATTTTTGGGAGCATCCCAGGAAATAGAAGATCCCAAACGTAAGTCATAAGTGAACATGATAAAACTAAAAATAATTATGTTAATGTATTGATAAAATTCATTGGGAATTGTGATGTTTTGGACTTCATTGATTTACTACTCTTCAAGCGGAAGACACAACAGACCACCTGGTATGACAGAGTGAGTGAGTATAGTTTTATGCCGCTTTCAGCAATATTCCAGCAAATAAGACAGCAGAGGACACCAGATATGGCCTCTACACACTGTTCCCATGTGGGGAATTGAGTTAGGCTTTTATGCGACTTTTAGCCACATTCCAGTTTTATGCCAATTTTAGCAATATTGCTGCAATAACACAGCAGAGGGCACCAGAAATGTGGGCAATCAGGTTTAGCTTGCATGTGACTTTTAGCCACATTCCAGCAATATCATGGTGGCAGACACCCAAAAATAGGCTGTACCCTTTCTCAGAAATCAAACTGAATGAGTTTTCAGTGTGACAAACAAACACTTTAAACTGCACCACCTTACATAACCAACTGAGATCAATCACTTATATATAAATATTCAAAATTTATCTTTGAGCAAATGCTCCAAAATGGAGCAGCATATTTCACATTTATGCATGAATTATCTTAATGAAAATGTAACACTTAATGAAAATTTAATACATAATGAAAATTCGCTTTCCATCTTCAGCAACTCAATAAAAAGATGTTTGCTAAGCTTTATCAAAACTTTATCATTGACCCAGCATTCATATCCATAATCATCAATATGACTTCATCATTAACGGTGATTTAGATTATTAAACTAAAGATACAAACGTTAATGATGGTGTTGACGTATGTGTTCTTAAGTCAGCATATGAAGAGTCAGTATTCAGACATTTGGTTTTCTACCTAGAAGATCTGAGCATGCAAGAGAAATCAAGTCGTACATAGGTGCCCTTAATATTTCTAAAATAGCAGAGGACAGTAATTGCAGAATTTCAGTTTGAAATTTAATTTTACACATAAATGTTTAAAAACTTAAATTATGAATGTCCAAAATCTTTAGATAGAAAATGGAGACACACAAAGAAAAAATACAAAATTAGGTTATGCCGCAAACTTGGTCTGTAATGAACACTGTCCAGCTTGACCACATCAAGTGAAAACTAAATGCATTGCATGATCATGTCACAACTGGTTGGGTCTGTTATTGTGAAGGGGTGCGTCTTTGTCGCGTGATGGTTAACATATCCAAACAGCCGAGACAAGGTCGTTGTTTGACATCTCGTGTCTAGAAATCGTAAGCAATGTGCTAACCTTCTTTAAACAATTAGCTGCAGATGGTTTAATGGGGTGGTTCTCATTTCGCCTACAGTTGCATTTCGCCTACACTTAAATTTGGTGAGAAGTAATTAGTGGCAGTAGCCTACACCCCCATACAACAGTGACTCAATAAGTAGTGTTAATCTGCTAATTTAAAACAACTGACATGTAGAAAGGTGATTTTATAAAGAAACACTGACATTTTGGCTTAATGATCTGTGAGTACAGATATTGCATGTTCCCGACATACCAGCATGGCAAATATTCAACGTGTGGAATATGTTACATCTCAGCCAGGTGGACAACAGGTTTTTCATGCAGGGTATCATTATCGTCTCAATGTTAAACATAAATTAGCAACACATTGGAAATGTGTCTTTGCAGGATGCAATGCCCAAGTAAGTACTGTGGTATCGTCGGTTTCCCGACATGCGCATCCCCCAGTTGAAGAGCCTGAAAAGTTTAATGTCCTCAGCAGACTTAGAAACCGAGTTCAAGGAGATACAACCCCAGTTCAACAAATATATGAAGATGAAGTTGGGGAGTTGAATGTCCAAGCAGCTGCAGCCATTCCAACATTTGTCACCATGAACTCTGCACAATACAGAAAATGAAGGAAGAGAGTGCTGCCATTCTTGCAACAGAAGATGCAGATATACAAGGGTGCTTTTTCCACTACCCCCAAGCAATCCAGAGGCGAACAGCAGAGGAGGGTTTATCCAGAGACTACCAGAACAATCCGAAAGTTCAAGCCCATGTTCGTCGAGTTTGTGCACCCACTCCTACCCATTGATCGAAGGTGCTTGGATTGAGATTATGGACAACGGCCCAGCAACAGAGAGAATCCAGGCTTTTAATGAGTATGTGACAATAACTTGGTTAGACTATGACGCTGTGTTTAAGATACCAATTTGGAATCACCAAATAACCATTTGGAAGGCTTCCATAACAATGCCATTTAGAAAGTGGTCAAATGCAACATATGTCATATTTGGGATTTCACTTTCTTAGTAATATTTTCGGTTGAGTCCCATCCGGGATTCGAACCCGCACCCTCAGAGTCAGGCACCTAATCGCCAGCACACAAAGTCAGCCGCCTAGCCTGCTCAGCCACCGCGACTTCCACAAAAATGAAAGTCGGACAACTGGTAGTCTAGATTGCGTACTTTGTGTACCCCTCTGATAAGTGTAAATTGGCACGGCTCCCACGGCCGAAAGCTATGATTACACGATGCCATTTAGAAAGTGGTCAAATGCAACATATGTCATATTTGGGATTTCACTTTCTTAGCTTTCGGCCGTGGGAGCCGTGCCAATTTACACTTATCAGAGGGGTACACAAAGTACGCAATCTAGACTACCAGTTGTCCGACTTTCATTTTTGTGGAAGTCGCGGTGGCTGAGCAGGCTAGGCGGCTGACTTTGTGTGCTGGCGATTAGGTGCCTGACTCTGAGGGTGCGGGTTCGAATCCCGGATGGGACTCAACCGAAAATAGTACTAGAATTTGTACTTTACTAAGAAAGTGAAATCCCAAATATGACATATGTTGCTTCCATAACAAGTTAAAATTACGTGTAGGAAAACCACATCCTAACATATATGAATTTGTCAACAACATCAAGAAGGTCAAGGAATCCTGGAATATCCCCATTTGCTGTATGCAATGTTTATAAAATTCATCATGCAATAAACTCTGGTCCATAAACGCATATTTTGTTTTCTATTTTAAATCTAGTATTCCTAGTTTGTCTTTACAGTTAACAGTTATTGGACTTGTCCATTTATGTATACAGGGTAATCAGGTGGCAATTTAAGTCTTGTGTTGGCAAAATTGCACTGTAGGCAAAAGGGTACCAATCCGTTTTATGTTTCCTATTCAGGCTTTGATGCAACAAGCTCCCTTGTTTGATGAAGTTAACTCGACCAGCCGTTCGTGCCCTTTGACCTCCCAGGTCATGCATATGTAGAGTAGCTCAGGTCAAGCTGGACAACCTGTAGTATCATTCATCAATTATATGTATTAACATCTGTCCCCAAGAGCTGAATGAGTGAGCGAGTGAGTGAGTTTTGATTCACATCGCTTTTAACAATATTCCAGCAGGTAACACCAGAAATGTACTTTGCACATTGTACCAGTATGGGAAATCAAAACTGGGCCTTTGGCATGATGAGTGCACAATTTAACCACCACTTTTACCTCACTGCCCCCCAAAAAGAACTGATTATGTCAAGGCATGATGCACTACATAGTAGGTCTTTTTGCCTGTTAGCACATCCTGTTTCCATCTTGTTAAGTTAGATCAATGGATAAGCTGGTACAGACCCAACTCTTTACAGATTACTGTGATTCGGCTGGAATATTGCAACACACAAACAAACAAAGAGATCAGTAACATTGTTCAAGGCCAAAGATTGGAGTAGAGTGTCCTGAACAGGATACAAATGTATTACTATAGTATAATAGTCAACATCTTCAGGTACATGATCATGTACAGCCACCAAGCCAGACAGTTACGCCCAGGGCATGACAGTGCATTTCTATTTAAACAGTGAATGACAAAAATTCCTAAGATATCTCTTAGGATGTGATACGGCCTGTCTGTATTTGGACCCTGGGTAATCCTTTGAAAGAGGCTGGATACTGTGATTTACCATATGTCACAGGATGTGACAGTAGAAGCATGTATTCATGTTACTCAGTCAGAGATGCCAACCCTAAACTGTTGCAAATAGTAGTTTTAATATTCAAAATTAGTAGTTTGACCATACAAATAGCAGTCAACTAAATAAACAAAATCATAATGGATTCTGAGAATAAATGGATGATATTATGGTCAAGCAGTTAAATTATTTCCGCCGGAACTCAATGAGTCAAATTGCAAAGGTATTGAAATCAGCTTCGCTAAAATTACGTTTGTTACTTGCAGTCATTCCAGTTCAAACATGTCATTAATTTTGAACAATGGAAGGTACTTGAAGTCCAAAATTTATTTCATCATTGAAAATATATGTTTTTGTCTATACATCCAAATTTTAATGCATTTCATTCAGATTTCATAGGATTCCTAGTGGAATTGTATTGGTGTAGTTTGAAGTTAAAATTCGTAGCGACTACAATAAAATCGTAGAGGTTGGCATCTCTGTTCAGTTATTCCCATTTATCTTGCTTCTAATCCTTCTTCATGATATTTTGGCCAAACAAGCATTTATCCTGAGGTAAACCTGGGCAAGAGTTATCTCTCCTTATCAAATGAGGGATGAGTGCAAAGAAAGGGACAGCCAGGTGTGCAAGGAAGGAAGGAGACGGCACAGCACAGGTTAATGAATAAATAATGGTCGCCACTTGTACACGTGTTTCTCGATCACTTTCTTAATTAATTATGTTGTTTTTTTAAAGGTCACATGCCACAGAAAAATCAAACCATAGAGAATCTTACTTTCTTGTGACTCGCCATACTTCTAAAATGCCCATCAAACAGATCATCTTTCTGTACACACAATGAGCCCTCAACTTATCAGCAAATGAACCAGCCAATCGGAAGCCATGGTTATGCTTGAGTGCACATCTACCCGCTATGACTGGGTTCGGTCTCCCGAGGACTTCGTTTCAAGGGAAGTAAGCCCAAATACAAAATATTGTACTTTTGAATCGCAGTTGTACGTATATTTTTGTTTATTTGTTTTTCTACAAGCAGAAATGTATATTATATGTCATGAATAAGTGATAATTGTGTTGATTTTTTGGTTGCATGTGACCTGTAAGGAGTATTAACCAATTCCTGTTTTCATGAAACATCTGCAAAACCGTCATCAATGCTTGAATTTAAACATAGGTCGAAACAATTAAACGACAAAAAGGCCACTCCCTGAGCAAATCTATAGACTTGACTTCCTGTTTTACAGCTGTAATACACTGTTCATCATATGGTAAAATTTGTGTTTATAATCCTCATCATAACATCTTGAGTGACACATGGCAGTGTATTCACAGGTAACTGACCACACACGCTGCTACGGGAGTAATTACTAAGTGACAGTCAGTTGTTAATGGGGTTGTCAGAGTCAGAACATGGTATTGTGGGATTAATGAGACGATTAATTACGTTCATTCAAATTTGTTACCAACAAATAAAGCTGATTGTCAGATAAAAAGAGGTCGGATTAATAAGACTTAACTATATATGCATCAGAAGTCAAAAAGTACCACTGTGTGAGGACATTTTAACAGAAGATTTGTAATTCAGTTGTTTCTGAAACTTGCACTTAATAACTTAATTAACTTTTAATTTAATATTTTAGTTAGATGTTCAGTAATTAACTCAATTTTCACAAAGATGTTTCGTATGTACCAGCTCCATGTCTTAGTTTCTGTCAATCAGCTCAGGAGAGCATCCACCATCACAAGAATTAGCCACGTTCCTAGGCTACAATGGTACGATCATTTTGGGTTGTGGGTGATGGATATTTCACCATGGTGTTTTCAAGTTAAGTGTTACAGTTTTAGCTTGTGAGGAGTTTGTCAACTCAATCAACTCCACACACAGCATTCCTCAATCCTCATACAGACCATAGCACTATCAACATGTCCACCCACACAGATGATAACAGCAGTCCAGTTTCACTTATATCAGGAAACTGGCCATCAACAAAATGATAGTGCAAGTGTCAAGTCAATTGTTAATTGATTGTGAAAAATATAATGTCAGAGGCATTTTAATATCGTAAATAGATCAGGGTGCCGATCCACAAAGCGTTCGTAATGTTACGACCTGTCGTAACTTTATACGTCATCATCGTAGGCTTACGAATGTCACAGCCCAATGAAGGCTTTGTGGATTGGGGTTCAGAGTGAGTGAGTGAGTTTAGTTTTACACTGCACTCAGCAATATTACAGCTATATGGCAGCTGTCAGTAAATAATCGAGTCTGGACCAGACAATCCAGTGATCAACAACATGAGCATCGATCTGCGCAATTGGGAACCGATGACATATGCCAACCAAGTCAGCAAGCCTTACCACCCGATCCCATTAGTCGCCTCTTACGACAAGCATAGTCGCCTTTTATGTTGGGGCTCAGAGGCATTAAATATTGTAAATAGACATTTTAGCCTTAAGCAAATATTAAGTGAGCATGATCAATCATTTCATTGTAGGATTCAACTACAAAGGAGACTAGTACTTTGACAGAACCACTGACAAAAAAATTACAGCACTTCTATTAGTTAAAAAGTTTAGCATCTAAATAATGCACTTATCTTTGACATAAACTTATGACAAGCAAACATGTCGGTCATAAACTAATGAGGTAAATATGCAAATTAGATAACTCAACTTTGGACATTCACCAATACACTGTGATTGGACAAGCATTGTCGCTACTCTTATTTAAATTTCTAACAGTCTTACTGTGTTCAAGTATTTTATTTACGAAAAATTCCGAGGAACTTTTTTCACGGCACATGAACATACCCATGAGAGTTTGTATATTTGGGTTCACAATCGGAACATATATATACATATGCTCCACATTTTCTGACATCAAGTTTGGTCCATTTATTTCTTAAAAGGAAACAGGAACATTGTGAAATTGACAAAGGCGCTGACAAAATCTACAATCAAGATGGTCAGGATACTTCCTGTTGAGACATGCATGAGATAATGCTGTGTATGTTTTGATAAGTAAGGAATCTGCAACAGTTGTCTATGTCTTGATGTAAGAAATATAACGATTCTAAACACACGTTCTAAAGTTTAGTTTGATGTTTCATTTTTTGTGAATACTGATTAGTCTCCCAACCAGTGTACAAAAAAACCACTTGGCCCTTAGCCCGTGGCTAGTAATAATCTAATCAGGCCAATAAATCTCTGCAGTTACTGGCCCAACTGCTCAGTGAATTTTCATTTGGTCATTTTGTAAATATATCGTTCTCGTGGACTTCTACACTTTTAAAACAAGCAAGATTATGGTCTCACAAAATGTTCATCATATTAGCAGCTTAATGATGAAACGTGTGGCTACATTCAAATTTTAGGACAGTGAATTATGTTGTGGGCTAGTAACTTTCAGGCATTGCTAGTGTAACTGGCTAGCAAATTTGGAAACTATGTTTTGCACATTGTTCCCAACAAAAGCAAGGTCTGTCGATTGACCGATTCAATCAATCACTACAGCACCAGTGGCTGTTGGGATCATCATCACTATTTGTCATCTGTCATACACATCAAGAAACAAATATGTTCAATACAGCCATGAAAGCTTATTATGAGTGTCAAGTCTTTAAATATTCTGATTATATAAACACAAAACATTGGTATAGTTAATACCCAGAGGGACACTTCAGTTTACCTGAATGAACAGTCTTTTGTGATCTCAATGCATACTCTTCAGTTCCAGTGTTGGTACATACCAATAATGTTCTATACATGCACAGAACCATAACCTAAATTCATGCAACATATGTCATATTTGGGATTACACTTTCTTAGTAAAGTACAAATTCTAGTACTATTTTGGTTGAGGCCCATCCAGGATTCGAACCCGCACCCTAAGAGTCAGGCACCTAGCCCGCTCAGCCACCGCAACTTCCACAAAAATGGAAGATAGTTTAGACTGCGTACTTTGTGTACCCCTCTGATAAGCGTAAACTGGCATGACTCCTACAGCCGAAAGCTATGATTACATAATGCCGTGCCAATTACAATAATCAGATGGGTAACCACTTTCTAAATGGCATTGTGTAATCACCGAAATTTGTGGCTAACCTTGATTTGTGGATCGTGGTAATTATCATGAAGTTCGTAGATTAAGTCTTGTATAAAGGTCACAAAATGATTTTGATGTACATACAATGCCATCTTCCGAATCTCTGCATAACACGCAAATACACTAAAACTATTTGTCCAGCACTCAGATAAACAGCCCAAGATCACTAATGCCACCAATACCAAATTTTATTTTTACAAAATGTCAAACAAAAACAGATACCATCAGCACCAGCCTCCCCACTTCTTGTTGTCTGCTTTCCTAGGTGTCAATACTGACTGCAGTGGGCTGTTGTACATAGTGATATAAAGTAACCAACTACATAATCCACAAAACAAGGTGATGTCACTTTTTATGTGCACACAAAAGGCTGAAGATTGCAAATGGCTTCAGTAAACAAACATCATTCATGAGTGGAATATTAGGCATTTTCACTTTGCTGAATCAGTAAATAAAATGATGAGTGAGTATACAAAATTAAATCCGGCATATTAAATATGATTTCCGCAACACTTCCCTTATATCCATGAATCAAGGTTAGACAAGAGTATCTAAGTTGTGTCTCATGTCTAAAGAGGATATACCTAAAATTCCATTCATTGAACAAAGCCATATTGTATCTTGTATACCAACTGAAAACTGAAAATTACGCAAAATGCAGAGCAACTTACCGCAACGTCTTCTGCATTGTATCCCAGCTGCTCTGCTAAATTTCGCCAGTCTTTGCCAAGCATTACAGTAGGCTCTAATTTTACAGTCAGTTCCTGCCAAGCAGAATATGGCAAACATCGGAAGGGTATTTCTTCCACCATTGTTGCCTTCAAGTTCAAGGTTGACTTCTCAGCGTAACCTTGATCTTCAAACAACCTTGACCGTTGATAAGTTTTGACCTTCAAGTCTTCTAGGTGAAATGAAGGACATGTAACAAATGATGGACAGCATTAACCTGTCAACTCCTGATCACTAGACATGGGAGACTGTGTAGTTCACACCATCTTCAATAAACCTGAAATTGGTAAAAAAAACATTCAAACTTAAAAATCACCTAGTCTCAAAGTACCTGGGACTTGTTCTTCAAAGCAATCGTAGCACACTACGACAGTCCTAACCTCCATACTTTAACATAGACATACAACTGTCATAGCGATACGATTGCTTTATTTATTTATTAAGTGGGGGGGGGGGGATGTAGAGGGTGGTGGCATTTTTCTGTAAGCGTGTAGGCCAGTTTTTTAAATGATTACTTTCTAGTAACCTATTTTCAATAGATGCCTCCAAAATACACATTTAAAACAACTGCAGGGTTTGAGTAAATGTCATATACACATTTACTACCTACAAGGGAGAAAATACTGGGTTCATATTTTTCATACAATGCCCTTGTGCAAAATATCACTTGTTATGTTGATGGGACATCATGAACAACACTGTGACGTCACACTTCTTGAATGAAGTTGTGTCCTTCATGCACCAAAGGTGGTGGCAAGTTTATGTTTGAAAGTAGGTTAGGATTTATTTTCCTCAATTTGACATCTTCAGAAAAAAATCATATTTGTGCCCATATCATACTATGTTTGCAACACTCACTCTTGCTTGGGAAATACCAACATTTAGGCATTCATGTTGTAAACACAGTATGACCAGGGCATTCAAAGTCCTAAAGTGTTAAGTCAGATACATCAAGGTTTTATGAATCTCTCAAGATTTGTGGTTAGTCTTAAGCGGAACACCTAACTCATTCTTAAAAAATTTGTGGTTAATTCAAACCGAGCAATTAAAAGTTGCCAAAAAGCTGTCTGCTTCACTCTCACCTGCCAACAAAACCACAGACAGATTACGTAACTCTGTTGCCAGAGACCCCATAGAAGGAACGATTTTCAGTTAGTTGTATACAAAATGTGTAGGAAGCTTGTCATTTTGCTGATTTCTCGACATCAACAAAGACATGCCGAATTGTGGTGTTGACGTCAATTGCTCCTTGGGGTTGGGTGATGGTGTCACTATGCACAGATTTACACCGGACCTCGTAGTTTGTGCTAAATGGGTTGTTTGTGTGTGCGAAGCGAGCATTGTGGAAGCTTCTGGTATATACTAAATTGGATGGTTTGCCCCCTACCTTGCTTCCAGGATAAAAAGCACTATTGAGATTTGTTTTCATCGAGTTATATAATCAAGACTACTTACTACATATTGCTGACCAATAGGATTTTGCATGACCATAACGATTTCTTCCTCAGCGGCGAGGTTGTGGTGAAAGTGACAATGTTATTTAAGTGATATTATATTGACCTCTGCCTCGCTTCCAAGAGTTATATTGTTATGTTACAAGCAATGTCATGCAAACTCCTATTTTTGAAAGTCGTGAAGTCTGTTAGAATTATTGAGATAATGGTTTGTTTTCATCAAGTTAGAAAATCAAAACTACTTCCTAGAAGTAGTTAAATATGTATTTGAATCATGACCAAATGGATTTTCCATGACACAACTTGTAACAAAATGACTTCTTCCACGGAAGCGAGGTGGGATCAGAGTGAAAATAGAGCATGATAAATTTCTTCACTTGCTAAATTCACTTGGTTCATGAACGTTTACTCACAAGTATGTAGATAGACACTTGTCAAAGTACATCTTTATATTTGGTCTTATAATCCTAATTACTTTATAATCATACTTGTATGCATTTTTAAACTTAACAAAAAGAAGCGATCTTTTGATACTTATAGTGCATGTATAACAGGAATATACTATTTAGACATTTCATACTTTGCCAGTGTGAATCATAATTCGCATACATGCCCTAGTGTATGTTGTCTGCATCATTACACTTCACAACGAAAACAATGCTACAACAACTTAAGAAAAACCAAAATGCAAATATCAAAATTAAAACAAATTAAAATTATTGGAGCAATATTAGCCTACTACCTTGTTAGAGGAATGTATCCATCAATATCCGCAAAAACAAGTGATATATAATTCATCTGCAGATTTCCCAAGTGATACGTCTTTTAACAGTCTAATATACGAAAAAGTGATATATCGTTTCAGGTTTTCACATTGTTGTACAGTCTCACTGGTCACCCAAAATAGCACACCTGGCAACTAACTGCATAATGTCCGTCATTCTTTTAAAAAAGTAATTTAGTTAACCAATAATGAACAAACAATCAATGCACTGGCGGTTAATCTTTTGAAAGAAGACCGTTGTTTTTACACAGGCACAGAGACGACAGAATGCATTCAGTATAGATCAGTAAATGTACATACATAAACACCACCTTTTGACAAATCTGCATTTAAATCCACAAAAAAGTAATTAATCAATCAGCGTGTTATCGGTTAATCCTTTGATTAATCCAGACACAAAGCATGACAAATGCGGATCTTTGTCAGGTAATCTAAGTGGCATTACCACTAATTATGCCTGTTATATATTCATTAACTGAGCACCAAGTGAATAGTGACAAATAATGTGTAGGTTTACACCACCTAACACGGATTACAACCTAGCGACACCAAGTGATTTTGACAGAATCGTCTGTGAAACCAAGGGCTGCAACTCGGAATCTAGGCAAAGCAGGAGACAAAACTCAATGATAGTAGATTGTGAGAACAAATAGCTTTCATTTTTTACAATAGCTATCATGATTTCAGTTTGTACAAAACTGTAAACAAAACAGTTTACACCCTGAAATGTAGATGAATTCTGCATAGGCCCTTATATCTATACCTCATATTACTTCATGAAGTCACGCCACTTTGATTTCTGATTGGTTGAAATTTTGTTCACGGTGGAGAATTGTGCACTGTTGCCAAAAAGGTTGATTTAATGACAGGGTTTCATTTATAACGATGCCAATGAGTGATTTATGCATTTGCACCCCTAGAGTATACGTGATCTTTAAGCGCAAGAGGCATAATAACATCCTGTTAAAATGTGACTTAACATTCAACTCAACTAAACTCACAAACACATCAAAGAAATTCATTTAGACCCGCAATAACCCCAAGATGACCAAAGGATCAAAGGAAATTCATTTCTATGCTGAAACCTGAGACATGCCGACATCTTGGTCACCATGAAGCATGTCCTGATCCAAGAAATCCACTTAGACTGTCTCAAAGTCCCTGAACCCCATTATTTTCAATTCTTCCTAGCCCTTCCTGCAATGCTAAAGTTCTAAATGAAGCAAGGCTAATTGTCCTCTTTCAGGTTCTGAACCTCCCTTTTCACTGCGACTAAGCATTAGTCTACATTTAGACCTTCAGCACCCATGATACAACCAACGGATCCGAGGAATTTCTTTCTATGATGACGACTCAAAGGCTCCACTCAACAAACTTCTGGGCATATACAGTGTTTGCCATGACGCTGAAAACCTGTGTATTCTCAAATATGCAGTGAATTTAGAAGCTACAGGCCCCGTTGTTCACTTTGAGTACATACTGTAATGTGCTGTTGTTTAAAACAACAGTTTAAGGTTTGTATAACCAGGATATCTAGAATTGAAAACTTAAAATACATTTGATAAATATTTAAGGAAAATTTGTAGTCAAGTTAAGAAGGGTCAATGTTCTGGAAAAGTGCACTGACTAAGTAACCTAATTTTCATTGATTCACTTTCCTTGCAATACTATTGCTATCGTCAATATTAAACAACAAGGGTGGAAATAACACGTCCCAGTCCAGTGTTTTTTTCTAGTTGAGCAAGTAAATATATACGTCACACTGTACACGTGTCCAGATGACTTTCTGATGTTAATTTGTGGTGTGTATATAACAACTGATGAAGAAAATCGACCGGTATAGTGGAAAAATTATCAGGGCAAGTGATTTGTGCCACTATACCCAAGTACACAAACAATCCTCTAGTTATTTGAACTTCTTTGAACCTCTGAACAATCACAGTTGATGTCTTGAAAGTTCCAAGCTGAACTTGACTCCCAAAAACATGTCTATGACACCCTCCCATGACACCAGGGAGTCATGATGACTCCTAAATTTTTATGTCCAGGGCAAACAGCGCATATGTTTCTGGTTCCTTGTTCCTGGTTCAGTGTTGTCCGAAATAATGACTAATGAACCATGATAACATATTCAGACTGATCTGGGTTTGCGCATACAATATCAGTGTTAAGAATATCACTGGGATTCATATCAATCATAGTACGAAATGTATGGATGATTGACCAGGGTGGTACCTTTGATCCAGTGATGAAAAGCATGAGCACAGATCCGCACAATTGGGACAAGATGACATACTAACAAGAATAAGTTGAGCACCAACCAATTGCCCTGTACTACCATGTATGAGTTTCTTTGTTGGCCAGTATGTATACTGAGTCAGCAAGCTTGACCCATCTGGCCCCATTTGTCACCCCTTATGACAAGCATGGGTTGCTGATGACCAATTCTAACCTGGATCCAGGCTGAATGAATTGCGTGGTCAAGCTCAAATAATATTATAAATAGAGGTGTCTTTGTAAACTTACACTCAGTATTAGTTATACTGCTATACTGAGTCTAAGAAACACTAGTGTAAGTCAATGGGAAAATATTTAGTTTGGCGTAACACATAATTTCTTAATAGTCTGTAACCCATAATCTCTCATTTGTCCAAAACCTGTGAAGATCTGGGTTAGAATTGGACTACAGAATCTGATGCTTGTCGTAAGAGGCTACTAATGGGATCAGGTGCTTAGGTTCGCTGCCTTGATTGACACATGTCATTGTATCTCTGTCGCAGACATCGATGCTCATGCTGTTGATCACTGGATTGTCTGGTCCAGACTCAATTATTTACAGACAGCCACCATATAGTTGTAATATTGCTGAGCGCTGCATTAAATAACCAAACAATTATTGGACAGTGAAATGTCATTCCAACAAAAATTCGCCACTACCTAGTCCTCCTGACCTGCAATGCTGATGCCCTAAATGAAGCAAGTCTAGAGCTGAATCTCTGGTTTCCTTGGGGCTCCTTTTCAATTTAAATGGCCTTACTTGTTACAATCAAAACTATATAAATTCAGATGCAAAGCGTGAGTCTACCCCAAAGCCTGAGAATCAAGCGAATTGGTGGATCACAAGAGTGAGAGGGTTTATTTTCACGACTCCTATAAACTGCATATACACATTCACCATTGCTTCCGACTTCTCACATCAACAATTATCACGTGAACAACCTGTTGTGTTGACCCCGTTGAAACATGTTAAACTGTTAATGTCCTCGAACAACATTTTCACTAAGTATTAAATTGGTATAATACATAAGAAAACATTTGATAAACATTATCACTTGCATAAGGGGCACATGGACATACAGACACAATCAACAACATTGGCTGATCGTTATTAGTAGAGCAATGATTTATGTGGACCATCTGCTTTTATCGTTACATAAATGTCTTCCTTCACTTAAAGATAGTTTCATTAACATTACATGCTGTTTGCATATCAATGATCCGTATCGATAAGGCTACAATACATAAGTGACATTTAGATTATAGCAAGTTGTTTACAACGAATACCTACCCCATCGTGCCCCAACAAGGAAGTTGTAGACTGACGCCATTTTGTATGCGTTTGAGCGAGCTGTGAGTCGCCTTCGGGGAGAGGCGAGAACAGATATGCCACGAAGGCTGACGGAACATCTGTTGAAGCACAGGGGCTTGTAACGCTGAAAACTGCCATTGACGGCAGTTTTCAGCGTTACAAGCCCCTGTGTGTTGAAGGAGCAATAAAATATTCTGGGGAAAAATAACAATATGAGCTTAGTTCACTCTTTAATATATTTCGCGATATTTGAATCAACATAACACAACGACTTGTAAGAGTTAATCTTCTGCATAAAATTTCTAAATTATCACCCACTAAAGACATTCCAGTAACGAACCCGAGCAAGGGTCCTTGCCATAGCAACAGCGTCGCGCTAACTACAAGACCATTTAAAGAATCGGCTTTTCTTTGTGTGTTGTTTTAAGTGATCAATAGAATTGGCATCGATCTAATCAAGTGGGATACGGTGACTTAATTGGGTTAACCAAGTCAACGACCGTGACTACTCACTCAGGAATTGTCTTTATGGACTTTATGGACAATCAACTTTTTTTTGTACAACAATGACGTTTCGGTATAGACACTTATAGAACCGTCGATTTACGCACATTGGTATGTGTCCACCAATTAAGTCAGCGACCAGGGCTGGATACAGCTATTTAAGAAACGGGTGTTGGGCAGTTCATTTTCACCCGTTTACGCGAGGGTTTTGATGGTCATTATTTAATAAACTTTCAAGACAAGGGACAAATTCTTACGACAAGCATGGGCTGCTGGAGATCAGTACTAACCCGGATCTTCACGGATAAATGAATCGGCTGGCTTAGCTCGTTGACTTTGATGATCAAATGAGAATCAGTGGCTGAGTTCTTCGTGGTTGTTCTTGTCATTTACTGATATTCCAACCAAACCATCAAAGCAACATGCAGATCGGTTGATTAGTTTAACAGCGAAACTCAGTAATATTACATTTATATGACAGCGACAGTCACTGGACTGTTTAAACGAGTCCTGACTCGATTATTTACAGACTGCCTACGTAAACTTAGGCTCAGTATTGTTCTTTACTCTGATACACTGTTACAGTGGAAGCTGTTGAAACCGGCATCTGCCCAATATGGCAAGTTGTCAACACCGGCATACAAAAGCAGCCCCATTCATGCCTTGTACATTTACCACCAGCTCTGCAATCCGGCACTTTGTCTAAACCGGATCGTTTCTTCTGCCCCAATGCGTGCCAGTTTTGACAGCTTCCACTGTATATAGTATAAGAAATATAAACAGTGTAGCGAATAATACTGAGCCAAAATTTACGCAGGCGGTCTGTAAATAATCGAGTTTGGACTAAACGGTCCAATGATCAACAGCATGATCATCGATCTACACAACTGGAATACGATGAGGCAACTGGCATGTGTAGAACGAGCGGCGGTTTTTATCTCTAGTTTACCCCATCCGTCCACATTAAGCTAGATGTGGTCACATACATGTAGGAAGTGGGTCATGGGCACATTCGTAACAACTCGTCTCTTTCCGAGACCTACAAGAAAACGCCATCCGGCTTGTCGGAATGACACGAGTAGTTACGAATGGTGATGGACAGCGTGTTTACACCAAATTCCGCATGTACCAGAAGGGTGAGTGAGTGAGTTTAGACGTACAACATTTTAAAAAGGCGCGACCAGCTTGTATATATTCTTGAACTGAAACAATTCTTCCAAATCAGGGATGAGAGAAACGGCTGTTCTGTTTGTGAGAAGGACATTATTGTATCTCACACCTCATATTGACTTTCAACATTAATATATACAAACTTAACTCTGCAACGATCATTGAAATTAACCCTAGTGCATCTGTCGGTAAGTACTTGCCAAACAGCGGCGTGTATCTGCCGCAACAAATGGGTCAATACGAGACCCGGAAGTTTTAAAGGCACATTGTCATGCCACATTTGTGTAAACATCAATATTGCATTTCTCTCATCAGTACTAAACATCAACCTCCTTCAAAGCTATCATATAATGTATTCCAAAAGAATTACATGATAAGATTACATTGTGAAATAAAAAGTTCGAATGAATTAATGCAACGTTGCATTAAATCGACTCTCCCACCCTCTACCGACCGAGCACAACTTAAATTATACTTGATGCCAATTCTGCAAACACCGACAACACCGTGTGCGACAGTTTTCGATGTACGGAGCAATCCTTAACATCCCATTATGACAAGCGTTATCTGTTTGGAAGCTGTTCGCCTCGAATTTTCCATTAACGATTTCAGACAAATCATAAGGGATAATAAGACTTTTATTGCATCAATATGAAGCTGATGTGAGTGCATATGACCCAATACGTTACTATTGACCAAACTATTTTCGAAAAGGGTTGACATTGTGCCTTTAAAGTGTACGTCTGAATGTTGCTTCGTAATTACCACGAACCATACGGCTTCGAGCGTAACAAGGACCGCCTCTTTTTCCTTATCCGGATTCGGGGATATCTGATTACGTCGCCTCTATGAATTTCATGGGAGTGAGGGAGTGCAGTCTGTTCAGGCGACACTAATGCTATATAAAACGTACTGTATTATGTTAGTAACCACGGGATGAAACTCCCCAAAACTCCCACTCGGACTACAGCGCTGGTTAGATGTTAAACTTGCCACCACGGACCAAAACTTATCTGCCCACAATATATCTTCATATATATACATGGCTAAATTTGAACCCGACTGCCGGGCAGGTGAATTTGAGAACCTATAGCAGTCAGTGTCGGGCAGGCAGGTATTTCGGACGCTGTAAGTTTACGACAAACGCCTTAATCGCTATCATTCAGTATTATCCTAATACAACCTAAAATTAATTAAATGAACCCGGTAGTACTGGACAGTAATTCCATTATGGACAATAATATCATAATATTCAAAGGCTCTTGCGCAAGTCGTGTACCACCAGGAGGTAAAACAAGTAAGCCACACTCAGCAACATTCCAGCTATGTGTGACTGACTGACTGACTGAGTTTAGTTTTACGCCGCATTCAGCAATATTCCAGTTATAAGGCGGCGGTCTGTAAATAATCGAGTTTGGACCAGACAATCCAGTGATCAACAATATGAGCATCGATCCTGTCAGTCGCCTCTTACGACAAGCACATTTGTCTATTATGGCAAGCATGGGTTGCTGAAGGCCTATTCTACACCGGACCTTCACGGGTCTCCAGCTATATGTCGCCAGTCTGTAAATGATCGAATCTGGACCCGACAATTTGGTGATCAACAGCATGAGCATCGATCTAATTAAGTGGGATACGGTGACATGGATCAACCAAGACTGACCACTCACGCTTGGATATCCCCTCGCATCAGTCTAACACGCTGTGATATATAACTGAAATACTACTGGAGATGGTAAAGTGAACCTGGGCACTATTGAGACAGGAAAGTGTATCACCTGACATGAATGGCTGTTTGTTGAAGTGTATCAACAAAACTACGTTCGTCAGGCATTTTTCCGAATACTTATGATACTTTTATACAATTTTTCAATAAGATAGCTTAATTTTCACTAACCAAACCAATGACATTAGGAGCTGCGGTTAGCCTAGTGGATAAAGCGTTCGCTCGTCACACCGAAGACTCGAGTTCGCTTCCCCGCATGGGTACAATGTGTGAAGCCCTTTCCTGGTGTCCCTGCCGTGATATTGCGGTGATATTTATAAAAGCGGCATAAAACTAAACTCACTCAATCATGACGTCAAATCACTCTGTTACATTGTATATAGGCATTGTATCATTATGCGCTAGTGTATATGTTAGGTACATTTCAAAAAGTGAAAAACGTCAGTACTGGTTTAGTCATGCAGATGAAACAGTTGTGTATTTCATAGACTGTTTCAAGACCTTACAACATGAAATGGCCTTATCCTTCTGAAGTCGAGCTATTTGGCAAATCTGGATTGCCCTGGCTCTGGTACAGTTTTCAATAGCATTGCGTTTTGTAAAACAACGATTGTGTGACAGACCTTTGTGTGGGCTTTTATGGTGTCAGCCTACAGCATGCGCCTGGCGCATGTAATACATAGTGTTCCAAGAATTATGAAAGGAGTCTCAAATTTCTGTACGTAAAATACCAGTGGTTTGACTCAGAAAGAGGTAAGCAATAACTGGGTCAGCTTGGGATGTTGATCTTCAAAGTTGATATCTCCCTACGTGCTCACAGAAACGAAAATTCCTTTTGAAACATTGACCCCGTTGTCAATATGATACGCCCTGTGAAGATCCGGGTCTTCTTGAAGTAATCAGTGTTCGTCGTTCATGTCAGGTTTACCTTCCGCTGGGTGCTAAGCCCATGCCTATTTATGCATGTTTTGGGTTGTTTATTTATTTACTTATTTTTAATTTATTTATTTTTTTGCAACAGAAATTTTCAATTAAACGATAAATTATTATCGAAGAGACCTTTATGAGTCTAGTTTCAGGTGATCGTGCTCGCTTATCTGGTTAATATACATGTACATCGCAATGCCCCAACGGGAAACAGGACAAAACAATCGGAATACCTCTCACTCATCATCATCATCATCATCATCATCATCATCATCATCATCATCGCATTTACCACTACTAGTGTCCCCTCAAATCCGATTGTTTCCTAAAAATGTTATCCGCAAACATTGTGTGCAAATAACTGTCATGTATATCACAGTACACGCGAACTAATGTGGGAAGACATCGATGAGAGCGCTGACCGATATCATGACGTCACGTCCCAAAACGAAGCAAATGCAGTCACAGAGGCCATGTTAATGTATATCTACTATCTCCAGCCCGCCTTAATTCAGTGTTCATTCCGACCTGATGTTTGTGTTTACTTGAGTTGGGCTTTACGTCACATCGGCATTATTCCACCCATATGGTGACGAGACCAAGTGTACATTCACAAACAGTTTAAGTTTAAATTTTAAATAAGTTTTATTTTAAACACATATCCGATCATTACATTATTATTTAAAATGGAAAATGTCGCAGCACTAAATACAAAAGCAAGCAATTCGTTATATGCATTATACGTAGACATATGTACTAGACATGCATGGGTTTAGCATTCATTGCAGCCTTGGAGCATTCAGTACAGACCTGAAGCGTTCGGTATAGCCCGGGAGCATTCAGTACAGCCCTGGAGCATTCAGTACAGCATTGGAGCATTCAGTACAGTCCTGGAGCATTCAGTACAGTCTTGGAGCATTCAGTACAGCCCTGGAGCATTCACTACAGCCTTGGAGCATTCAGTACAGCCCTGGGGCATTCAGTACAGCCTTGGAGCATTCAGCACAGCCTTGGAGTATTCAGTACAGCCCTGGAGCATTCAGTACAACCTTGGAGCATTCAGTACAGTCTCGGTGCGTTCAGTACAGCTCTGGGGCATTCATTGCAGCCTTGGATCATTCAGTGCAGCCCTGGAGCATTCAGTACAGACTTGGAGCATTCAGTACAACCTTAGGGCATTGGGTACAGCCTGGGGGCTTTGGTTACATCCGTGGGGCATTCAATACAGCCTTGGAGTATTCATTATAGCCTTTGGAGTATTCAGTACAGTCTAAGGACATCAAATACAGCCTTGTACGCGGTGGACCCCTCTCCATGTATATTCGTTAGAAAATTGCGAAGCAAAGCGATTCGATCTTCCTAATAAAAGTCAAGGTCATATAAGTACATGTATGTGTGTTTTTGAGCGTAACTCACTGAGACGTGCTGGAGGTTTACATGGACATCTTACTCAAACAGTGAGTCGACCAGTCAATGTAGTAAACACTAAATGCCGTGCGCCAGACTGGGAAATAATAGTTCCATCTTTTAACGTCTTTGGTATGGCGCCGCTGAATGGAAGAGATATACAGTCAATGTTGTTGTTTTTCGAAACTGTTTAAATAGTAGATTGCTTATCTTAAAGAACAATTTGTGACAGGAAACACGAATATGTATGTGTATTTTGACGTAGTTTCCAGTTTAACTGGCTATTAAATTGTGAATATATTTGCATGTATTATTGTATATTTCATATGTACTGATAAATATACTCACAAACCTGATCATGTCTATATGATAGTTAATGCTGAAAACAATATGAGGGCATTTTTTCTTTACTTGTATCAAAATTTCAGAGCCATCTATTGTCTGCAGGATCGTTCCGCTTCAGTGATGTGAAGACCCCATATATAACTACGGATTAATTATTAGATCAACATGAGGCCTTGGAAGTGTAAATACATGAACTCCAAATTTCAAACCCTGCCGTTGAGGTTTGGACGTTAATTTCAAATATTTACTTATATTTGACTTAAAGAGACATGGGTGATAATATTCTATTTATAATCCACCCAGATGCGAAATAGTTTCCAAATTTTTATGACCAGTCGGGTTAGCTATGCCTGAAAGTCACTGGCTGTGGACATTTACTGGCCAGACTGTACTCATATCAGCCACGGGCTAGCGGGACAGTAGGTGTTTCACACACTGAATCCAACGCTTCTAAACATACAGTGTTGGACACATTCGCACCAGGATATCCCTTCATTTCATCTACATGCCTCAAATTGACTAAACCCTTATTTCTTATGGCTCAGCCAACTGAAATCTACATTCAATATGCGTAATCGTCATATACGTTGTCCCAACAGTTTGAAGCAACATTGGTGTACTGGATAGTGACAACATCAAGCGTTGTTATTTTATAGGGCTACCCTACCGCCCCTTCAAGCGACCAAGACAATACTGGCCTCCAGTTTGGTGGGAAACTGGTGAACGTAATGGGCAGATTATATATATGCTTCAAGACATATTTTCAGCGTTAAACGTTTAATGTCGCGAATGACCAGGAAACACCACTGTTCAAGCTATGGTATCAGTCTGTAAACACTTCACAAGAACAGCGCACCTGTCAGGGGGTCTTGCAGGTTTGGTTAACTTGACACACCAAGACTGATTAAGATACTAGTGTACAACTCTAGGAAGGTGTGGTCCGGCGTTATCATGCTGGAAGATCTATACATCATTATGTTGCCAAAATGTAAAACTGTCATTTGCAAAATTGATAATTCTTCTCCACACGCGTGCTTCCAATGGCAAGTGCTGTCTGTTAGGCTGGAAACGTCGACGTCGAAGTTCTGGCGTCATAATTGGCGGTTGGGATGGGCGTTTTGCACGCATGCCGTAGACGTTCTTACTGGTACACCTCAGTTGCCTGGTATGCCGCACGTTGTGAGGGTTGCTGGCTGAAACCTGTGTCAGTGGTGCGCAGTTCGAATCCACCAATCCATTGGTCTTGACCATGCAGGAAGGCCTATAGCTTGCTATAAAGTGTCACATGGTCTTTCAAAGTCGCAGAGCCAACCAACAACGTTACACTGCCAGGTATAAGACTGCAATAAATGGAACCACAGGGGGCCTTGCTGTCCGGCTTGTAAAGCGCAAAGTGCTGGACATGTTTTCTCTAAAATGTCATGCTCCTGTGATATTACGTGCAATTCGAACAACTTCTTAGTCGCATATCTTCCGACCATCTGATTATTCACAACCACTGTTTACATTCTAAAAAAATCGATGTCACAATATACTGAATCCGATTCTTCATCTGCACTTTTTAATAAATCTTAATCCTCAGTTAGGTTATTTTGCCATCAATGAAAAAACAGGCATGATCACCCTTATAACCGAATTATTCAATGGTTTTGTGATCAGAAGTTTTAGCATTCACTATGTGCCGGTCACAGGCGGATCCAGGAATTTTTAAGCGGGTGGGCTTGGTGGGTGTCCGTGCCCTCTGAACGCCCACTCGGTCTTTCAGTCATGATATAAAGACAGATGATAAAAGATGACCAAAATATCCACGCAATTTTTTCCAAACAAATTTGCTTATAAACATAATGGACTCACATTATACAAATATGAATTCTTTTATTTATGTGTGCAATAGGCTTTGCAGCATTTTCATAATATGCAATATTATCGTCACGCATATAAACAATGGAATTACATGGCTTTAACTCTGGGGTCCCAAGGTACAATACAAAACAATTCATTCAGCAATACAGTGAAAGCTGCCAAAAACCAGCATCTGTCCAATCCGGCAAGTTGTCAACACCAGCATATAATCTCCATCCCTGCCACCCGTGGCTTGTACACATATCATCAGCTCCATAATCCGGCACATTGACTAAACTGGATTATTTCTTCAGTCCCAATGAGTGCCTGTTTAGACAGCTTCCACTGTATACTGTCACTGTAAGTCATCGGAGGGTGAAGAGTACTCTATACCATAGTTCGTTGGTTATCATAAATATTGTAAACATACAAGCGACAAGTTGTGTTTAAGATAAAGGTATGTTTGACTGGATAGTAAGATGCCAATGTAATTTGCGAGAAAACATTGGGGTTCTTTTAAGAATAAGTCAACCCATATTAAAGAATAATTCAACCACTAAACAAGGCCAAATAACGTTTTCATACCAGTGTTTAAATAACCTCTTGCTCCAAGGCTTTACTACATGCTAAGCCTATTGATGTGTAGTAACTCTACCCTTTAAGCAACAGGTGCAGCGTGTTGTTTTCTGCTTCTTTCAGCAATAGGACACCAGAAATGGGTGTCACACACTGTGCCCATGTGGGGAATCGAACCAGGGCCCTTATTCTCGATGCGTTCGTAGCCCTAAGAATTCTTAACTTTGATTGTAGCCAATGTGTTAAGTAGGGGCTTACGAAGTTCGTAGTGATACGAACGTATAGAGAACGGCAAACAAGGGCCCTTATTCTCGAAGTGTTCGTAGCCCTGAGAATTCTTAACTTTGTAGTCAATGTGTTAAGTAAGTAAGGGCTTACGAAGTTCGTAGGGATACGAACGTTTAGAGAACAGCGAACAAGGGCCCTTATTCTCGAAGCGTTCGTAGCCCTAAGAATTCTTAACTTTGATTGTAGCAAATGTGTTAAGAATCGGCTTAAGAAGTTCGTAGGGTACGAACGTTTCGAGAATAGCTAGATCTTCGAAGTGATGTGGGAACGCTTTAAAAGCTAGACTACCCCATCGCCCCTCCTTTAAGTGGGTTATGCTGCTTTTAGTAATATACCAGCAATATCACGAGGGACGCAATATATTGACTTCTCTTACTGAACCCATGTGTCTAATCAAACCCAAGTTATCTGTGAGATGAGAGAACACTCTTAAAGAGGCAAGTGTAGACAATGGACATTACAGTCTGAGGATGCCAGTCTCTTACCTATATTTTTTTGTTAGCAATTTGTATCATTTAACATATGAATTATTACCTTAGAGACCTTTGTTGATACAATGAAAGCCTTACACCCTGAAATAAAAGCTAATTATTTAGTCCATTATTGCAAAGGTTCTTCTTGGTCTGCATGCAGCAACTTGATACAAACATTAACATGTCCTGACCCCGATTTCTTGAAACAAACTTAAATGTCATTTTTTACTTTAGAGTTTTTATTCAAATTTGAGAAAATACATTTCTCAGTATTAATGAAATCAATATTATGACCAAGCACAGTGGACAATGTGAGTTTGATGGATAGATTACATACATTGTTTGATCTCTTAAAATTTATTTAAAAAATGCACCGGAGTTAAAAATTCAGATGTTTTAAATTGTCCGACTCAGTTTGAACTTTTAGTAAAATCTATGTTTGTTTTGAGAAATTGGGACCTGTTTTAAAAATATGTTTATTATTCAAATACAGCTAGATTTGAATGGACTTATCAACACTGTCATTTAAATATACTGCAGGTTATTGATACTTGAATCTCCAATCCCCATCACCACGATCACATGAAAGCACAAAGCAGTTTATATCTCATTGCAAATGTAAAGGATCACCGGTTTCAGAAAGGCCTTTCAGAAAGGCCATTGCTAGGTTGCTGACTTCAATTGTGTACCCTGGATTGTCGACACCAAGCGACAAATCTACCAGATGCCTTTGTACAAGACAACCTTAGCCCTAAGACCACCTACCTTAAGATACGAGAGTTACAGTCACCTTAATCGCTTTGTACAACAGCAACTTGAGATCTGTGTTCCACACCCCTCCAAAAAGCAGAGACAAACTTGAAATGCTGTACAAAGCAACCTATAAAATCGTGGGCGTCTCTCTGGTGAATACAGCTGAGGCCGCTGTCACCTGGACCCTCTATCTTTACCTGTCATACAGACCCTGAAATAACACACCCAATACATCACAGGCATGTCTATCTTATGTAGCAAGTCCAGATTACACAGTTTCAGAAAATGGAGAGCGACTCTGGGCTTCTTTGTATTATTATCATTTTATCAAAATAATGTAGAAACCATATTTTTTTTATAAAATATGTTTCTTTCAAATACAACAGTTTGGTCTATTCCTAGTGTATGTGTGTTTCACAAAAATCCTAAATTTTCTACATAAATTTGTGGATGGATCAGTTCTAGCCAACATGGCCATCAAGATCAAAACATGGCAAAACAAAACACAATGTTCCTCAAGAAATATAAACAATGACTGTACATATTAAAGTATATTCAACAGATTAACCATTGTATAACTGAAGAGTACTGGCAACTAACATTTGTAAATGTCTTTCACACAAGTATATACAGATATATATATATATATATCTAAAATGCCAATCAACTCACATAGATAATTAAAATATCAACAGCTTGACACTATGTTTCAAGCAAGTAAATGTATCATGTGTAATGATTATACTATTCTGGCATGGTAACTACCTTGGAACCATGTGATGGCCTGATATTCCCTGGAGTACCATGCCAAAAGATGGTAAAGATGTTACCCTTCCTCATGCTTGGCATTCAGGGGAAGAAAAAGGGAGAGGTTAACATGGAGTCAGCATATTGTGTTTTTCAATGAGCAGATGAGTGTGTTGGGTATTATCAGTATTAAGCTGCTTCTAACAATATTCTGGCAATATCATGGCTTGGGACACAAAAATGGGCTTCACACATTGTACCAATGTGGAGAATCAAATCCCGGCTTTCAGCTTGAAGAGTTCACTTGTCATGCCAAAGACATAGGTTTGATTCACCAGATGGGTTCAGCAAGTAAACTTTGGCTTAACCGAAAAAGTTAGCTGACATGACTTTCTACTAAGGTTTGTTTGAATCAGGTTCAGCATTATTCCATACACAGTTCATGCTAAGTTTATTAAGGGCAGTCGGGTAGCCTAGTGGTTAAAGCATTGGCTTATCACACAGAAGACACGGGTTTGATTCCTCTCATGGGTAGAATACAATTGAAGCTCATTTCTGGTATCCCACACCATGTACTGCTGGAATATTGCTAAAAGAGGCGTAAAACCCAATCCCTCACTCACTCACTCACTCACTCACTCACTCACCTCAAGAGGCCTTCAAATCCAGCTATGCTGACATGCCTGAAACTGTGGGAGGATTGTTAACAGTGACGATTCACTTGCCTATGATCCTGATTCATGAGCAGTTCCAGGGTTCTTAACGTAACAGAATGGATTCTACTTGTAATAATCTGGACACAAGATAGAAATTTAATACGAAACATCTAAATTATACTTGAACAAATAACAGGATGGCTGAAATCATCTGTCTGTTTAACATAAATAAAGACTCAAGAAAATATGCAGTTATCCATTCAAAACCAAGAAAAATTCAGCACTGGCAATGGCCAAAACACGTCTGGCTGTCTTAGTGTCATGTCTGACTTAAATACTTGTCACATTATCCACATGGGGTCCGTTTCACAAAACTCTCGTAAGCCTTTAAAGATCTCGTAAGTTTCCTTGTAGCCATTGTACTTCCTATACTGTAACACAGGAGGTATGGAAGCTACAAGAAAAGTTACGAGATCTTAGGCTTACAAGAGTATTGTGAAACAGCCCTGTTCCAGATTACATTCCTGGAGATGATAGTCCAGCAGGAGACAGCACGGTGGTGGAATCTGCCAAACTTACAGCACTCCTGCCATGAGTGAGTTTATAGTTCGACGCTGCTTTTGGCAGTATTCCCACAATATCACAGCTGGGGACACCAGAAATGGGCCTTCCACATTGTGGCCTCGTGGTTAATCAAACCCTGGCCTTCAGCATGACAAGTGAAAACTTTTACCACTAGTTATATGACTGTCCCACACTAATGCCGTGAACCACATCCTAGCCCATACGCAAAAGAAACTTCTCTTGCCGCCTTTCTCTGTTTACCATGATGATGTGGTTGAAACTTGTCATCTTAGTAGAGGTGGGAAAACGTATTTGCTTTAAAGATCTGGCTGTCATCTTTCATGCATTCATCATTGCATCAACACCTTTAAGGAAAGTTTAAGGGCACAATGTACTGTGGAGGAGTTGGAGAGTGAGAGAGTTTAGTTTAATGCTGCAATATTCCAGCTATAAGGTGGCGGTCTGTCAATAATTAAATCTGGACCAAACGCCTATAGTGGCCTCTTACAACAAGCATGGGTTACTGAAGCTCTATTCTAAACCTGATCTTTACAGGTAGCATTTTGGAGGACTCCTATCAAGAAAAAACACACTGATCAAGTACAATGTAAATCTTACAAAGATATTGAACACTTCATATGATTCTATACAATACCAAGGCACAAAGACAAAAAGCCTGTCAATTCATATATCAGGCCTTTTCCTGAGTCTCTAAATTCACTCGACACATTTTGTCAATGCTGAACCATATTTAAAAGTCTTCAGTTTTATAAAAAATTCATACTCTCCCCATGGAGGTTGCTCCTGTCATATCTTCCTTCATATCCTCTGTTCTAATATGGCCATATTTCCCAGTTCCAGTAAAATCCCCAAGTGGCCAAAAATCGCAACACGAATTATCTCCCTTCTTTCTATCCAATCTGATCATGTGTGACATGGAAATAGATACAATATGGTGTCTACCATGGCGTTAGTTGATCAATGTACAAAGGATAGATTCGGTATGTCATGTTTAACTGAAAAGCAGGAAGAGATGTTTTTTGTTGATGTGTTACTTAAAACATTTATGGCCAGCATGTCCGTTGTCAACGAGGGGGTTGCAGACGCCATCACATGACTGAGTTCAGACTAGATGAAATGTTTGCGCACATTGCTGAGGAAGAGGTTCTAGTTTTCCCCAAGTATTAGGAAATTACACATGCCTTGCAAATGGTAACTTTTGAAACAATGTTGTTGATTGCACAACTAAACTGGATTGCAACCAATCACAAATCCACTAAACATTCACACCATTATTAGGGCAGAGGTTACATAGAAAGATATGACAGAAGTAACCTCTGTGGGAAGAGAATTTAAAATATTATGCTTTTACGTTAAATGTTCCAAGTGAGTGAGTGAGTTTATTTTTACACAGCACTCAGCAATATTCCAACTATATGGCTTTGGTCAATAAATAATCAGACAATCCAGTGATCAACAGTATCAGCACTGATCTGTGCGAATGGGAACCCATTACGTGTCAACCGAGTCAGCAAGCCTGACCACCCAACCTTGTTCTCTTTCAACAAGCATGGGTTATTGAAGACCAATGTGCTACCCGGACATTCATGGGACAGTTCTAAGTCTCAAACAGCTTGAAACTTTCAATGCTTGCATAGGTTCTCAAACCTTTAAGAACCACCCAAACTTTAATCATTCTTTAAGTCTTGTTGCAGATGCTTAAACAGCTCTTTGCCTGGAAAGCAGTATGTCAAAGTGGAGGAAATCCAGTCTGGAATATCACTACGCTTAGTCTCCAGGTCCTTAAGACATACTGGATAAAAGCGTTTATTCTTCGAGAAATTTTTCTCACAGTACTCTGTCAGCATGAGTGTGTAGATATGTCGCGTGGAAGACTGATGCTCCGTAGGTTGAGCTTGGGCTTGGGCGTCATTCTCCTTGTCCACATAAGCCTTGTAACCAGGACTGACGATCATCAGCACACACGTGGCCTGTGACAGAAAGTAGGTGATCAAGAAATACAGTTTGCTCTACCAATAGTGTAATAGTTAGTGTAATAAAGCACATTTTCACCCTGAACTAGTATAGTTAAAGCATGAGGACACTTACTGTAGGAGGCAGTAAATGGTGTTGGTTACTTTGTGGCATAATGCAAAATTGTTTGATTACCAGGGGGCAGAGTAGAAAGGCGCAGTGACGCCAACACATTGTCACGTAATGTAAAAAGTGTTCAGTTACAAGGGGGTAGACTAGAATGGCGCAGTGACGACAACGCATTGTGACGTAATGTAAGAAGTGTTAAATTACAAGCGGGCAGACTAGAATGGCGCAGTGACGACAACACATTGTGACGTAATGTAAAAAGTGTTCAATTACAAGGGGGCAGACTAGAATGGTGCAGAGATACAACACATTGTGACGTAATGTAAACAGTGTTATATTACAAGGGGGCAGACTAGAATGGCACAGTGACGACAACGCATTGTGACGTAATGTAAAAAGTGTTCAATTACAAGGGGGCAGACTAGAATGGCGCAGTGACAACAACGCATTGTGACGTAATGTAAAAAGTGTTCAATTACAAGGGGGCAGACTAGAATGGCGCAGTGACAACAACGCATTGTGACATAATGTAAAAAGTACACATTATCTTGTGATTACTGTACTGTCTCTGCCTTCAATCTTTAAATGAAGCATCTTTGAAAAAAATTTAAAGAGGCCCAGTTAAGCCACGTATCTGGGTAGAATATGCATCAGTGTAATTAAACTTAGTCTCAGTGTATTTCGTTACACTCCACTACTGAGTCTATCAAAACCTTATGGGAGGTCACGTCAGGTAACCTTTGAGATTGACCAATCAGAACACAACTTACCAAATCGCGAAAGTGGACATTGGCACATACCTTTTGAACTTTTTATCTCGAAAAGGTTCGTACCCGAACAATTCCGAATGCTATATAGTGTACGCTCGTTTCCGGGTGATGCACACAGCACGTACAACCATGACAATGGTGAGTAAACAGTCGCTGAAAATGGTGTTTTTGGCAATATTCAAGGATGTCATCTTGCGGAAATATTAGCTAATGGTAACCATGTCAACAGAAACCCCAAAGCGTATATAATGCACGTCAAATAATTGTGTTACATGCGGATTTTTCTTTGTGGAGAGATCTGTGACCTGAATATTTTGAAAGTCCCTCCGATCCCTAAATAGTAACTGTTGTCTGATTGGTTTAATCAATTTAACTGTCTCGCGTTTGGTTGGACGGTCATTGGTCACTCAAAGGTTACCTGACGAGACCTTCTACTAGGTTTTGTTAGACTCGTGGGTGAGTGTCACGAAATACACCGAGACTAAGTTTACTTAGACTGAATATGCATAAACAAATTTCGAATTACACATTAAAAAATAATTGTTATGTAACAAATATGCATTTAAAATGGTAACTATAGTCTGTTTGCAGTGAAAACATACCAATTAATTTCACTTTAAACAAAAAAGTAAATCAAATATTGTGAAATTAAGATTGCAAATCCTTATTTTACCTTGCCAATCTATTTTAGGATAAAAATTGTTGAAAAAACGATCATAGATTCAAATTGCTATTATTAGTTTGCATTACGAGGAGGTAAGTGCAGCATCTGGAACAGTGAAACAGCCACCTCCATCTTCTGTAGAATGGTTATGAGTTTTTACATTGGCGGGAATATTGTCTTGGAAGGTTTGTTGTTGTTTGCCACACTCAGCAGTATCCCAGCTATAAGGTAAATGTCCGTAAATAATCGATCCTGTGTTCCATTGTTCAAAACAACCTTAGCTTACATCAACCTTAAACACTAAGGTTGGAGTTACGATCACCTCAAGAAAAAGATACGCCCATTGCACAGAACAACCTTAGGGCAACCTTAACTTGGACTAACTTTAGTAAAGGTCTAAGGTTGTAATCTTAGAGATAAGGTTGACCTTAAGACATAAGGTTGTATTGAACATCTGAGCACTTGACCAGACAATCAGTGATCAGGATCATCACCATCTATCTACATAAATGGGATATGATGACCTCCCAGGGTAACAATGTTGGTTGTTTATAATTTGTTGCTTTAACATTCGGTGTGTAATACCTGGTAGTGTCTGAGAACCAGACACGGGCTTTACACGTTGTGCCCATGTGGAGAATCAAACCTGGTTCTTTGGTGAGATGAGTGAACACTTTAACCTCTACGCTACCACACTTGTTTCTAAGAAACCTTGAAAATGGAACCAATGCTTAAAGAAATTATTTTCTTCATTATCATTCAACAGGATGCAATCAGCAAGCCCCCATGATGACACCAAAAATACTGGAGCCTCACCCTTTCGAAGTATGCCATTCGTGCTTCATGTACGTTGTTCCTTCTGAATGAGATGGAGTTTTGTCCCTGCAGCGGATCTTTTGGCACGGCTTGGAATTTATCAGGCATGTCTGCCACAACTGTTATTCCCAGTTTACGCAGTTCATAACATATCTTGGATATCTCCTTAGCAACAGCATCCTGTTGGGTGTCATCTCCTCCAGTAATGAACACATACTTCTCTCTCTCTCTGTGTTCACTCTCTGAAACAGTGAAAAACCATTTTATATGGCCTGCATCTCAGGGTGTTGGTCTAGGGGTGGCGAAGGGTTTGTGAAGGGTTTGCAAAGGAGTTTGTAAAGGGTTTGTCTTTGAACTGTCATATTTTGCTGATTTCCATTTTCCTGTTCTTTGTTGACAGGCCTACCTAAGAAACCTTTCCCATTGTGCAGAAAAACACTGAATAGTCCACAATTAATCACGAAAATAGCAACAGAAACATAACACCTTGTTACTGAAACAGTAAACTGGTAACTTTAAATCGGTAAAACTGGATTAAGAAAACGAAGAGCCTAAAACTTTGATTTTGCGCATGTGCTTTATAATGGAAGAGCAGGTTTCAGCCGCATGTTGACATTTTCCACATTTTTGTCTTGGACAAAACTTATATTCCCTTCTTAAATGACTATGCTTGTAAGAAACCTAACGGGATCAGGTGGTCAGGCTTGCTGACTTGGTTGACATGTCATCAATTCCCAATTGCACAGATTGATGCTCATGCTGTTAATCTCTGTATAGTCTGGTCCAGAAAACTAAATGCACTCACTCACTCCCTTCCATTAGTATTTCTGCTGTGTTAAGTATTTCTGTATCATGATATTTGTCTACACACTTGTTTAGTTTACTTTACATTTGTATGAAATGATTGACAGCAATCATTTCCATGTATTCAATACTTTTACTACAAGAGGTGATTCAAGTTTGCTTGGAAATGTGAAAGCACCATTGATCATGATATAAAGTAGAGGTCAAAGCTTGCTGGTTACTGTATATAAAAATGTTGCAGTTTCATAGTCTTTTGTTGGCTTTTTAACTGTTTCAATTGCTAGGTAATACACTTATGTTGCTATTTCCATGATTAATGTGGACTTTTCTGCATTTTTCTGCATAGTGGGACCATTTTCTTTGGTAGGCTTGATTGAAACGAATGACCAGTCTCTAATTTCATCCCCACAGTGCACTCACAGGCCCAATGTAGTAGACAGCATCAACATCAGGTAAAATGGTACACCCGGCCTTATCACCCATACTGCATATCTTGACCATGTTGAAACAGTACTTGTCATCATCCAGTTGATAATACTCAATATGATTCATACTCATTCAGTCAGTCTATGAATATTCATCTTACTTGACACATAAACATTGTTGTCTGATTGCCTAAGCACTCTTCTATTATTTTCATTGTACCGCACTTACAGGTGAGGCACATTTCAGCATAACCTGCTGCCAATGCCAATTCATTCGGTACTTCATAGTAGTGCTTCTTTATCTCAAATAACAGTGAATAACACATGACGCATTGAAATTACTAATGTTTCGAGAATGCAAATTGATGGAAATGAGATAACTCTAAATCTGTTTTCTTGTGTCTTCTGCAAATTCTTGCGTTGGCTTCGAAAAGATATGTCTTCCATGCCAATAAGTAAGTTTTGATAAAACGTTCAAATACAGTCCCGATGAATATTAAGATGGGGAATTATACTGCGGTAACTACTAGTGCACTAAAACAATACTTGTGGGAAAACAGCAAGATGCAAGATTTGAATCGTCTTGATTCACAAAAGGTTGGCTGAAGTGTATAGTTGGTACAGTTTCAACAGTGTGGTAAACCTTGCTTGTTTACAGTAACCTGTACATTCTGCAGCTAGTTCCAACAAGAATTTGGTGGGTGGAAGTGTCATATTAATTACTGGACAGCACTGCTGAGAGATTCTAAAACATAGGGACTTTTCTTGCATTTGGCCTAGGACTAAAGATGCCTTCCTGTAAATTGTCAGTGAAAACCTGTTCTGTTGTTGACTGTTAACTGAGAGAGGTTTGTTATCCAGAATAGATCAAAACAAAGTCCACCTACCAGCTTCCCTTCCACAAGCAGCTCTCCCTTCATCTGACCCATGACGTCTGTGCTGGGAAGTTGGACTGACTTCCTTAACCACATCCGAATCTGAAAGTCGCTTCTCAGTTGCTTCACGAGACTCTTGTCCTCGAAGCTTTACCTGTCCTCTTTCATTGAAAATGATCCCATCTTCCGTTACTGGAGGCCTGTCTGATGGATTGGTCGGGTATCCTCGTGGATCTCGACCAGCAGCAGCAGGAACACCTTGTGGGTATTGGTCATGATCTGATGCAACTGGAATCGTCTTTTTGGCAGGAGTAACTTCTGAAGTGAGTGGAACCTGCCAATTTCTTGCACCGGGTACAAGTCCTCTCCCCATTGCATGCAGAGGTGGGCCCCTTCTGGTGGTGTACTGATGTGGGTCCGGAGAGGCCATCTGATAATGACCTCCTTGAAAGTTCTGAGGACAACATTGGACATTCCGATTAGCTCCTTGAATCGTCTGAGAATAACACTGAACTTTGGGAGTTCCTACAAAGTTCTGACGAGCTCCTTGAAGGATCTGAGGAAAACCATGAATGTACTGGGGAGTTCTGAGAAAGGGCTGAGGAATTCTATGATTGGTCTGAGGAGGTCCATTGTGGTGATACATATATCCCTTCTGCATGGTTTGATGCGAAGGATGAGCTTCGTTGTTGGGGTAACCATACTCAGAGTAGGCATAAGGTGGAAACGAGTAGGCATGACCATCAGCAGGTATGCTCTTTAAGTAGGTAGAACTGTAGCTTGTGGACTCTGGGGATGCTGATTTGTCAGAAGCTACAGGATTTAACTGAAACGGTTTGCCATTGTTATTATGATTTGCCATTTGTACTGCTGAGCTAGTGTGTTCACTTTTTGTAATTTTTGGTGCCATTGGTGACTGAATGGATGCATTACTGACCTTGTCTTGAAAGTTTCTACCTGATGTGCTGAAGGAATCCCAGTCTGCTGGTGCCAACAAGTCTTTGTTGTCAAATTCTGACATGTCATCAAGTGTTAACTCTGACATTGTGGTAGGACTGTTTCCACGTCCATTTTTGGTCAAACAAAATGTTTGCTGACTATCATAGCCATGCTGGTTCCGCAGAGCTTTAGTATCTCTTCCATCATTTCCATCATCTACTTCATTGTCCTTGACCATTGTCTCATCATCACCTACACCACTGTTCTTGACCTTTGTCTCATCATCACCTATGCCACTGTTCTTGACCTTTGTCTCATCATCTACTCCATTGTTCTTGACCTTTGTCTCATCACCTACTCCATTGTTCTTGAATCTTGTTTCATCACCTACCCCGTTGTTCTTGACCCTAGTCCTATCACCAGGTCCATTGTTCTGAACCATGTTTCCATGGCCAGGTCCACTGTTCTGGGTTTTGTCTTCATCACCTGGTCCATTATTCTGGATCCCATTTCCATCACCTGTTCTATTGTTCTGAACCTTTGTCCCATCACCTACCCCATTGTTCTTGACCATGTTTCCATTGCCAGAGTCACTGTTCAGGGGACCGTCATCATCACCTACTCCATTATTCCTGTTCCCAGAATTAACAGGTTCTACTTCACCCCAGCCTACGCCATAGCTGCAGTTGTCTTCATCTGATATCATCCTCTGCAGGGAACCCAGCCTTCTGCCTCTTCCATATGGGTCATCTTGATCAATGTTGGCAACAAACTGTCTCTCACTCATACTATCAGGACCTTTCTGAGTCATCTCATAGGTTCTGGTGCTACCAGGACTTGGGACGTGCATCTCCACCATTCTGGAATCCTGTCCAACCATCTGCCCTTCAACACTCTTCAGTCCTTTGAGAGGGCTTTGAGGCTGCCATGCCTGCTGAGGGTGAGGCATGCAACTCTGACATGACTGACCTCTATGACAACCTTCATCCTGAGGCTGCTGTGGAATGTACGGGTATCCCCTGATGGATGGGTGACTGGGAAATGCAGGGCAGTTCATGCATGAACAGTGGCTCTCAGTATTCTGAACACCCCCTGTGTAGCTTCCTGCAAACATCTGCTGCTCTGTCTCATAGTTCCTACGAATCTCTGAAACAGACATGCACCAAGTCCAAGAAATGTTGCAGATTTGCAATGCTTAGCATCACAGATAAGCCAATCTGGAAATTCAAAGAGTATTTTCCAGCATGTGGAACCCCTGAATACAAAGAAGAGTGAACAAGTACATTACCATTTTCAAATGATGCAGTTAAAGATGTCTTTAATCAGTTGCTTGCTGGGCATTTACTGATATAGTAGACCTGTGACACTATATCATAGTATCGATAATAGTGATACTTTATCAGACGATAAATATATCGATACTTTTTTTTGTATCGTGATAGGTATCGTTGACCTTAAAAGTGTTAATTTTCATTAGAAATTGATGGTTATGTGTTTTAAAGCAAATAACTAAAGATAGCATATCGTGATGTGAATCGAATCGTATCGTATCATTCCAGATATCATGATATGTATCGTGAATGTTCTCTATCATCCTGCTTCTCGCATTTAGTTGATTATTTCGATATTTGGAGGATGAACATTTGAACATAATTTGTCTCACAGTCTCTAAAGCACATTATTTTCCCTCCTGACAACCCTTCCCTGCAATAGTAAAGCTTTAAAGGTCACACGCAATGCAAAACACAACTTTGCAGATTCTGAATCTTTTTGGTATGGACTAACAGTAACAAATTATAAAAAATACAAATTCAACTTATAAAGTTGAAAAATACCGTAAATAAAAAAATAAAGATCAAATGATTCAATAATTTTCCCCCAGCAGTAGGCGAAAAAATGGTTTCACCAGCTGTGCTGCTCTGCACCCATAGCTCATGCGCAGTGATTAGGTTCACGCAGCTTGAGCCGGGAAGGAGACTTGGTAAAAATGCAGCAAGTGATGCTATGGTCAAAGTTGGAGAACAAGAAATGGTTCTCGCGATTACAAGCATCTTGGGTGTGCAGTTATAGAAATACACTGGTCCCATATCTGCAGATTTTCAAAACAAGTTGTCAAGAAAGTGTAGCATTAGAAATACTATTTAATTGTTAAAAATTGCTCAGCTTGAAAATTGAAATGTTTTAATAGATGTCTGTTGGGAACATAGAAAAATATGTTGATTGTGACAAGCTGTCTGTGTCATAAACAAACTCTGTTTTAATCATTAATGACACCTTTGTGTTTCAGTAGCTCGCCATCTGGGCATTTGTTGATTGGACAGAGCACAAATGCAGAGAGCATGTATTTACAAAATTTAAAGTCTCTATCTCATTATTATGGATAACAACATTCTTTCATTGTATATGATGCAACATTTCCTGATGGATTCTTATACTGTCATCTTGCTTGAAAACAGTACATGAAGCCATACGGAAAAGTCACATCATATACAATAAAAGAAGTTGTAATCCATAAAATACTTTATTCCTCACCATACTTCTACAACACCAATCAAACAGATCATCTCTACATACACACACTGAACCCTCAGTGTATTAGTCTTTGTTACACTTGAGTGCAACCCCCGTTGAGGTGTTCCGTTTAGAGGGAAATAAACCCAAGTACAAAATATTACACTTCTGATTTGTGATTGGAAGCTTATAGTTTTGTTTACTTGTTTTTCATAATGAGTAATGCATATTATATGTCATGAATAAGTGATAATTGTGTTTAAATTATGTTTGTTTATTTGGTTGCATGTGATCTTTAAATAAAGCAAGTCCAATTTTCCTCAGGTTCAGGTTCTGAATCTCTGGACTTCCTGGGGATCCGTTTCAGTTTAGTTTGCTAATGTCAAAATTATATATTTTCAGGTACTAAACATTAGTCTAATTTGAAAAAACTAAATAAAATTCACATATATTAAATTGGCGATTAGAAAACGAACAAACTGATAACTAACAATCAGATTATATTTGTAAATAAAAACAAAGAAACAATGTTGAGAATTGATTGGCTGTTGGCTGAGAACTAACTACATATTTGGGTTTAAAATCAATTGCAAAAAAATCTGACATGCAGTTACCTCCCTTGCATGAAATAAAATGAAATGTTTGTTTTTTTCTGGCTAACATCACACCAGCAATATTCCAGCTACATCATGGTGGTCTGTAAATAATCTGGACCAGACAATCCACTCACCACCATAATTTTCTACACAAATGGAAGACAATGAAATATGTCAACTAGCATTACCATCTGATCCCCATATTCCGTTCATGACAAATATGGAATGCTGAAGACTGATTCTAACCCAAAACATTATGGGTTATGGTTAATCTGATCTATCTCACAGTCCCTGAACCGCATTATTTTCTCTACTGCCAAGCCCTCTCTGCAATGCTAAAGCACTAAATTTTAAGCAAGTCTTGATTTCCTCAGGTTCTGAATCTCTGATCTCCCCGGGTCTCCTTTTCAATTACAATGGGTTTGTTTGTTACTATCAAAATTTACATATTCACAGACAAAGTGTTAGTCTTGGGTTATGGTTATATGCCTGTTATATAAACATGTAAAATTTAATTTTCAGAGAGCAGTTTTGATGCTAGAAATCCCACAAAAACATTCATCACGTTCATCACAGACTAAATTTGGGGACAGAAGGCATTACACGTACACTTCTGACCTGGTGGTATCAATACAGTGAAACATACCTTGCCATGATGCGAGAATTTCTCTCACCCCAGCCACCTCCATCTTCTGGAGAATGGTTATCAGCTTCCATATTGGTTCATGTCCAAATTCTGTCAGCAGTATGCCAGTTATACTTCTGTCACGGTTCCTGGCCCGACAACCCTGCCACAACAAAAGCATATTCAGTCTGTTTATTTGTTGCTGAATGTGACACATCACAGCACTCCACAGTATTCCAGCTCTGTGATGGTGGTCAGTTTGAAAATCACAAGACAACCTGATGACTGACACTATGACCTCTGATTTAAATGATTAGGATGACAGTGAATCTGACTATCCTAACTCATCAGCTGCCTCTTAAAACAAGCATGTCTTACAGTGTGTTTGCCATTAAGCCTGCAAAATTGCAGTCCCTAAGAACCTAGGGCCTAGATTTTCGAAGCTCTCTTAGCACTAAGGTAGTCCTTAGTACCATACATTAACATTAACTTACAACTATCTTAGTGCTTAGAGAGCTTCGAAAATCTTGACCCTGAACCATAGAAAGTTGTGGGTCCTGATCAGAATGTGTAGGCCCCGTATTTCACCCATAAGTCATGACCACTCTTCACATGGTCACTGAATTATTCAGGCTCTGAAGTAATTATACCAAGGTAAGACTGGGTCCAGGGACTCCCGTGGGTACCCAGGTCCAACTCAAACTCACATAAAGGTGTTTGAGTGACCAATCCCTGGCCTATTATCGACAGTGTAATTATGCAATGATAATGAAATGATGAAATGATGGTCAGTGAAAAAATATCATACAGCCATGCACAAATGCTTTTTATCATTAAACCTGATATTCCATAGGAGCTATTGCTTGAGTGACATCAAACAGTATCTTCAAGGGGTTATCGCTCTGACTAGACCTTATACAATGTCCTAACTCATCAAATACATGACTCACAAGGCTATGACATCAAGTACCTGATGATGTCACAATGCTATGACGTCACTGCACTGCAAGACTAATGGCAGACATACATTCTTCATTGATAACTGATTTCTTTTGTTGAAGAATAGAATCTCACTCTCCTGTCATCTGATAAAAAGTATATGAACATTTGTTGATAAAAGTAAAAGTATTTCTATCTTTATCAACCTGTGGTGATACATTTGCTATCAAAAGACACTTGGTGAGATTCTGTATATATCTGCTGTCTGATCAGTCATTACACTAAAAGTAATTTTACTGTCTACTCATGATGCTGTAGAAATTGCTGAAGTCTTACCATTCTTTTGTTGAACTTAATTTCATGACTTATCCAACTGACAGCTGACAGTCAAACCCTTACCTGAGTTTGAATATGAGACAATCCAAACAGTTCCCCAAATGTCCTGTAATCAGACCTTCCCAAAGCTGACTCGGGATCTAGGACATTGGAAAGAAAATTGCGACAGGATTGTGGAAGACATCTTATCGGGAGCAGCAATGCTTCTCTCTGGATATGTCTCAAATCCAAGTCGGCCATGTTGCTAGGTAACCGCTGGTCGCCACATCACCATGGCATCACTCCCAGGTACCACACCCATGTGGCATTATGTTTGTCCACCCACTCATCCAAGATGGCTGCAAGCAGATAGAAAGTACAAAATTTTTAAGAGAGGAGAATCAAACCCAGGTCCTCAATGTGACGAGTGAATGCTTTAACCAATCGCCTACCACACCTCTATTTCTCATGAATTGAATTAGGAGTGCAGGGACTGAAATTAAAGGTCACGTGAAACGTAAAACACAACTTTGCAGATTCTGGTACCTTTTGATATGCACTTACCGAAACGAATCATAAAATATGCCAATTCAATCTATAAAGTTGAAAAAAACACGATGAAAAAAAAGCCTGCGAAACTGAAGTTCAAATGTTTCACTAAATTCCCCCCAGCGCTGGGGGGAAAACTGGTTCCAGACTATACAACATAAAGAAATAAGTTGATTTATGACTGGTGCACCCGAGTCACGTGTCTGCCACATTATGTAATAAGGCACGTGTGATACACATGACATGTTTTTATGTCTGTGGGTTGCAAACAAACTACATTCATTTTTTGCGGATGAGTGGACCTGACAGAAACTGGTGCAAACTCATGTCAGTTTCAAGTCCTGCTTTGTACTTGGACGAATGACAGATTCCAGTCACACAGTAGTTTACCATCTCTACTGACATGATTTTTGATTGGATTAAGCGCAAATTCAGAGAACATGTATTTTCCAAATCCAACATCTCTATATACATTCTTCATGGATAATGACTTTTTTTAGTGTATATGATTTTGTTTGACAACAGTATATGAATCCATACTGAAACGACACATCAAGTACACAAAAAGAAGTTGTTATCCATAAGGAATCTTACTTTCTTGTGACTGGCTATACTAAAATGCCCATCAAACAGATCATCATTTTGTACACACAATGAACCCTCAGCATATCAGCAAATGAAACAGCCAATCGGAAGCCATCGTTATACTTGAGTGCATATCCATCCGCTATGACTGGGTTCGGTCTCCCGAGGGCTTCGTTTCGGGGAACTAAGCCCAAGTACAAAATATTGCACTTTTGAATCGCGATTGTACGCTTATAATTTTGTTTATTTATTTTTTTTTAAAGCAGCAATGTATATTATATGTCATGAATAAGTGATAAATGTGTTTTAATTATGTTTGATTTTTTGGTTGCATGTGACCTATAAATTTTTTCCAAGCATGCCTAATGGGCACTGTCATGATAAGTGTGCCATTTCAGTTTCCGGTGTGCCATAAATTCATGGTCTATTAAACTAGATTTCAAATCATTATACGACTTGAAGTGAATGTAAAAGTTGTAACATCCACTAATAAATCATGAGTAATAAAACAATGGTAGGTAGGTATTTTAGTTTTGTTTACTGACCTCATACTTTGAAAAGACATTCATCATTAGCTGGCTGTCTGATGTGTATATTTATCATTAGTCATTGTTCATAATGTCACTTTAAACCATGAAAACACAATATGGTGAAAACATGCTTTAATCCACTTTCAAAAACATCAATTGAGCCATAAAGGCACGCTGGTAATAATTTAACTGTGCCATTTCAAGTTTAGATGTGTCATCAGTGGGATGGCACTAATAATTTCGATCCCTGGAGTGTTTTCTGCCATATTTAGCAATATTCCATGAATGTCACTATAGAGAACAACAGAAATGGGCTTCATACCATGAACTCCTGTGGGTAGCCAACTGTGAGTAGTTAATTCATTGAAATGCTTGCTTGACATGCTGACTACACCCAGGTTCGATTCCCCACATGGCTACAATGTGTGAAGACCATTTCAGGTGTGCCCAGCCATAATACTGTTGGAATATTGGTAAAAGCAGTGCAAAACTAAACTCACTCACTCAACTCTAAAACAGTTGAAACATCCATACAACAGCCATAATTAACATCATAAAGCAGCATTCATTTGCGTTGGATCACAGTAAACTGCTACAAGACTATCGTTTAAATGAGAGCTACGATCACCTGAGACCTACGTCTGTCGTAGGTATATGTTAAATAAGGGACATTGGGTGGCCTTGTGGTTATAGTGTTCGCTCGTCACGCCGAAGACCCACGTTCGATTGCTTACCTTCTTTCCTTGGTATTTGTACTGTTATAAGCCTGTGCTATATGTTACGATGACATTACGTAGTTACGCAAAGACTGTCGTAGGTCTGAGATTTCTTTGTTGAAACGTACCTTGATCCTTTGTAGTTGGCTTGAAACACTATTGGATGTGTGCATTTTCATTTAAAATAAAATAACAAGCATTATGATACCTCCTGGTACATTAAAAGCTCAGGGTGTTACCTTGACTTACAAAACCAGAAGTTCAGAGGACACCAAAACAATTTATTTGCAAGAAATATGTGGGTCTAGTCAAGTGATGATTGGGTACAGTAAATGATGATTAATGTAAAAATCACCACAGTTGCTGTGGTGGAAATCTATTTAGAATTAGACTACATTTCTTTGGAACAGACACGACATACGACAAAAAGATCAAGCATCGTTTCCTGGTCCCTGTTTTAGGAGTGAGGGAGTCTAGTTTAATGCTTCTTTTAGCAATATTCCAGCAATACCACGGAAGGGGACACCAGAAGTGGGATTCACATATTGTATCCCATGTTGGGAATCAAACCAGGGTCTTCGGCATGACAAGTGAATGCCTTAACAACTAGACTACCCCACCACCCCTGTCCCTAATCTGCTAATTAACAGATATCAACAAATTCGGATAAGAGTGAGTGAGTGAGTTTAGTTTTACGCCGCACTCAGCAATATTCCAAATATATGGCGGCGGTCTGTAAATAATCGAGTCTGGACCAGACAATCCAGTGATCAACAACATGAGCATCGATCTGCACAACTAGGACCTTCACGAGTTTTTGATAAGAGAGTAGGTATCTGTGCTGAATGGAACAGTGTTTAATCACAATTCGTGCAAAACTGACTTTGGCTATAAATTTGTGGATGTTATTGTGATAAGGGTCTTGGGTCCAAGTGAGGGTTCCAGCGAAATCCCTTATCTAACTGACGTGCTGGTCTGCTAATAGGAATTAACTCAGCAAAGAGTCCGGAGTCACAAGAAGCTAATCACAATTTTATTTACAAGAACGAAATAACATAGGTGGGCACAGAGATTCGGTACAAGCCTCTGGGCTGGGGGCGAGAGCTGACCTGTGTAGGGAGTCTAGACCCTACTGATGGACAAACAGAGTTGGAGACTATTTAACTAAAACTGAAACAATACCAAGATTATGATTCATTGACTGATGCAAAATGGGTGTAACCTACAATAGCCAATGAAATGCAGGATAAACAAAATGGGGTGTGTCCTACCAGAACAACTTCAATGACAAGACAGGGGGAGTAGTTAATCTTTTGATCCTATTATAAGTGGCACTGGCACATTTACTGGATGCTTGATTGCTTACTCTGGGCTGGATTTTAACAACCCTTACTTGGGTTGCATAGAGATTGCATAGTGTTATTTTAATGTATCTAGGTGATGACATGTTTACCTCATCAAATCAGTTTATTAAACTGCCAAGACACAACCCTTGTCTTACTGAATAGTTTGTCTTTCAGTGAAGTTCTGAATACCTCAGGCTAGAATTCATCTAGAACATCTGTGAAATTGTGTAGTCATAACTTATGCATTTTTCAATAGTATGTCTGTAAGATGAGTTTTACTACTTTTGACATGTGTCTTTCTCTAAGCTACTGACCCATGAAAGTCCTGGGGTAGAATAGGCCTTCAGCAACCCATGCTTGCCATAAAAGGCGACTATTGTCGCATGAGGCGAACGGGATCGGGTGATCAGACTCACTGACTTGGTTCCCATTTGCGCAGATCGATGCTCATGTTGTTGATCACTGGATTGTCTGGTCCAGACAATTTACAGACCGCCGCCATATAGTTGGAATATTGCTGAGTGCAGCGTAAAACTAAGCTCACTCACTCACTCTCTAAGCTACTACTGATACACGATGAAACTAATATTCTGTATTTATTTTTTCCTAATATCTGAATGCTAATGTATTGCTTGAACTGGTTACAATTGATAATGAATTTTGGTATGAATTATTATTTCATGATACTGTGTTGATGTGGGTGTTTGAAATACTTCACATTTTTTGATTTAACAAAGAATACATTTACAGTACCTGACCTTTATTTTGTAACCCTGTTATGATTTTAATGTTAACCAGCTGTTGTCTAATTAGCCAGAATCGTCAAGATGGAGTTATAATATTAGGCAGTGCATAAATGATTGCATGAATTGAATTGCTTTGAAGGAAGTGCCACTAGTGTGACTAGCATATACCACGCAGGCACACAAAACACTAAAACACATTTCAAAACATAATGAGTATACATAAGGTGTAAAATTAGGATTTTAACACAATAAAAATTTCTTCTCTTCTGTTTACTTAAAACAGAGACCACATAATGGATCTACTAAATGGTCTCTGCTCAAAGTTGGTAATGATTTTTAACTTCGGTCAACTGGGTCACAGCGACTTTCGACATGTCCTACTTTCTGTTCAGAAAAATAGTGTCACTTCTAAAATTATTCATTTTAGACATTTACAACTGCAAAATCTTAGAAACTCCACCAAAATGTCTGAATCAAGACATACAGAGCACAACAACAACAGGTAGTTAAACGTGTTCACCCATCCTAATTTCAAAATGGAGTATGTTCAGGGTGTGTTTGTCACCTGCGACGTTGTACGATAGATCTATATTCTATGGACTCTGTTGTCACAGGTTAATATTATAATCCATCGTATCTTAAAGTAATTAAAGGGTTTTGACAATGACAATAAGCAAACAAATCAAAGCATTTTGATAGATGTGCAGCAGCTATATTGACTAAACAACAGTATATCACTAAGTCGAAATGATTTTGTTTTGATGTATAAAATATGTGGGACACTGGGGGTTTTACCCAATCTCCCTGATCAGACAGGACATACCCGGTCAATAGATTCCGTAAACAAAACATTGGCCATCAAGTTTGTATAACTATAGTATCTTTGACTTAATAACTGTTTCAAAGACTTGAATATGTCATTTATTTTCACTACATTGCAATAGTTTATGCATATTGAAGTCGACTGAACTTACCAGCAGTGTGACCACTAACCCCTTAATTCCAGGAAATGTTCACGTTCGATTGGATAAACCGGTTTGCAAATGTACCCGTAGTAAACTAAATGTGAGTGGGTAATTACGAAAACAAAGAATCATATGTTTAATGTGTCATGGTATATATCTTTTTGTGTGGTTGTGCTTTTAGCTATGCGTTTCTAAACCCAAAATCACGTGAAAGGCCAAGGTGTTTCACGCTTATCCAACCGAACATACTAAAATGACTGGTTTTGTTGCTGAACTTTGTAAACATTCATACGGAATTGATACTAGTACTCGAAGCCCAGTCTAACAGTAATTTCGCATCGTCAAAGGCAGGCGTAGAACATTACACAAAATAAAATGTGATCTCTGCCATGGTCGAACAAACGGTCTATACAAGTAATCATATAGATTCCCTTATGCGAAATATTAGCGTGAAACGTTTTAGTTCCTCGGTTGATAATAATAATGATGACGATGACGAGTGAGTGAGTTTGGGTTTACGCCTAACTTAGCAATATTGCAGCCAATATGGCGGCGGTCTGTAATCGAGTCTGGACCAGACAATCCAGTGACTAACAGTATGAGCATCGATGAAGGCGACTGGGCTGACCATCCGACCCCGTTAGTTGCCTCTTTCGACAAGCATAGAATGCCGAAGATCAGTTCTAATGCTGATCTTCACAGGTTTGGGTTCTGTGAAAGACGCTGCTCACAGTGTACGTGAGATACACATCATCATCGTAAAACATGCACAGTTGACCATGTGCACAATGAATGACAACCTCGTGATATGTTATCTACAGGTACGTAACAGTATGTGTATGTTCAACATATTTTCTGATTGGCTTTGATGTGGTGATTTTAAGTGGGGAGGCTGGGTGTAGGGGGTAGTGGTCACCCACGATGTTCTGGGGAGGTAGTGGGGTCATCAATTTTGTACACATGATCTGGACGGTGATCATCGATTTTGTGCATGAGAAGCAGTGGGTGGGGTGGGGAAGAAATCACTTACTCTGTACATTAATTTCAGTGTCGTGGTTAAAGCATTTATTGTCATGTCATATGTCCTGATTTGATTCCCCACGAGGATACACTGTGTTAAGTCCATCTATAGTGTCCCCCGCCGTGATTGCTGGAATATTTGTAAAAGCTGCTTTAAATAATACTCAGTCACTTAGTCCTCATACATCAAATGTGCATTATCTTGTGCCGACAAATACAGATTTATAGTTCTTCAAGGAATCGGACTGAAATGGTCAATCAGCAGATGCGTATTATATAAACATCTTTTCTGTATATTTTTGTTACAGTTTTGGGGCAAATTATTATAAAGTATATTCAACCGATTTGAAGAAATCTGTGAGCACTGACTAAGTAAGCGCCAGTAATCTTCGTCTCCGGCTGAGAATTGTGCACTGTTGTTAAAAAGGTCGATTTAAGGTAATTAAAGATCGAAATGAGACGTTTTAATGACGGGGTTTTATTTATAACGATGTCAATGAGTGATTAGTGCATTTGCACCCCCTGGAGTATATGTGATCTTTACCATATAAAAAAAACTTAGAAGATATTTTAACCGAAAATCCGTCCACTGATTAAATCCTCCAACAATAGACACTTAATTCATAAACATGAACGCTTAAGTCTGAGAATGTAAATTTATATAATTCTGAAAGTAACAAATAATCTCAAATAAACTGAAAAGAAGCACCAACGAGATGAGAGATTCAGAACCTGTGGATATCTAGACTTGCTTCATTTAGGACGGCCTGTGCCTGCTGGGTTGGGACCACATGTATACCGATATACAACTTGTGGGTGTATGGAAATGACATCAAACGTCATTTCAGTGACATTGTGAAATAGTTTCAGCCATGTTGTAGCATGACATTTTTTAATGACATTTTGAAAACATTTCAAAATCATGTTCGGTATTTTTGAGAGATTTAGACATTATATTTCTATGTGTCCACAATGTTTTTAAAACGTGATGACAATATTTCATTACACATGTTCTTGCACAAAACATTTCAATAACATTATGACTTGTGAAACATTTTAGTAATGATGGAAATACTTGATGAAAATGTTTTTGAAAAACCCTTTTTGATACCATATGAGAATGTTGGCTGGGATGTCATGTGCAGAAACAGTGATATCCCCCTCCCTACTTCTCACAATCTCTAGCTGGCAGTTCGACGATTTCAAGTACGAAATTTCTGAACCCCCGTGCATGTGTGCATTTTTAATGGCCCCTAAGCAAAAACATGGGTGTTAAAAAAAGTGTCATGTACAGAATCAGTGATAACCCTTCCCTACGTCTTTCAATCTCAATATTAAGTTTGAAAATCATTAGTACAAAATTGATGAAATGGGTATTCCGCAGTTACTACTGTAAGACCTGGTGAATTGCTCTGATTGCGTAACAATTACGTCTCACGATGAAAAGGGATGGGCAAGTGTGCCTACTGCGCTAAGTCCTCCAGTCAAAGATGACACAACACAAAAGGACAGCAATAACATGTATTAAAACAAAGGCGTGGCTCGGATCTGCAAATTCTGACTGCACAGTCCAGGTGAAACCTAAAACACAATCCAGAGGGCTTGTTGTCACCTAGACAGTACAGGCAGAAAGAGCCACAAAACAGTTATACAGATATAAAGCATGTACATAGGATCCCCACCTGAGGTGGGATGAAAGTCACATTCACAGGACCAACGGGGAGGATAAAAGTATACATATATATGCACAAAGTGGGGCAATGTGTATGCCGAACACATTTGTGATATATATAAACCGGTTTTAATTTGTACGTCACAATAACCACGACAGGACACCTGGCCTGTACAATGTATGCGGCTAAGGGAGATGGGGTATGACAGCCTGTTGGATGATCGAACTAGTCCATACGAGGCTAGCTCCAACAGCACATCGATACACCCAGTAGGTAAGCCACTAGTGGTTACCCAGGAAGAACACCTAATTGTAATTAATAAATTAATAAGATGTAATAAATGGATATTACATTATTTATATTGCTACAATTTGCAGGTGTATTATTGGCCATATAATATGATACATCATATTATTATTGAATAAACAGTGACTTCACTTTCACCTCAAGTGGGGAAACATGATTGACATAACGGTATGTAGAAATACTATATAATTCCAAAGAAATATCTGCGATTGGTATTTCGCACAATAAATTGAGAGGGCTGCCTGGTAGTTAATGCTAAGAGTTTTGGCAACATCAGATTGCATAACGCCAGACGCGAAGAGAACGAGAAAATAGTCTTGTGTAGAAAAGTAAACACAGTTTTGAGATGAGAAGAAATGATTCCATAACTCAAAATAGGGATAAGTGCACAAAGCATCTATAAATCACATGGTGCTGAAACCTTGACTCAATAATATTCAGATGCTGAATGATCATGTAACAAATATGCCATTACACATCAGTAGTAATATACAGATATACTGGATAAGGTTACATGAGACTGTCCTAGGCTTCTACTTTGTTAAGATAAACATGAAGCAGACGACGGGCCCTGGTTTGTTTACATCCGGTGCAGCCATTTTGTAATGCAGCCGGAAGGGAGCCGAGGAATGCCGAGGAGAGCCGAACACTACCAAAGTTCTCTGCTGCTCAGTGGAGAGGTCAGCACTGGTCAGTGCATGATAATGATCGCCACTAATTACCTCCAGATGACACAGTGATACTTTAACTGGGCGCAGTGGAAAACAATGGAAACCGGGACAATGGTACAGCCGCTTTTTACTGTAGCATAAAATGGCTGAAAAGTTCTGCTGTTAACGCAACAAGTATTAAATAAAATGGAATTTTGAATTTAGCAATGAGCTAGAGCAATTTTAACAAGCAGATCAAATAAACAATGTACAATTCTAAACACACAACGTGCTTTGCTCAAATTAATTCCCTGAGGGAAGTGTTTTACAAGGAGTACATGTCATTTGTTCTTGCCATCGAGTGCACATTTGGACAGTCACAGATGAGTGACATTTTGCCACATTGGCACAACAAGAACAATTGATTACAGTGACCACAACACTTGTTTTTAAATTTTGATTTATCAGAATTAAATAATAATTTATTAATTTGGAAACTGCTCACAATTACTTTTCTTGTTAACAGCATAACTATACATTGGAACCTAATACAGAAGACATAGTAGCAATTTGGAGATAAACCGGGATTCTTACCTAAAACACAATCCAGAGGGCTTGTTGTCACCTAGACAGTACAGGCAGAAAGAGGAAGATTTCGAGGTTGGGGGTCCCACGCTCCCTCTCGCCCCTGTCACGCGACAACATACCCCCTGGGGATTGGCTGAAAAAACTGTTGCTATGGGACCCATGGCACCAGTGCCTTGAGCCCCCAAACCTTATCAGATATTTGGTAAAGAGAGGGATATTGGGTTACTAGTGCAAGGGCCAGAGACAAAATATCCAGCCTTTACACTCTCCCCCCCTTTAAGGAAATTTCGTAACCCGGAGTGAAATTTAGAAAATCTGAATACGAGTGGGCACCCATGAAGTATTGTGCATATAAAAACCCTATCAAGTCAGTTAAAAGCGTCTGCGTTTTACGTCCCATGTGTCAGGCTCTTCTCTTTCAGAGTCAGAATTGTCCACTGTGATCCGTAAGGACGCACCAGTCCCCTGACCTAGTGTTGCTGGACGGTGGTGCTGACACAGTTCCTTACGGCGGTTGATCTCAGTGTCCATTTCTGAATCTGATCTGTGGTGATAGAGCCTGGGATCAGATATCTCTGGCTGTGTGACTGGGTATCCACACAACAGCTGAGACAGGCAAATCTCAGTTGCAATGATGCCGTTCACTGTTGGATGCACTGTGTCCTTCAAGTACCAGCCAGGTGATTTTCCTCCCTTCCTGTCCAAGAAGATCTTGGTCATGTCTAGCACCGAGAACTTGTGTTGTGTGGCAAGACACATGAGGTCCCAGTTGAACTTGAGCCGCTTTTCGTCAATGGCCGACTTCTTGTGCTTGGCTTTACAGTGTCGCTTCATAGACTGTTGTCATGATTAGCGACGACGTAAGACGCTGAGCAAGGGCAATAATTTTCTGGACGTCCTGTCTGATGGCCTCTGTACTGGAGCGGTCTCCCAGGATATTGTTGAGGCCAACACACAGGACAAGCTTATCTACCTTTACGCCCTCCACAGCTGCCTTGAACAGGATCGGGATCAAGTCTTGGGTTGCCATCCCACCAAAACACCTGATGTCTGCCTTGATTCCTGGGTGGAAATCAGGATCCATCATCCGCAGCACTGAGTCGGATACTATTAGAAGTGGTGACGTCTGGGGCAGCTGGACATTTAACCAGCCACGTTGTTCCGCTCTTCTTGGACGCTCATCAGTTGGGTCCATGATGAGGAGTTCTGGATCCAGCCCCACTTCTTTTCCCAGCTGCATCAGGGATCCTATGTCTTGGTGGGCTGTGGAGACAATCCGCATCCTCTTTGAGGGTCTGACTCGTCCCTTGGACAACAGTTCCATCTCCGGGTCCACACGTGGACCTGAGGATAATGGTCCTGTGTTTTGGGGTTTGTCTTCCCGAGGTGCTGATGTCATTCTGCCACTTTCTACGGTGCCTGAATTGGAGGGTAACTCCCTGGGTGAACGGCTGCTGTCTGGAGCACTAGACCGATTGAGGGAAGCCATGACATCCGAGAGAAGGTCCTCTGTCATTTTGAGACTTGCCCTGGCCTGGTCTCTTTGCATGCGGAAGAGGTCTCTTTCTCTCCGTACAATTTCAAGTTCTTGAAGGAGAGATGGGCTGGATTCCATGATGATATGATGATAACTGAAAACACATAATGAGAGAAACCAGAGCAACAACAACCAGGTGGCCCATGAGGCAAAGCATTAACACATATAATTAATGAGAAAGATTTGGTATGCTCAACTAATGTAAACAGTTAATTCATAAACTTATTGATACTTTTCTGTTAAGATTACACATGTATGACCTGACTGTATTTCTTCGCCCATGGATCCCAGGAGAAAAACCTGGTACTTCGTCGCTGGCGCTGGGATCGACGAGGAGGTTCTGCCTGTGTTGTAGTAACAGTCTCCTCACTGGGGAGAGACTGGAGTGGCTCATCAGCGGCAACTGGGCTGCTTGTTGGAGTTACTTCCACAGTGTTCACGGAGGTCACAGGTAAGTTTGGCTCACCAGCAGATGATTCTACCAGATCACAGGGAATGATGAAGGACGTCTCTTCATTTTCCGGATCTTCAGGCAGTCCATCTTCTCTGTGATGTGGTTCTCTGGAGCCCTCTCTTTCCATGGACTGTGATGGAGCAGCTTCAGCTTCCACTGCAGTCGTTTCCCGGGGTAGGGGTTCTGCAGTGGTCACCTCATTTTGCGCACAAGGAACCGTTTGGCTAGCAGGGACCTCGTCCTCTATGGGCTTTGTGTATGGCACAGTCGGCTCTTGTGGCTCGAAGGGTTGAGCCTCAGGATTCAAGCTGCTTGTGGGTGCAGCTTTAATGGTTTCAGACTGTGGATACCATACATTGACTGCGTGAAGTTCATCTTCAGAGGATTCCACGATATCCTCTGGTGGTTGATCTCGGGCTCTCGATCTGGTGACAGGCCGCCTCTGAAGTTGGTTTTTATCTGGTTCATCCATGTCTAGGGGCAATGAACCAACAGGAAGTAACAGGTTCCGATGGTAGGTCTTTGAGGGTCCATCTCCATTTTCTGGACGAACAACATAGACGGGTAGTTCACTTTGTTGTCGTTCCACTATGAAGACACCTGACTTCCATCTGTCCGCAATCTTATGTTTCCCTTTGACCCCAATGTTGCGGACAAGCACACGGTCACCTGGTTCCAATGCTGCTGCATGAGCCTTTCTATCGTAGTAGCCCTTGTTACGAATCGCTGACTTTTGGGCATTTTCCCTGGCCACTTGGAATGCGAACTGGAGTCGGTCCCGCAGATCTTTGACATACTGTTGAGGTCCTTTTGAAGTCCTTCTGTCAGGATCTGTTCCAAACACCATGTCTACTGGCAGGCGTGCATGACGGCCAAACATGAGGTAGTATGGTGAGTAGCCTGTTGTGTCGTGTACAATGCAATTGTACGCATGGGCCAGAGGTCCAACATATTTTCTCCAGTCTTTCTTTTGGCTGAGGTTGAGGTATTGAGAATTCTTAGTTGGCTGAGGTAACTAAGGGTAGGAGTATAGATACAAAATGATGTCCTATGTGCCAGTGAGTGTATATCTTTGACCACTGAGGAGTACTATGAGCGCCTGCGACACTTTGCCCCACGTTGGGCGCCAATGTAAGACCTGGTGAATTGCTCTGATTGCGTAACAATTACGTCTCACGATGAAAAGGGATGGGCAAGTGTGCCTACTGCGCTAAGTCCTCCAGTCAAAGATGACACAACACAAAAGGACAGCAATAACATGTATTAAAACAAAGGCGTGGCTCGGATCTGCAAATTCTGACTGCACAGTCCAGGTGAAACCTAAAACACAATCCAGAGGGCTTGTTGTCACCTAGACAGTACAGGCAGAAAGAGCCACAAAACAGTTATACAGATATAAAGCATGTACATAGGATCCCCACCTGAGGTGGGATGAAAGTCACATTCACAGGACCAACGGGGAGGATAAAAGTATACATATATATGCACAAAGTGGGGCAATGTGTATGCCGAACACATTTGTGATATATATAAACCGGTTTTAATTTGTACGTCACAATAACCACGACAGGACACCTGGCCTGTACAATGTATGCGGCTAAGGGAGATGGGGTATGACAGCCTGTTGGATGATCGAACTAGTCCATACGAGGCTAGCTCCAACAGCACATCGATACACCCAGTAGGTAAGCCACTAGTGGTTACCCAGGAAGAACACCTAATTGTAATTAATAAATTAATAAGATGTAATAAATGGATATTACATTATTTATATTGCTACAATTTGCAGGTGTATTATTGGCCATATAATATGATACATCATATTATTATTGAATAAACAGTGACTTCACTTTCACCTCAAGTGGGGAAACATGATTGACATAACGGTATGTAGAAATACTATATAATTCCAAAGAAATATCTGCGATTGGTATTTCGCACAATAAATTGAGAGGGCTGCCTGGTAGTTAATGCTAAGAGTTTTGGCAACATCAGATTGCATAACGCCAGACGCGAAGAGAACGAGAAAATAGTCTTGTGTAGAAAAGTAAACACAGTTTTGAGATGAGAAGAAATGATTCCATAACTCAAAATAGGGATAAGTGCACAAAGCATCTATAAATCACATGGTGCTGAAACCTTGACTCAATAATATTCAGATGCTGAATGATCATGTAACAAATATGCCATTACACATCAGTAGTAATATACAGATATACTGGATAAGGTTACATGAGACTGTCCTAGGCTTCTACTTTGTTAAGATAAACATGAAGCAGACGACGGGCCCTGGTTTGTTTACATCCGGTGCAGCCATTTTGTAATGCAGCCGGAAGGGAGCCGAGGAATGCCGAGGAGAGCCGAACACTACCAAAGTTCTCTGCTGCTCAGTGGAGAGGTCAGCACTGGTCAGTGCATGATAATGATCGCCACTAATTACCTCCAGATGACACAGTGATACTTTAACTGGGCGCAGTGGAAAACAATGGAAACCGGGACAATGGTACAGCCGCTTTTTACTGTAGCATAAAATGGCTGAAAAGTTCTGCTGTTAACGCAACAAGTATTAAATAAAATGGAATTTTGAATTTAGCAATGAGCTAGAGCAATTTTAACAAGCAGATCAAATAAACAATGTACAATTCTAAACACACAACGTGCTTTGCTCAAATTAATTCCCTGAGGGAAGTGTTTTACAAGGAGTACATGTCATTTGTTCTTGCCATCGAGTGCACATTTGGACAGTCACAGATGAGTGACATTTTGCCACATTGGCACAACAAGAACAATTGATTACAGTGACCACAACACTTGTTTTTAAATTTTGATTTATCAGAATTAAATAATAATTTATTAATTTGGAAACTGCTCACAATTACTTTTCTTGTTAACAGCATAACTATACATTGGAACCTAATACAGAAGACATAGTAGCAATTTGGAGATAAACCGGGATTCTTACCTAAAACACAATCCAGAGGGCTTGTTGTCACCTAGACAGTACAGGCAGAAAGAGGAAGATTTCGAGGTTGGGGGTCCCACGCTCCCTCTCGCCCCTGTCACGCGACAACATACCCCCTGGGGATTGGCTGAAAAAACTGTTGCTATGGGACCCATGGCACCAGTGCCTTGAGCCCCCAAACCTTATCAGATATTTGGTAAAGAGAGGGATATTGGGTTACTAGTGCAAGGGCCAGAGACAAAATATCCAGCCTTTACACTACATCAATTTTAAAAGGGGTCCAAGTTATCAGTGCCCTGTGGAAAATCTAGGCTTGCTTCAGTTAACGTGTATCATCACAGTGTACGTTGGGCGAAAGGGAAAACAAGGAGCCAGTCCTCGTTTCTAGTGCGTCTGTGAGAAGATCCTGTCCATTAACTAGTACACTCACGAGTCTCCCCACGCATCGTATGTGAAGATATCCCGTTCTGATTGGTTGTCCGTGCAGCACGCCACCTAGCGGTGAATATACGCGGTGAAGAGTAGCAGATGACGTGAAAGGTTGAGACGACAGAGAAGAGGAAAATCTCATAGAAGATCACACATCAACAAGATGTCGTCCATCGGGCTTCGGCGATCTTTCCTGGCACTGCGGGTAAGCATATATTATAAATATAAATGACGCCATATAGCTGAATTACTTTTTAGGAGCAGAGAGCACATTTTGAACACGTGCGAACCACAGCAGAGACGTGTTGTTATTGTATACAAGGCGAGCAGACAGTGGTTAGAACAAGAGTGCATCTTGATTGTTTTCGTTATTCAGCACTAAATTCAAAATTCGTTCTCGACATATTTTGTGCATCTTGTCTATATGCATATTATTTACAATGACAAAATACAAGTAATGAATAAAATAACCATCCAATATTGGTGAAGATGCAGTCTTTTTCATGTTTACAATATTACGTACATGCGTGCGCTCGCGCGCGCGCGTCAGCCCATTACAACACACAGCAGTAACTGTATTAATCACAGACGGATGAATTTTCTCAATACAAGCCACTGTCACATTGTGATGTCCATTAAATATGGATGGAAGTAATGTATAATTATGTATATATACAGATTGTATAAGAATGAAGATTTTATGGATATCAACTTCTTTGTATGAGAACACAACGTTTCTCATACAGAGAAGTTGATATCCATAAAATCTTCATTCTTATGCATTTCACTTCTAAATGCCCTTCAAAGACTTGATACAGATTGTAGTTTGTACATAATCAGATATAATTTTCATCTTGTGTCAATGTGTTCAAAGGCTGTGATGAATAAATATGCCATATGAATGTATTATGTTCATGTGTAAAGTGTAACAGTTGCAAACATATTTTCGTGTATACATTGTTTAATTTAAAAGAATGAAAGTCTCTGGCAATTTAATGCATCTATATATTACCAGTGCCTACAACCACCCTTCAGTTAATACAACCATCAGGGTTCGAAATAAATGCTTAATAAACTTCCTGTTTTGCTGCCTCGAAAAAAACGCAGTAGCAACAACTTACTACGTTTGTTTTTTCAGTGAATTCATGTACATTCATCGCTGAATCACTTTTCAAAGAAATTGATCTTCACTTGTGAACTTTCACTTTGCAAACGTACCAATATCGTCGGTATCATGTTTAGTTGGCATCATCCCGCTAGTCCGCTCCCGCTAGACTGCGAATGATTATGTGTGCCGGTAGTCCGCGATGTGGCTGTTCCAGTCTCATTACTCCCTCCCTACTCTAATCTCATTACTCTGCAATGCTTTGATAGACGGTATTTTTATGATTTCCGGTAAAGATGAGTATGTTTTGTTACGTACAGATCAGTCTCAGCAATGTTATAATAGATACCCTATCATGGAATTTACGGCGGGTGGCATGTTATTTTTATGATTTCCGGTAAAGATGAGTATGTTTTGTTACGTACATTTCATTTTCATTACTCTGCAATGTTTTGTTAGAAATCATGGAGAGGGTTTAAAAAGCGACAATGTTCGGATATTGTCAGAAATCCGAAATAATGGAAAGACAGGTTGGATTTGTGACGGGTGCTAGAGGAAACCAGGTTGCAGTTTTGGACAACTATATTTTCTACAAATCGAAAATTCAGAAAGATGGGTTGAGGTGGTGTTGTGGCAAACGGAGGTCTATTAAATGTGGAGCTTATCTTATTCTCAAAGATGAAGTACTGGTGAAAGAAGACAGTAGTCACACACATCCACCCGATCATGGAGATGTCGCAGCTAGAAAGTTGAAGAGTGGAATGAGAAAACGTGCCCGTGAGGAGACATTGCCCATGCAAGTAATCTACGAAGAGGAGAAGATCAAGCTTCTGCAGCAAGGGGGGTCAGATGAAGCAACGCCGTCAGAGTCAGGACAGTCTGCTCCTCGACGTCGCCGACGTTATGATGACATTGACAATCGCCTTGAAAGATTAGGACTTGAGTACATGCTATGTGAGCGTAGCCTGGCTTCGTACTTGGGTGCTATTGGACACATGATGGACAGTGTGTACCGAAGATGAGATTGAAACGTCAATAAAAGCTTATGTAAAAGGAGTTAAGTGGTCATGTGAAAATGTGAAATAAATGGTGATATAATACAGACTAGTTTTTTTTGTTTTTTTTTGTTCCTTTTAATTTAGTTTTCCTTATCCGAGGTGTTGTCTGCATTAATCAGTTGTAGCGGTAACAGAGGGAGTAAATTATTAAAACAGCACAGCAGCTTAGCGGGCTAGCGGTACTGAATTACGTCATTTACCCGTCGCGGGGTGGAGTCGTTTAGTTCTCCAAAAATGTTCATCAGAGCTTTATTCTGTTCAATAACACATTACAGAGCTCTCATAATTACAACAGAGAACCAGTCAATTCAGCGTGCACACTTATAAGTATAACATTACTGCTTCTGATGTTCAACAATGAACATTCGTCATTTCCTAAAGCGCAAGGGCAATAAAATGTCATCTGCTAGTGCAAGTAATGTTATCATTTTTGGATATATTGATAACATAATCATGCAGAACACACATGACATCCTATGAACTGACAACATGATGTATTTTACATATGTGTTTTCATTTCAAGTGTAGATCAGTGAAAACGAACATTCGATTTATTCATGAATAAAGTGGGTGACTGGAAGGAATTTGCTACCTATTTTTAAACATGGTAGCAAGTACAGTCAAAGAGTGTTGTTCTGATATTTACAGGACCAGGAAAAAATATTGACGATCCGAATGTCAACACATCCGAGTTAGGCATATCATCACATACCAACATGAAAGAAATGAAAGAGAACAAAAGAAAACAGTAGATTGCATGTCTATTATTTATTGGTCCTCTCAAAGTCAAATTCAGAGATTGCAAATACACATGGTAAACTTGCCATAGTGTCCATTTTGAAATATACAAACGTTGGATTTACTCCACAAACTATGTGAAGAAACCAGAAAGTTGTAGCTGATGGGCATTTGTTGCTAGCATGATCACAGCACTGTTCAACCACTCTTGATACATAACAAGTCCTTGTGTCATTTGACCAGATAAGCAGGGTCCTTTGCTAGATTGCTCAGACATGGAGATAACAGTTCTGACGAACCTACCATTTGGTAACATTTTATAGCCCCAAAACACGATTGCGTTCATCTGACTCCTAATCTGCATTTCTCACTCAGCAATTTAGTGTTACTCAAGAATCAATTGCTTGTCATGTGATGACACAAGTCCCTGATTAGATTTTCACTGTTTTGATTCGATACTCTAATCCATTATCAGGAGTGTTAAGTTGCAATTGGTAGTACGTCCTACTCAGATAAACAAACAATTGACACCTACAACTCAGCTAGCCTTAATTAGCTTCCTCTACGGCTACCTTTGATGCATGACACAGCATGTGTGTAAACACTTGGAGATGGATACTTGTCTGAGAAAGGCAGGTGTATATCGACTTAATGTGCAAGTACCAAGCTAAAAGGGTAATTTCGAACACTGACCATATACAACTATTATCCCCATATCACCTGTCAGTACAACCATATTTTACAGTACCTCCCATATCACCCCTCAGTTAATGAAACCATATCTTACAGTACCTCCAATATCAACCCTCAATTAATGCAACCATGTTACAGTACCTCCATGTGCCCCCATCAGTTAATGCAACCATATCTCACAGTACCTTCAATATCACCCCTCAATTAATGCAACCATATCTTACTGTACCTTCGATATAACCCCTCAGTTAATGCAAACCATGTTACAGTACCTCCATGTGCCCCCATCAGTTAATGCAACCACATTCTCACAGTACCTTCAGTATCACCCCTCAATTAATGCAACCATATCTCACAGTACCTTCAATATCACCCCTCAGTTAATGCAACCATATCTTACTGTACCTTCGATATAACCCCTCAATTAATGCAAACCATGTTACAGTACCTCCATGTGCCCCCATCAGTTAATGCAACCACATTCTCACAGTACCTTCAATGTCACCCCTCAATTAATGCAACCATATCTTACAGTACCTCATTATCAATTCTCACCAAATATAACCATAATTTTATTATTATATTACCAGTTTATCCTAGATCACCCCTCAGTTGATAAAACCATATGATATATTGCCAGTGCCTCCATTTCAGTCCTCAATAATACAAACGTATAACCAGTACTTCATATACCACTCTGTCAGCTAATGTATCCATTTAATACCAGTACAGACACCTCCAGCTCTGCAATACAAGCATAATACAGGTATCATCAATATTAACCCCTCTTAGAAGTCAGAGGCAAAAAGGCATAATTCTGGTTTTTGGAGAAGTTCCTCTGTGTTCACGAAAAGTGATTCAAAATAACAGGGCATTTGGTCCTGTAACTAGTGTAAGTTTCAGTGTCTGTTGAAACAGGACCCATAGAATAGAAATTAAAAATGCACATTTCCAATTTAATATTTCTTATGATGTGCTTTGAAATTATTATCAGATGTAAAATTTATGAACAGCAAACAAGTGTCATGTGTAAGATATGATGACAACTTCAATCAAAGTCACTGTAAAATAAACAGTCAGCCATTGGGGCTGGCAGATGGTAGATTTCCGCCATACAGTCAGCAAATCTGCCAGATTTGTCAGAGGATCAGACACTAGTCATGAACACTGGTCTCTTACTAGTAACCGTTCTATGGACAGACGGACTTCTGTAATCAATTGCATCAAATTCAGTATCAAATACAAAGTATAAAATTAAGAACTAATTGTGAAAACACCTCTATCAACTGAACAGTGAAATACAATAAACAATATTTCTACAGATTGATTATCGATAAGCTGGCATTATACTGATGCAAATTTTTACATGAGAATTTTACTTCTGTTCTATCAGATTTGGGGACAAGTGTCCCTGCCCTGTAGCCTGTTACTGGGAACATTGTATACACTGTAATGTTATTTGGTGATATAGATTGTCCAAATACAAACCCAGCTGCTAAGTAGACTTGTGGCTGAATTAATCTTTACCCTCTTGTCCCACTTTAGGACAAGTATGTTGATGGCTACTTGGTACATAGAGTAAATGGCATTTAGTGATATGGACTGTTGTAAACAAGGTCAAGGGATGAGCTAAATGGACCAAAGGTCGGATACGTTTATTCCAATTACTGTCATATTCACGACCCAGTATGTTGTCATGAAATTTCCATCACCGATTGCCTGCACTAACAAATAAGCTGGTCTGACCAGTGAATTTTGTATTGACAGTTTAGTATATGTTACCACAAATGTTACCTAAGAGCATTGAAGTTCATGCAAGACCAATAATCATTGTCAGCTGACTGGTCCTGTGGTCTAGTTAGAAATTTTTAAAGGTTTATTCCCTGCTCTTGGTCAGAATGAGAGATCTATGCTGTTTTAGCAACATTCCAACAAACAGCAGCAATATGACAGTGAGGGATACCTAGAATGGGAAATGAGCCCAGACCTTTGGTGTGACAAGTAAATGCTTTAACCACTAGGCTACCTCAAACATGCTGGGCGAAATAAAGTTAAAAACTGAGGTAGTTACTGAATTGTGAAACATGTGAGTCCTTAAATGCCGGAGTGAATGTTCGAGGTCTGAGTGTGTGGACACTTTTTTAAAAAATGACTGTTTGTAATTGCAGCTTTAAACAACAAACAAATAGCGAATGTCTTACAGGACCAGGTATTTGTATGCTTCTTAAGGCTACTTGTTGATTGATCAAGAAGTTGTTAAAAAATGTTGGAGTGTTCTTGTAAATTGCCTGCCTGAAAATATGTCGATCATGCACTCACTGTAACATGTTCCTGTAGATAACATATCACGAGGTTGACATTCACTGTGCACAAATCTGCACACATGGTCAACTGTGCATGTACATCTCACGTGCACTGTAAGCAGCTTATATCACAGGACCAAAGTTCGAGTCAAAGAACAAAGGTAGTAAGAGTCTGAAAATAATGTTTATCAACAAAAACTGTTGCAATGTTAGTAACATAATATATATTGTGAATTACACTTTCAAAGTCAATTAAAAATTTCAGCGAGTCTGGTTTTACTCCTCTTTTAGCAATATTCTAGCAATATCATGGCAGGGGACACCAGAAATTGGCTTCACACATTATGTCCACATGGGGAATTGAATTTTGACTTTTGGCATGGTGCACAGACACTTCAACCGTTTGCCATTATAAGGCTGGAATTTTGCTGACTGCTGAGTATGGCATAAAACTAAACTCACTCACTCACTCACTCACTCACTCACTCACTCACTCACTCGGCTACCCCACCAGTCCCACTATGGAATAAACCTATCACATCATATGAATGCTACTTTCACAGTGGGGTACCTAATCGCCACCTCACAAAGTCAGCATTCTAACTATTGAGGCACCAAGGATTCCACAGAATGTGAGTAAACTGGCATGGCGCCCATGTCCAATATACAGGTTATCAGAATGGAAATGTTTTGCCAGGGACTGCAAATGAAGTGATCCGCCATGACCTGATAACTCACGGTACAATTTATCAAGCTGGGTCATGAACTAACATTGACCTTGTCAGTCAGGTGAAGTCTCACTTGACCAAGTGTTGACAGGATGGATCAACATAACATGCCATAATAGATAAAGGGAGATAATCTACCATTGTGTGTCTATCAGGAGGCATGCCACTCAGAAACCAGTTTCAAAGAAACATGTATCTCACATTGATAAGATAACAATTCACAATAATATTACTGAAGTTGTACAAAGGTCAGAAATTTTCCACTATTTTACACAGTTCTTCCAATTTTGTGGATTAATAAATACATAATTATGTGTTTACTGGTGCTTCTAGAAATAGTTTGGGAGGTAGCCTAGGGGCAAAAGTGTTCAGTCGTCATGACGCTGTCACTGATTCAAATTTCGACAATGATACAACGGTGTGCCCATTTCTGGTGTCCATCATGATATTGATGTAAAATTTCTGGAATATTGCTATAAGTTGCGCAAAACAAAAATCGCTTACTCATTTCTAGAAAATATTCAACTCTACCCATGATAGGAAGTACTAGTTACCACTCTCAAGTTACAGATCAATGATCAGAGGTCAGTAGTCAATCAATAATAATCTATTGAAATTGTCAAGCCCACCACAAAATAAGACACAATCATAACATTGTGCAAACATTGTGAAACAGGCACTGATCAGTACTAAGATCAAGATGGTCAAATACGCTTCCTGTTGTGACACGAACATGATTATGTACAACCCTGCATAGTTTAGACTTAGCATAATATCACTGCCCCATTCTGATTTGCATATCACATGAGGGGACATTTTACTTGTTTTTAAGGAATTGCACATATACATAAACCAGAAGAGACCTTATGCAAGCTTTTCTTCATGTTATGTAGATATTCATATACAGTTCCAAAAGTAAGAATTATAACAATATTTATTTATACATCAATGTTACTCAATCGCTTAGCCTGCGTAGATCTTCGATAATAGCACCTTGACCTGTTCAACCAATGTAAACATAGATTCACAGCGCAAATCAAAATAGTGTTACACATTTATTTTCTCATTGAAACTAAACCATTCTTTTGAAGATGCTTATTTAATTGTTTAGACTGATCAATAATACTAGTTATGGAACATGCACAATATACTGTATGAATTATGCAAAATGTTAAGAATCATGTGGAAGAGATACTTTGCTGGTTGCATAAATCTCGGGGTAGGAGAGTGGCAAGTGTGTTGTTGACATTGCATTTTTATGAGTTAAAAATCTGCATCAGTTGTTTGTTTTGATTTAACAAACTAACAATCAGGTGCACACTTTCTAAAGTTTAAATTGATGTTTCATTTTTATGTATATTGATTACTCACCAGAGCCATCAAGCAAGATCAATCCATTGACTGGTTACTCAGTTGCTCCAGCATAATGACCGGATCTGTTAAAGATTGATAATTTAAATTCAAATATACATGGCAGACATGACATATTTGCATGATAGAAAATCTGTGGTTCTTCACCATTGTCATCCAAACTAAAACAATGTGTTTTTATGTGCCAAGACTTTCAATAAAGTAAATCATTATTTAAACTATCTTGAGACACAAAAGCCATTGTCAAAGCAAAATATAAACTATGGCACCCCAGTTACGATGCATGTTTACATTTCATATCACTTTGCTGTTGTGCTATGCATTTTACATGGGACTAAACATCCACTTTTATAAAATATCGTTTTTATCTTTAGTTTAGAAAATCACCTTGTCCATTGAAGTAGTAAAAGCTTCCATTTGTTGTGCTATTGGTATCAGTTCTGTTCTAAAAATGACACCAGTGAATAACACCAGTTTCTAGTGGCGCAAAACTACACTATCTCATTCACTACTTACTTCTTTGTCCAGCCATGTTTGGAGGGATGATCAGTCAAGGTTCTGGTACAGATTAATATTATAATAACAGCATTTCCTTGCATTTAATGTTTATTCTTTTGCTCCAGATGTCCAACTCCATCCAGTGTGTTCGCCTCATCTCAAGTGCTCCTGTGACAGACTCTGTCAGGTTTGCATCCAACCTTGAGCTTCGCAGCATCCGTAGCAATGAAACACTTTCAAGGTCAAGGCCATTGGTAGTCCTGGTTGGTTGGATGATGGCGAAGAAGCGTCATCTGGATAAATATGGAAACCTGTATCTGAGCAAAGGATTTGACGTACTAAGTGTTCAGGTTCCTCCAAGCAAAGTGATCCAGCCTAAAAAGGCCCAGGTTGTCATGCAGAGGGTTATTGACATTCTGGATGAAAGGAGCAGACGTGATAAGCCCCTCATGATCCATGGATTCTCTGTTGGGGGATATCTCTGTGGCGAGATGCTGGTCACTCTGAGGGACCAGGCTGCAAGGTACAAAAACATCCGAGATCGGCTTATGGGTCAAATTTATGACAGCCCTGTTGATTTTGAAGGTGTTCCACGAGGATTTGCTAATGTCCTTGGCTTTAACTCTTTGTCTCGAGCAGTCATAAAATCATCAATTGAGGCATACCTGAAATTATTCAAAGAAATAAGTACCAAACATTATATCAGGTCTTCGGAAGCATTCCATGATAATGAGATGCGTCTGCCCTCATTGCTGCTGTACTCACGGGCTGATCCTATTGGTGTTGCAAAGGAAATTGAGGTTGTGGCAAGGAAGTGGGTCAGTAAGGGAATCCCTGTCCACTTAAAATGCTGGGAGAACTCTCCACACGTCAGCCATTTCCACCGACATCCAGACGAATATGTCGAAGCCATCCTGGCATTCTTAGACGAAATTCGAATCTCTCCCCAAGAAAGCCAGGAAAATATTGTACAGGCAAAGAAAGAAAGGATTCCCTGAATGTATTGCCATATTTTGTTTATTTATTGGTGTCACTTTACTGACAATCAACATATTTTATAGCATGATGAAGAGAGTGGTCTCCCTTTCATTACAGGTTTTCCGCTTGGAGACAATCTGTTTGTTATTGTGTGTGAATTGTACATTTTATCAGCTAGGTTTTATGAAAGGCAAATATAAGATTTAATGAAAACTTCCTCAGGGGTCGTGTAGTAGAAAGGTCAAGGAAAGACGTCCAAATTCCTATAACATTGGACAAAAAACATGCAAAAGGCCACAAAAGGTATATTCATGTTGAAAGTTTTCAAAATGTAAGGCAGTTTTCGGTAAATTGTGCTTTGGAAGTAGTCTGTTTATTTTGTTTGTACATTTATGGTATGTACAAGTTCATAATAAACATGCCATTTTGAAAGTGGACAAATGTGACCTTATATTTTGGATTACACTTCTCAGTAAAAATTCTAGTGCTTTCTGCAATGTACAAATTACATTTAAGTCTCCCTGTTGAAAATCCTTTAAGTATATTTTGTGGCCTTTTTTTAATGGATTATTGCTAGCTCAGTAACCGAGCTAGCTGCATGGAACAGAATTTTACTTGACTTGGACTTTGAACAAATGTTACAGACTGTTTTAATTGATGAAGCATTCCTGTTTGTTCGGAGGACGTAAGTAGTGTACGTCAGCAAGGGTATACATGTGGCTGTTCTTTTTGTAGGTTTGTGGAGATAGTATTGATTTGCTGTCAGGATTAGTCTAATAATGAATATACTTTGACGTTACAAAGTATTTTGTTGTTTAAAATGAATAACTTGGGTAGTTACTCAGGTCTCTCATGGGTGTTCAGTAGCCTAGTGGTTAAGGTGTTGACTCTTAGATAGCTGATTTGATTCCCTTCATGGGTTCAGTGTGTGAAGCCTATATCTTGTGACCCTTGCTGTATATTGATTAAAGTGGTGTAAAGCTTTAATCACTCACTCACTCAAATATCAGCACATATCTTTCAAAACTAAGATGAAATACTGACTCCCAAAAGCAATATGTTTCAAGTCAGGTATATTACCAGTCACATTAAAGTCAAATTCCAGATGATGCTTCTCATGAATTTTCACAAACCAACACTGAAGGTTTTGTCAAGGGCACACTGTAGTGGGCATAGTCTAGTGATTACAAAGGTTTAATCATCACTTTGGAGACCCAGGGTCCATCCCCCACAAATACGAAGCCCATATCTCATGTCCTCCTCTGTGATAGCGCTAAAATATTGATAAAAGCTGTGCGATATTAAACTCAATCACTAATGGAACAATGCTGGGTTCTTGATGAAAACTGTAAGCTGTCTGAGACAATTTTGTTTCAGCTCTTCATACGCTACTATGATAAGGGATAGAATTTTCGTTTTCCCTGATTAAGTTTCTTGATGGGTCAGAACCGTACCCATGCTAGCTTTTAAGTTTCTCGATGGGTCAGCACTGTACCCATGCTAGCGTGTATCCTGAAGAAAGTTCATGTCGGAGACCTACATCCCTTTTTCCTTTCCTTCATAATTTAACCGACACATTGTGATGTAACAGTAATGTTCGAAGTGGCATTACTCCCCATTCACCCACTCACTTAATCACTCATTATCATATCCAGCATATGGTCAGTGGCATAGCCTAGTGGTCAAAGTGTTGCTCATCACACCTAAGACCCGGGTTCGATTCCCTGCATGGGCACAGTGTGTGAAGCCCATTTCTAGTGTCCCTTGCTGTCATATTGCTGGAAAATTGTTGAATAAAACAAATCTCATTCACTCATAGCTAGCATATATTTACTGTGTTTATGAACACCCATGTTTCATACCAAGGTTTCAGTGTTGTCATGGTGGTTCATTAAAGGAGATTAACACATTGTCTTTAAATGTTTATCGTTTTTGTAGCCCAGCCAAATACAATTTTATTCATGCTTTATGAATGTTTTGTGAGGAGAGTACTGCCGACAGCATTACGATTACCAAGGAATGTTATGTTGTCAGTCATGTCATCAAGATCAGTGCATTCTATACGTTTTGTTCTTTTTACCAAAATGGTCCCCATCTAGTCACTGTTTTCAGCCGACAATGTATCCATGCCATACTGCGAGAGATCAGAACAATGTGTGCTTAGATAACATCAGTAAGATGGTTGTCTTACCACAGCTTTGACACCTTCACCCTGCACATGCTTTGATATCTGGTGATGCTAGGCTTTGCACAAAATCCATGCAACTGTGGCGAATTAAATTTTAATGTTATATTTTAGGCGTCATTTCATCACCTGATTCTTGTTTTTCTTTTTAGATTTTTAAGATACATTTTCAACCTGTTTTAGTTAGGGCATAAAACTTATTCATGTTAATATGGGCAGAAAGCAGATTGGGTGTTTATTAACATTCTTTTTGGCAGAATTAGAAACAACAACTTTTCACCTTTTTCAGTGGATTCAACAGCCATTTGTAGAAATATATCTGGTCTAAGAGCTGTTTCATTAAAAAGGTCAGTGTGAGCCATCAGCATCATTATATCATGTACAACCCATAAAATACGACCATGGACTCTCAATCAGAGTTACTGTCAGTCACGGATATTATCATAAGATATTAGTGGGTATTATGAAGCTAGTCATGATTACATTGTACATTTATACAACATTACCAGAATTTCCTTGTCAAACTGATTGTCCTTAAAATATTAATCCATGTTTGTTAATTGAAACTCAGGAATATGTTTTATACCCAGTCTCTGACTTAAGAGATGCTTTCATGATTTTCACTTATTATGAAAACCTTATAAGTAAGAATTTAATGTCCATGTAATTATTTTGGCACATTTTTAATTGCTGCATGCCTTGTTATTTGGTGCTCTTTACTGTTGTATTTGCTTCAGAGATGCAATAGTGAGTCTGGTCATTGGTTTTATTAGATGCAGGTGCATGCTAGACAAAGGGTATGGTTTTGTTCATTTTGTGTTTTAGCTTCCTTGGTGGCTTCTATTTTATTTACTATTCGCTTTACTATGATATACACTTACAAGTTTTGCATCATTTCTTTGATCAGCTGTTCTGATATGTGGAGCTTAACATGTTAAGTCATGGTGTCTGTCTGGTGTCTAGACATCTTCTCAGACACCTCAGAACCAATAGTCATGCTATTTGCTGAAACTTTATATTTGACACACGTGATAGACATCTTTGAATATTCAGTATTGTCACCATTGCAGTCTTTTTGAATACCACTTTATTGCTAAGTGTTGGCTACTTTTGTGCAGAATGTAATGGCATATTGTACGTGGGCAGTTTTGACTTCATGTGTACTGTTAATTAGTTAATGGTCAGACAGAGTCAGATACACTGTGGCATGTGTGTTTCTCCTAATGATAATGTCATACTTGTTTCATTTCCATAGATTGGAGGGCACAGGTTGTTTAGCTTGACCTGAACTACTCTACATATGCATCACCCGGGAGGTCAAAGGGCACAAACAGCAGGTTGAGTAAACATCATTAAATGGGGGAGTAGAGAATGTTCTTAATGTTATCCTCGTGAGAAGCATATATACATCAAAAACATTAAACCATCTGTAGCTTGTTTTTAAGAAAGTTAAGACATTGCCAAATATTTCTCGACACTGAAATGTCAAAGGGCAACCTTGCCATGGCTGTTCTAACATGCTGACAATCAACTGACAAAGGTGCATCCCTCCACAATAATAGACCCAACTAGTTGTGACATGGTAACGCAATACATCAGCTGTAGTTGTATGTACATATGCAGGCTATCCATGTTGACAGCAGCGTCCTTCACAAACAACTATAATTCTGTGTGAGCTTGCTATGACTAAGCCATTAGGAAGCAGATGATGAAGAGAAATTAATGGAAAATGTGAGAGTGTATTGCATTCCTTTGTAAATGTTTCTGTATGTACATGACTTACTTTTTCTCATATTCATTGGCATTGACCAGTGGTATGCATGCAAAATATAATATCCCCTACATTTTTGGAATGGTATGTTATCTCTGTGGCTGTTAGATGTGGTAGAAGCCTTGTATATGGTATGCACTTTTTGTGGGCAGTTTGTGCCATTGATGTTTACAGTGAGAGATAGTGACAGAATCTGTAATATTCTGAAGAGAATTGTTAAGTGAATTAAGTGAACAAAAAACAAATTGGTAATAAGTTTTAGATAAGCTTTTTCAAGCTCAAACATTCCCTCCCCTACCATCAAGTAAATTGTTGTTATGCACCAAAGTGTAAACTGAAGAAGCATACATAATTAAGGCCAAGAACTTGAAAACTATGTGACGTACATTCATGTATTTCATTTCCTCCATGTCTTTCGCCTTGTAAGAAGTTCTTTTAGAAATATCCTTGTCTGAACAGATTTGAAATTGATAAAAAAGAATGTATCTTGTGATGTGTCATGTCTTAAAGAAAGTTGGCGACATATTATGTTATAAATGACTTATATCCAAAAGGTAAAGACAAAGAAGTGTTCTGGTATGTTTGATCATGATTGAACTTGACACTTGTCTGATAAAGACTATTTGTACATATTTCTGGAAATGCCTGTCATCACATCTTATTGTCACTGAGGAATAATAAAGTTTGATTTTGAAGAAGCTGTTTATTTTTGTTTTTCTGAAATCTGTTGTTTTTATCATTATTACATGTTGATAATTGAATATTTGGAAAATTAATGATACAGCTTAAGATTTTGAATTTACAGAATATATATGTCAAAAGTAAATGTATTTTAGGCTGATCTGATTTTTCTGTTGGGTGATTTTCTGGTCATTGAATACAATTACAATTTATTTATTTTTAATCTGATTTTTTGACTGCTTTTGATATCAGCATGTTGGCAGACGGAGTTCAATTTCCGAAATGGAGTCAAAGTCAGAAATAGTTGAGATAGTATTTATTAAGAAATTTAGCACCAAAGCCTTCATCAAAGTTGAGACAAGAATTTAAGATATTGTCTGGAAAAGAAGTGATTTTGATCTTGCAACTGTTAGTTAGATTTCTTTTCAAGTGACAAATGACAATGAATATATTTCAGAATATAAGGTTTGAGACTTAAGTGTTGTTTTAGTGCATACAGCCTTGTAACAACAGGTTCTGAGACACCAGCCGTTACATGGTAGTTTGTTGAACAACTATTCCTCCAACAAGCTGGTACAGACATTAAATTTCATGCCATTAGGACAAAATGGTGGTGCATTTGTACTGATTTGGCTGCAAATGGGAAGGTAGTCTTTTTGTGAGAGCTTTAGTGGACCACCAAAGACCCAGTGAAGGACAGCAGGAACACTGTTGTGAGTCCATGTCAACAACAAATGGGAGTTGCGTTAACATTAGCGCTATCGCTGTTGTGAGTCTGTCAATGAATGGGAATTGGGTGAATCTTATCGATTGGTCATGTGTATATTTAATGTTGAACCTTGTTTCAGAATGGAAATCTTTGCTTTTCATTTTCTCTTTTTGACTTCATGAATATCTGTAGGTTCGGTTCTGTCTTTCCAAAAACAGGGATAAAATCACAAATAACTTCTGGAAAAACAGTCTGTTAACACTTCACGACCACTCTTTAAAATGTTACGCAATCATTTGAAGACTTCATTACTGAACCAGGGTTTTATATCAATAAATCTCGGTTGCTAGTATTTAAATCCTCATGGTTTGACAGAGGCATTAGCAGAATATTAGATGTCAGGAATGTTGATGGAAGCAGTTTGTTACTAAGAGATTTTGGAAAAATGTTTGATTTAAAGGTCAATTGTGTGAGATACCATGGTGTTCTTTGTGAATCAAACACTTCTTGAAGAGTCTTTCAATTGATGGACCTGCCTCATATAAACCTTTCGATGATAACCCCGTTGTCAGAAGTATACTCTGTGGAAAAAGGAGCAATTGTTTTATTACTACATCCTCTTTGCTTTAAAAAATGTCTTCAGGGCCCAAATTAAATGGGACAATGTACTTCCAGTAGACCCCAGAGAAGGAAGAGATATTCTTAAACCCTTATAATAAAGATAACACCAGACATAAAGCTTAGGTGGTCTCCATTAGGAATACTGCATAGATAGCTGTCAGGGCTGAAATTGTATGGGACAACATATTTCCAGTAGACCCCAGAGAAGGAAGAGATATTCTTAAACCCTTATAATAAGAATAACACCAGACATAAAGCTTAGGTGGTCTCCATTAGGAATACTGCATAGATAGCTGTCAGGGCTGAAATTGTATGGGACAACATATTTCCAGTAGACCCCAGAGAAGGAAGAGATATTCGTAAACCCTTATAATAAGAATAACACCAGACATAAAGCTTAGGTGGTCTCCATTAGGAATACTGCATAGATAGCTGTCAGGGCTGAAATTGTATGGGACAACATATTTCCAGTAGACCCCAGAGAAGGAAGAGATATTCTTAAACCCTTATAATAAAGATAACACCAGACATAAAGCTTAGGTGGTCTCCATTAGGAATACTGCATAGATAGCTGTCAGGGCTGAAATTGTATGGGACAACATATTTCCAGTAGACCCCAGAGAAGGAAGAGATATTCTTAAACCCTTATAATAAAGATAACACCAGACATAAAGCTTAGGTGGTCTCCATTAGGAATACTGCATAGATAGCTGTCAGGGCTGAAATTGTATGGGACAACATATTTCCAGTAGACCCCAGAGAAGGAAGAGATATTCTTAAACCCTTATAATAAAGATAACACCAGACATAAAGCTTAGGTGGTCTCCATTAGGAATACTGCATAGATAGCTGTCAGGGCTGAAATTGTATGGGACAACATATTTCCAGTAGACCCCAGAGAAGGAAGAGATATTCGTAAACCCTTATAATAAGAATAACACCAGACATAAAGCTTAGGTGGTCTCCATTAGGAATACTGCATAGACTGGTGTCAGCCAATTCCTGTTTGGCCAAGGTGAAGATGGCATCTTGCTCCTTTGGTGGAGATTGTCCGGAAACGTGTTTATCTATTTTGGGAATGCAAATGTCCAAACACTCTGGAGGTCACTCTCAGAGTTATTACTTGAAAAAGGCTCTCATGTATGCAACTTAACCTTTACTTAAGAGCTTGTTAGTTTTGGTTATGTTGTCTCTGGTGAGGTGTTTGACCTCATTTTGTTATTAGCAAAATTCCACGTTTATAAATGCAAATTTGCTTCTTCCACTCCAAATGTTAATAGTTTTAAGAGACAGTTGAGAGGTCGATCACGATTTAGAAAGCAAGCTATGTTTCTGAAAGTGAAAACAAAACATTCTACGAGAAGTGGCTGTTGCATCATGTTCTTGGTAGATACAACCATCGCAAATAATTCCGTAGGTGTTCATACTGTTGATCATTGGATTTCCTGGTCTAGAATACATTACAGGCTTACAGACCGCCACCCTATAGCTGCAATATTGCTAAGTGCTGCGTAAATAACTCACTCGAATGTGGCAACAATACAGAAAATCCATTCGGCCGCACTGTTTTCCCTCCCCTCCTGCCCTTTATATACTGTAAATTGCCCAAACCAAGCAAGTCCAAGGTAAGTTGTTACCAAATTTCAATTTTAGGTCTATGTTTGTTTAATCAGAGTAACAAAAGTCATAGTTACCATTTTATAACGTAAAATTTGGGTTTAAAGCTTTTACAACAACGTGCAGTGGTTCCGTTCATATAAGGTTGATGTTAGTTATACACGTTTAGATCTGGGCCCATATTCTCTAAACGTTCGTAGCGCTAAGAATTCCGATCGCAGCCAATGTCTTAAGAAGTGGTACAAAAGTGTCGAGAATAGCTTGCCTGGAGAGCATGTCTCAGATGAACTGCCAATTGCGAAGATCGATGCTCATGTTGATAATCACTGGATTGTCTGGTCCAGACCCGATTACTTACAGACCGCTGCCATCTATAGCAGGAATTTGCTCAGTACAGCGTAAAACTAAACTTACTTACTCGCTCACTTCGAAGGATTGGAGATTGAAGAGTTTCATGACAAACCTCTTTCAGACGAAATGATTACAACCGGTGCAGTGAATTTTCAGTCTTATCTCGCTGTTTTGACTAACTGAAACTCAAGCAGGGTGGGTGACACAGAGTAACTACTACAGAAAATGAACTTGTACCAGCTGGGAGGTCCGCTAGTGGGAAGATGGTTGTAAGTGCCATGCATTAACATTAACTTACGACTATGTTCGTTCTATGAAAGCTTCGAAACTCTTAGCCCAGATGGCTTGCCAATATCAACTCTGTTCTCCAGACCCCAATTCAGAAAGCTAAAGTAGCGAGATCTCAGCCTTTCGAGAGCTTTGTTAAACGGGTCCCTGGTTCAGAAGAGTTCCCATGATTTTATCGGTCATGAGAGAGTTGGGTTTTGTTCCCTTGGATGGCAAGCCAAGTTGAGAACTAGGTGAGGGAAAGACGTACGTATGCACGCGCATATGAAAAATACAAAGGATCTACAAACCTATAACTGTAAAAATACAATAAAATATTACCTTAAACGTTTATGTACGTGTAAGCCATTTTCGTTGGGTATGAATCTCTATGTCTAAGGACGGTCTTCATATCCGCTTATTTTCTATTACCACAGCTGATCTGTCCATCCATGTGCCACATCCACGTACCTAGACAACATGATATTATACGTTGTGTTTTTAATATCAATCACTGGATTGTCTGGACCTGAATCGATTTATTAACAGACTTTCATCCTCTTGTTGAGTGTAGCGTTATACAGATATTTGTACTGGTTTCCCAGACTCATGAGAGTGAGTGAGTCAATGAGTGAGTTTAGTTTTACACCACCCTTAGCAATAGTTCAGCAAGGGTAAACTGCACTTTACGGGTCCCCGGAAGTGTACGTAACAGACATGCGCAGAAGCCATATTTACATCGTTCAGCGGTAGCACGGCAGGGTATGTGTTTTCCAGGACTGGCTTCACACATTGTACCCATGTGGGGAATCGAACCCGGGTCTTCGGCGTGACGAGCGAACGCTTTTATCACTAGGCTAACCTACCGCCCCGTCTCATGAGAGAGCAAGCGTCGGTGATGGGAGACGTGGGTCTGTTGATTGCAACTGCGAGACGACACGAAAGATGCTAATGGCGGTATCCTCCCATGTGTTACACATATCAGGTGTTATACACCCTAACACATAAGATCGCTGTCCACTGCACGCATATATTACTTATCAGTGAAGAATGGGAACGTCAATACTCGTTACAAACATGAAAGGAGAAAGCAACATGATTGATTAGCACTGCATATATTTTTATTTCATTTTATGTGCACTTGTTTGCAAATCTATTCAACACATAGATTCCAAATAACAACAGTCCCAACCAAGCTTAATCAAATGTCCGATGGCATCAACGAAGTCATGTGGTGGTCTGGTACCCCAGTGAAGGTGGTCCGTCGGTCTCTGGATTCTGTTCTCTAACTCCCCGTAAATTCGCTTCTGGAAAGGAAGAGCTGCGCCTATGTCGATCTGAAACAGTTTGGTTCGGTCTTCGGACTCCATCTTGAGGATGACGGTGATGAACCTGTACATGTTCGGAGGGTCGTGTTCCAAGGTCCGGTTTAGTCTGTTGTGGAAGCCGCCGAGATTGTTGTTCGTGCGCGGTCCTCTGATCTGGTGGTGGTTCTATAAGTGCATTGGAAATCTGGCGTTGTCATTGAAGTCCACTGAATGAAAGGTGTCAGGGCCTAGATTTTCGAAGCTCTCCTAGTGCTAAGATAGTCGTAAGTTAATAATATTGTATGGCATTTATGACTACCTTAGCGCTGAGAGAGCTTCGAAAATCTAGGCCCAGGAGTTGGGTTCATGGATTCCAGCCACGTGTCTAGTACCAGATCTATTGGAAGGAGTGGAAGTGCTGCAGCAGGTCGAATCCACATGTGAATACTGATCATAATGGCAAGTTTTATGTTTTGCGCAGTAGGCCTTGAATGAAATGAACCAAATATCCCCTGATCTCGGCATTAGGAAACTCAGCTGTCAGCCTGGATAGCTGCAAGTCCAAGATCCGAACCTTGCGTGGAACATGGTCTCTGCACCTTCTGGTGGGCATTGGTCTCGTGTAGAGTGAAAAATCATCTGTAAGTTGTCATCTCTCTGTCCGTCAGCGGTGTGTACACCAGGGTGTATGCAGAACTACCAACTCGACCCTGGACGATACATACCTGAGACCAAAACGCAATGCCAGATGTGAAAGTACCGTTCATGTAAATGGCGTCTGACCTTTCAGGTCTTAATGCACCGCCAGTGCTGATATGTCTTTCGTGTTGTGGACGTGTTGTAGAGGAATCCTTCAGACAGAATCTGTGACCTCCACGCAATGTGGCATTCTCTACTCTTTCTATACCAGTCATGGTTGATGTGTAAGGGTCGTCTCTAGCCATTTATAGTAAATGACGTACTTTCTTAGTAAAAATGAGTTAACTCAACTGATTTGAGAAAAAGAAATTATCTCAAAATAAAAGGGTAAATATTAAATGATAACTGTGAAAACATCTTTAATCATACAAACATGTCTTGAGTAAAAACTAAACATCAAAACTGCTGGCTCTTAATCCCTTCGATCCATCTGAAAGTCAAATTGCTTTACTATAAATCCTTCTACTGAGCTTTTTGGGCTAGTCCATTATTGCTGTAGGTATAGCAGTACACCCGACTGTGTAACAACTGGCATGTGTAACAAATGGGAGACAACCCTAGATGCTAAACGGTATTAAGCATAGGATTTTCGGTCATCCTAGCTTTAATTACATGTTTCTCATCTCCAATGTCAACCGTCAAGAGAACGGGATTCCTCAAAATTCAAGGACAAAAAGGTGTTTTTTACCAATTGTGACATTTATTTTTTAAAACTGTAAATTTCAAACCACTCAGTAATAGTTATATAATCAATATACCATGTAGATCGAGTCATTTTGTTTTAGGAATTTGTTTTATAAATGATGATAGATCAAGTTGACCTCGTTAGTTGCAATGAATTTGGGAGAGTAAGAAAATGTAGCTTGTTATTACACCAGGGTACTGTTATTACAGCGCTGTGGAAAGCGGAGATAAAAAAACGTTTTATCATTTCACGTCGTAATAAAAGTTCCAGATAGACAATTGAATGCCTTACATTTATCATGTAAATGCAGTGTATTGGGAAGTGATTTCGATTGCGAAAATAACAATTATATTTCATGAGTGGATGTTGCAAGAGCAGACGTCAACTATTACCTGACATTTTCGGCGACAGCTACCAGTAACACCTGTAGGAAATATGCGATGATAGTCTGTGTAATTCCACTGGCTCACAATGACTGGCCAAATCAGCCCGGGGTGACCACTTAAATATTTTAAGTCACTGTCGTCACTTTTCAATAACATTCATATAGATTTATATCCTGGTTTTCATGCAGAGCTTCTGTAAAATAAACACTTACGAAATGGGAGATCCGGGTTTCTCCGAACTATCTCAACGAACGACAGTGTTCCCAGGTATATAAGGCGTACTGCCTCGCCTACAGCACCCAACTGTCCTGAAGGTACACTGGTATCAAGCTTTACAAACTGCATCACCATGGTTCCTCTGCTGGCCATTGTTGTTCTTCAAATTGTCGTGTTTCGCGGTAAGTCAATTTTAGCAAACATTATACTTTAAAATAACATGTACACCGTAATAGTTCAAGTTTAAAATGCGTCTACGTAATTGACTGTTGGCATAGCTTATTCTCTCCCCTCAGTGTCTTAATCTCAGTGTACCAGGATTTGTTTTGGCCCCTTTCAAATTACTCATGTGTGGGACTGAACAAAAACTTGCCTTAGCTTCTCGAACAGATGATTTAGGAGATTACCTTTGAACCTGTCGTTTTAAGTACCAATTTTTCATAATGAATGCTTCGTGCTGCCTATAGCAGTGGTTTAAGCTACTATAGTTAAAGCGTTCGCCGAAGACCCGGATTTTGGTTCGATTCCCAACATGGGTACAATGTGTGACGCCCATTTCTGGTATTCCCCATTTCTGGCATTCTGCACACAACTTGCACACAGCAACACGCAACTCCTGAAAGTCTGAAGAGTTTCGAATACAACTTTTCAAAACGAAAATTGCACATTTCATGTTGATGATGTATATTTTTACGCCACCTTTAGCAATATTACAAAAATATCCCGACAGGGGACATCAGAAAATGGCTCACACATTGTCTTCTCTCAGGAGGATCGAATCCGGTTCTCCAGCGGGACAAGCGGACGCTTTACCTGTTGCCTACCCATCCCTCATAACCACAAACATGACCATGATTAAAATAATAATTTGAATTTCTTTCCAAAAAGGTGTTTATATTTAAAACAACTGTTAGAAAGCTATGCTTCATTGTCTGTCAAATAAACACCCTTCACCCAATATTCTCAAGAAAAAAGAATTACGTTTTTCATTTATTATGTTTCCATTTTTGCGATATATTTTAAAAATTCAACCGTTTTCATTTCTGACTAATGTACTGTACTCGTTCCTTAAAATCTCAGTGGGATTTACAATGTGACAGTCACCTTCGATTATTAACCTTAATAAACTTTAAAGCTGCAAGCACCGATTTCTCGAAACAAACTTAAGTATTTAATCACATTCAAATTGAGTTTTGGAATTTAAAACAGCTCACTCACATTTCTCAAACCAAAACACAAAACATCCTAAGTAACTTGTTTAAAAAGCCTCGAAATGTCCACTACGTTTGAGATTACGTTCGATTTCGGTTTATTTGAGGCTATCCATTTTGCTGAGTTTTCTTCCAAATTCGAACCTCAGACATAAGTTGTTTCGAAAATTTTCCGTCCCTGCTCAACGTTATTTATTATCTGAGGCCTGGCCCCGATTTCTCGAAACAAACTTACATAAGTCTGAGTTTTGACTTAAGATAGAGTTTTTAACTCAAATTTGAGAGAATACATTTCCCAAAATGTACCGAAACTGATATCAAACTAAAAAATAGTAGACACTTTGACTTGTGTGAATAAATTGCTTAAGTTGTTTGGACTCTTTTTATTTTACAAATGCGCTTGAGTTCAGCTGTTTCAAATTGTCAAATTCAGTTTGAAATTTGAGTAAAAACTTCAGTTTGTTTCGAGAAATGATCATATCACCAGCGTATGACTGACCGTGATCGGGTGGTCAGACTCGCTGACTTGGTTGACACATGTCATCGGTTCCCAATTGCGCAGATCGAAGCTCATGCTGTTGATCACTGGATTGTCTGGTCCAGACTCGATTATTTACAGACCACCGCCATATAGCTGGGATATTGCTGAGTGCGGTGTAAAACTCGACTCGACTCAACTCAACTCAACGTATGAATGACCCAGACATGACCACCTGTGAAATATACCGACCAAATATTCACTCGGGACAGCCTTCGTTTTGAATGTGCACGTGTTGAACACGTCGATTGTTCCGTCTGTTGATGACGGCGATATTTACGGTGCTTAGCCACCACTCTCACACCCAGAGTTCCATGCGGAGAGCCAGCATAGTATGTTATGCTAAGTCATCGCTGCGCCGGAGCCAAATCCGGTTGGAGGTTTGCCAGGTGCGTTACCGCATCTCACCATGGCAGTAATATCCGCATGTCCCTGCACGCGATGGCCGTCGGTAAATTTGTAACAGGTTGTTACGGGTCACTTACTGCCTAGTTACAGGAATTATACCAGGATATGGGTTCATCCTGTTCCCGGTAATTTATTTACCTGATCCTCTTGTTCTGAACGTTAAAATAAGATAGTGTCACTGTCTCGGGTGATCGTGTCCTGTTGATCTACCGTTAAACAAACGTTAAGTTAACAAACGTATTGACAGCGTGTGTTGCGAAAGTAGGCGTGCCGCACGTGACAGGGTTGCACGTGCATGGGCGCGGTGGGTAAGCCTAGATCGTTCTAGGTGTCGTCACGTTCGGTCGTTACGCGGAAGACCCGTTTTGATTCCCCACATGGGTACAATGTGTAAAGCCCATTTCTGGTGTCCACCTTGATGGAATATTGCTAAACGCGGCGTAAAACTTATCCCACTCAGTCAATATGCGTGGCTGTTTTCTTGAGAGGGTGCCAGTCGGTGATCTACAACAGCAGGATTTGAGACTTAACGCTTGGAGCATAGTCACCTTCTTATATCTTTTGGAACATCATATTATGAATGTTATTTCGAATAAATAAAAATTAACAGAGATTAATACGCATGACGCAGTGTTAATGCTGAGGGATGATACAAATATACTGCAAATATATTTATGATAATAACGTTAATGTATACTGGTAAAGTGAATGTAAGGTGATGATGTAAATAACTGACGATAATGTTTATGTATGGTGATAATGTGTGATAATACAGTGAATGTATGGCGATAATGTGAATGCAGGGCGATAATGTGAATGCAGGGCGATAATGTGAATGCAGGGCGATAATGTGAAAGTATGGTGAGACTGTGAATGTAGGGCGATAATGTGAATGCAGGGCGATAATGTGAATGCAGTTCGATAATGTGAAAGTATGGTGAGACTGTGAATGTAGGACGATAGTGTGAATGTAAAACGATAATGTGAATTTGAGACGGTAATGTAATTATGTGATGATAATGTGAATGGATGATGATGATGATGATGATGATGTTGATGATGATGTTGATGATGTGCAAGTTTATTTATGACTATGTGAGATAAAATGTGTTTGATACTGTGAATATTTTTATGTTAATATTAGATACTGGGGTTAAAGAAATGTGGGACGATACGATGAAGTGAAAGAATTCTGCTAATGTGAATTTATAGTTACATTGCCATAAACACAAATGCAATAAACCATTTTGTTTCTGCAGGTATTAATTCCCAGACAGCCTGTAGTGTCGACCACGATGCGTCTTGCGTGGCGGGCGTTACGTCCCTCTACACCAGCACTTCAGCATACTGGTTTGGGACGGCGTATACGACATCCTGCCCCGCTGAGTTGCAAAACACCTTGAGGTGTATGAACGCTAAACCCTCCCGCACTTCCCTTCTTACTCGACTGTTGGGAGACGCCGCCACCGACACCAACGGTTTCTCCTTCATCGTTAACGTCACGTATACTACATCTCCAGGTAAGCGTCCTCAGCGGTACTATTTCGGACACCAAAATATATTGTTTTTAATCCCAGAATGAGGTCACACTTGTACTAGGTTGAACAAGAAACATAATCGATGTGTGTTACACAACGGCCAGAATCCTGACACTGTTAAGGGACAGAACTCTTCATAGTCAATATGGATGAATGACGCCGTTAGGCGAGCCGTGTCCAGTAACGGTAACGTGCATTCGACTGCACTATATACACTATCTTACGAGAGAGAAAAAACAAACAAAAAAGCGTTCTCTCCAAGGTGAGGACTGAGTTTAGTTTTACGCCGCATTCAGGAATATTACATGCATGGTGGCGGTCTGTAAATATCTGAGTCTTGGCCAGACAATACTGGGATCAGAGGCATGAGTATCGATATACGCTATTGGGATTCGATGACATGTGTCAACCACGTCAGCGAGCCTGACCACACAGTCCCGTTAGCTGCCTCTTGCGACAAGCGTGGGTTGCTGAAGATCAATTCCTACCGGATCCCAAAGTAAGGAATGTTTACGATAATTAATGTTTAAATTACTCGATCAAATATTTACTTCTGCAGGTACATACGAAGGCTGTGGAAGAAAAGTGACGGTGCCAATGACGACAAAACGCACCTTCACCATCGACCCTCTTGACGACAACTTATACAACCCATTCGACCTGCGTGAGCAGCCGGAAGTAACATGGGAGGCGGATGACGGCGCACTTTACACTGTAGTGCTGTATGACGCCGGTATTTTCTACACGCATGCGTTGTACGTCAACGTCGCTGGTGGACGACTACAGGGAGGAGAAGTATGTTGCATCTTAATCAGAAAACACTCATGCGTGGCGTCACAGAACTAATTTCGGGCACGTGGTATTGATCCAGTAACCGGATGGGTAATCATCTGACCATTTGGAGCCCGAATGTTACTCGCTATGTTTGCCTGGAACTGCTGGACTATGACTTAGCAGAGTATAAGATTTAATGAAATCGCAACATCAGCTGTTCATTAGTAATCCCTGCTAAAAGCACAGTCATTTGTGTGACTACGACAAAGCCAAATGCGTGGATCATAATTGAACGGCGATAACATCAGGTGAAAGGTGAACATTTCTTGCTAGGCCATGCATTTGACATGTATTTGACGTCATAACTTGCATCTACCCACTGTAGTTGATCTTGTAGTTGTAGATAATATTTTTGTTTTTCTCCCCCAGACTATCAAGTCTTATTTTGGTCCAGCGAGTCCCGTGGCTCGCACAAACCCCTACGTCTGGATGGTGTTGAGACAGCCGACGTCTCTAAACGCCACTGTCGTCACGGCGTTCTTCAACAATCATACAGCAGCCAATGGAGGAAGCATGTACCTCGACATGTTGGTGTCCCGATTCAACCTTACAGGTGAGAACCAAAGGAAGCAGGTTTACTTGCCTAACCAGTGCTTTGATCTTTGGTATAGATATTAAATTCTATGTGTTGGTGGTTTGCTGACCAAAACTTCATCATGTTACATTATGCCGTGATTTCTGTGAGATGGTCTGTTGTGTTCCCCCCTCCAGTGACAGTATCAGACTCTAAATAATGTAATCTTGACAACTGAATTAACACTTTTAATGGAATCATTAATTCCTCTTCACATGGAGCTGGTAGACTATACATTTTTAGTAAGTTAATTTGAAACATATTGTTTGGAAAAATGTGACCTTTTGTTACCACTATGACATTAAGGCCCCGTTTTATTCACCCCTCCCAAGATTAGGGAGAAGACTTACTTCATATGTCTTCATATTTTCTTTCAAACTATATGTTTTTATTCAAACTTTAGGTTACTATGTGTGGCTTTTCATATTTTATGTACAGATTCCTATGGCCTGAACGTCGTCAAGGTAACCAATGATGAATACGCTGCAGTGCTTGTCCGTGGAATGAAGTTTCACAACAGATGTCCTCACTACTATGGACAGTGTAAGTTATGGGTGTTCGTGTGTACATATTCTAGCCCTGTTTATTGTTAGAATATTGCTTAAAGTGAAACCCAACTCCCTCGCTCCTATACAGACTTCCCTTGTCTCATTTGCAGGGCTTGGCAACTACATTCAACAACGAGGAGGACTACCGTCACTTACCTCCCCTTTCGACCTTCGTATATCACTTGACGTCACCTTCACCGCCTCCCCAATAACGTATGAAGCTTGCTGCATGGGCGTGAAGAAGGGGTTGGTGCTTTTAATATTTTAGAAATACTATTGTACCAAACATGCTGATAAACACGACCTGGAGGAACTGTTTTCTCCAAATTGTTTTGCTGATCCACTTGTTCGAAACAGTTGTTAGGGATTTGACCACTTTGTACCCCATCAAAACGGACAACAGTGAATACTAAGTCAAGACCACGTTTGATAAGACATATAGTCCTGGTCAGACGGAGTTCACTGATGTCATCCACAGCATTCCTATGTGGGAACTGGTTGAAAGATTGAAGGCGAATTCACACAATCCATGTTATAGTGAGTGAGTGAGTGAGGACATATTTCAGCCATATGGTGACGATTCATGTTATAAAAAGATCCGCACGAGTGTGTGCACAGAATGTATGCCGTTGTTTCTGTTTTTAGAACCCTGTAGTATGTAGTATTGATATTTGTGGGAAGAAGATTCTAAAGTTAAATTGATATTTTCCCGCTACCAACGAGTTTCAGGGGTGGATCAGGGATATTGTATCGAAATACGTACATGATCCCAGTGAGTTCTAGAAAAAAAATATTCTGAGCCTATCTTCATAAGTCTGCCTTTATAATATATTCCTGCAAACTGAATTCACCTTTAAAATAATTAGGCTAATAATAAACGGATGTTCCTGAAATGATATCTCTTCAAAATTCATCTCTTGATATCATTGCATGAAGGTACTGTTATATTCTATATAGCACAGGGGTTCGAATCACTGTTCTGTAGAAAATTCATAACATGCATTTTATATAATGCGTGTAACAATAGAATTTTCTAAACTTATCATTTCCTCACCGATTTCGTTCAAATTTGAAATATATATGTTAATCATATAAAAATGTACGGTTACAAAAGTCCAGATTTATATATTCAAAAATTATTGCTCAAAGAGTGATTCGAACACCGATGATTCATAGTATGCGTATTTATTGTTTTAAAAAAGACAAAACAACAACAACAACAACAACAAAAAACCCAAACCTAGCGTCTGTTATGTGGTCATGTGTCTTCCTCTACATTCCAGCGCGGTCAACGTGACTTTGGATTATATGCACTCCGGCACTGTCGAAACCGTGGAGACTCGAAACACCCCGAATATCAACCTCGTTCCCACGGAAATCCTTCAAGCACCTGCAGTAACACTCAAAGGTAATTCACCCTGATTGCCTATGAAGTTGGTTTTGACTTTCAGCTGTCAATGGATACCAGGCGATTTAGAAATCAATTATATTTATTTCTAAACACAAACTGCCAGAAAACAAAAGATACATTCAAAATTGGATTTGACTGAACCATAACAAACCTCACCGAAACGTTACCGGTCTGACGACAGTCGCGGAAAGACTACAAAATGAAAGTCCCAAATACATTCCTTATCAAACATATATACCACTGTGTTACCATATATATTTTTGTTTAGGCTCTAATAGACATGGGCATATGCCCTCTTTTGCAAAACATACAAAATAATTTTGTTGTATGTTTGTAGCACGTCCTTTTATCTAGGGTTGCCTCATCGGTACATGTGAAGTCAAACTGCTGTAAAACTGCGATATGGCAAACATATCGACTTACTGTCACAAAAGGTCACAAATAATACAGAATAAATCCATGCTTATTAATATATGTTGCTTAATAGGTGCTGTCGACGGTGGTAAAACTTACCATTCATTACTTTGGTATGACCTCACTATCTGACTTTGTTGTCTACGATGAAAGGCGTTTAGATTTTCCGGTGTCAGGCTCGATTGTCTCCTGTACAGGTTGCAACTATGATCAGGGTTGCGGCCCTTAGTTGCTCCCGAATCGAGTGATCGTGGGATCGAACCGCCCTTATTATGACCACCCATTATCAGAAGTTTCACAAAAGTCTAAACAGAGCTGTATCACTTCTGGAATTCGTGTCACATCAACCTGACACCCAGTGGTTAAGGCGTTTCCTCGGCACGCTGCAGACCTGTGTTCGATTCCGCACATGTATATAATGTGTGTAGCTCATTTCTGATGTCCCCCCATCACAACAGTGCTGGAATATTATCATTGGAATAAGTGGTGTAAGACCATACTCACTCACTCAAGCTGTTTTACTATGTAAGCCAAAAACGTGATTCCTATATCTCACACTTTATTTGCTGCCAAAGTATCAACTGTTTCAAACAATCCACCCCTTCAGTATATTTCTCATTTTTTCAACCTGGCGTTATTGTTTTTACAGACAAGGAGTTCACGCTGATCATGTATGACGCCAACCCTGAACTCAACATGACCAAACAGGACTCGTATGTTCATTGGATGATCGTCAACATCCGGGGTACTAACATCACTTCCGGTGACGCTGTGTATGACTGGCTTCTTCCCATGACTTCAAGGTTGAACACGCTCTACCTGTTTGCATTGTTTGAACAGATGGCTCCTGTAAACGTTTCCTCTGTTACGTCATATACTGGAGATGATTGCCGTGAATTTGTTTTGAACAGGTGAGTTTGTATGCAGTAATTGAATTGAATGAACCTTCCCTGCTGGTTTCGACATTGGTTTGTCTGGTACTGTTCGACTATATGGCCACGGTTTGTAAATGTTCCAGTCTGGACAATCCAGTGACTGGTATAGTGAGCAACTAGCCTGAACGCCCTATCCCTTTAGTCGCCTCTCGTGATAAGCATAAGTTTTTGAAGCCCGGATCTTCAGGAGTCCGATCATTGTTGAGCTGTAGTGATTGTTAAAGACTGACTGTAATTAATGAATTTTGCACATTGGAATATTTAAATTTAACGTGTTTCTTTTTTTTGTGACAGGTGCAAATTTCAGGCCGGCGATTTTATTCGCGAAAACCAACTATCCCTCGTCGGTTTAAGGTATCTAAAGATCGTTCCCGACACCTATCGGCAGTATATGTCCTACTCGGTGGCTAAACTCCAAAGCAAAGAAGACGCATGCAAAGACACATCCGGGTATGCTGATCCTTGTCCGACATCCGGTTCAGAGAAAATGACATCATCCGCCATCTTTGTTTCACTCCTGACAGTGATGGCAGCATACATGTCAAAACGGAAGTGATCATCATTTCAGATGGCATTTGGCCGAAAGACTCTCAAGAATAGTTTGATCATGCTAAAAATGCAGTATTCCACTGTAATACGGAAGCATATGGAGAGTGTAAGATAGAGGCGGGTTACTTCCCTTGTTGTTCTAGGATCCGCTGGGTCGAATCCAACAATTAACTTGATTAAAATCCTTTATAAAATTGTCAACATCACAGTTGAAACACAATATACATCTTCACTATTGTGAAACGGGTTTTTTTGTAAATAAATTTTTTCTTACATTCGGGCTCTTGTTTCACAACGTAGCTTAGTTGAGACGCTAGACCAAAGGCTGATACTTCCATGGTCGTAAACTGGAACTCCAGATTAGATTACGTACGTTGCTTTGTTGGTTAACCCCGCATTCAGCAATATCTCGGCATTATGTCTGTAAATAATCGTGTCTGAGCCAGACAGTCCAGTGATCCAGTGCCGGGGGGCACAAGATCAATGAACTTCACAAATTAATACCAAGTGCGGAATCGACTCTGTTCTTCAGCCTAACAAGCGAAAGCTTTAACCTTTAGACTGCCTAAACATCTCAGACCTGATGAAGAAGGCTAAATTTGTATATTTTGTGAATGGGTTTTCAGATAATTCTATTGAAAAAATCATGGCTCTTCATGTTTCCATATTTAATGCATAAACCATCCTCAGGTAACTTTGCCAAAGATACTCGAAATCATTTTAACCTATTACCTTCTTACTCTTAATGAATCTGAAATCCTGTTCATGGCTTTTGTCTGAATCATTGCGTGATGTGGAAGCAAGGTGCACAGTTATGGTGTAAGGTTGTACACGAACAATCTGTACACGATTACTGATGTAATCTAAGCACACATTGTTCGGCACCTTCAGCTGAAGCTTTATTTGTTCCTAAAGTAGTCCCACTTTATTATGCCCACAGACCTAAAACAGGCGCGTAGCAAGCAGTGCAGTTGTGTCGTGTAACCCCATTGGTTGCAAAGCTTTATATGAAGATAGGATTGTGGGCTTGCTCAACATTTTCGCAACAACGATGAAAAAAGCGGTTGCTTTTTCATTATGTTTGCTATGTGACTGAAACTGCAATTAGATTGGTCCATTATATCGACACACAGGATTGTTGCAAAATGGGACTGAGAAAGTCACTTTATTTCTCGAATAAACACAGCTGATTACTATCAGACATGTCCAAGTCACACAGAATAGGAAACACTAGATGGTCGCGAAGTGGAAAACCTGTAATGAAAGGGAAACCATTCTTATCAAGGACCTTTAAATATGTTGATTGTCAAAATGACAATGATTGTAAAATGACATCAATAAATAAACAAAATATGGTTCGTGGAAAAAGTGAAAGGCTACAACATCAGCAAATCCTCGTGGAACACCTTCAAACTCAACGGGGCTGTCATAAATCTGACCCACAAGCCGATCTCGGATGTTTCTGTACCTTGCGGCCTGGTCCCTCAGAGTGACCAGCATCTCGCCACAGAGATATCCCCCAACAGAGAATCCATGGATCATGAGGGGCTTATCACGTCTGCTGCTTTCATCCAGAATGTCAATAACCCTCTGCATGACACCCTGTGCCTTTTTAGGTTGGATCACTTTGCTGGGAGGAACCTGAACACTTAGTACGTCAAATCCTTTGCTCAGATGCAGGTTTCCATATTTATCCAGATGACGCTTCTTCGCCATCATCCAACCAACCAGGACTACCAGTGGCCTTGACCTTGAGAGTGTTCCATTGGTACGGATGCTGCGAAGCTCAAGGTTGGATGCAAACTTGACAGAGTCTGTCACAGGAGCACTTGAGATGAGGCGAACACACTGGATGGAGTTGGACATCTGGAACAAAAGAAGAAACATTAAATGCAAGGAAATGCTGTTATTAATCTGTACCAGAACCTTGACATCATCCCTCTAAACATGGCTGGAAAAAGACGGTAAATAGTGAGCAGTTATTGTTATTGTTATATGTTATAATATTGTTATATCGTATGCCAGTTTTCGTAATACTTCATCATCCTTAAGGCCAGGAAACCCAGAACACTTGGCATGGCCAGGGCGAGCTTTCAGTACTTGGTCTTCAGCGCCCTGATCCACCATATAACAGATATAATACTAGGTTGGTCACAGGAAGACCCCGGTTTGATTTCCCACATGGGTACAACGTGTGAACCCCTTTTCTGGAGTCCCACCATGGAAGTTTGAGAAAAACTGCTAAGTAACTCACTCACTTACAAACGGTATGACATTAGATTATGGGATATGAGAGAGCGGGCGGCGTTTATTCCCCTTTTAAGAATATTCTGGCAAGACCACTGGGTACCTCGAAAGGTCTTGTACCCCATGAAGGGAACTGAACACGGTTCTCCTTAACCAGTTGAATAACCCACAGCCACACTGGGATGAGTGAGTGGGTTAGTGAGTGAGTGAGTATAGTTATACACTGCTTTCAGCAATATCAAAGCGGGGACGCCAGAAATGGCTTCACACATTCTACCCATGACGGGATCGAACTGGGTTTTCAGCATGACAAGCCAACGCTTTAACCACTATGCTATCCCACCCCATCTTCATTGTCGTTCAACCCTCACTGAACCACTGTCACTAACTAATATGTTACCTCATCATCTGGGCATGGGTCACTCTAGCAAACTAGGTCACCGGGTCGTTCTGTAAAAGAGAATAAGATTCAAGCAACGAATGCTATGGATTGCTTCACATGCATGTAACGTAATTCCAATCCACCCATTACCAAATATTACATTTTAATGAAATAGTCACTATGTGATTGTGGTGTACCCTTCTGTTAAAACGGAATTCAGTCAGCTTCAGTTCGATCCTTGCACAAAGGAAGTTTCCACCTGCTACAATTCCACAAGGGGCTTCATAACCACGGTTACGGCATGGTAGGTATATCAATACGATGTCTGTACATACCTACGACTGTCTTCCTGGAAACGTAATGTACCACCCTGTAGCTATGGTAGGTTCTGTTCACGTGACTATATTTGTAATTATTTTGAAAATTCAACAAAATAATAAACAGAACTGGCAGAGGGGTTCTGTGACTTGTTTACATTCTGGCAAAATATGCATAAAGTCCAGTACGACTGGGAAAATGTATTTTACATACATACATACATACATACATACATACATACATACATACATACATACATACCTACATACCTACATACATACATACATACATGCATACATACATAGGAGTGAGTGAGAGTGTTTAGTTTTACGCCGCACCCAGCAATATTCCAGCTCTATGGCGGCGGTCTGTAAATAATCGAGTCTGGACCAGACAATCCAGTGACCAACAGCATTAGCATGACCACCCGATCCCGTTAGTCGCCTCTTACGACAAGCGTAGTCGTTTTTTATGGCAAGCATGGATTGCTGAAGGCGTATTCTACCCCGGGACCTTCACGGGTCTACATACATACGGAATAGCTATCAAATCTATTATTATCGTAAAGACATCGATTTGCAATGCATTTGGGGAAATCAAATCGCATAGTTACTAATTAACTCAGCGAAAAAGGTTTCGATACACAATGCATGGTAACTGCTTTCAAACCCGTTGTTACCTTTAACTAAAGCTATGGATAGTTAATGCATGGGAAATAACTACCAAATGTCAAGTTAACTTTAACAAAAATGTATCCATATCACTGCATGGGAAATAGCTATCAGGTCTAAAGTTATCGTTAAAGAAAATGTATCGATACCATGACATGGGAAATAGCTATTAAATCTAACGTTATCTTCAACGGAAAGGTATCGATACCACTGCATGGGGAATACCTATCGAATCTCAAGCTAACACACAGAAACGACATACAATACATACTCAATAGAACTGCACTGTTTCTCCTGTTTCATTGTCATGTAATATGTCTCTATCCCCAACAGTACCACTACTAAATTTGTTTTATCTTTTTCCGAAGTGAGTGTTCACTGGAAGAACTTGGCAAAAATATTCTTGCTCATGAGAGCTTTTGGAGTTGATTATTTTAAGCTTTGGGTAATTCAAAATCTGTCTCGTTACACGAGCGAATACACCACAACATAAAATTAATGGTATCGACGAACCCAAACACGTTGTCAAAACTTTACGACAGAGGCATTTGGACATTGAACTGAAATTACCGATTTGTTTAAATTATTTGTTACTTACTGGCGAGGACTTTTTCAATGCGCTTAGAGAACTTTGGCAGCTGTCTTTTAGATATCATCCGGTAGTACCTCCACCCCATCTGGATCCGGCGGCCGATACGCCGTCCCATTAGTCGATAGTTGCTGACTGTTAGGCGGAGGTGCTGGAGTGAGTGAGTGAGTGAGTGAGAGTAAATGAGAGTGAGTGTGAGTGAGTGAGTGAGTGAGACCAGACATCCACTGACCAACAACATGAGGATCGATCTGCCCAAATGGGAACCGATTGTCAACCAAGCCAGCGAGTCTGACCACCCGATCCTGTCAGTCACCTACTACGACATGCATAGTCGCCCTTTATGGCAAACCTGGGTTGCTGAAGGCCTATTCTACCCCGGGACCTTCACGGGTCCGGAGGTGCTGGAACATAAGCACGTTTGTATGGTTTGTATGCCCCACACTTGGCAATGCAATAGCTAGATGACGCGATCGGTGTAAATCAATCAGACAATCCAGTGATTGATTAACTGTTGATTAACGCCTCACTCACCAACATTCCAGCTATATGAATGCGGTCTGTAAATTATCCAGTCTGGACCTGACAATCCAGTGATCAACAGCATGACCATCCATCTATCAGTTGGATACGATGACACGTATCAACCAAGTCAGTGAGCATGACCACCCGATCAGGACACTAGCCTCTTACAACAAGCATGTGTTACTGAAGGCCAGTTCTTACCCGGATCTTCACTGGTAGACAATCTCGTGGTTTACATCATGAGCATCGATCTGCACAACAGGAATTTGATGTCATAATCAACCAAAGACGTCTCTTACAGCTTAATTTCCTGACTGAAGACCCATCATTGCGTAAGTCTTCAAGGGTCTGTAAACTGGAACATTGGATTCGTAGATGACCCCATTCTACACATACTGAGTATGCGGAAGTAAAGTGGATTTGTTGATGCCATTGACACTGTAATATTCAAGCCATCTGATCGAGTCTGGACCTGACAAACGCGTGGTTGATATTTAGAGCAACTATCCACATAGCGGCGGTACCATGAAGGCAAGCAACCTAGACACCTAGACCGACCAAACCAGGTTACTGGATTCTTGAGATCGTTTCAAACCCGCATATCCTAACAAAAGATACTTACAAAGCGTTTTAGTGTGTCAGTGGCGTACGTCCGGTAGAAATTGCAGTTCCGCACCACATGCTGTCTGTTCATATATAGTAGAACCTTCACTTGAGTACGGCTGTGTTTTAATGAGAAACATATATTCAGAATTTTTGCGAATGGGCAGTGTTTGAATGGCTGCACCAATGTCGATATGACTTTCGATCTCATTACACAGAATAACAATTATGGAGTTTAGTGTTCGGAGTTACGCCCCTTGGGTGTGCCAGAATGCTACTCACTGGGTTTCAAATATATCCGAATCACGGTTTTCATGACTTCGAGGTGGGAAGTAAGGACGTCTCATCTGCATTTAGCTGACATGTTATAAATACATGTATGTAATTTAAGTGCCCACTAGTTTCATGTAAAACACAACTTTAAAAGATGGCACTGTTCCTCTTATGGGCGCTCAGCCTAAAGGCTATGACGCCCAGACTGATCCCCAGTTAATGACAGGGGATGATACTACTGGAATATTGTTTAAAGTGGAGTAAAATGAAACTGCCATTACATTTAACAGCGCTGAATCCATTGTCATCTGATGACAGAAAAATTCGGATGAAAAATTCTTTTTTTTCCTATCAAATCGGAATTGTTTCTAATCGCTTTTGATTCTGTGCGCAAAATAGGGTTGCGCAACAGAGCTTAGAATGACATCATCCGCTCGTATATATGAAAACTGGTTATTTTCCTCTTTGTTGCGCAACTCGATGAATTGTTCTACAATTTGCTGGTGAGTAAAGACAGACCATAGTGGACTGAATACATACAGTGATAACTGGTGACATTCTGGAAAATGAGGATTTTAACTGTATCAATGAAATGAAAATAGTTCGGAACTAATTTACCCTCAATACTTTATTTGCTAGAATTTAAACACTATAGTCCTAAAATCACTTGCCTTATTTTTAACCACCCCTTTGTCATCTTCAGGAATCTTGCCAACTGCTTGTCGAAATAATGGGTAATCCACGCCTTCAGTGCATAGTCATCTGCAAGTGACAAGGTCAGTCAAGGACTCGTCACTTTACATTCTACATGGGTCTTACCCAAGGACTAGTCACGTTACAATCTACATGGCTTCACACATGTCGTATCCCGTTTGCGTAGATAGTGTGAGTTGAGTTTTCCGTCGCACTCAGCAATATTCCAGCTATATGGCGGTGGTCTGTAAATAATCGAGTTTGGACAAGACAATTCAGTGATGAACAGCATGAGCATCGATCTGCGCAACTGGGAATCCATAACAAGTGTCAACCAAGTCACCAAGCCTGACCACCCGATCCCGTTCGTCGCCTCCTACTACAAGCATAGTCGCCTTTTATGGCAAGCCTAGATTGCTGATATCCTATTCTACCCCGGGACCTTCACGGGTCTGCTTCCATGGATACTTGCGATACTGATCACTGGAGTGTCTAGTCCAGATTTGATTATTTACAGATCGCCGCCATATTGATGGAATGTCGCGGAGTGTGACGTAAAACAAACCAACCCACCCTTATTCATGAGTGGATGTAGATTCTGAACCATGAGTAAGTAAACACGTTCTACATGGATTTATGCAAGACTTATGCCCTCATATTTCCAATTATGTAGGTCGATACTTAGTATTGTAATCACTGGATTGTTTGGACCAGGCTCGATTATTTACAAACTGTTATCATGTACCTGAAATATTGCTGAGGGTTACAAACACACTACACAACACACTAATCTATATGATCGCAATCAAATCCCCTATACTTCTGTGAATTAAGAAAACGGAGCATTTGTCTGAATGATTCATTAACATTTTTCATCTTGTGGCTGTGGCTGAGCAGGCTAGGCGGCTGACTTCTGATGTGTGCTGGTGATTAGGTGTCTGACTCTGAGGGTGTGGGTTTGAATCCCGGGAGGGACTCAACCAAAGTACCAGAATTTGTGCTTTACTAAGAAAGTGTTACCCCGAATATGACATCTGTTACATTTGACCACTTTCTAAATGGCTTTGTGTAATCATAGCTTTCGGCCGTGGGAGCCGTGCCAATTTACACCAATTTACTTGTGGCATTGTGTAATCATAGCTTTCGGTCGTGGGAGCCGTGCCAATTTACACCAATTTACTTGTGGCATTGTGTAATCATAGCTTTCGGCCGTGGGAGCCGTGCCAATTTACACCAATTTACTTGTGGCATTGTGTAATCATAGCTTTCGGTCGTGGGAGCCGTGCCAATTTACACCAATTTACTTGTGGCATTGTGTAATCATAGCTTTCGGTCGTGGGAGCCGTGCCAATTTACACCAATTTACTTGTGGCATTGTGTAATCATAGCTTTCGGTCGTGGGAGCCGTGCCAATTTACACCAATTTACTTGTGGCATTGTGTAATCATACATTAGATATGCATACGAAGTATATGATATTACACATTGAGTCATATCCATAGCGTAATATAAAAGGGCAAACATGATAAACACTTCTACGTAAAACTGTTGGGAGAAGGATAGCAATATTCATGTTTACCAAACTTCACCTCACAGATATTACCAAATTTGTACAACAACGTGTACGTTACTGGTGGTGTCCTACATCTACAAACATCCACTGCTATTCAGGGTTAAAAGACTGTGTAACCTGGCGTGTGGTTTACTTTACATGGTATAATGAATTGAAAGCGGATGCACTATATACTATAAAGAAGATATTCTTTATCGGAATACTCAACTTTTCTTGGAGAGGAGGTATCTTTGTGCACGTCGTCCTGCGCGGTGTCGTCCATGCGAGACAGATACTGCCACCATGATGACGCAGAACAGCACCACAGTCCTCATACTAGAAGAAAATGAATTTAGTAAAACATTATTAGAATCTTCATCTTTAGCTAACAAAATTGACGGTGACTTCCGGAAAAATGGTGTGTCCAAAATGTAAAATGGCGTGTCAAATCAGCAACATTGTATAAAATAACTTACACTGCTGCAGGGCTGGGCTTGATTTTGTTTGGCTTTTTTTGTTTTGTTTTTCCTTACAGTGACTACAAAAGATATGTAATCTGCAGTCAAGTAACATGGCAACAATCAGTGTTTACTGACGAGGGTGGATAATCTGTAGGCTGAAGACTTAGGATTATTTTTTTTACAAAGGTTAGACTGATCGATTGTCGCACGGTACAAGCTGAAGTGAACAATGGCGACTGGAAATCTGTATAACTTATAGAATACTACTGCTAGATTAAACATGTGGCATTGAGTATGTCTCCTAAAAGGTAATCACGACTATGGAATATACACGCCATAAGGTCAAACTTGGTAACTACCTGTGAGGATGTTATTGACGGCCGCAGTGATTCAGTAGTCGTAGTGCAGAGCGGACCCATAACCAGTATTTAGAATGACGTAGATCTTTAAGGTGACCAATCAGCGTATGACGTCCAAAAGGTTGTGGGAAAGTGCTCGCGCTGGCTCCCGGCTCCCGGCTCCCGGCTCCCGGCTCCCGGCTCCCTTTGCATTATGATAGAGACGGGCCCAGTTTATATCAACTAGACGCAATCGTGCAGGATAAAATAAGATATGAGAAGCTTTGGTTCCTCAAGGGAAATTTCTAACTCCGATTGACGAATAAACCCAACCATCATCAGCAAATTTGAAATTCAAACAGGTGGTTAAATGAGATCTACGGTCATTTGTATAAAGTGTGAAGAGGGCAGGGGACAGGACACAGCATTGAGGAGCACTGACACTCAATAGATTACGACCGAATTGACCAAAACTTGTTGCCATCGGTTAGTTAAGATGGCCTCTACCCATTTAATGATGTTACTATTTACGTCCATGTTGAATACTTTTCTTATCATCAAATGTGGCTGGATTGTATTGAAAGCAGATGAAAAGTCCGCGAAGAGGAGCCTTACATAAGATTTTGAATTGTTCAGATGAATATACATCTTAAGCAGCAGTGAAATGAGTGCACCTTCTACCTCGCGTCCGGCCCTGTAAACAAATTGCAAAGGATCCATTTGATGTCCAGTATTTTGCAACATTAAGATCAAGATAATTCGCTCAAAGCATTTCATGATTATTGGAGTAAGAGCCACTCGGCGGTAGTCATTAATTATTGAATGTTTTGACTTTTTGGGGTCAGGGATTTTATGTGATGTTTTCCGAATTGCTGGTACATGATGGGCTTATGAAAGAACCGTTCCAAACTGTTCACCACGATACATTGATGGGGGTCTGAGGAACATTGGGCCTATAATTCACAAAGTTCAGACAACTATTTTTTCCATGCTTGTCCAGTTCCAACCTTGTAATTTAGTAAAGATGAGTAAGATGACAAGAGTTATCGCCCCTTTGGAATAACACGAGCACTTGTCCCCAAACCAAAGAAAACTACCAATAGTTTATGGCCTACTAGATGCCCGAACACCTATTAAACTTTAAATGATCAGACAACCCGATGGCCTACTTTTCTCTTTCCATATGTAAGATGTTTAGCCCTAAATTATGTGGGGTTTATGCGGATATGAACAGGTCGGCGAAACCTCATCATCCGGTATCATTCAGAATTTTGTTCCTACTATTTCAGGTGTTTCGAGGATTCAACACAACCATATATTGTGACGAGTTTTTTCTGTGCAATTTGAAAAACGCATTTGGCAAAAATGACACCTCAATATCTCTAGAATATTCTGGTTACATTGTCTTGGTCATATTCAGCATTTGACAATGAACAGTGTTGTTAGACTGGTCTGAGTTGACCTAGGCTATATATATTCAGGCCGAGTGTGGTTGGATGCGTATCATACAGTTCAACAAACGTGTTCACGAAAAACGTTTTCCTGTCAGATCTAAGTAGATCACTCGCTTGTGTGGCTTTGTTTGACACATTTCACATGAATTAGTAGTGTACATTTTGACTTTGCTCATTTGCAGTTGTCATAACAGGCCTATTGGAAGTTTGAAGTCACACAAACCTTACAGTTGACTGGTGAAGTGTGTATCATGAAGCAAGCATGTACCGTATCACAAGTATCGTGAATAAATCAATGTGGATACGGATTACAAAACGGCTACATCACTGCCGCGGTGTAATGGACTGAGAGCCAGTCCAGAAAATTGGTTCGATACGCAGGTTCGATACCCAGGTTTGATACCCAGGCTGTCTCATAAAAAAAGACGTTGGATATATACTTGGATCTGAGGCTTGTCAGCGCGAACTCCATTGTGTCTTTGGACCCGTGAAGGTCCCGGGGTATAATAGGCCTTCAGCAACCCAGGTTTGCCATGAAAGGCGACTGTACTTGTCGTAGGAGGCGACTAACGGGATCGGCTGGTCAGGCTCGCTGACTTGGTTGACACATGTCATCGGTTCCCATTTGGGCAGATCAATGCTCATGTTCTTGATCACTGGATTGTCTGGTCTGGTCTGGTACAGACCGCCGCCATATGGCTCGAATATTAATGAGTGCGGCGTAAAACTAAACTCACTTGCTGTGTCTTTGTATATATATATATGAATATCAGCAGCATCTCAGGGGGTTGCAGTGTAGCACCAATATATGTTGTTTACATGTACATGAGGGTGGTGGGGTAGCCTAGTGGTTCAAACGCGAAGACCTGGGTGCGATTCCCCACATGGACACAATGTGTGAAGCCCATTTCTCGTGTCCCCAGTCGTGATATGATAGACAGCATCATGCTGTCCCACACACGAGTTGCGTGGAAGTGTTCAGCTTGACATTGGGTTGGAGGGTTGTGGGTTCGAATCATAAATGCTTCCCCTGATGGTTCTTGGTATGTACTAGTGTGTTCCAACAAATGGTTAAGGACTTCGATCATTGGACTTAGACATTGAAACAATTAGACGAAGGCCCTTTACGCGCCCAACCGCTACCAGCCTTTAAGGAAACATACTTGACAGGGTGGTGAGGTAGCCCCATGGTATACGTGTCCATTTGCTGTAGGAGACCCTACTTCGAGTCTACATATTGATACAGTATGTGAGGTCATTTGTTGAAAAGCAAGCTCGTGTTGTCTCAAACGAAAGGTTTTCGTAACGATACCTATAATATCGCAAAGATAACTGCATTGATTCGTATGGTTCATTTATAGAACATGCAAAGTTGTGTCCAGAATTGGGCCCGCAGCTATGAAACACTTTTAGCCAACGATCGGCGCAGATGGGGTCGAATGCTTGTCGGAAGTGGGACAAGGTCGAGTGGTCTGAGCGCTCCCCCAACAAGCTTGTGCCTTAGTTTGGAACTTGGCCACGGTGTACGACATGTACTGTTGGTAGGTGTCGGGAATGATTCTCAGATGTCGAAGACCAACGAGGGAGAGATTGTTGTCACGGATGAAGTCGCCAGTCCGAAACTTGCACCTGTACGTTGCAAAGTTTTGAGAGTCAGTGCACGTTGTAGGGTGAGGTGAAATATTTGGATATTGCATTCAAGATTACTGCAGTCGCATAGCGACGCGTACTGACAAGGCATAATGAACCAAGCATAATGTGAATTTCAAGAATTAGGAACCACTACTACTGCTTGACAAGTATGAAATAGCCCCGACCTGACAAAAGACCTCAATTTGCATGTGTGGGAACGCCCTACAGAACATTCCATTTGAAACAAGAGGGAAACAGCTTGTCGTCTAAATATCGAAAAATTCAATTTCGTCGTGCGAATCGTGTCCTGATGGCGTCTTGCTGAACTAAACAGCTCTAAGAGACACGTGTGGAACAGTAGCGGTATTGATTTCATGGCACGGTCAGCATGTACTGCGCGTGCTTAATCGTCAATCTACCTGTAGCTACCAAGTGTATTCGTCCAGATTACTTTCCCCGCCTGCTTGTCACAAACTCGTTCACTGCTCTGGCTGATCTAATATTTGTCAAACAGTAGAAGCAGATCCTGCTTTTTCTGAAGGGACAAAACAGAGCACAGTTCGCGATACCTCTCTGTGCACGCAAGATGACCTACTGACAGATGAACAGTTTAATTAATTAAATTTTATCATTACCAATACGTCTCGAAGTAGAACTTAAAGGCGGGAAGAAATAATTATTGGTATGCATAGTCAATTCAACCTTCTGCTTTGGGTGTTGCTGAATGCGAGAGTGAGGGAGAGATAGGGATTGAGTATGGGATGTGTGATGGCGAATGTGTATCGGAGAGAGAGAGGGAGATCGAGAGTGCATGAGAACTTGAGAGCGTGGGAGAGTTGGAGGGGCAAAAGGACGATACTGAGAAGTAAAGTTAATGCGTATTTCATCGTACCTGAACTTGACTGTAGCACGGCAATTGGTTCCTGCGTAGGTCATCGGCGTTGTGGTGCTAATATGTGTCGTTTGCTCGAACAAGGCAAACAGGTAGAGCTGATTCAATTTTGTTGTCATGGGCAGCAGCCACTTATACACCTCGTCACCGGAAGTGATGTCAGTGCCCCGGATGTTGACGACCATCCAGTGGATGTAGGCGTTCTGTTTGGTATGACCCAACTCAGGTGTCGGGTCGAACATTAACAAGGTGTACTGCTTGTCTGGAAAAAAACAAACCAAAGCACTTTCATATTGGACGAACATTTGCATTAATTAGCATATCAGTATCCTCTGGGACAGTTACACCTTCTTGAGATTGGTGAGTGAGTAGGTGAGTTTAGTTTTACGCCGCTCTTAGCAATATTCCAGCAATATCACGGCGGGGGACACCAGAAATGGGCTTCTCACATTGTACTCATATGGGATTTTCAGAAAGGGGAGAGGAGGGGTTTCAATGGTCATCCAGTGAAATGAAGGAATATGAATATACTACTCTTGACACGTTATGCCAAATTAACTATAATCGGCTTTCTGTTTTGAGATGGAATATTGTTTCGCCTCTAAGCACTTGTGAAGCCCCGTGCATGTTACTGTTACAGGTTCAGACTCTGAAGTTGGGGAAAACCTAATCCACGATGACGCGAAGTGTCAAAGTGACTTGGCCAACGAAAGCACTGTTTACATGCAGTCGTGTCTGGGGAAAGCTGGTTTGATTGGTTGTTTGACGCCTCAATATCAAAGTTACGTGGCGGCGGTATGTCTATAATTAGAGTCTGGACCAGGCAATCAAGTGATCAACAGCATGAACACGGGTCTACGCAACTGGGCCTGACACTGGTTAACCAAGTTAGCGAGTCTGACCACATGATCCCGTTAGTCGCCTTTTACGACAAACATGGATCGCAGAAGACCTATTCTATCCCGAATCGATCTGGGAAAGGAGATGTATGCATCAGACGGGTTCTTTATTAATCTAATTCTGTAAACCTCTATCCATAAGTAATTATAAGAAGAGTACCGTTAAGAATGCTTCACTCACCTTTCAGCGTGACGGCAGGGGGAGCATACCGGAGCTCCATGGGTACCAAACTCACTGACGGGGTGTTCCGGGTCTCCACGGCCCCCAACAGATCCATGTTCCGGTAGTCCACGGTGATCTTGACGGGACTGGAACATGACATGCGATATTTGTGTGTTTTTCATGTTCAATACGGCATCTCACAGTATTCGGGTATTGAGGCATCCTCGATATCTCCATTGTTATACGTTCCGATGAATCTCCACTGTACCCTGGATGCATCTACGACAGCCCGATGAATGTATTACCTCCCTTTGCTGGCTTTTCATCCAGTCAAGTGTATACGTTGGGAAATTGAGCGAACCAATCACAACTGACTTTCGCTTTTTGAATTCTGTAACCGATTAAACTTGACAACACAAATCATGCACAGGTTCTCTGAAGGAGGCAGACGAAGTTCATGCATGCATTTTTTCAAAAATTTTCGGACCTATGGGTGTGTCTGTATGATTTCCCCAAAATCTGAACAAACGAACAAATCTCCGCAGCTGCGACCGCTATCTTCGTTGACCCTGGCAAGCTCGGTTGTAAAGGCGGCTTAGCTGATTGGCTATTGTGAGAATGCGGGGCCAGCAAAGGGAGGTAATAGATTTTGGAGGGCGAGCCGTAGATGCATCCAGGGATAGCGGAGACTTATCGGAACGTATACCCAGGAGATATCGAGGGTGGCAGTGAGGTAGCTTAGTGATTAAGCCGTTTGCTCCTGATACCGAAGGCCCGTTTCGATTCCCCACATGGCATATGTTGGATTTTTGCTCATAGCTATTCCAGCTATATAAATATGTCGCCTGGAAGCAAATTCTTGACCAATTCTGTGACTGGCGTAATGAACATCGATCCACGCACTGGGCGTACACGGACATATATCTATAGATCATATATACCCAGACAGACTGAATTTGTGACATCATCTTCGGTTATGCAGTGCATCATATATCATTTTGTTCTAGTGAGTGAGTTTTGTTTTATGCCACACTCAGCAATATTCCAGCTAATTGGCGGCGGTCTGTATAAAATCGAGTCTGGACCAGATAATGATGTGATCAACAGCATGAACATCAATCTACGCAAATGGGAACCAATGGCATGAGTCAACCAAGTCAGTGAGACTGTCCAACCAATCCTACGAGTCGTCTCTCACAACAAGCATGGGTTAATGATGCTCACTTCTAACACGGATCTTCACGGGTTGTTCTTTTCTATAACTACTGATTTTGTTATAATGGGTATCTGGATGGATCTACCCTCTCGAGTACAGAACGTCACATGACCAGTAGCTGATAGCTGGTGCAGTAAAGGTGACGTCAATAGAGACACTGAGGTCGAAGGGCAGCGACAGAGACGGTAGTCCCCCTCGTTGACTGATATAGCTTGTTAACCCTGAAACGTGAGATATAAATTATTAAGATAGTCCAACACACACACGTCCCACCACCCTACCACCGTCTCCTAATTACGTGATGCGAAAGCCTTTCCCTCATCACCTCGACCCAGATTGATGTGGTACAGTGCGAGTATCGTCCCACAGTCAAAAGATTACAAACAGGTAAAATGCCATCAAAAACAAATAAGAAAACACGTCTGATATGCTGAAATGACTTGATTTGAAAACATATTGCTACTTAACACGCTAGTTACAGAGAGACCGCATGAAAATTCACTAGCCCTCGGGACAGTGACTGTACCGATTTAATGGCCCGACTGGATTTTTACTAGCCACGGGCTGGCGTGCCAGTGACTATTTTGCACAGAGTTCGGTCGACTGCACATGATAAGACTTCAAGTTTTAAGCAATTTTGAAATTTTTAATTCATATTTTTCAAGAGGTAGTCTGGATGAAAGTCGCAAGCTGAGATCGAGAAAGCTGCTTACAGATTAGCTGGGGTCAACTTTGTAAAGTTAGCAATAAATAAAATCTGAATTTAATCAGATTGTGAAAGATCTCAATTCTGAATCAAGGAGTTCCGTGGTATCCTAGTCATGTCAGAACATTTTTGAAGATTTGAAGCCAGCTTACATTTGCCATAGTGGACAGGACACACGTTGAATGCCCCAAGATTTCTGTCGTAGACGGCGGCGTACTCGTCGGTGTTGGCACGGAAGGTGTTGAAACCGTACGACTTCGCTGACAACACACAAACAGTGGACTGTATTTTCTGACATTCATTTGTCAATCATTTTCAGTGTAAGACTTACGCAAAACACTATCTCATCGTGACAATATCCTATTTATGTCTCCTCGAGCTCTCTGAGATATATTCCTTGCATGACCTTGCTCAATGCCCTCGGATGATAATTTCATTTGACAATATAGAACAATCCCCGGGTCGTAAGAGTACAGGAGCAGTTATTGCATACTTATACCAGACCATATAATCGAGTACATGCTCCACATGACACTGCGGTATAACACCTCCCACGTGACACGGGAGGACATGCTCCACGTGACACTGCGGTATAACACCACCCACGTGACACGGGAGTACATCACCCACGTGACACTGCGGTATAACACCACCCACGTGACACGGGAGTACATCACCCACGTGACACTGCGGTATAACACCACCCACGTGACACGGGAGTACATCACCCACGTGACACTGCGGTATAACACCACCCACGTGACACGGGAGTACATCACCCACGTGACACAGGGGTATAACACCACCCACGCGACACGGGAGTACATCACCCACGTGACACTGCGGTATAACACCACCCACGTTACACCGGAGTACATCACCCACGTGACACTGCGGCATAACACCACCCACGTGACACGGGAGTACATCACCCACGTGACACTGCGGTATAACACCACCCACGTGACACTGCGGTATAACACCACCCACGTGACACAGGGGTATCACATCACCCACGTGACACAGCGGTATAACATCACCCACATGACACAAGCGAACATCCAGTTTACACAGGGGTATACCATGCGAGACAAGTGTACATGACTCACTCATTACCCATATGACACAGGGGTGACAGGTGACACAGGGGTATAACATCATCTACGTGACACAGGGGTATAACATCATCCACATGAAAAAGGAGTACATCCACTTGACACAGGGGTACATCAAGTGACACAAGTGTACATCACTCATTACCCATGACACCGGGGTGACACGTGACACAGGGGTACAACGTCATCAACGTGAAAGGGGTAGAACATCACTCATGAACGGAAGTTACACTATTCTTAAAAGTCAGGTCACGGAAGTACACCATAGACTGATCTGACACAGATTCCTCCCGTAGCAAAGGAGTACAATCAAATCACGTGAATCCGTACTACGTCATGATTTGATTTGACACGGGGAGTACACCATACATTCACATAACGCCAACATGCCACAGATGCACACGGGACAGTGAGGTAGTCAACATTTTAAAGCGTACGCTCGTCACACCGAAGACATGCTTCGAATCTCCACAACGTAACACAGACATACACAACCGATTCACGTGACACGGATGTACACAACCGATTCATGTGCCACGGATGTACACCATCAATAAGTGACCCGGAACACCATCAGTCATGTGACACAGAAGTACACCACCTCCCACGATACTCACTTGACAAGGCCAGACGAGAGATCACATCTTCTATGTACACTGAATAGTCAGCGTCAAAGAGAGACGCGAAGATTTTGATGACGTTGGTAACGTTGAGGGTTGTCGTCTGCTTCATCACAAGCCACACGTACGGGTTATCTCTTTTCACGGGTAAGATCGGACCGGCATAGGGATCGATCACCTGCAAGAAACGACATTGTGTACACTGGATACTTTGTATACAAAACCCGTGAAGATCCAGGTTGGAATTGGTCTCCAGTAACCCATGCTTGTCGTAAGAAGCGACTACCGGGATCGGGTGTCATCGTATTCCATAGATCGTTGATGTGTAGATCCATGCTGTTGATGCTGATCACTGGATTGGCAGACCCGATTATTTACAGACCGCGGAGTTAAACAACAAACCAACCATCCACTTACATAAAAGAGGATCTAAGAAAAGAAGTTACCCAAAGTCTAGCCTGCCCCCGCGCCGTCCTGTTCCTCTTACCTCCCAGCGCATTCATGCATGTAAGGCCAATGCCCATAAATATTATACTAGTAAACTGACGTAGAAAAGAAACTACACACCTGGTGCTTTGCGATCATCTTACAAAAATCAACATAAAGAAATTTGTTTGTGACTTGTTTGTGACTTGCGAGTGTCACATACTGTGTACTTATAGCTTTTGTACCAGCGCACGAAATAGTTTCCAAATTTTGCTTGCTTGTCTGACTAGCTATCCCTGAAAGTTACAAGCCCACACAACAATTCACAAGCCCATATATGAATTTCGAAAGTAAACCAAAAAAATACCCTCAAAGCGAAAATACCATCATTTATCAGACCATATCTTACATGATTTGAAAGTGTATTATAACTTAACAAGTCGGAAAGAGTGATACAAATGGCCCCATGAAAACCGGGCTAGTGACGGTGGAGATTTAGTGGCCCGACTGGATTTTAACTAGCCACGGGCTAGTGGGCCAGTGACTTTTCGCACACTGTTTAGTACGTCAGTTTGTTTAAAGGAATGTACACTTGTACACTTACATCTCCACCCTGCAGTCTGCCGCCCTTCACGTTGATGTACAAGGAATGCATGAAATACAAGCCAGCGTCGTACAGCATGACAGTATAGAGGGCGTTTGCCTCCCCTGGCCACGTCACTTCCGGTTTCTCACGCAGGTCGAATGGGGCATAGACGATGCTGCTTAGAGGGTTGATGGAGAATGATTTTGGGGTCGTCAGTGGCGCCGCTACCATCTTGCTACATCCTGGGTATACCCCTGTGTTGTATAGCATTGTTAATAACAGACAGCAATACTGGATTACCAAACACCTGTGTTGTATAGCATTGTTAATAACAGACAGCAATGCTAGATTACTAAACACCTGTGTTGTATAGCATTGTTAATCACAGACAGCAATACTAGATTACCAAACACCTGTGTTGTATAGCATTGTTAATAACAGACAGCAATACTAGATTACCAAACACCTGTGTTGTATAGCATTGTTAATCACAGACAGCAATACTGGATTACCAAACACCTGTGTTGTATAGCATTGTTAATAACAGACAGCAATACTGGATTACCAAACACCTGTGTTGTATAGCATTGTTAATAACAGACAGCAATACTAGATTACCAAACACCTGTGTTGTATAGCATTGTACATCACAGACAGCAATGCTAGATTACCAAACACCTGTGTTGTATAGCATTGTACATCACAGACAGCAATACTAGATTACCAAACACCTGTGTTGTATAGCATTGTACATCACAGACAGCAATGCTAGATTACCAAACACCTGTGTTGTATAGCATTGTACATCACAGACAGCAATACTAGATTACCAAACACCTGTGTTGTATAGCATTGTTAATAACAGACAGCAATACTGGATTACCAAACACCAAACACTCACGGTCTGATCCGTCTCCTGAAAAGGAAGGAAGACCACATAAAGTGACTCGTAGTCACTTGTATATTACTCAAAATAATCCACCATCGGCGGTACAAGAGTAGAACAAAGAAGTACAAACAAAATGTACAAGGTGACTGATGATAGATCAGTTAATGTGTTTACAAATAATCTTAATGAACTTGGATACATTTTAAGAGTTGATATTTTACTTGAAAAAGCTGACGGTATTAGCTTCTTTTAACAATGATTTACGCATGTCTAAAAAATAATTACATTTTAATAAATAGTGACACTCATCTCCAATCAAATGTGAAAGTTACAAAATATCTGTTCTTTTGGGTATTTTTCCATCTCCCAGTTTCTGTGGGATGGTCTAACTTTTATGATAAACAACGGTTAACAAGATACAGGTACATACCTGGCACTGTAAGTGTGTACGTGACGTTGACGACGAAGTCTACGCCGCTTGTGTCAGTGGCAGCGTCCCCCATCAGTCGTGTTAGGAGGGACGTGCGGGAGGGCTTCTTGTTTTGGCATAGCAACGTGCCGTTCATTCCATGGGGACATGTGTACGTTGTCCCGAACCAGTAGGCCGAGGTGTTGACGTACAGAGACGTCATGGCCGCCAGACACGCAGCGTCATAATGGTCGCTGCACACGTCGTTGGCGTTAATACCTGGGGTTGAGTTGTATCATTAAAACATGATGGCTGGTACAGTGAGCGCCTTAACTTCTTTTGAGTAGTGTAGCAATGAATCTAACGGCAACACACAAGACACCTTGAGGAGTTTCAGCTCTGTAGCGACAGGATCATGTCCTCGTTTCAAGTTGTCTGGCAAGTGTTTAAATAAATACTCTCACACTGACTCAGGTCATGATAAACCCTAATTAAGTCAGATCATACTTGCTATTACCAGGGTTCCGTCTCTAAACGATCAGTGCGCTACGACTGTCTATATTTCACTATAGGATTTACGACAGCCGTGGCGGTACTATAGATTTCCACAAAGCTAGATTTCCACGACTGGCATTAGTCTATGTTACATATTGGAGTTAAGATCACATTAGTTATACGACTGTAGTAGATATACATGGGAGTTACGATCACATTATCTCTACAACTGCTACAAGACTATCTTTTAAATGAGAGTTACGATCACTTGATTCTTACGAAGGTCTATGTTAAAATACAGAACGTTGGGTGGCCTGGTGGTTACAGTGTTCGCTCGTCACGCCAGTGGCAGGAGTTCGATTGCACAAATGAGTACAATATGTGAAGACCATTTTTTGGTGTCTCTCGTAGTGATATTGCTGGAATGTTGTTAAAATTGTTTTAAAACCAAACTCGCACACTATGTTCAAGTATTAGTCTTACCTTCACTTTAGTATTTATACTGTTATATATAGCTGTGTGCTATATATTACGATGACTTTACGTAGTTACGCCTCGACTGTCGTAGGTCCGAGATTCCTTTGTTCAAACGCACCTTGATCCTTGTTAGTTGGTTTGAAACACTATCGGGAACTGGGTCCCATTTCACAAAGCTCTCGTAAGCCTAAGATGTCGTAACCTTTCTCTTAGCGTTCGTACCTACTATGTATACAGTACACGAGGTACGAATGCTTCCTGAATAGTTACGAGATCTTAGACCAACGAGAACTTTTTGAAACTTGGCCCTGGGGAACCATTTGTTCCCAGGTCCACTATGGATTTAGATGAAGCTGCTTTTCAAAATATTTTCAAAGTTACGGCAAAGCACATGCGACGAGAACCATACTCACGTAAGACGACCGCCAGTAAGAGCGACAACAGGGTAGGTACTCCCTTCATGCTCGTGCCTTCAGTGTGCCTGTGTGGTACACTTATGCACATAGACTACATACGGGGTTAAGATGGCCCATATATTGCCCTTTGTGATAAAAACGTCTTCAGAATATGTGGATTTGCCGTGTGCATTCGCTGGAAGAGTACACGAATCGAATAAACTCAATTTTGACTTGCTGAAGAATTGAAATTGATGAGGGCTAAATCTAGTCGCCAAGTATATAATGACAGAATATAGCAAGGTGTTTCTTTTTCCCCATTTTGTCTCTTAGATGCGTCATCTTAATATACAAAATTTTATATAATTAAAAAAACTCTGGTATATGAACACAGGAGCAACAGCAACTATACCTCTCAGTTGATTTTTTTTTTCAGTATATTTTATAATTGTTTTCAAAGCTTATGCAGGCGGTTAAATGTACAGATAATGAGCGATGTTTCCGACATGACAGTAAAACTGGTTGTTATACCATGAAGGCATATTTAATTGATTTAAACCTTTAAAAATGCAACATGTATCGCATAATGCAAATTGATTGGTTTCGTAAGGTTGAAAATCAATCAATGGCTCGGCAACATTTTTACGGAAGCCTATTAGGGCCACGATTTGCTATTATTTGGCATCTTGTATCTTGAAAATTCAACCTCCTGTCTTGAACATACAACTTAGTATCTTGAAAATTAAACTTAGTATCTTGAAAACTTAACTTACTATCTTGAAAATTCAACATCCCATCTTGAAAATTCAAATTAGCTTTGTTGAATATTCAAGTAAATATCTTGAATATTCAACTCGGTGTCTTGAAGATTCAACTTAGTATCTTCAAAATTCACCACCTCATCTTGAACTTTCAGCTCTTCATCTTGAAAATTTTCAAGATACAAGATGCCGAATAATAGCAAAGCGTGGCCTTAATAGGCTTCCGTAAACTCAGCGTCCGTTTTCACACCAAGTATATTTCGTTTCGTTTTATCTAGACAGTTGGTATTGGTGACAAAGACCATTTGAAATTTGATTCTAAGATGTTTGATGAATTCAGTGATGCATTTGTCGCAGCTGACTATGAAATATACGTGATGTCACTGGCGTCTCAATACCGGCCTTCTCGAAACGTGATTTTGCAAACACTATCCAATATGGCGGGAAGCGCACTTCGGCCTTCGTGCAAGAGTATTTTCGAAAACATCCCAACCGATCCTGGGTTCATCGGTGACGTTTCAGAATTATCATTACTGGTTACATGAAATCTTGATATGAGTGATCGTTATTATGCTGTTTTTGAAATTCAATACTCCCAGTAATTATCCGATTTTCACATTTCAAGACGCTCTGAACCGCCATTTAGTATCGTGTGAAAAATAGCGACATTTACGATGAAGCCTATTTTGTAAGGCAATTTTAAGCACTTTAGCTTGGTCTGAGGTAATAGTGGATGGTATCAAGAAACAGGAAATTTTCCGCAGAATTCAAAACTGTGAAGTATATATATATGTGCGTGGTATATTATTTGACTTCAAAGTGAGGGGTGAAGAGGAAGGATGTATATGTCCCTGTGGCATCCAGCGGGGTAATGAGATACGCCATGCATGGCGTCACAGAACTAATTTCGGGACGTGGTATGGATCCAGTAACCGGATGGGTAATCACCTGACCATTTGGAGCCCGAATGTTATTCGCTATGCTTGTCTCGAACTACTGGACTATGGCTTAGCAGAGTATAAGATTGGTTTTATCGAACTACTGGACTATGACTTAGCAGAATATAAGATTGGTTTCATGAAATCTCGACATTAGTTGTTCATGTTCATAAGAGCATAATTACGACAAACCCAAATTCGTGGATCATTATTGAACAGCGATGACATCAGGTGAAATGTGAACATTTCTTGCTAGGCCATGCATTTGATATGCACTTGACGTCATACTTTTCATGTACATCTACCCACTGTAGTTTCACGATAAAGAGATTAACGTCAGTCTTGAGATCATACTTGTTTGTTTTTCTCCCCCAGACAATCAAGTCTTATTTTGGTCCAACGTGTCCCGTGGATCGCATAAACCCTTAAGTCTGGATGGTGTTGAGACAGCCGACGTCTCTAAACGTCACTGTCGTCACGGCGTTCTTCAACAATCATACAGCAGCCAATGGAGGAAGCATGTACCTCGACATGTTGGTGTCCCGATTCAACCGTACAGGTGAGAACAGTCGGAAGCTTGACCAGTGCTTTGATCTTTGGTATAGATACTATGTGGTTTGCTAGACCAAGAAGTTATCATTTTACATAATGCCGTAATGTCTATGAGATGGTCTGTTGTGTTCCCCCTTCCAGTGACAGTGTCAGACTCTACATAAACGGTCGACAAGGTAACCAATCATGAATACGCTGCAGTGCTTGTCCGTGGAATGACGTTTCACAACAGATGCCCTCACTACTATGGAACGTGTAAGTTATGGGTGTTTATGTGTACATATTCTAGCCATGTTTATTGTTAGAATATTGCATAAAGCGACGTAAAACCAAACTCACTCGCTCTTATACAGACGTCCCTTCTCATTTCAGCCATATGGTGATGATTCATGCTATAAAAAATTCCGCACGAGTGTGTGTATAGAATTTATACCGTTGTTTCTATTTTTAAGAACCCTGTAGTATTTTTTGAGTTTTGATATTTGTGGGAAAGTTCTAAAATATATATTTTCCCGCTACCAACGGGTTTCAGGGGTGAATCAGGGATATTGTATCGAAATCTTCATAAGGAAAGAACCCATGTCTGCCTTTAAAATATATTCCTGCAAAATGAATTCACCTCTAAAATAATTAGGCTAATAATAAACGGATGTTCATGAAACGATATGTCTTCAAAATTTATCTGTTAATGTCATTGCATGAAGGTACTGTTATATTCTATATAGCACAGGGGTTCGAATCTCTGGTAGAAAATTCACAGCATGCATTTTATATAATGCATGTAAGAATAGAATTTTCTAAACTTTTCATTTCCACACCGATTTCGTTCAAATTTGAAATATATGTTAATCATAACATATAAAACAATGTACGATTGCAAAAGTCCAGATTTATATATTCAAAAAATATTCTCCAAAGAGTGATTCGAACACATGTGATCCATAGTATGCTTATTTATTGTTTAAAAAAGGACAAAACAACAACAACGACAACGACGACGACGACGACACCGACAACAACAAACCCCCAAACCCAGCGTCTGTTTTGTGGTCATCTGTCTTCCTCTACATTCCAGATCGGTCAACGTGACTTTGGATTACATGCACTCCGGCACTGTCGAAACCGTGGGGACTCGAAACACCCCGAATATCAACCTTGTTCCCAAGGAAATCATTCAAGCACCTGCAGAAACACTCAAAGGTAGTTCACCCTGATTGGTTTTAACTTTGACATAGCGCCAGTGAGCAGTTGTCGATGGATACCAGGCAATTTTAAAAATAATATTTCTAAATACAAACTGCCAAAAAGCAAAAGATACATTCAAAATTGGATTTGACTGAACCATAACAAACCTCACCCAAACTCTACCGGTCTGAACTCAGTCGCGGAAAGAGTACAAAATGAATGTCCCAAAAGCATTCCTTATTAAATATATTACCACTGTGTTGCCATACATATTTTGGCATATTTGTAGGCTCTAACAAACATGGGTGTATGCCCTCTTTTGCAATATATACAAACGCTGACATGGTTGACACATGTTATCAGTTCCAAATTGCGCAGATCGATGCTCATGTTGTTGATCACTGGGTTGTCTGGTCCAGACACGATTATTTACTGACCGCCGCCATAAAGCTGGAATATTAATGAGTGCGGCGTAAAACTAAACTCACTCACTCACTGTGACTTTGTGGGGTATCTGTATATGCATATCAGCAGCATCTCAAGGGGTAGCACCAGTATCTGTTTGAGTTAGTACATGTACATGAGGGTGGTGGGGTAGCCTAGTGGTTCAAACGTAAAGACCCGGGTTCGATTCCTCACATGGGTACAATGTGTGAAGCCGTGATATCGCTGGAATATTGCTAAAAGCAGGGTAAAACAATGCTCACAAATTCATGCTGTCTCACACACGTGTTGCGCGGAAGTGTGAAGCCCATTTCTCGTGTCCCCAGTCCTGATATGATAGACAGCATCATGCTGTCCCACACACGTGTTACGTGGAAGTATTCAGCTTGACATGGGGTTAGAGGGTTGTGGGTTCGAATCATAAATGCTTCCCCTGATGCTTCTTGGTACGTATCAGTGTGTTCCAACAAATGTTTCAGATGTTAAGAACTTCGATCACTGGACTTAGACATAGAAACAATTAGATGCAGGCCCCTTACGCGCCTAACAGCTACCAGCCTCAAAGGAAACACATTTGACAGGGTGGTGAGGTAGCCCTATGGTATACGTGTCCGCTTGATGTAGGACGTCCTATTTCGATTCTACATATTGATACAGTATGTGAGGCCAGTTGTTGAAAAGCAAGCTCTTGTCGTCTGAAAGGAAAGATTTCCGTAACGAGACCTGTAATAATATTTTCCTCGAGGGATCCGTGGTGAAGCAGCATCGAAGTATGGTTTCAATATGGTATATGCTATATATATGAAATTATAGGGGCAGAAATCCGTCAGAACCGACCTTCGATAGCCTGCTTGTCCTCAGAGGATCGGGCTCGGCTGACACTAAAACGTATTGTCATCGCATCCCAACTGCGTAGGTCGATGCTCATATTGTTGATCACTGGAATGTCTGGTCCAGACTCGATTATTTACAGACCACCGCCATATGGCTGGAATATTGCTGAGTGTGGCATAAAACTAAACTCACTAACTCAACGGAAAGAAGGCCGAACAATATCACATTGGTTATTTCCTATGTTTTACACAGAAATTCCCCACGTAAGCGTGAGGGACCGGAGAATTCCTTCGCAAAGATAACTGCATTGATTCATTAGCTTCATTTATGGAACACGCAAAGTTGTGTCCAGAATTGGGCCCGCAGCTATGAAACACTTTTAGCCAACGATCGGCGCAGATGGGGTCGAGTGCTTGTCGGAAGTGGGACAAGGTCGAGTGGTCTGAGCGCTCCCCCAACAAGCTTCTGCCTTAGTTTGGAACTTGGCCACGGTGTACGACATGTACTGTTGGTAGGTGTCGGGAATGATTCTCAGATGTCGAAGACCAACGAGGGAGAGATTGTTGTCACGGATGAAGTCGCCAGTCCGAAACTTGCACCTGTACGTTGCAAAGTTTTGAGAGTAAGTGCAAGTTGTAGGGTGAGGTGAAATAGTTGGATATTGCATTCAAGATTACTGCACTCGCATAACGACGCGTACTGACAAGGCATAATAAACCAAGCATAATGTGAATTTCAAGAATAAGGAACCGCTACTACTGCTTGACAAGTATGAAATAGCCCCGACCTGACAAAAGACCCCAATTTGCATGTGTGGGAACGCCCTACAGAACATTGCATTTGAAACAAGAGGGAAACAGCGTGTCATCCAGATGTTGAAAAGTTCAATTTCATCGTGGGAATCGTGTCCTGATGGTGTCTTGCTGAACTAAATAGCTCTACCAGACACGTGTGAAACAGTAGCGGTATTGATTTCATGGCACGGTCAGCATGTATTGCACGTGCTTAATCGTCAATCTACCTGTAGCTACCAAGTGTATTCGTCCAGATTACTTTCCCCGCCTGCTTGTCACAAACTCGTTCACTGCCCTGGCTGATCTAATACTTGTCAAACAGTAGAAGCAGAACCTGCTTTTTCTGAAGGGACAAAACAGAGCACAGTTCGTGATACCTCTCTGTGCACGCAAGATTACCTACTGACAGATGAACAGTTTAATTCAGCGTGGAGGCTTGTTCATTATCATTACCAATACGTCTCAAAGTAGAACTAACAGGCGGGAGGATATAAATATTGGCATGCACTGTCAATTCAACCTTCTGCTTTGGGTGTTGCTGAGTGCGAGAGTGAGGGAGAGATAGGGAGTGAGTATGTTGTGTGTGATTGGGAATGTGTATCGGAGAGAGAGAGGGAGATCGAGAGTGCATGAAGACTTGAGAGCGTGGGAGAGTTGGAGGGGCAAAAGGACGATACTGAGAAGTAAAGTTAATGCGTATTTCATCGTACCTGAACTTGACTGTAGCACGGCAATTGGTTCCTGCGTAGGTCATCGGCGTTGTGGTGCTAATATGTGTCGTTTGCTCCAACAAGGCAAACAGGTAGAGCTGATTCAGCTTTGTTGTCATGGGTAGTAGCCACTTATACACCTCGTCACCGGAAGTGAGGTCAGTGCCCCGGATGTTGACGACCATCCAGTGGATGTAGGCGTTCTGTTTGGTGTGACCCAACTCGGGGGTAGGGTCGAACATTAGCAGGGTGTACTGCTTGTCTGGAAAGAAAACATTTTCATACTGAACAAACATTTGCACTAATTAGCCTATCAACACCCTCTGGGACAGTTACACTTTTTTCAGAAAGGTGAGTTAGTGGGTAGGTTTAGTTTTACGCCGCTTTTAGCAATATTCCAGCAATATCTCACGGCGGGGGGCACCATGAATGGGCTTCTTGTATTTATATGGGGTTTTCAGAAAGTTATTAGGTTTAGTTATTAATTTGATTAATTCTATAAGCCTCTATCTATCCATAAGTAATTATAACAAGATTACGCCTAAGAATGGTTCACTCACCTTTCAGCGTGATGGCAGGAGGAGCATACCGGAGCTCCGTGGGAACCAAATTTACTAATGGGGTGTTCCGGGCCTCCACGGCACCCAACAGATCCATGTTCCGGTAGTCCACGGTGATGTTGACGGGACTGGAACATGTGGGTGCGATATTTGTGTTTTTTATGTTCAATCTGGCATTTCATGGTATTCATTCAGCGAGGTAGTTTAGTGATTAAGGCGTTTGCCTGGTTCGATTCCCCACATGGCTTATGTTGGATTTTTAGCTCACGGCTATTCCAGCTTTATAAATAAGTCACCTGCAGGCAAATTCTTGACCAATCCTGTGATTGGCGTAATGAACATCGATCTACGCATTGGGAGTATACTGACTTCCGTGTATCTTAACAGATCATATATACCTAGACAGACTGAATTTGTGACATCATCTTCGGTTGTGCAGTGCATCATATACTATTCTGTTCTAGTGATTGAGTGAGTTTTGTTTTGTGCCACATTCAGCAATATTCCAGCTATGTGGCGACAGTCTGTATAAAATCGAGTCTGGACCAGATAATGCTGTGATCAACAGCATGAACATGAATCTACGCAAATGGGAACCAATGGCATGAGTCAACCAAGTCAGTGAGACTGCCCAATCAATCCTACGAGTCGTCTCTCACAACAAGCATGGGTTAATGTAGCTCAGTTCTAACCAGGATCTTCACGGATTGTTCTGTTCTATAACTACTGAGGTTGTTATATTGGGTATCTGGAGGGACCTACCCTCTCGAGTACAGAACGTCGCATGACCAGTAGCTGATAGCTGGTGCAGTAAAGGTAACGTCAATAGAGACACTGAGGTCGAAGGGCAGCGACAGAGACGGTAGTCCCCCTCGTTGACTGATATAGCTCGTTAACCCTGAAACGTGAGATATTAATTCATTGTTCATAAAGTGCCATCACAAATAAATAAGAAAACATGATATGCTGAACTAACTTGATTTCAAGGCATATTAAAACTTAATGTGCCGGAGAGAGTGATGTATTTATAAAATGACCTCATGAAAATTCACTAGCCCTCGGGACAGTGACTGTGGCGATTTAATGGCCCGACTGGATTTTTACTAGCCACGGGCTGGCGTGCCAGTGGCTATTTTGCACAGAGTTCGGTCGACTGCACATGATTCGACTTCAAGTTTTAAGCAATTTTGAAATTTTTAATCAATATTTTTCAAGAGTTAGTCAGGATGAAAGTCGCAAACTGAGATCGAAAAAGCTACTTTAAGACTGGCTGAGGTCAACTTTTTAAAGTTAGCAATAAATAAAATCTGAATTTTATCAGATTGTGAAAGATCTCAATTCTGAACCAAGGAGTTCCGTGATCTCGCAGTCATGGTCAGAATTTGTTAGAACATTTTTTGAAGATTTGAAGCCAGCTCACATTTGCCATAGTGGACAGGACACACGTTGAGGAAGCCAAGATTCCTGATATAGACGGCGGCGTACTCGTCGGTGTTGGCACGGAAGGTGTTGAAACCGTACGACTTCGCTGACAAGACACAAACAATGTATTTTCTGGCATTCATTTGTGAATCATTTTCAGTGAAAAACACTATCTCATCGTGAAAATATCCTATGAATTCGGTCGAGCACTCTGGGATATGTTTCTTGCACAACCTTGCTTAATAGCCCGCGCCCTCGGATGATAACCTCACTTGTTATTGCATGCCAGACCATATAATCACGTGACACAGAAGTACACCATCGAGTGCACCACCCACTCGAAACGAGAGTACATCACCCATATGACACAGGGGTATCACATCACCACGTGAAACAAGAGTACTTCATCACTTGACACAACGGTATAACATCACCCAAGTGACACATGTACAAGTGTAAATTAGATCACTCACGTGACACGGGAGTACATCACCCACATGACACAGGGGTATCACATCACCCACGTGAAACAAGAGTACTTCATCACCTGACACAACGGTATAACATCACCCACATGGCTCAAGAGTACTTTCACATGACACAGGAGTATAACATCATCCACGTGACACAACGGTATAACATCATCCACGTGACACGGGTATAACGTCACTCACGTGACACGGGTACAACATCATCCATATGACACAGGGGTACAACATCATCCACGTGACACGGGTATAACATCATCCACGTGACACAGGGGTACAACATCATCCACGTGACACAGGGGTATAACATCATCCACGTGACACAGGGGTACAACATCATCCACGTGACAGGGGTATAACGTCACTTTCTGAACGGGAGTTGCACTACTCTTAAACCTCAAGTCACGGAGTTACACTACAGAAAGATCTGACACAGATTTCTCCCGTAGAAAAGGAGTACAACATCAAATCAAGTCAATTAGGACTATGTCATAATTTCACTTGACACACCATACATTCACGCCCCACGGGGAAGTGGGGTAGCCAGCTGGTTAAAGCGTTGGCTCGTCACACCGAAGACAAGGTTTGAATCTCCACATGGTTACATTGTGTGAAGCCCATTTCACCCACGATACTCACATGACAAGGCCAGACGAGAGATCACATCTTCCATGTACACTGAATAGTCAGCGTCAAAGAGAGACGCGAAGATTTTGTTGACGTTGGCAACGTCGAGTGTCGTCGTCTGCTTCATCACAAGCCACACGTACGGGTTATCTCTTTTCACGGGTATCCTCGGGCCGGCATAGGGAGCGATCACCTGCAAGAAATGGCATTGTGTACACTGGATACTTTGTACATCAGTGATCACTAATACAAATCCGTGAAGATCCAGGTTGGAATTGGTCTCCAGTAACCCATGCTTGTCGTAAGAAGCGACTATCGGGATCGGGTGTCATCGTATTCCATAGAGCGTTGATGTGTAGATCAATGCTTTTGATGCTGATAACTGGATTGTAAGACCCGATTATTGACAGGCCGTGGTTATATAGCTGGGATATTTCTGAGTGCGGAGTTAAACAACAAACCAACCAACCACTTATATAAACGAGGATCTAAGAAAAAAGTAACCTAAAGTCTAGCCTGCCCCCGCGCCGTCCTATTCACCTTTTTTCCCAGTGCATTCATGCATGTAAGGCCAAAGCCCATAAACATTATACCAGTAAACTCACGTAGAAAAGAAACTATTGACCTGGTGCTTTGCGATCATCTTACAAAAATCAACGTAAAGAAATTTAGTTTGAAAGGTGTTCGTGACTTGAGAGTGTCACATACAGTGTACTTTTGTACCAGCGAGCGAAATAGAGTGTCCAAATTGCTAGCCAGTCGGACTAGCTATCCCTGAACGTTACAAGCCCACACAATAATTCACAAGCCCATATATGAATTTCGAAACTAGCCCCATGAAAACCGGGCTAGTGACGGTGGAGATTTAGTGGCCTGACCGGATTTTAACTAGCCACAGGCTAGTGGGCCAGTGACGTATCTATTGTACATCAGTTTGTTTAAAGGAATGTACACTTGTACACTTACATCTCCACCCTGCAGTCTGCCGCCCTTCACGTTGATGTACAAGGAATGCATGAAATACAAGCCAGCGTCGTACAGCATGACAGTGTAGAAGGCGTTTGCCTCCCCTGGCCACGTCACTTCCGGTTTCTCGCGCAGGTCGAATGGGGCATAGACGATGCTGCTTAGAGGGTTGATGGAGAATGATTTTGGGGTCGTCAATGGCGCTGCCACCATCTTGCTGCATCCTGGGTATACCCCTGTGTTGTATAGCATTGTTAATAACAGACAGCAATACTGGATTACCAAACACCTGTGTTGTATAGCATTGTTAATCACAGACAGCAATACTAGATTACCAAACACCCGTGTTGTACAGCATTGTTAATCACAGACAGCAATACTGGATTACTAAACACCTGTGTTGTATAGCATTGTTAATCACAGACAGCAATACTAGATTACCAAACACCTGTGTTGTATAGCATTGTAAATAACAGACAGCAATACTAGATTACCAAACACCTGTGTTGTATAGCATTGTAAATAACAGACAGCAATACTAGGTTACCAAACACCTGTGTTGTATAGCATTGTAAATAACAGACAGCAATACTAGATTACCAAACACCTGTGTTGTATAGCATTGTTAATCACAGACAGCAATACTAGATTACCAAACACCTGTGTTGTATAGCATTGTAAATAACAGACAGCAATACTAGATTACCAAACACCTGTGTTGTATAGCATTGTAAATAACAGACAGCAATACTAGGTTACCAAACACCTGTGTTGTATAGCATTGTGAATCACAGACAGCAATACTAGATTACTAAACACCTGTGTTGTATAGCATTGTAAATAACAGACAGCAATACTAGATTACCAAACACCTGTGTTGTATAGCATTGTAAATAACAGACAGCAATACTAGGTTACCAAACACCTGTGTTGTATAGCATTGTGAATCACAGACAGCAATACTAGATTACTAGACACCTGTGTTGTATAGCATTGTAAATCAATACCAGACTACTGAGCACCTACGTTGATTAGAATTGTTAATCACAGGTAGCAATACTGAACAACTGAATACCTCATAATTCCTCTTAACTTCAACCTTACAGACTGTTTGACCAGATCATAAAACAACAACAACAACAACAACAACAACAAAATACTGGGCAACACTCACGGTCTGATCCGTCTCCTGAAAGAGAAGAAAGACCATGATATAAGTAGTCATTCGTATATAACTCAAAATAATCCACCATCGGCGGTACAAGAGTAGAACAAAGAAGTACATACAAAATGTGCAAGGTGACTGATGATAGATCAGTTTATGTGTTTACAAACAGTCTTAATGAACTTGGATACATTTTTAAAAGTTCATATTTTACTTGAAAAAGTTGACGGTATTTTGACAAATTTGGTCAGGAACAATAAGCTTCTTTTAAAGATGATTTACGCATGTCTGAAAAATAATTACATTTTAATAAATAGTGGAACGCATCTCCAATCAAATGTGAATCACATACGGTATAAAATCTGTTTTCTTTGGTTAATTTTTCCATCTCCCAGTTTCTATTAGAAAGTCGAAGTTTATGGCAGCACCTTTTTTTTATGACAAACAACGGTTAACAAGATGCAGGTACAGGCGAGTCTGCGTCGTCGTCGTTGTAGCAGTAGTCATGGTAGCTATAACTGTCGTTGTCAAATTACATACCTGGCACTGTAAGTGTGTACGTGACGTTGACGACGAAGTCTACGCCGCTTGTGTCGGTGGCAGCGTCCCCCATCAGTCGTGTCAGGAGGGACGTGCGGGAGGGCTTCTTGTTTTGGCATAGCAACGTACCGTTCATTCCACGGGGACATGTGTACGTTGTCCCGAACCAGTAGGCCGAGGTGTTGACGTACAGAGACGTCATGGCCGCCAGACACGCAGCGTCATAATGGTCGCTGCACACGTCGTTGGCGTTAATACCTGGGTTTAAGTTGTATCATTAAAAGTGATGAAGATGGCGACGCTTACCACGAGTGTTGCCAGGGTGACACAGGTGTGAGTCATGTGGGTCATGAGTAAACATATTGGAAGTGAGTGAGTTAGTCATTCAGTAAACAATTCAGCTATATATCTCTAAATAATCGAGTCTCGTCCAGACAATCCAGTGATTAACAGTAGTGAGCATCGATCTATGCAAGTAGGATACAATGTCATGTGTCAACAGAGATGCAGATAAGGCGCGTATTTGCGTATTGTACTCCATAAAAATCACATTTACTCACTTAATTACAAATCTGGGAATACAAATAAATACATAAATAAATAAATAAATAAATAAATAAACAAATAAATACATACATAGATACATACATACATACATACATACATACATACATACATACATACATACATACATACATACATACATACATACATACATACATACATACATACATAAATAAATAAATAAATAAATAAATAAATAAATAAATAAATAAAAACACCATAAGAATCACTCAAAAACCAATAGGTCTACAATAACTTGTGTACTTTACTCAGTTAACTAAATTGGCTTGCGCACGATTCGTCCTGGTGGACAAACTCTACAACAGCATTAGCTAATGGTAAGTGATGCCTATATATACATATACTATTATAGCCGCAGCCACTGTCCGGGGCTTACTCTAATAGTCACATGACTTCCATGTTCAGCATTTAGAAATGGATGCCAAATGTTTGGCAATATGACAATTACTAAAAACTTTTAGTCTATATAGATATTTACCCAATAAGGATATGAAACTCAATTCTTTTAACTGGTGGGAGTATACAAAATGCTAGTTACTCCCAAAAAATGAAATTACTCATACATAAATAGATATAGGAGTAAATACCCAATTGCTTGAAAACGTATCTGGAGATCTGTGTCAGTCAAGTCAGCGAGCCTGACCACTCGATCCCGTTAGTCTCCTCTTACAAGCATGGATTGCTGAACACCCAGATATTCTCGGGTATAGTGGGTCGCGTCTAAGTGAATCAGTCTGGACAGCTGGTGCGTGCATGAGTGCGTGCGAGTACACAGCTGTAAGTCTAAGTGAAAAGTGCGGCTGGAAAAATCACAGATCTCGTTACAAATAAGGATGTTAAATAAACGCCATCTGCTTAAAGAATATGAAGGCAACATTGGGCACGGAGAGTCTTTGGATGGGTGACCGTGTTAGGCAGCTTGACTTTTGAGAATTCCTAGGTCTTCTGCCCTACCCCCAAAGAAGCACCTATGAGGTCACACCTTAGACACGTGACTTTAATCACAATATTCGAGTATATGTACAGGAAAACTGGATGAGGCAGTTTGATGATTTTTACCAGTCAGACAGATTACGGAAGACCCCCAATGACACTTCTGTATGCTGCAACACCAGCCAGCCATGACGGATAAAGTACGGTCAACCAAGGGGAGCTCCTTAACTTCTTTTGAGTAGTGTAGTAATGAACCTAACGACAACACACAAGACACCTTGAGGAGTTTCAGCTCTATAGCGACAGGGTCATGTCCTCGTTTCAAGTTGTCTGGCAAGTGTTTAAATAAATACTCTCAAACTGACTCAGGTCATGATAAACCCTAAGTCAGATCATACTTGCGATTACCAGGGTTTCGTCTCTAAACGATCAGTGCGTTACGATTGTCTATATTTCACTATAGGATTTACGACAGCCGGGGCGGTACTATAGATTTCCACAAAGCTAGATTTCCACGACTGGCATTAGTCTATGTTACACACTGGAGCTACGATCACATTAGCTGTACGACTGTAGTAGATATACATGGGAGTTACGATCACATTAGCTGTACGACTGTAGTAGATATACATGGGAGTTACGATCACATTAGCTGTACGACTGTAGTAGATATACATGGGAGTTACGATCACATTAGCTGTACGACTGTAGTAGATATACATGGGAGTTAAGGTCACATTAGCTGTACGACTGTAGTAGATATACATGGGAGTTAAGGTCACATTAGCTGTACGACTGTAGTAGATATACATGGGAGTTAAGGTCACATTAGCTGTACGACTGTAGTAGATATACATGGGAGTTACGATCACATTAGCTGTACGACTGTAGTAGATATACATGGGAGTTACGATCACATTTTCTCTACAACTGCTACAAGATTATCTTTTAAATGAGAGTTACGATCACCTGAGACCTGTCTGTCGTAGGTATGTGTTAAATAAGGGACGTTGGGTGGCCTTGTGGTTACAGTGTTCGCTCGTCACGCCGAAGACCGGGTCCGATTGCTCAGATGAGTACAATATGTGAAGCCGATATTGGTGTCTCCCGTAGTGATATTGCCGGAATATTGTTAAAAGCAGCTTAAAACCAAACTCACACACAATGCTAAACTATGAGTCTTACCTTCACCTTAGTATTTGTACTGTTATAAGCCTGTGCTATATGTTACGATGACGTTACGATGATATACGCCACGACGTAGGTCGTGTGTCGTAGGTCCGAGATTTCTTTGTTCAAACGCACCTTGATCCTTGTTAGTTGGCTCGAAACACTATCGGGAACTGGGCCCCGTTTCACAAAGCTCTCGTAAGTCTAAGATCTCGTAACTTTTCTCTTAGCGTTCGTACCTCCTATGTTACAGTATACGAGGTACGAATGCTTCGAGAATAGTTACGAGATCTTAGGGTTACGAGAGCTTTGTGAAACTTGGCCCTGGGGAGCCATATGTTCCCAGATCCACTATGGAATTAGATGAAGCTACTTTTTTAAAACATATTTTCAAAGTTACGACAAAGCACATGCGACGAGAACCATACTCACATATGACGACCGCCAGTAAGAGAGACAACAGGGTAGGTACTCCCTTCATGCTCGTGCCTTCAGTGTGTCTGTGTGGTACACTTATGTACATAGACTACATACGGGGTTAAGATGGCCTACATATTACCCTTTGTGATAAAAACCGTCTTAAGGATATGTGGATTTGCCGTGTTCATTCAATCTTTTTCAAGGTTTCGTTTTAAAAATACAGGGATAATGAGCGATGTTTCCGAAGTTACAGTAAAACTGGTTGTTATACGATGAAGGCGTATTAAATTGATTTAAACCTATAGAAATGTCACATGTATCGCATAATGCAAATTGATGGGTTTCTCAAGTTTGAAAATCAATCAATGTGCTTTGTCTCCGAAAACTGTTAGTCTGGTGGTTAAAGCGCGTTTGCTTGTCACGTGTATGGTTCTCCGCATAGGTACAATGTGTGAAGTCCATTTCTTGTGTCCTCCGCCGTGATATTGCTGGTATATTGCTAAATCGGTGTAAATATAAACTGAATCACTCACTAAATCTAATTGTGCATATCGTTACTATAGCCCTGTTCATATGTTGTGAAGTCAGATCCAGGTTGGACATCGTCAGTTTATGTATGTTACCTGTGTACTCGATGTACAGTATTCCAACTTGAACAAATAACGTTATTGCTCAACAGAACTATACATGTACCGTATGGTTGTCAGAAATGATCACCACTTTTGAATCATTTTTAGACAGATATTTTGGCTTGTTTGCATTTCTAAAACTTACTGTGAACTACACGACATAGTTAACCTGAGAACCAAACAATCAGTCCTTCCCCTCCGTTTCATGTTTTAGTACAGTCAACTCCGTTCACACTATTTCTCATTTGACTATTCTCTTGATCATAAAGTGAAATTCAAATTAAAAATTTCAAACTGACACCTTCTATGCGAAATACCTAGCTTTGCGGAGACGTTGATCGTCCTATGCGAAGGGGCGATAACTCTGGTTAGTAAACTCGGCACGAATTAGACTGGTTCCCCTGCCCTATTCCGCACTGCGCTATCGCTGCACTACTTTGTGCATTCGTAACTACTCGGGTCATTCCGGCAGGCCGGATGGCCTTCTTGCAGATTAGTAGTTAATATATACCTAAAGAGGCGAGTAGTTACGAATGTACTTTGTGTAGCCAGCTTGCTGAGCGTAGCATAGGCAGAGTACCAGTCTAGGCACGAATGAAATCACAGGATGCGACCTGTGAAAATATGATCAAATTAAATTATATGGGAAGTTATTAAACATACTACTAAACACTCCACACATGCATCAAAATTGTATAGCAGGTTCTAGCTCAGAACAACATTGCATAGCAACAGATGTAACTTGATCTACGCTGCATGTTTCCCTGACAAACCTATCCTTTGAAGTCGCACGAGCGAACTCCCGCTGATTTTTTGGAGGTTAGCGCTGATTGGTCGTAATAGGATGTACGTCATAGTAGTTAACCGTTACGGGTTCGGATTGCGCTGAGAAGACTAAAGAAGAAACGACGCACGCCGGCATCTTCTTTTGCCAAGCAGGCTTTCGAGAATCACGGAGAAAGGTAGATGATGCCCACTTGAGGCTTGGAATTTTGCTTTGATTGTTGTGATTCGTATTTAGGGACGTGTTAGTACACCTACAAAGTATCCAGTACCAATCCGCCATGTTTGTTTCATGCAAATCCGGGTGTCATGCTTCAAATAGCCCTACGAAAAGCAGCAGCTGTACGATGTATATATTGCGCAGAAGCTGAAACTAAGGCATTATAACAACATGTGACATTTAAAAAGAATATTCAATGCAGGTATGACTTCATGGGGCGTCAGGTTATAAATATCGAATATTGAGCATCAACGTTGCGTGTAAGCCTTCTCTCCATAGTGACGTCCAATGGAACACCTGTTGAGCAACAGTTCAACACCTTTTTCCAAAAAAATTGGAATCTGAAGAAAAAAACAGTATTTGTTTCAAATCGTGCTGGGCAATTTACTCGTAGGGAGGTGGATAGATTTTGCGAAAAAGACTTAGACATTGTTACCGTTTAAAGAGCTTTAGACCGATCCAGTCAGGGCCGATAAGCCGTCGACTTTCTGGCGGTAGGGCGGACAACCACTGGCTAATCACAATGGCGTCAGCGCCGGCGAAACTTTCGCTATTGAGGACGGTTTGGATGAATTCTGCTTGTGGTACTTTGGTATCCGTCGTTTGTGAGTGATTTATTTTTCATGGTATTTTATTTTTAACATAACTTTGTTGACAGATGGTATATTGGCGAGCGAAATGGAGTTACATGCCCGATGAAAACTCTTCCCGGCCAGTTGCTGCATGAGAGTAGGAAGCGTATTTTCTCTCGAACCAAATGATCTGTCTGACAATTCACGCCCGTCTGAGATACTAGCATGGGAAGGGTAGCTGAAATATGTTGTTCCTCTGAAATTCCCATCGTAATTTTACCAAAACCATGTACACAACATGTTAACGACGTTGATCGTTTCGTTATAGATCTATAAATAGATTGTCAACGCTGCTTCTGGTGCCTTTATTTCTTATGGGATGTTCAAAATTTACTTAAATTAATAATGTGACAACATGGGTTTCTACCTTTTAATGAAAAAGCAGAAAACGTATCCCCCACCCACTACTTAGTGCACTTTACTTGTCTCCACACACACACACACACTAATGCAAACAAAATCACATAATTATTCATAATTTATTAATTTATTATGTATTGTTTACCTTTCTACGTTTACTAAGGGATGCACCATACCTTAAGAACACATACCCTGCTATTATTGCCAATGATTTAATTATAATGGCAGTTCTAATGACTGTATTACTTTTATAATGCACTAATGAATCTCCCATACGTGTAGAAAAGTTATGTTGTAACAAAATTCAAAACAAATAATGTTCTCCTAGTTAAGAAATACAATTTATTCATTCCGTCTGTCCAGTATTCCAAAACAAAATTCAAAACAAATAATGTTCTCCTAGTTAAGAAATACAATTTATTCATTCCGTCTGTCCAGTATTCCAAAACAAAATTCAAAACAAATAATGTTCTCCTAGTTAAGAAATACAATTTATTCATTCCGTCTGTCCAGTATTCCAAAACGTCACTATTCTTCTCGCATTGTTTTGGTCTGGATCCAGAAAGACGATGGTAATTCAGTTCAACAGTTTTAACCCCCTGGATGCCACAGGGACATATATGTCCTTCCTCTACATACCACACTTGGAAGTCCAATAAAATACTAAATATACCACGCATATATAAATACTTCACAGTTTTGAATTCTGCGGAAAATTCCCAGTTTTTTTATACCATCCACTATTATCTCAGACCAAGCTTAAGTGCTTAAAATCGCCTTTCAAAATAGGCTTCATCGTATATGTCGCTATTTTTCAAACTGTACAAAATCGAGATTCACAGAATTATTTGCTATATGTTTTGAAATGTGAAAATGGGATAATTACTGGGAGTAATGAATTTCAAAAATAGCATATTAATGATCACTGATATCAAGTTTTCATGTAACCAGGAATGATAATTCTGAAACGTCACCGATGTACCCAGAATCGGTTGGATGTTTTCGAAAATACACTTACACGAACGCCGAAGTGCGCTTTCCGCCATATTGGATAGTGTTCACAAAATCACGTTTCAAGAAGGCCGGTATTCAGAAGCCTATTACATTATGTATACTTCATAGTTAGCTGCGACAAATGCATCACTGAATTCCCCAAGCGTCTTAGAATCAAATTGCAAATGGTCTTTGTCACCAATACCAACTGTCTAGACAAAATGAAACGAAATATACATTGTATGAAAACGAACGCTGTGCTCGAAAGACAGTACTGCTTGACTGAAATGTAAACAAAGAAAAAATCCAATTTTACACTGCGTAGCATTTTCGGAAATTTTCCAACATCCAGCCCTCTAATCATTGCTTACAATGGCTCAATACGCTTAGTATATTCGGGGGAAGAGTATCGTAGCAAAAAAAAAATAGCAAATTGAAAATAGATACAATGAAAGCATTTGGTAATTCATAAGAAACTGTCAAACGTTTAGTGCAGCGTGACGCCATGACTGACTCAAAATCACGCAGAACGACAACGGTACTTATCGGCATTTCTGGCTTCTTCCGTCATTTAAAATGTAAACGATAAGAACATATAACAATACACAGATAGTCAGAATAATTCTGATTACTTACATCTCACATTTATATACAAAAGATCCCTGAATCAAGCAAAAAGTCCTCGCAAAATCCTGCGTACCCTTCTCAGAGAAGCCGCCATTTTGAAAGAAATCGGTAGTGATGTCACACGTCAACATTGTTGCACATATTAGGCAATTACGTTGAGGTGAAGGTTGGTTGAACAAGAGTAAACACAATGCCCATACCATTCCGATTGCACTTTTAGTATTGTGATGTATATTTTGCGCATCGTTCCGATATTTTTTCATGAAACTGATTTCAGTATCTACATATATCCATGTTCAACACCATATCATGTGTGGATGTAAGGTATCCGTTTTTATTCTTTGAAAGCTTTTGATTGTTTGAATAATATTTACATGGGAAATTGCCTCAGTAAGTGTACTATACCACATTTTACGCCTCTACACAAGTGTTGGAAGATCACACGTAGCCATTACTGCAACATGTGATTTAGTTCCTGTGATGTGCAATATTCAATAGGTTGGGACAAATATTGAAGTTTCATATGAACAGGTTAATAAACAGCGATTTAATTCCAACTTATAAGTAAAACGGATAATATTAATGGAAATGATTTGTACATTTTATGAAATGTAGGGGCACTCATACTACTATTTAAAGGAATTGTCTTGTTCATTGTATTGGTTTGTGTCGTTTTTATAGACAAAACAATTATGAATATTAATTGAGTATGGGTGCGAGTTTGTCAAAACGTTTCATGATTCATTGTCATTGTTTTTCGATAATAAAGTCAGTTCAAATGCGATTAAAATATATCTGATGGCAGAATGTCTAACTCAAACAATATTTATACGAAAATTGTTAAAAATATATAAATCAGGTCATGTCTTAATTTGGGCAAGCCCAAAAGAAAAGTCTATTTCCTAATTGAATACTCAGTGAATATTCAGGTGTTGTGAAATTTTCATTTACGCTAAATTGATGCTAGGCAGGTGCGCGTGGTGCTGACAATAAGATATGTAGTAAAACCCTGTAATTGTTGATATATTCAGGACACTGTTTCAGTGATAAAACCATTCATTTTATATTTTGGCTAAAAAGTGTTGAATTCTGACACAGAAGCCGAGACCTTTTACACATTGAGTGGAAATTAGGTTAGATATATTACTAATCAGCAACCAGAGTAGTTTTTTTCCGACGTCACAAAATGCACAAAACATGCCGTGACGTCAACTAAAATGTCGCATTATTTTCAGTTATTTCATTACGTTTGAAAATGTGGCTGTTACTCCGTTAATAATGATGGAAAATTAATGACGTTATGCATTAGCACATACATCCATTCCATATACACTTATGTCGTTAAGATATCAAGCTGTATTTTCTTCGCTCACACTTTCCGTAAAGATGCCAAATTTAAAAAAAATCGTAGCAGAGTGCTTTTATTGGTGCACGATAAAAAACTGAGAAATTTACTGTTTTTGAACACTCAAAAGTTTTGGACAACTTTTAGCAGTGTCTTTTTCTCAAACCCCTGAGGTAGCCCCAATTATATTTATACCAACGGATAGGAAATTTAATATTCTACATTTCTGTATAATTTTATACTCGTCCGCAGATCCAGGAACACGCGAGCGCAAATCTCGCACAACGTTCACTTTTCAAACCTTATGAAAATGTGCGCCTGAAAAAAAACTCGGCATCCAGGGGGTTAAGGTCCCAAGTCTTTAAAGAAATTCCGAAATATTTAAGTCATTGTTTTAAAGACACTCGTTTGAAATACTTTTGATATTTTGGATAATGCGTGACAGACATCTGCTGACACTGTCCGTTTGAATAAAAATGTGTTGTTGCTCCTCAAATATTTTGCTCTAAATTACAGATTTTCGAAGCTCTCTTTGCGCTAAAATAGTCATAAGTTAATGTTAATGAATGGCCCTTATCACTATCTTAGCGCTAAGAGAGCTTAACAAATCTTGGCCCAGATAGTGTACTGCAGAGTTGGCCTTCAGATTGTGCTTTTTAAACTTGAAAAACCTAAAATGTGTGACAAATTTAAGAATATCTACGTGCGAATGCAACAATACCCACCACACTGTTCTTTAATGTAACACGTTTTGCTATTTTGGTCGACACTAACCTAAATAAGATCGCCGTCAGATTTGTTTACATTGTGTCACGGCTTTTTCAGCTCTATGGTCTACCAACTCAATGCCCAGTATTGACTGAAAACGTTAAACGATGCATCTGAAGCGATGCCTTCCAATTATACCATTCACATTCGCTATATCCATTATATATTGTTGCGATTTGATGTGTACCTTCAACAAAATCAGTGCGCCCAAGACAAAACAAATTGAGGCGAACCTCACGATCGGTTTAATGTCGACATCATCATTCACGAAACCTACGTCTGCTCGAAGGTGAGAATTTGCACGAATTTCCAACCCTTCGCACATGTGCAAAATCACAACCAATTAGATGACAACAAACAGCAGTTTAAGACTTCGCAAATGCAGTAAACACAGACAATCCTTGTAACTACAATGCTGGTTTTGCTTAACCCTGGAAATATGTCTGACAAATCCACGAAAGCGCACCCGGACTGCTGATTGGCCGAAACTGACACATGCGCCAGTTTTGATTGACAGACTGGATCGGTCTATAGTGGCGGATGGTATCCAGATTTTTTTACATCAACAGAATACCGATGCCAACATGTTTGTTCGATGCTTCTTATGTACACACTAGTATATTTTCTGCGGATCTATATAATTTTAAAAAACTGTACTGTCTTAGTGTGAACAAATAATTCACAGAGCTAAGAATAAATCGCTTACCTACAAAATGTGCTGCCATTGAAATATTTACATGACGTGACACACACACTCCCACAGAGGTTACTTGTCATATCTTCCTACGAACTGTTCTAATACGGCCATATTTCGCGGTTCTCATAAAATACCCAAGCGGCAAAAAATGGCAGCAGATTTATCTCCCTTTTTTTCTTTCCAATCAGAACACGTGTTACATCGACCTAGATTCAACTTGACAAATTCAAGCAATGTGGAGAAACAAATATGAGATGACTGAGTGCTGTCTAGAAGAAACATTTGAGTATCGCGCTTTGGAAGAGGTTCTAGTTTTCACGATGCATCCGGAAATTACCGAGATCTTGCGAACGATAACTTTTGAAACAAGGTCGCTGATTGTACTACTAAATCTGATTGCCTCCAATCACGAGTCTTGAACACTCGCACCATGAAAGGGTCGTATTAGAACAGAGGTTACGTAGGAAGATATGACAAGTAACCACTGTGGGAAGAGAATGGAGTGAGTGAGTGAGTTTAGTTTTACGCCGCACTCAGCAATATTCCAGCTATATGGCGGCGGTCTGTAAACAATCGAGTCTGGACCATAAAATCCAGTGATCAACAACATGAGCATCGATCTGCGCAATTGGGAACCGATGACAGGTGTCAACCAAGTCAGTGAACCTGACCACCCGATCCCGTTAGTCGCCTCTTATGACAAGCATAGACGCCTTTTATGGCAAGCATGGGTTGCTGAAGGCCTGCCCCCTTCTCCTCTCCTTTTCTCTCTCTCTCTCTCTCTTTCCAGTTATACTGCTGAAGGTGAAGTTTGGGAAAAAATGTTACACTGGACAACACTTTCCATTATGTATCAGACACTGTTTCTAAGAACATAATGTTCCTTTTAATTCTAGAATGAAGACTTTGGCGCTTGTCTTCATTTTGATGGTGGCACTAAGTGTGACGCATGGAAGATCAATCAAGGTCAGAAGGAGGTTACCAAAGGTCCCAAAGAAAAGTTAGTATTAATTTTCAATGTATGTTGATTAACACTACAATCCGGATGCTTGTCTTTCAGTAATGGAGTAAGTGGATCAGAAAACCAGTGGCTGACATTACGAGCATCCATCTTTGCATTTGGCGTACCATGACAGTTATTGTGAATGGGAGCTTTGACAATGGGCCATTTTCAGGAGTATTAGCCATTTTCTGAATTTAGAATGGACCACTGCCCTTGTATCAATAATAAAATTAAAACTAATGTCCAAAATGACACGTGGTGCCAGTTTTTCCCAGTCCTTTGAGATAACAAAACGAATCAACTCACTGAGACTGTAAACAGATATACACGTTTGGGTCTGTGGGATATTTTTCCACGAATTACGCATGAGTGGATATTTTTGGTGCTTTAGCAACATGATCAAAAATCACAATCAAAACTCTTTTTTCAATATATATGCTTTCGGTTTCGGAAATTAATCGAAAAACACCAGTTACCAACATTTTTACCTCAGTATAGTTGCTTGAATACTAGCACATCCCTTCGTGTACTTTTAAGTGTGTAGTGATGCATGTGAATCACCCCTTACTCTGACATTTCTTTTGTAAAGTGACAGAATTTTTATAGAGCGTTTGCTTAAGTAACGCGGATGGGAGTTATCGCCCCTTATGCTTCCGACATTTTTCAGGCTTTGGCTATGCCTATCATGACAGGAATCTGAAGCAATCAGTTGCTATGTTCAACACAGTATAAATATGTTGTGTTTACAGAGCAATGTGGATGTATTGTTTTATAAAGCATCAGTATGTTTTAAACTAGCAGGTCAGGTAATTCCAGGCAACAATTTATTGTGTTGTGAACGTTCTTGTTTTCATTTTGCTTTTACATGCTATATTAAGAGTTCCTGATACTCTTATTTGATACTTTGTGCAGATTTCTCTTCTATTTGCAAAACTTATAGGAATCATATTCTGATATAAGTCCATATTGTTCAATCATAACTATATATTGTGTCAATCATATTCTTCTCCATAATTAGACTTTTATAGGAACGTGACATGTTTAACAGGACATGGGACTTTGGTGAAGAAAAATTATACTAGTTCGGTTTTCTGATACATTTATATCTTTTTTCACCAAAGTTCTTCAGTGTCAGTGTTTTATATTAAATGCTGAGGAGTCCATGGGTGTAACTTTGTGTCACACTAAAGATGTGGGTTCGATTCCCCACATGGGTACAATGTGTGAAGCCCATTTCTGGTGTCCCTGTCGCGACGTAAAACTAAACTCATGAACTCCATATTAAATGAAATGAATAAACTTTAGACAAGTCATTTGCCACAGTGCACAGACAGCATACACAGTGAATGGTCATTTATTCAAGAGAGGATGCTTAGTGTTGCCTCCAATAATAAACAACCGCCTGTAACTAGCTGTGCATCCATTTACAGGCCAGTATGTCATGAAGACATGGATTATCCGCTACTTCGACTGGCAGCTGGATAGGTTCCTGAAAATGACAAAGGGGAGGTTTAAACTGACGTGAGTTATTTCATACTTTCCAAACTTTGGAAAACGAAAGTTCTAAGTGACTGACAGGTGGTCAAGCTCGCTGACATGGTTGGCATATCATGGCATGTCCTCTTCCTCCAATAGATTGATGCTCATGCTGTTGATCAGTGCATTGTCTGGTCCAATTAATATTGCTTGTTCACAGTTTTAACGCGAAGGATTGAGTAACCCCTACCCACTTTTAACAATATTACAAGGGATACCAGTATGCTTCACACATTGTACCTATGTAGGATATCAAATACCTTAACCAGGAGTCTACACCTGAGATATATGTTAACACTAATCGCCCAGTTTAGTATGTAAATCCCATGGCAACTGTTACCATGTTTTAATCTGCTTTGTAAAGAACTGGCCCCAGATTTTTAAAGCTCTCATAGGGCTAAGACTGTCATAAGTTAATGTTAAACTAAGGCACTTACCACTATCTCAGCGATAGTACAGCTTCAAAAATCTAGGCCCTGGGCTGTAGCATATCCTTGAGGTACTGTTCACTTGTCAGATGGAGACCGCGTTCGATTCCCCACATGGGTACAGTGATTGTGTGTGAAGCCCATTTCTGGTGTCCCCACAATGTTTATACTGGATAAAGCCACGTGAAGTAAAGTGTTGAAGGAAAGTCCAAAATTATGCCAGTGTGTGATATTTAGGGCGAAGCCTTGACTGATATCATGCTGAAGAACTACTAATCCTAACCTTGGAATCGAACCAGGATGATATCATCCCATCGAACCCCAATAGGTATGGAACAGCAATGTCCCTAACTTTGAATGAGTGAGTGAGTGAATCAGTTTTATTCTTCTTTTATCACTATTTCAGCAATATCACGGTGGGGGACACCAGAAATGGGCTTCACATATTGTATCCATGTGGAGAACCCTGGTGCAACGAGTGAACCTGCTACCTATCTATTAGCAGGTTGTAAAAATGTATTAAGATTTACAGTCACAGTTTTTATATTCCAGCCACACTAATATTCCCCAGCCTGAAGTATCCCTGAATATTTGTTTCTTATTAAACACAGCCCTACCCAAGTGAAGGTTCTTCGATATGTAAACAGACGTCAAATGGTGCGCAATTGCAGCTTCTACCAGAAATATGCCACTTTTTATCTATGGCGCAGGGTGAGTATGGTCTTGCTACAAATGTGAAGACCCGGTTTAGAATTGATTTTCAGTAACCCATGCTTGTGGTAAGACCCAACAAACAGAATTGGATGGTCAGGGTGGCTGACTTAGTTGACACGCCATTGTATCCCTCTTGGGTAGATCATGCTGATGCTGTTGATCACTGGATTGTCTGGTCCGGACTGGATGGTTTACAGAGCACTACCCTATAGCTGTATTATTGCTGAGTGCTGCCTAAAATGATGAATATGTGGGAGGTCAGTTGATCGTCAGAAATCGATGCTGAGCATAAGATGGGGCTAAAAACCAGTATTATATGTAAATGATTCCAATGTTAATGCTACCATATATGTGTGGATTGTTGCTCACAACATCATCCACCAGTTTACCTGTTCTTGACTCGTTCATTTCAGTGGTTTGTTGCCGAGCGTGCTGTTAAACTGAATACAAACCACTGTTAACTTTTAACTAACCAGTTTGGATAAAGTGTTTTACCCTGCTTGTAACAACATTACAGCAATATCAGTGTTGGGGACACAGGGAAAAGGCTTCACACACTGCATTTTTGGAGAATCAAACCGGAACTTTCACATTGATTAGTGGAAGATTTAACCAACTGTGCCGCCTTAAGTTCGTTAGAGGAACCTGATCAATAGAATGTTTTTCCTTCCACCTTGTTGTAACAGGATTCCAACTCCATTTTCAGCGTCGTCCATTAACTGAAAAGAACTACGCCGCTATGGGTCGATACATTGGCTTTCATGTACGCATGAGCCGGAAGTACTACCTGATGATAAAGGAAAAGAGGATCCCAAAGCTGACTAAATTCATGGAAAAGACACTAGCCAGTGAGTAATCAAAACTTGTTGGTATGTGTGCGTATAATCCATGAGATACCAAACTTGACACATTGCACACAAAGTGTAATAGTGATGAACACCTTGACTAACGCTTAATTTCTGAATATATGTAAATATGATAGTAACAAACAAACCCATTTAAACTAAAAAGGAGCCCCAGTTAGATAGTAACCTGAGAAAGGCTTGCTTCATTTAGGGCTTTAGCATTGCAGGAATGGCTAGGCAGCATGGAAAATAATGTCCTTCAAAGATTGAGAGACACACCAGTTCACCATCCACACTGGCACTGGAGACCCTAACAAAATGGGTGTATCCACACTTAATGTTTGTACAGTCTGTTTTAATGTGTTTGGTGTTTGGTTCCATTGACTATATAGCTGGACTTTGGTTAATTGTCATATGAAAGTACATGTGATCTCACCTTAGTCAGGTGTGTCTGTAAAAAGATTGCATCTGTTCACCCAACAGAAAATGGGTACCTGGTAGGATAGTTCATGTGACTACAAGGTTTTAGCGCCTCAGAAGGTTTGGTTTATCCGGGGTAATAATGAACTCTCTGCCCTGTCAGCATACTGTCCCTGTGGGTTTAGCGCAGTATAAATGGACTAATTAATTCCTAAGGAGTAAGAATTGAAACAATATGTGTAAGTCCTGAGGGACGTTTCGGAAAGCTATCGCAGGTCACGATTGGGCAACATTGTCTTACCAGGTAGGGCAACCATAGCTTTGTGAAACAGGCCCACGTGACATTCATCTGTCGCATAGCCCTATCCCTGTGCCAATTCTTACTATTTTGCCCTATAAATGGGGATAATCTACAACACTGTTCCAGTTTCCCTGGTATAATTAAGTATCCATGGGTACAGTAAAGTTGTCGACTCCCCACATGGGTACAATGTGTGAAGCCCATTTTCTGGCGTCCCCTTCCATGATATTGCTGGAATATAGTAAAGTATAGTAAAGTTGTCACCAATACCCAACAGTATATATCATTCATTGGACGATGTTTTGTTTTACAGTATAAATTAAGTATCCATGGATACAGTAAGGTTGTCAGCAATACCCAACAGTAAATATCATTCATTGGTCGATATTTTGATTTACAGAAAAACCTGGGGACATACAGTGCTAGACTTGCTGCCAAATGATGAGATAGCACATGCACTACCGGGCAGTGGCGCCATTACATAAGGGAACCAGTGGCAGACTTCACAACACCAAAATGGTGTATTTATTGGAAATAAAAGGAGCAATTGTGCCGAGTGTCGTTTGTCATGATAACTGTGGCATGCTTACAACCCTGTGTACTGAATGAACCCACGAATCCGTTAGTAAATAGCAAGATGGTGGTCACATGAATATAAGCAACCAGGTTGTTGTGTAGCAGCCTGCAGTATAATTTGCACAAAGTAGTGAAAGTACTATGACCATATATGCCTGTCTACCCAGCTGTGAGTGAGTATTACGTAAGGATGGAAAAGAGCGGCATGATCCTCAGGGAGTTGAGTTTGAAAAATACCATATCCTTACAGGATTCATGAATGCATTCAGAAATGCTTGTTTGAAGTGTGGGTTGAGGGATATCGAAAGAGATTTACTGAGGACTGATGCATTGAGATTGATATTTAAGATGGATGGGAAGTCAGATAATGAAGTTTATTAATTATGTCACTACATCTTATTCTCTCTTTCTTCCGATTTGTCAAATGACCCGAAAAGATTAGCTCGCGGTTTAGTCGCTATATGGCCCGGAAAGTGCAACCATCAACAGCATGAACATCGATCAGCAAGCAATGACGTGTCAGCGAACTAGACCACCCGATCCCCTTAGTCGCTTCTTACGATATGCATAGTACGCTTTTGTGGCAAGCAGGGGCGGCTGAAAACCTATTCTACCCCGGATTTTCAGGGGTCGTGAATGAATGTTCGCGCGTACTTACGTATGTACGTACGTATGCATGCATGCATGTAATATGTATGTGTATGTGCACTTTTGTCGGAAAACAGCGATATTTCCATTTGACCAAGCACAAAAGTGAAAATTTCATTTTAATTATTTCTCTTTGAGTTGAATACATGGTGTGCCACGCAACAGATCATGCAGCTATTATATACATTAATTCCAGGAGGATACATTGTCAAATATAGGTTGCAACATACACCGGTGGGTTCCCTCACTTGACAATACAATACTCCGATACGATGCTTATTTGATACAGGAAGGTAAACTCAACTTGACCCGGTAAACTATAGGACAGTATTGAAGCGGGGTAAACGTTCCTTTAGGTGTAGTTTATGCTGAAAGATTCCGTGTAAGGCTAAATGTTTAAATTCTTTTATTTAACTGAAATTTCAATCGTGCATGAACATCCACTACATAGGTATGAAGACATGTCAACAAAGGCTCATTTTATTGGAAACATCACAGGCTTAATATTGGAAAATTATGAGAAATTTACGTCCGTAGAAGGCGAAGATTTGCCGAAGAGGATAGTCACATGATAATAAGGATAATCAACATTACCCCGTAGGGACGTGGAATGTGATTTTTACAGTGTAAAATATATAGTTGTACTGTAGTCAGTACCATAAGTTCACTGAGTTAGAGGTGCAGCTTGTTGTTCACAGCTAGTTTTTCAAAGTTACGTACATTGCCAGTGCTGTCAACACTGACATCATCATGATACCGACTGGTTTTGTCTGCTTGCTGCCGGACATGACTGGACACCGCGGACTGTCGCTGGCCTGTGCCCAACAGACTTGACTCTTAGTCCCGATCATCTTCACAGCGTATGCCATATACTGTTGGTAGGTGTCGGGGATCACCCTCAAGTACCTCATGCCGACGATGGAAAGATTGTTGTAGCGGATGAAGTCTCCTGCCCTGAACATGCATCTGAAACAATTGCAACAAAATGATGAAATTATCACGATACATGCATTCATTCAGTGTATGAAATTAGCAAAGCCTTCCGCTTGACCACAGGGCTGGTTATATGTAAAACTAACCAAAACTAACCTTGCCACCAAGAAATGCTAATACACATGTCTAAATTCTAAACCGACCGTCGGGCAGAACGTACGTGCTGAAAATAATGGTAGTCCGTGTTGAAAATAGACCGTACCGGGCCGTCGGGCAGACAGGTATTTCGAAAGCTGATTATTATGAAGTAACAGTCAGTATGCATACATTTGAAATGAGTGGTTTTGGGGGACCCAGAACCGACTTTTGGGATAAGCGCATGAATACTGTTACAGTCATTTAAGGGGTAAATCCTCTGGAACAATGTTTTCCAATATCAAAATTTTCAAAGTTCGTCTTTTAGTTCCAAGTCTACAAGAACAAGAAAATTGTCACATTAAGTAATGGTATCATATTAGGGTAATCAAACTAGCGGCCAAATTAGCGGTCAATTAGCGAAATCATCCTCACTTAAACCGGATTTGACCAGAAATTAAATTTTTCATGCTCGATGTACGTGAAAACGTCATTTCCAAAACCAAAATCATGATAAGCGCATTAAATACATCACCATCACATAGACATAACCTATTTGGCTACCCTCAAATGTCGATGTATTCTCCTTTTCCTTAAAACTTTATTAACTCCTAGATTTTATCCCATACTCAAATCCGAGACAGTCAACAAAAAATAAGTTCTATTCAGGAACACAAATATTGATAAAATATTTAATCTTGATCCTGGCTGACATACAGATCCATGCAAAATGACACCCTTGTGACATTGGTTGAGCGGACAAAATGTCTTCCTTGTGCGTCCGTTATCTCCGACCCGTGAAGATAGTAAGATACGGGTAAGAATTGATCTTCTTTAGTCCATACTTATCGTAAGAGACGACGATCGGGTGTTCAAGGTTCGCTGACTTGGATGACACATGTCATCGCATCTCATTTGCGTAGATCGATGGTCATTCTGTGTATCACTGGATTGTCTGGTCCAGAATCGATTATTATTTACAGACCTCCGCCACATGGCGCGAATACTACCGAGAGTGGCGTAAAGCTATACTCACTCACTCACTCACTCACTTATAGGCTTAATATTATACTTTTTTCGTATTGTGCATGGACGTATGGCTGGTTGCACTGATCCAGACCTATGTCGGTGTTACAGAGCTAGCACACAACAATTGCATGTAGCAATTTAACATAGCTATTCTATCCAGACAGCATGTTAACATCAAACCGACCATCCTTGATTCTTCCCTTTATGCCAGTCTGCTGGAAGTGTTGTGCGTCTGTTTTTCTGAATGCGTAGCCTTATGGTTCAAGCGCTGTCTCGCCAGGTCAAAGACCTGGGTTCGATTTCCCACATGTGTGAAGTCCATTTCTCGTGATTCCCACATCCAAAGTTCAATGCTCAGTGTTCGAATCACTGTTTTTGCGCTCCTGACCATCTGGCCTATACAGGCGGTGACCTAGTCAGTCTCACAGTTCTGAACCACAATATTTTGCTTACCACAATATTTTGTAGTGCTAAAGCCTTAAATGAGGCAAGTCTAGATTTTCTCAGGTTCTGATTATATAATCAAAAATATATATATTCGGAGACGCAGCCTTAGTCTAGCGGTGACCAGAAGCATCTAGATTTTGTACCTTGAAACTGGACGACAGTCTGTTGCTGCGAAGGATCGGGCTGCTATGGTGTCGACAGTTGTCGTCTGCTCTAACAAGACAAACAGGTAAAGCTCATTCAGCCTTGATGTCATGGGAAGCAGCCAGTCATACACCTCATCACCGGAAGTGATGTCAGTACCCCGGATGTTGACAATCATCCAATGGATGTAGGAGTTTTGTTCTGTCTGTCCTAGCTCCGGGGTGGGGTCGTACATCAGCAGTGTGTAGAGCTTGTCTGAAAACAGATACCACATGTTCTCATGTTTATGTACTAGGGTTATAGTACGAAACGCAACTTAACTTAAAACGGCACTAACGGTTCGAGACATACATAATTCGACAACAATTTCTGCGATCATTCTCCTTCATGTTTATCAGATTGGCTGTACTATAAGGCCTTTGTATTTAATGGTTAGATGTCAGCTTTGTCCGTAGCGCAATCGTTTTGATCCATTTTGATCCAAAGCACCCGCACTATTAAAACTGCTTCTTTACAATGTTCAACAAACCAAGTCAGGCCGAGCATGACCCCTCCTTCCTGTGAGTCTATCAACAGTGAGTGAGCTTAGTGAACACTCAGCAATATTCTAGCTCTGGCGACAGTCTGTATAAAATCGAATCTGGACCAGATAATGCTGTGATCAACAGCATGTGCATCGATCTACGCACTCAAGATACGATGACATCTGTCAACCAAGTCAGTGAGTCTGAACACCCGATCCCGTTAGCTGCCTCTTATGACACCACATGGGTTACTGAAGATCAATTCTAACCCGAATCTACACGGGTAGATTGCACCTATACATATGTTTGATACTAAAGGTAAACACATTAACATATACTGACGGACAAAAGAAACTATACATCCCTGTTTCCTATTGGCTGTGAAACAAACACCAAACAACGGCGGCGAAGGGTGCCACTTCTATTCAGCCCTGCATATAATTGATAAGTGTATTGGATTGTGACATCGGATACGTGTATCGGTTTTGAGTGAGTGAGTGAGTGAGTTTAGTTTCACGCCGCACTCAGCAATACTCCAGCTATATGGCGGCGGTGTGTAAATAATCGAGTCTGGACCATACAATCCAGTGTTCAACAACATGAGCATCGATGTGCGCAAATGGGAACCGATGACATCGGTTTTGAACCTGAGGTATGCAGTGTTCTGAAGAGTGTGTTCAGGCCTGTAGTGAGTGAGTGAATTTGGTTTTAAGCCGCTTTTTGGCAATATCCCAGCAACATCACGACGTGGGACACCAGAAATACGCTTCACGCATTAACTGTAGGGAATCGAACCTGGGTCTTCGACGTGACGAGCGAATGCTTTAACAACTAGGCTACCACGCCGAACCGTTCAGCCCAGCAACGTTTCAAAAACCTCCGTACTTTTGAAGGGGCTAGTCCAGACGTTAAGATTTCATGAGATTTCTTCGGTGGCATATTGGTGTGTGCTGAAGAGATTTTTTCTCGGGAAGAAATCCGGTCCCACTCACTACCCCCAAATTAGTTGCAGGTATAAGTTCACTCACCTCTCAGTGTGACTTCAGGGGAGACGGGCTGGAGAACCTCGGGTAACAGTCTGACTTGAGGGGAGAGTCGAGTCTCCAGGGCGCCTACTAGTCCCCTGTTCGCAAAATCTACAGTGATGTTTACTGGGCTGTAACAAAGACATACTTCTCCATTATCTCAAGGTTGCAAATCTATGTATCATTAGTACCGGCACTGTAACAGTGAAGGTATACATGTTAATAAATAAACATTAAAATAACATAACCTTCATTTTGTTCTCACGAAATATATGATCGGAATTGTATGTAAACAACAACAGCAACAAACACGACTGTGACAAAAATATAAACAACACCAAAACTCCAAGAAACAAAATAAAGTATTCTGAAAAATATTACTTTAAACAAGATAGTCTAAGAACAATTTCTTTTACGCTGATTGATGTATTTCATTATTTATGCGTATTGCACACTTCACACGTGTTTCTATGTATGTAATTTATGTAATTATTTATGTAATATGTAATAATGTAATATGTAATATAATAATAATTTATGTAATATGGATAAAATGTCACGTGATCTTCAGCAACTCATGCTACTCCATAAGAGGAGACTAAAGGGACTCGGTGGTCAGGTTCGCATGTCATCGTATCCCAACTGCCTAGAACGATGTTCATGCTGTTGATCACTGGATTGTCTGGTTCTGACTCGATTATTCACAGACCACCGCCACATAGCTGAAATTTTGCTGAATTAAACAACAACCAAACCAAATCACGAGAACACAGTACCAACCTTTTCTGGTACACAAAGTCGCAGGATTTGTACGTTATAGCTGGGGCCGTGAAGGTGAGGTCAATGGACACGGTGAGATTCAGACTGTCTGGAAGTGATGGGAGCCCTCCTCTTTCCCGAATGTAGCTGCGCAACCCTGCAGCATTAGCATCTTGTTATAAACTATTCTCCTTTTTGCCAAATTTGTGAAGAAATGAGTGCCGATCTTTGATGTAATAACTGGATTACAAACATTTAAAGACATTATTTTTACATTTTTACATAAAATGTAACAACAGACAACATAAAGTCCAATGATGAACAGTGAGTGAGTGAGTGAGTGAGTATGGTTGAATGCCGCCTATGACAATATCCCTGCAATATTCCGCCGCGGACACCAGAAACGGGTTTCACAAAATGTATCCATGTGGGAAATCGAACCCGGATCTTTGGCGTGAACAGCGAACGCTTTAACCACTAGGTTACCCCACCGCCCATGAGGAACATGGATTTGAAAGGTAAGTATGTTACTTACCATTTCGGTTAAAATGTTTCTTCGTACGATCAACACAGCTTAGACTAACGCTTAGTCTCTGAATATATATACTTTCGATAGTATCAAACAAACCCGATTTTAATTGAAATGAAGCCCCAGGGAAACTATAGATTCAGAACTTGAGGAAACACTGCAGAGCACTGCACTGCACTGCAGAGAAGGCTTGACAGTCGGCAAAATAAGCACTGTGAGACAGACTAAACACGGCATAACAATGTTTAGAAACATAAACCCGTTTGCGAAGAATGTTTCGAGATAAGTGATGTGCAAGGTTTTATTTTAAATTTTGAAAACTTCAACTTTTAAAATTACTCTGTCATTAAAAGCATCAATGGGGTGATGAAAACAGACCATACAATTCTGTACAACTTACATTGTCCGTAATACACTGGACATCTGTTACGTAATCCCCAGGCCCGGATGAGGACACAGGCGTACTCGTCAGTGACGGACATGACAACGTTGATGCCATATGTCTGAGCTGTAATCAGGAACAAAGCGTTAGCTCGGAATCAAGCAATCAAGCAAGCGACCGACCGACAAATCGGTCGATCGATCGATCTTTATTCCTGAAGACGACACAGGCCTATAATACATTTCATATGTACATTTTTTCATGTATGCAAAAATTTTAATTAGTAATTCATTTGAAGAATTCAAAAGAGACGAAAATTTCTTAATTGATGGATGGACAAAATAAAAATAGAGTTCTTTAATATATATTCAACGCATAGTGTTATAAGTTGCGCATTGGAGAAGAAAATTACTTTCGTCTTCTATAACAGTTTTATTACAATATCTACAGATTCTATCCTCTCTTTTGATATAATTTATAAAGATTCTTTTTCAGTCAACAAAACATGAGACGAACATCAATCTCATGTTATGTTATAGATCGGAATAAAAAAACCGATGCTTTTAGTAAAGGTGGTTAATTCGCTTATATTCAGGGACTGACAAAACCCCTAACATAGAAGTGCAGACCATAGTTACTAGGACAGCAATTTATCAGTGGTAAACCGGAATGTGGCAATACGGCCTTTCAAATGATACTATGTTTTTCTCAGAAATTTGAATCGGCAGAAAAGTAGGTCACTGTCTGAATTGGTTAATGAGACTTTCGGTATGAATGCTAAAAAGTAACTTCATTAGAGGAAACTAAAGCGCAAATCATTTTTAAAACTGTAATTCGTACTTGAAAGCCCCAGCGGCGATATTAAGTCATCAACGAAGACCACTCCGCCGTTAGTGGCGCTAAGTGTCTGATATGTATTGTTGACACTGGACACGTCCAGTGGTCTCTCTTGTTTAAACACAAGCCAGACGTAGGGGGTGGCTCTGTCCACGGGGTTCCCAGGTCCCTGGTGGCGAAGTATGATCTAAAACAAATTGGATTTGGGTTATCATTAACGCCTAACACATATCATCGTATCCAAACTGCGGTCAAGACTTGATTATTTACAGACCGCAGCCATACAGCTGGAATGTTATTGAGTCCGGCGTAAAACTAAACTCACTCACTACAGTGTATATATACACATAAACATTAATTAAACACCACCAAAAATAATTGCCGATTGTAACAAAAAGGGATCAAAACAGAGAAGTCCACCAGTTATATCTATATACACATGCACTTAGCATGAAATTCACGTGTTGACTCAAATGCATGCTTTTCATGCTAAACTTCTATCATGGTACAGTCGTGTTTGTTGCTGTTGCTGTTGTTGTTTACATACAATTCCGATCATATATTTCGTGAGAACAAAATGGAGGTTATGTTATTTTAATGTTTATTTATTAATATGTATACCTTCACTGTTACAGTGCCGGTACTAATGATACATAGATTTGCAACCTTGAGATAATGGAGAAGTATGTCTTTGTTACAGCCCAGTAAACATCACTGTAGATTTTGCGAACAGGGGACTAGTAGGCGCCCTGGAGACTCGACTCTCCCCTCAAGTCAGACTGTTACCCGAGGTTCTCCAGCCCGTCTCCCCTGAAGTCACACTGGGTTAAAAAAGGTGAAATGAAGTATACTCATTGCTTTGTTATCGACGTATCAACAAGTGAACAGTGCTGAAATTGAACTTTTTTGGACGTGCCGAAAGGCGTTCTGAAAATACCAGGTGGCAGATTATTGGTTTGCATGAAGCTGGTTTGTCCTGTCGCAGCACTCGCTCCAGATTGAATATCAATCACACTGTCATTAGTCGCCTTTCAGAACAACGCAGCTGACAGATTACCTTGATCTGCGAGAAGCCCTGATCTCAACCCAGTTGAGAATTTATGGGACCATGTGGGGCGTCAAGTTCAAGTAAGGGATCCACCTGTTCAAAATCTACAGGAATTAGCACAGGTTCTTCATGAAGAATGGCAGAGGATTCCAATGATGCGCATTTGGCGTTTAATTTCCAGCATTAGGAGGAGGGTTGCAGCAGTTATCCCTGCGAGGGGAGGATACACCAAATACTGATGTCACCATTACTGTTGGCTTAGGATTGAACAGTGAACGTTTTTTGAGGCCTTTGTGTACGTTGGACCACAGACGTTGTCTGTGTGACCGTAGTTTTGGACATGTTTATTGATAACGTTTTTAGTGCTCCCATATGATCGTCAATAAATAACAGCCGAAAGTAGCAACAGTGTTGGTAGTTGATGGATTGACACTTTAGATGACTCAGATAACGAAATTATAACCATGTGTTTGCTTTCCATATCATGAATGACCAGTGTGTTGTGTTAAACACCTTATAGCATGAAGATGGGGGTTGCTTAATTAATGCTTGTGTGTATATATAGCAGGATGATTTTTTGGAATGGAACAATGCTTGAAATGAACGCTTGGTGCATTCCTGTAATATCGGTTATTTTGGTGACAAGGGGCACCTGTCACGAAGCAAATTTATACTGAGGCACCAAGGTTAACCTTAACTCCTATTCTTTAACATGGCACCAAGGTTACCGTAGCGACTTATGATCACCTTAGAGCTTTGTGAAAGGAGACCGTGGCCTTATCGAAACCGCCTACAGAACAGTTCGCGTTGTTTTAGCTAGTGAGTATTTAGTTATGCCGAATAATGTCAGCTTTGCCCATCCACTGGCATTGGCATTATTACATCTGTATTTCTAGTTACAGGTAAAGACTAGAAACAGGAACATGAAATAAATAAGTTAGTGTCAGAAATCAAATATTTCAAATATTATTTGTCCATCTATCCATCCATTCATCGATATAACATGGAACATCTGATTCTCTAGTTCTTAAAAGTCTCACCTCTTGTTAATCTTTCAGTCAGTTGCATGACAAGGTTGGAAGGTTTACCTCAATGAGACGCGGACATACAGAAATGGGAGATTTGCTCTGGACGATAATGGCCATTCGAACATTAACTTTTCAGTGTTTCGTCTTTGAAACCTGATATTATCGTTAATATTTTGTCAAATCCATATTTAAAATGCATGCTTTCTTTTGCCTCAGAGTATATCTTGTTGAGAGGAAGCGTCACCTACGTCTCCTCCATTACGAAGACTACCGCCGGCGACGTTGATGTACAACGCATGCATGAAGCATAAGCCGGCGTCATACATCATGACAGTGTAGAGGGCGTTATTCTCCGCTGGCCACGTCACTTCCGGCAGCTCGCGTACGTCGAAAGGGGGATACAGGGTACTGCTGAGGGCGTCGATGGTGAACGTTTGAGGTCTTGTTAAAGGTACGTCCACTATCCTTCCACAGCCGGGGTATGTACCTGGCGACCATCAAAGACAGGCAGTAAGTTATGATCTCATGATTTTCAGTTTTGAAGAACATCACGAAACAGCATTTTAAGCTGACAAATATTCCGGATTGGTAACAGCACACAATCAAATAGCATATTAATTTAATCTGTCACAAAATACGCAGATATCATAAAATATAATTCTCGTGCAATCAGTTTTGTAGTCTAACGAATTATGTCAGTACAACAGCAATACAAAATCAAAGGGTTTAGGAGATAAACATACTATGTTGAAAAATCAGAGTTATAGGTCTAAGTTTAATTTAAAACCGAACGCGTAGCGAAAATTTAGAGCGTGGCGTTCGGTTTTAAATGAAAAATTAGAGTTATTATAATTTCGTTACATACCTCTGGTTTTTCAACTCAGTACGTTTATCACCATTCTATCATAACCACGTACTTGTTATATTTTTGGAAAATATACAGTGCTGAAAAATCAGAGGAGTCTTGGTAGAATGATGGTAGAATGAATGTTAAGAATGTGAATGAATGAATGAATGAATCAATCAATCAATCAATAGGCGAATGAATGAATGAATAAATGAATGAATGAATGAATGATCTTGCTTTCAAATGGTCAGCCTGCGCTATATAAATGATAGAGTTGGTCAGAATACTCACGGTCAGATCCATCAGCTGAAAGGATAATAATCCAAATATATGTGAATGTAACAAGTTGTTGACCTAGCACTATGCTGTGAGTAAACATGCCCATGCCACCATATCTTTGCTTTGCTTACATCTTCCACTACCATCAACAGTACATGTGTTACTCTGTCTCACGTCTGGCAACCATCGTATTGGAGTTGCCTCCCTTCATCTAAACATCTAAACGCTAATTGTAAAATGGAATCCATCGTTATCGGAGTTTTGTCCTTCACATGGTAAAGTGAAGTATTACTCCGCCCCACCCCATAAACAATAGTTATTTTCACAAAATACGTGATTCCAATATACCAAAATAAGTTTCTGCTTTCATGAAAACGTAAAATGGAAAGGTAAAAGGTAAGCTGTGTAGGTGTGACCCACCTGGAAGAGTAATGGGGTACGTGACGTCGACGACGAAGGATAAACCGCTGGCGTCGGTGGCATTGACCCCCATCAGTCTTGTGAAAAGTGAGGTTCCTGATGGCCTGGCATTTCTGCAAAAGACTCCCCCACTACCGGGTGGACAATCAGTCGCGAACCTCGTCCCAAACCAGTAGGCCGAGGTGTTGGTGAAGAGTGACCTCATTGCCGTCAAACACGCAGCGTCTCGCCGGACACTGCATGGCGTCGACGTCTGGGCGTGGACATCTGTAAGGCATTAAATAATTACTTAGGATGTTCATATCACTTAGCTATGTGTGTGCATATAAGCTCTTAGACTATTTAAGGCGATGGGGGAAGCCCAGCGGTTCAGGCGCTCGCTCGTCACACCGAATGCTCGGGTTCTAATCCTAACATGGGTACAATATCTGATGCCCATTTCTGGTGTTCCCCGCTGGATATTGCTGGATGATTGCTAAAAGCGGCGTAAAACCATAATCACTCGATCTTCGATTGTTTGACATCATGTGACGTCTTTATTTAGCCAGCGAACAGAAAAACCCTTCTCAAAGTTAAGCGCACTAGGGTGTGATTGCATGATCAAATGTCACTGGTCCCCATTTCCTCGCCGGAGTTGTTGTCACCTTTACCTCATAAACGTATGCCCACCTATAACTCCCATCGTTCTCCAAAGAAGCTATTTCTGGTGATGTTTCTGATTAAAGAGTGATCTACCGTACAATTTTAAAGTGAAACTAAAGCGCCCGCCTGACTTACAAAATTACTACTACAACTTCATGAAATACTGCTACGTACGCGTAGCACAGCCACGCTCCAAACACGTAATACAGCTCCGTAGAGGTAATACTGCTCTGTACACGTAATACTGCTACGTACACTAATACTGCTACATACGCGTAATGCTGCTACGTACACGCAATACTGCTGTGTACACGTCACACTGCTACGTACACGTAGACTATCTACATGTGCGCAATACTGTTCCGTACCCTTAATACAGCTCGGTACATGTAATACTGCTACGTAATACTGCTACGTAATATATCTCCGTACAGGTAATACTGCTCCGTACACGTAATACTGCTACGTAATATATCTCCGTACAGGTAATACTGCTCCGTACACGTAATACTGCTACGTAATACTGTTCCGTACACTTAATACTGCTCCGTACACGTAATACTGCTACTGCTACGTACATATCATACTGTTCCGTACGCATAATACTGCTCCGTGTACTTAGTACTGTTACGTGTACGTAAACTTCTATGTACACATACTACTCCTATAGCTACGTACACGTAATACTGCTACGCAGACGTAAACGGTATAACTTGCATATAAACGTGTAAGGTATTACAAGAATATATGCATGTACAAAGTGATACCATTTCATATAGGTATATGGTGTAATTACAATTCGATTCGATTACTTACACAGCGCCGTCGTGTTCTTGGAAAAATTCTGAGTGCGGCGTTAAACTAAAGTCACTCACACTGACCCCTGGATCATCGCAAAGTAAACATATGCTCTGTGGTCAAATGCCGAGAAGTCATTACTCGCACATTAGTGACTTATCATGCAAGATTCGACCTTCGTGATGTTTGTATATTTACTTAGAGTACGCATATTGACATAATCACTTAGGTGTATATTTATATTATCACATGGATTACTTGTGCAAGCATGAACAACAAATACCAGCGTATACAAACCCCTCCCTTCAAGCTCAACGCATTTCTATACGTGGGTTTCAGTATCACTTACCAACAACGTTGTTAGCAGACCAAATAACAGCCATCTTCAATAGCACAGATATTTACGCGATATTTCCCGAATACAACAACTCCAAATTCACATCACCTTCATTGTTAACTTAAATCAATACCCCTACCCTAATTAGTAATTATTAACATTCACTAGTATAACTTGTTACTGGTATATGTAATGTATATCAATCAGTTCCTGAAATGACCAAAACTTTCAGTCATTTCGAAAAATGACTGTGAGTTTCAGCCATATCGCGCAATTTTGTGTAACAACGATCAATATACTTCAGTCACTTTATGAAATTTCAGTTCATCCATATGTGGTGGACAGGGTGTGGCTACTATGGACACAGCACGAGTCAAACAAACAGGTGCAAATGCTTCAAAGCCAAGCTGAAGTGCAACAGTCGCTGCCACAATAGTTTCCAGTTTTAGAGAAAATAAATAATGTGGAAAATGTGATCCACTCTTGTAGATTACGTTATTAAGTGAAATTTCACGAGCCGCACTCAGCAGTATCCCAGCTATATGGCAGTGGTCTGTGAATAATTGAGTCTGGACCACACAATCCAGTGACCAACAACATGAGCATCGATCTACGGAATTGGGAACCGATGACATGTGTCAACCAAGTCGGCGAGCCTGACAACCCGATCCCGTTAGTCGCCTCTTTCGACAAGCATAGTCGCCTTTTATGGCAAGCATGGGCTGCTGAAGGCCTATTCTACCCCGGGACCTTCACGGGTCGAAATTTCATGAAATTACAGAAGTACATTGATTGTTGTCACACAAAATGACTTAAATGTTTGGTCATTTCAGGAACTGACTCATTTCACAATCTGACAGTAACATATACATGTGTGAGGTATTACTGGTATAAACTCGATTAAAGTACTGTTGATATATACATGTATAAGGTAATACTATTATATGCACATATAAGATATTACTGGTATGTACACGTATACAGTATTTCTAATATATACACGTATACGATAATACTGGTGTAAGGTATTTCTGGCATCTGCACATATAAGATATCACTGGTCTATACATATATACGGTATAAGAATGAATCACTCTTTGGTGTACTTGTTATAAGCTTCAAATGTTTAGCTCAAAATAGGAGAATGGGTCGGACGAGTAAACATAATACGTTTTTCAAAATCGTCCAAATTGCTGCCTACTGGTTGAACTGAAAAGACCAGTCAAGGCCGACATATGCAGAAGATGAGATGCACCCTTTAAACATGTCAATATTAGCCAAGCAGTAAGGAACAATGTCCAAGTTATATTGAATGCAGCATTTTGTATTTACCCAGGCGCAAGTATTTCGCACGTCAGCTGACCTTCAATGACAGTAATAAAGGCAATCGTAGTGTGAGGACGCTACTCAATCACTCTGCTCCACAAAGGTAAAGAAACTCGCAAAGGTTGCTTTCAACGTACTAGGTAATTGAGTTGCGCCCGATACAGAAGAAACCTCGTGAACGACTAGGCGCTGTCTATTGAAAACGCCTGCACGCACGTCTGCTAATCCCAATGGGTATCATAGAAAAGTGTACATATACATACAACATACATGAACTCAGTTTGACGTGGCATTTATTTTATCTTAAAGAGGAACAAGTTTTTTATGGATAGACAACTTCTTTATTGCAACAGATGCGACGTTTTGTTGTAGATCCAGATACCTTTATCAAGCAATGATACACGACCTATGCAGCAAGCAGGTTGAGTTTGTTGACGAGTGTGCTTGCCATGTCAGGTTAAAGACGGCGTATAACCCCTTTAAGGTGAGCATTATGATACCCGTAACGGTTTCTTTCAAAGCCATCAACATAGAAAAATAAACATGCAATTTTTGCTTCATTTCAACCACCATCAGCGATGGGTGTAACCAAACTTTTGAACGTCAGTATATTTCTGAATGTACTCATCTAGAGTGGGTGAGTTTTGTTATACGCCACTTTAGCGATATTCAAGCAATATCACAGCGGGGGACACCAGAAGCACTCTTTGGCGTGACGAGCGAACGTTTTAACCACAAAACTACCCCACCGCCCCCTCGTCCGGACCCAGGGTTCCCTGCCTATTGTGGTTTTCCTGGCAGCCACATAAGATATTTCATAGGTTCCCTAATTTACATGTGTTTGTGTGCTTGTGCTAACAAACTTTTACGTGTCGCTTTCAGATAACTGGGGCGGTTCAATCAAGCAATATATTGTTATATGAATATGAATACCTCAATGTCAATAAGTCAACGTCTAAATATGACATAGAGATGTTTTTAGCAAGTGGACACAAGGATATATGTGAAAAAGAACCCAGTTCCTGCAAGGTTTTCATGTTACATTTAATATGAATTATGATACGAACTCGATAACAACTTTTATACCAGGTATGTAAAATATCACACTGGTAGATACATCACGAAAACTCTTTGTGCCAATGATCTCTTTTCAGTGGGTTCTTTCTGCATACATAAGCATTTCATGTCACCAAGATTATAGTCGTTGCTAGTAAATCACGAAATATCGTGATGATTCATTCCAGTACGGGTAGGTTTCTGGAGTCAGGTGACTATATTTAGCAGCACGTGCAAGGTACCCACATTACCAACATGAACTGACTGAAAAAGATCGTGCAAGCCCTGTTGACCGAGTTTTCTAAATATAGCCGTTCGTTGCACTCGCTGTGCAATCTTTCATAAATCAATGAGTAGGTTTTTAACCATCAAAATGAATAGTTCTTGAAAAAATCATATCGCAGTTTGGTCATTACTATAACTGCCCACGCATTAATCTACACAAACGCACACCACTGACAACGCTACAATGTAGACTACTGGTACACATGTACCCAGATTGCTTGGTGCGCGAATTTCCAGTAGCGAGGTGTTTGTATAAAAGATCATTTTGTGACCGCATGAGGCCCTTCATGGCAGATGGACTAATATAATAGGTATATAGACCTTGTTTAAGAATCATGAGTGGGCAATTCAGTCCCCTAGCAAGTGACATACTTCGTCACGTGCGTATAATGACTGAAATTCATGACTTTGGTTTGTATTTCGACAGTTTCGTCGGAGTTAAATTGTTTCAGTTGTGGTATGTTGCATAATTTAATCACCATCTATTGTGTTTCATACAATTTCTACTACTACTGCTACTAATAGCAGCAGTAGTAAAGCAATAATGACACTGAACACTATTTTGACGACGGTATAACAATAACAATATCAACAGTAATAAAAATCATTGTGAATTAAGTCAAGTGGAAATCTTCAAAAACGATCAGTTACACAATTTTGAAACGTTATAGTGTGAGATGTCAACAAGAAAAAACAAAATGACTACCGGAATAAATTTTCAGTAAAGTGATCTTGAAATGTAATACATAATGGAAATACAAACATTTATCCCGCCTGGTAAATATGAAGTCTTTCCACAGGAAAAAGCTGATTTACATCATAAACTTCATGACATCATTGACTGTGTAGTTCATTTACATCATAAACTTCATGACATCATTGACTGTGTAGTTCATTTACATCATAAACTTCATGACATCATTGACTGTGTAGTTCATTTACATCATAAACTTCATGACATCATTGACTGTGTAGTTCTTTTACATCATAAACTTCATGACATCATTGACTGTGTAGTTCATTTACATCATAAACTTCATGACATCATTGACTGTGTAGTTCATTTACATCATAAACTTCATGATATCATTGACTGACGTTTTAGAAGAGTAGTGAGTAAGTTTAGTTTTATACCGTTATTAGCTTCATTTTACCAATATCCCGCGGGGAACACCGGAAATGGGTTTCAAACGTTGTACACATGTTGGGAATCGAACCAGGGCCTTCGGCGTAACGGGCGAACGCTTTAACCACTAGGCTACTCCATCGCCCCTACACTTTAATAAATGCTACTTATTGAACATGACGAATTTTCTGGCATTTAGCTTCTTTATATTAAAAAATACAAAAGTAGATGAAAGCCAGAATTATTTTATGTTTAACTTCATCATAGTGTTGTTGTCTTCGGCGACGTAAAGTAGATTCGTGTTTCCGAATGACAAAATCGCCAACAGAATGATTAAGGAGTATCCATCTTTTGTTGAAACAGACAGAAGGATATGATTTTAATCCAATCGATAATCTGCAAGCCGACATAATTTCCAACCTCCCATTGTTTTTGTTTAACAATAAGATGCATCCATTATTTTGCGTAAACTTAGTTTATTCAAAATAAATTAAACAAGGATTGATAAACAAGCTGTGATGGCTATTTGAATACCTTTGCATTACACTGATATATGAAAACAGCAAATATTGAATAATAAGCAGCATGACATGAAGGCAAGCAACCTGCGTATTGAACATCATTAGTCATTTATCAAATCTATGCGATTGTTTTAAAAGTTTGGACTGAATTTAGTATAAAAGAAGTTATGCTTTTAGTTTTGTTTGGATTTCCATTTAAGACAGAGTAATATGAACATAAAAATACATGTGATATCTGATTTGGGATTATTTGAACAAGTAAAGAAGTCATGTAAAGCATTCTCAAAAGAGTAGAATGGATTACCTGGATGCATCCATAATGAAACAGTTATTACTATCTCTCTCTCTCTCTCTCTCTCTCTCTCTCTCTCTCTCTCTCTCTCTCTCTATATATATATATATATATATATATATATATATATATATATATATATATATATATATATATATATATATATATATATATATATTTAAAAATACATCACTTACAGGAAGTGGCCGTCAACAACAGAGCAAGGAAGGCGGGTACATGCGCCATGTCGGTGGCCGCTTCAGCTGAATGAGTCTCCGGAGCTGGTAAATATAACCTACATATACCCGGGGTGTGGATACCCGTCAGCCTACTTGGACAACTGTTGAGTAAATGAAATCCACGCCCATGCCGCGTTTCCTCTATTAAACGCTCAGTAAGTTATTTGGCGCGGTGGGGTTACCTAATACTTGAAGCGTCCACTCGCCACGCCGAAGACCCGGGTTCGATTCCTCACATGCTAAGGCACTACCAGTGAGTTATGACTGCGAATATTTGTTTTGGTACTGTATTGATTTATGACTGCGAATGTTTGTTTCGGTAAGGTTTTGAGTTATGACTGTGTTTAGTAAGATGTTGAGTTACTAGCAAATTAAACAGGACATACGCCGGATCTCTGAAAGCAGCCGGGTCAGGCTCTGTGCGAATCTAATATAACCCGCGTGGTTAATATAGGAAACACGATAAGCGTCAAGACTGTCTCTCCGATGATGTGCCCTTTGACAAGCGGGCATCAAACACTTGTGCACTGATCCCTTAAGTGTTCGTGTGTACACAGCAGTGTCCTCCTTTCGTATGAATCCTCCATTCAGTTGACTTTAACTACCCATCACGTTTATTTGGAATTTCTTGTCACAATTATAAAAGTCATTCCCAATGGGCAGTACCTGCTTCGGATTAGTCCGTGTATTTTTTTATCTGTGTTATTCGCATTCAGATCAGACCTTTGAGGGGTTTGTCAGACTTTCTTGATCAGCAAGAAGTGGAGATTAGCCAATCAGAAAAAAATCTTTCTCGAGCTTAACAGTCAGTGTTTTCAACAGGCGACATCAATTTTAGACTTTGTTCTGAAGTTTTATTTCACAGAATTCTAGATAAAAAATATGAAAACTGGACAAAGGGCTTTGAATGTCCAACGGGACTTTCTATGTTTATATTTGTTGCTTGTTTTTTAACATCGTGAATCCCAGTCTGGATTAGTCGCAGCTCTTGGTGTGTAGATGCAATTTATAATTTACCATGTGTACACAGACATACTTAGCATGTCAATTAGATTCATTATTGAAAATAAAAATAACAATAAAGAATGATAAAAGGAAAATAAAACACAGAGGAGAGAATGTGAATGTTGATTTTTTTAAGCATGACATATGATTTTGATTGAGCGACCAAGCGTGGTTTTACGCCGCTTTTAGCAATATTTCAGCGTTATGACAGCGGGGAGCACCAGAAATGACCCTCACGCATAGTGGCCATGTGGGGACTCGAATCCCGGTTTTCGGCCTGACGAGCGAACGCTTTAACCACTAGGCTACTCCACCACATGAAGCGACGTGTTCGTGGCGTGTTCGTGACGTGTTCGTGAAATAGTGTTGTCGACAGTCAAACACGGATGTGTCGAAGCGACTTACGAAAATACTTCGAGTTATCCGAGTTTCGACACAGCAACAACAAAATAATAATTAGTAAACGCATACACTTTTAATTCGAGAGAATAGAAATTCGATTTCTTTAGTTAGACACATCAGTGTTTGACTATGAGGGATCGTCCAGGAAAATCCACAATGACACATTCATTTCATACGGCGCCTCGACGTTTTACAGTACATAATGACATGTGAAGGATATTAGTGTAATCGATCTTCGGCATTGTGCAAAGGATTATGTGGTATCAGGTAACACGACGCATAATACACGAGTTGAAAGGGCAACGGGGTAGCATGGTGGTTAAGGTGTCTGGTCTTCACGCCGAAGACCCGGGTTCGATTCCCCACATGGATATAATGTGTGGAGCCCATTTCTGGTGTCTCCAGCTGTGATATTGCTGTACTATCGATAAGAGTGGCGTGAAACTAAAGTCACTCTCTCTAGATGAGTACGTTCAGGAATATACTGACGTCCAAAAGTTTGGTTACACCCATCGCTGATGGTGGCTTAAAATGAAGCAAAAAAAATAAATGCGTAGTTTCCCATGGATGCCTTTGAAACAGGCATCACGGGTATGTTTAGGGCTTTATTTTGCAGTGTTTTAGTCAAGTTACGTTTTGATAACAAGTGTCCCTTTTGTGTCAATTTTTGGTGTACACATTTCCTACTTGTTACAAAGTTTAGAAGGTGGTTTTATGTAATAGGACATAGTCTTACGAGGCGCTACTTCCGCTAATGAGCTCTTTCCCTGTTCCCTTTGCGAACCAGAACCAGATCTGCATTCAAATTGCGCGACCGATAAATATGCCATCACGAGACCGGATCAAGTATACAACCATACTTGACTGTCAGTATTTAATTTTGTACGCAGGACGCCTCAGACCTACAGTACAAATACAGTGAACAATTGATCGCTTTGTAGAACGTTTTGAATGTATGTTTTTCAGTATGTGGTAGCGTAATAGACATACATACATAATCTATCTAAATGTACTTTACTAGAATTGGTTAAAAGGGATATGAATTTGTAGCTCTTAATATACTTATTTCTACTTATAATAGATTGGAAACATACGAAGAAAATGGTACTCATCTTCAATTACATTCAGATTACACATTTTATGTTCTATGTTCTTTTATTAAGCCTAAATACATACCAGATTCTATAAGCAAATCATGAGATAAACAGCGGAATTACGCTTGGCTTTTTCAATTTCCCTACGTTTAACACAGACAGGTACTGTCCTTTATGGATAGATTATCTAATCATCTCACAGTAAAACGTTTGCTAGAAAGAGTTTCATTCCAGGTTTTGCATGTGCATACCTGTAAGTCGTTGTTAAACAGATAGCAGGAGTAACGAGTGGGATTTTTTACGCTGTTCATACCATGCATTACCAACTCCAAGCAATATTAATAATTCTTTTACATTCGTAATCCTATACTTTTTCCCATTTCGATCAATAATGAACATCATATCGTAGCATTTTTCGTAATCTGCTTGGAGCAAAACTTATTGATAAAAACCAATATTTAACAACTTTCACATTGGCTTCTGTATATAAGGGAAATCTACCACACTCGTCATACACTGCCGTATTTACGAAAGCCTAATGCTGCCACTTTTGTAGCATAAAATAATTTTTTCAAAGACAATTCTCGTTACTTCGATTATTTACTCGTTGCTTTGAGTATTTTCCCGTTATTTCAAATATTTTTTTCTTTGCTTCGAATAGTTTCTCGTTACCACGAAAGTTTTCTCCTTACTTCAAGTTTCTTTCAAAAACTTGAAATTTCGAGTATTTTTCGTTATTTCAATTATTTTTTCGTTCCTTCGATTAATTTCTCATTACTTCGAGTATTTTCTCGTCGCTTCGAGTTTCAGTCAAAAACCTGAAATTTCGAGTATTTATTCGTTGCCTCAAGTTTCAGTCAAAAACATGAAATTTCGCTAGCATGTCTAGTTTAAGGAAATCTGCTCCGAACAAAATGACATCCTCATATCCACAGCCTAAGACACATTTGGGTGGAAACCACAAAATATTCATATCTGAGTTTAAACCCCAAATCTATCATGCTTGATATGTATACCAAATCTGATGAAGTTATCACGAATAGTTTAGGACATATGCTTCGGACGGTATCGACCTCCCAAAAGACTGACCGCTTAAAACAACACATGTTATGGTTGCAGTCCAGGAGGAGGCAACTGAAGGATCTGATGTCGTGGCCTCCCCAGCACTGATTTGGTTTGACACTATTTTCAGTTAGTATGATGTCTTGGGCTCATGAAAATATATAACTCTCAGATTGTGGTATCGGTTTTTATTTCACAGGCCATTATATGTGGTGGGGGCATTTTCATGACATTTGGTTTGCTGCCAGACAACATCTCAAAGTTAATCATGGACAGTTTTACTACTATCAATCTGATCACTTTCGTTTTGACTTTTGTGTATTGCTAACGGATGTGTACTTTTTTTTACATATTTTTGCTTCTGAAAATAATGAAAATTACCTCCATCTTGAATTGTCGTGTGTTGCCTTCTCGGCAGTTAAATTTATATAAAAATTAACACTGAATGTGTCCATTTACATCCAATGTTGATACTTTTGATGTTTTTTGACACCTGTCTCTCCTGGAATGGTAGTTTGGGCACAGAACAAATAATTTTGTATGGTCCTGTCGTGGTGATATAATGTTTTACAGCTTATTCTTTGAGACAGGGGATTTTAGCGATTCTCCAACGTTTCATGGAAATGTGTGGTGGCGATGTATCCACTGAACGTTTACATTATTCTTGTGACTAGAATCAGTTGTTTTTGTTTCCTGTTTACTTCTAGAGTGACAGCATGTTATATGATATTGTTTCATATTATCCAGAATTCAAAATGGCTGCCAAGATGGCCGCCATTGTAGTTTTACAACTTATACACAGCACAGGACTAAATTTCTACTGATATATGAAACAAACAATTCATTTGGTGTCACATGTTTAACACAGTATAGAAAAAATACTAAATTTCAATGTTATGGTTAATAAAAGCTTGACATTCCAAAAATATTTGATGAAATGACATTATCCAAAGTATTAGAAAACTACGCTTCACGGTCGATAACTGCGTCTAAGCTCTTGTTGCAGCTATGCAAATGGTTTGTCACATAACCCTTAATCACTTTTGATACATTCAGAAGCTTACAATTAACTATCCTCCTCGCTTTCTTTCATATCATATGTTACATCATGTCAGAATTGGAGTCATCTACATGCCAAAGCTTTTCGGGCAACAATCACCTGTCAGACAGAAAGACATGTCTCTGTACACAATAAATCAGTTCATCTGCATTGACATAGTGTAAAGTGTGGATTGGTTGAACTGACAGAGTAAATGCAATACAGTCAGTATGCCAGCAGAGAGATCTATGTCAATGCAGATGAACTGATTTATGTCACTTCAACCGATCCACGGGGAGCAGAATCTCTCGACATCAGAACACTAGAAAAGGGATAGGCTGCCCATCACAAATAATCCAACCATTGTCAACTGGTGAAGGAATATGATTGGCTGCAGATACTGTTTCCAAACATGCACTTGGTAGTTTACTTGCTCAGTGTGATATTCTAGACTGTTGGATGTTGGTGGGAACGTTTCATTTAATGTCTTGCCTCATCTATAGACATCACTGGATTGTTTGCTACATACATTGAACTAAAAGTCTGTGCGATGTGCTCTGGTAATGTTGATAGGCTATTGTATTGTAAGTTCTGGTTCGTAGATATTGTAATACGCCCGTGTACTAATGTATTTTTGTTTTAATGTTGGACTTGTGTTTCTGCGTTGGCACCGTTTAAACAAGCACTAGTACACGGCGATAAAGTCGGGCACATCGGATTTCCATGGAGAAAAACAGTTCTTCTCGAGTTCACAACTTTCAAAAACAAAACAAAACAAACAAGTACAATTGGACCAGCTGTACAGATTACATTTTTAATGTCATCATTCCCAACATGGAACAGTACCACATCCTCGAACATAAACACGAACATTGTTGCCGCAGAACGTGTGTCTACACTGACCTTGTTCAAATTTGAGATTTGAACAAGGTCAAAGGTAACTGAAGCCCGACACGTAAAACCATAGATAAAAAAAGCTTTTTGAGAAAAACACCCTCGGGAACCGTGTTCCCTCAACGTGTGCAAAGCTACCCATTCTACTGGAGGGTTTACAGTGGTAGGCACGCATAGTTCATTGTCACAAAATGTTCGAACAGTAAAACATCCACATTCAAATCCAGCTCCAGAAGATTCCTTGATCCACTTCTGTCCATAGAATGTCTTCTTGGCAGTCGCCCTGCCTCTGGGGGACTTCAAGGTCTATTTCCGCCCCCAGGACGACGGCATCCACATCCACTCCTGATAATAAAGGTAAACATATTTTACATCAATGGTACCGTGTGTTTTAATGCAAACTATATGCCTCCACGAGAAAAAGGCTCAAACATGAAACTCAAGTTGTATTTTTGCAGTAGACGTCATTGTAAACAAGGAGGCATGATATGTTTTCTTTAAAAAAAACAGTTGCTTCCGTAAGCGTCGGTTCTACTAGTAAAGGTAGATAGTATTCCACATCATTTCTACCTACCACACATATCAAGACTGCATGAATGTTGTTTTTACACCGCTTTTAGCAATATTCCAGCTATATCACGTTGAGAAACAAATATAGGGTCCACACATCATTCCCATATGGGAAATCGAATTAGGGTTGTTTGGAGCGCCAAACGCTTTAACCATTCGATTATTCGATGATGCCCATACATTTAAATGCAAAACAATTATGTTTGGACAGGAAACCAAAATTTAATCTAAATATTAAACTGAAATATTCAAATATTTCACCAGCAGGTGGCCGCGCAGTCGGCCAGTGCACTGACTCTCAAAGTGACCATCCGGGACTTGCTTTGTCTCGAGCTACCTACTGAAGGACGGAATGGTGGGTTAACACTAAGTTATGCCATCTATATAGATAGCATCCTACAGGGCATGCACAAAGGGGACCCTATCTACACTACCACCTACATCTACCAGTCAAGTGCAGTCAGCATTGGGCCTACTGGGGATGCTGAAAAGACTGGGGCCACAGAGTGTGCCAACCCTAAACTAGCTGGGTTGCAGTAACAACCATCCTGACTGTGCAATCAGGCCCTAGCACCGAACCTACTCCATGTACAGTTCGCGGGGGGGCTACGCGGAGAGCGGACGTACTATGGAGCCACCATGAGACAAAGCTCATCCCATCGGTCCCTTGGAAAGCCAGTGTACCGAAGTCCAGGTGGAAGGGTTTAGAGGGGCACAACACCAAATCCAGAAAGTGCCAGGGTTCCTGCGTCTGAAAGAAATAGTCTTGCATAAGCATCAGGAATCACATTTCTCGCGTATGCAGATTGGTTTAAGAACAGAGAGTAAGTGTGGTTTTATGCACGCTTTGGCAATATTCCAACGACGTGTCTCAGACGTGGGCATGAGGCAGAGTATGTAAGTGGGGACTCGAACACTGGCACTGAACATGGCGTGCCAACACTTGAACAACTAGGCTACACAGCCACTCCGTTAACACGCAAGAACCAGTATCAACCTTTCCCATCTATACCTAAATTTCTGTATACTATGAGAGAATGAGTGTGCACTGTCATACTATTAAACAATTAATGTTCACGAAGACGCATACTTTCTTCCAAATAGATTTGGAAACACCTACCTCTCTGGTCCTCTGTCGCCCTTCCGAAGAATCCTTAAGTCGCCCTACCTCAACAGGATTTCAAGACTTTCTGTCCCCACGACGAATATTTCACATCATTTTGAGTGGGTGCTCAGACTCCAAGCGGGCTTCAGTCGCTCGCTTAAAGTGTGCAGCTGTAAACGACAAAGGGCACACCGGCCACCTTAAGCAACCTAATCCCATTTGCCGAACCCGAAATAAAGGATTAAAGCTACCTCAATCACAAGTGTTTGCACCGAGACATGTTTTCTGATTCAGCGTGTGCCAAGTAGGGTCTGATAATATTCATATTGAAACAAAACGAAACAAAAAATTCGATCATTAATTACACATTTATTTATGTAAGACAGTATAATTAAAACATAATCAACGGCTAATACAATACAGGTATACGCAGTGTACATTTAAAATTACAAGTTAAACCAAAAATGACATAGGTGTGTGGATCTTTCAGAAACAATGAATCAAAACAAACTGACGTCCATGGTTGGGAATGTTGTAAATTGTGATGTGCTTATCAATGCTCATCGCATTCGTGACTCACTCGTGTTATTCTGTGATTAGAGTCTGTTTGCCGTGAAAACGTACCGATGAATGTCTCTTTAAACAAAAAAGTATATCGAATAAAGCGAAATTAAGATTGCAAATTCTTATAATTTTACCTTGCCAATTGAACATTTAATTCTCAGAATTTTATTCAACTTAGGATGAATGTTGTTTAACAAACGCTCACAATGTTAAATTACTTTCTTTGTTTGTATTACAAAGGGGTATGCACATTAAATAAAACGCCGAGAAGACTTTGGGTTGGGCTAGGTTAACGCTCATCACATACCGCACGTGCTCTTGTTTCACTGTTCTAACTGCTGCGCTTACCCCCTAACAATACAAACCAGTAATAACGATTTGAATCTATGATCGTTTGCTAAACAACTTTTATCCTAAGTTGAATAAAATTTTCAGTTGGGAAAGATGAAAATACGTTGATTCGAAATATTAATTTCACTATGTCTAGTTCACTTTTTTGCTTAAAGTGAGAAATCATCTCAACATCGGACACCACCATCACATTCACCAATACAATGTCATGACGCACCACCACCGGCATTACATGAGACACCAAAACATCCACAAATGCATGGGGCACCACCACCACAGGCACCACTACATATAGACACTGCGGCCACCTACACAACATGGGACGCAACACAACCACCTCTAATTACGACACAACTGCATCCACCACTACACCACTGGAACACCCAAACCACATCTATCACTGTATGCATGTCATCATCAAGATATGGTGCTATGGTTGACACTGACTTTAGCCCATCATTTTCAGTGGTGGGTTTGTTCATCCTTTCCTTGTGCAAACTGGTTATAAAGATGTGTTGGGATACGGCATGCATCCTAGAAAGACAAAGTAGGATCATACCTTTTGAATGAATTATATCTCTCGATATGGATGAACTTGACGTTAAAGGAATAATTTTTCATAATATTGACACCTAGGTGATTTACAAAGTACACATGGTCATATACTCCCAGTTTTGCGATATTCTAATAAAACAACAGCATAACTTTAAACACATGACACGTTTTATTGATAACAGTACTTCTTTTTTAGTCTTTACACCACGTTTCAGAACTACTTCTTTTTTATTCTTCATACGACGTTTCAGAGCTAACTCTTGCTCCTAGTCAGCTATTTTGTTCCAAATGATAAGATGTTATATTTATTAACCAGTGTTTAGAATACCTCTTGGTTACATTTTCACCTACATGTACTTTTGCTGAATCAGCTGTCACGTAGATACAAGTCATGGTGTGGATGCATCTTCCAGTCATCGTACAATGTAGGTTAAACATTTGTGGATTTAGATATGGTTTTACATAATCGTAGACTGTACATCTGTTTTACATAATCGTAGACTGTACATCTGTTTTACATAATCGTAGACTGTACATCTGTTTTACATAATCGTAGACTGTACTTCTCTTTATTCATATTTGCATGTAAATGATCATAGATTGTAATTCATGGATTAAATCTGGTTTTGAATAATCGCACATTGCCTATGCGTGTATTAAGATCTGGTTGCAGACAATAGAACATATAAATTAATACATGTTTTATATAATTGTATCAAATTCCGATTTATTCCCTTTAAAGTTTAAAGACATTCTTGTGAAATTCCGATGTTTCAATGACCTTTCTTGTGTCTTGTTTCAGGGAAGGGCACATTCGATGGACTGGATCAACTGCACAAAATGAGGACATAATAATATAGGACTTCACTAAACGTGAGAATCCTTGAGAATGGCTTTAAAACTAACTTTTTGGGAGATCGAAGCTACACTATTTGTCAACACACTTCACTCACACACTCTGGACTTTGGGATTTAATGGCCGCGCTGTATGCGTATACAATCTGGAACATTCTCTGACATTCTCTGATATTACACTGAAATGTTTTAACCTGTTTCCAAAGTGTGTTAATAAGACGCTGTCAGGTGTAATGAAGATCTGATTTGGGACGGTTTCATATGCAAACTGTCCACAAGATAAAATGACCGACAAAATCCTGATTGACACCTAATGGCGTGAATGTAGTCTGTGAGTTTCAGATGACTTCAGTAAGACAATTCCCATTGTCCAATGTTCTACATGTTCTAAAATGGGACGGAGTGATAACATACCTTAAACAAGATTGACGAACGGAATTGCTGTACTTCAAACTTAATGGGGATGTGTGCAGACATAATATAGTTGGACATCAGTTGCAATGCGTTTGTACACAGTTTCCACCAGGTCAACTCCGTTCGCAGACAGACGAAACTCGACCGCATAACGTTCTTAGTTACTTTGGTATTCCGTGGAAATATTCTCAAAACCAAATGAATTGTTCTTAAGACGTTTGTAGTTACATTTCTACTCGGATCTGAAAGATCGCAATGGATTCACATCAAGTTCTACTCGTTCTGTGGTTATGTAGGTCTCACACAGGTCTTGCTATGTCAACACTGTGTGCATTACCATATGACACGGTAGGGTATACAGACATGCACAAAACGTTTGAAAAAAAGAAACGTTGAATTAAAACAGTGTCCGTGGTCAATCGCTTAAACGCACCCTACATTAAATACATGTGCATTATCTATCACCATGAGCTTAAGCTTATAGCTGTAGGCTTTAAGCAGCCATCAACGGTATTCCATATGCATTGTTTTAAGCCACTATGGATGACAGGGGAATGAAAAGACTGACATAAGCTCAACAACACAACATCGACCATCGACCGTACCAAGGCACTTCAGACGGACCATCTCAAACCTATAGACCTGATTTTGTTTTGTTGATAGATGAACTCTTATGCTAGAAGCGGCACAAAACCATACTCACTCACTATGGTCAAGTATCAAGTATCCCATAATGAAGGAAGTTTAATTTAGCGAGTGGGACGTATCACTTCCCCATGGAATAACTATTCTTTGATTCGTTTCGTTTGTGAAACCGTATCATCTCTTGATCCCAGTACTTCTTCAAACCATTTTAAGCTTATAACTTGTACACTTAATAGACTTTAATTCTGAAACTGTATGCATATACATAACACTAATAACTTATACATGAATATACAACTAATATCTTATGCAAGTATACACTAGTAATACCCTATGCGTGCATGTACCAGTAATACCTTATACATGAATATACAAGTAATATCTCATGCCTGTATACACTAGTAATACGTTATATGTGTATATACCAGTAATACTTTATGCATAAATATACCAGTAATAACTTATGCGTGTATAAACTAGTAATATCTAATACATGTATATACCAGTAATGTCTTATACGTGTACATGCCAGTAATATCTGAAACTGTATGCATATACATAACAGTAATAACTTATACATGAATATACAACTAATATCTTATGCGTGCATACACTAGTAATACCCTATGCGTGTATGTACCAGTAATACCTTATACATGAATATACAAGTAATATCTCATGCCTGTATACACTAGTAATACCCTATGCGTGCACATACCAGTAATACCTTATACATGAATATACAAGTAATATCTCATGCCTGTATACACTAGTAATACCTTATATGTGTATATACCAGTAATACTTTATGCATAAAAATACCAGTAATAACTTATGCGTGTATAAACTAGTAATATCTAATACATGTATATACCAGTAATGTCCTATACGTGTACATGCCAGTAATATCTTATGCGTCTATACACTGGTAACAGCTTCTTTTTTCATCACTTTATTTCTTTTTGGTCGTGGAACAGCATTATACACATTTAACAAGTCAGCATATTTGGTGTTTATGTAGCAAGTCAAACTGCAAAATCATTTTCTGTGTTAATGTGTAGTGGCGAGAAGACTGTGAGAAAGTAGAATGAGTAATAGCAGTTCAGGCAATGCTTTATAATTGCATACAACACAACATATAATTGTAGTTACATGTTACACCTGTATGAAATAGTATCACTATAAGTGTATATACTCTTGTAATACATTACACGTTTCAAAGCTACTCATACCGTTTACGTGTAGGTAGCAGTATTACCTGTACATGGCACTATCACGTATATGGTGCAGTATTACGTAAACGTAGCAGTATTATGCGTACGTAGCATTATTACGTCTACTTTGCAGTATTACGTGTACGTAGGAGTATTATGCGTACGTAGCAGTATTACGTGTACGGAGCAGTATTGCGTGTATAGAGCAGTATTACGTGTAGATGTTTGTAATTATGTGATTAAAGAGAGCGCTTTTCTTTCAGTTTAAAGTGGTAACTATGGTGTATTTTAAACTGAAACTTATTACATGTTTAATTACCTTTATTTAATTCCGGGAAAAAAACTTACTTGGAGAAAGATGGGAGTTTCCTGTGTGCAGATTTCTGTATTTGCTAGAATTGGAAAAATAAAACCCAAATTTTTTCAGAGATAACAGAAACTCCAGCGAAGAAATGGGGACCAGTGACATTTATTCACTCAACCACACCCTAGTGCGTTGAACTTTGGGGGAGGGTTTTCTATTTGCTGGCTAAATAAAGGCAGCAGAGGCTGTTTTTCAAGCTGTCCAAGAGTGAGTGAGTATGGTTTCACGCCACTTTTAGCAATGTTCCAGCAATATCACGTCGTGGGACACCAGAAATGGGCGTCACCATGTGGGGAATAGAACCCGAGCCTATGGTGTGACGAGGGAACGCTTTAACCACTAGGCTACTTCACAAACAGTCCAAGAACTTATATATGCACGGACAGCTAAGTGTTTATATAAATATGGACGTCCTAAGTAAATATACATACATCCGGAAAAAAACTAACCATACATGATGAATAATTGATTACTTAGTGTTTGATGTAGACCATAAAGATCTTGGGTAGAACAGATCTTCAGCAACCCATGCTTGCCACAAAAGGGGACTATGCTTGTAGTAAGACGGGTTGCTGATTTGGTGAACACACATCATCATATCCCAAAAGCGCAGATCGATGCTCAGGATGATCGCTGAAATATAGCTGAGTGCGGCGTAAAACTAAACTCACTCACTATATGCTTCGTTAAACAACCAGCCAACCAAATCAGCGTTTAAACTGGCCTCAATAAAAGACAGGAACCACGTGGTACCAGAGACATGACATCCGTGGTAGGGGCTTCCATGGTGCAATAGTTGCCAATGTAGGCTGTCTGGATTCCTCACACTAGGCTATATGTAGGTTGTATTTACCCGCTAGAAAGAGTCATTTAACTCAAGACGGACGAGATGGCGCAGGTGACCGCCCTACTCGCTCTGCTGTTTACGGTCTCGTCCTGTAAGTGTTTTTCACGTGAACTTTATGGTTATAATGACATTTGTTTTTTAATTAATAGATGAGTGAAGCGACTGTAATTTTTTTCATGAAGATTTTCATTAACCATGGATACGGATTTTTCCACTCAAAGTCAATCTCTGAGATCTGAAATTGGAAAACAACTGTTTAATTTTTACTTTCAGACCAGATACAGCTGCTAAATAACATACATTTTTTTATTTAAACGTATGAGCATATGCGATTTTTTAAACAAAAAACTTCTTACACGCGACAATGAACAATTTCAGATGGCATTTCTGTTGTGTGTTTTTTCAACACTAACTCTGACATGTACTAAACAAATACCACGTTTGGAAGCGAGCGTCTGTGGGGCTTACAGGTTAGGGTGTCACTGCCGTAGTACTGGTCAGTGAGTACATGTAGGTCACATATACTCCTTAAGGTCAGATGACATAACAATATCTGACTCATACCGAGAGACGACAGAGATGGTGCAGGTGCCCGTTCTCATTGCTCTTCTAGTGATAGCTCTATCATGTAAGTGCTGGGATGTATTCCTTGTTATTACAATGTTTTCTTCTTAGCATCGGTATTGTTTCGACCAACACAGAATAATTCTGTATGAGGGGATCTGGTATTTGAACCACTCGTTTTGTTTTTGGATATACAGATACATTGTCAGCTACAGCTCAAACGACATATTTTTAATGAAACTCTGAGTTATAATAAATGGCTGAAAACACATTGTAATGTTTGTGGTAGGCAGTTTCTTCATGTTTATCAACAGACTCCGTTCGGAATGTCAAATACCCCTGCGGCGATTTTGTGTTCAGAGATAAACCTGCCTTTTTTCACGTGAGCCATTTCCTAATGACATTAATAGTATCACGTGATCAATCAGTCTCACTCCGCAAGACAGTGTCTGCGCAAACGCTCAACTTTGGCGCTTACAGACGTTAAGTTCCCTGTCGTAACACTTGTCTGGTGGCTGATGATCAACATGATATCATAGGCGTGTATGTAGGTCAGATTTACCCTTTATAGACAGTTGCCATCGCTATACCTGAGTGATAGTGAGACGATACCATGGAACAGGTACCCGTCCTCTTGGCCTTTCTGTTGACGATCTCCTACAGTAAGCGGTTATTTGTTTTTTGTTTGTTTGTTTTTTCTAACAGCTGTTCGTTAATTAATTGCATCAGCTGAATTGTCATTGTTTACAAATTTGCATTAATAACACTTTGCATCTCATCGGACAGATCGCGGAATTTTGTATTTTGGAGAAAATTAATTTCAGTTTTATCGCTCAGAAAACTGTAGTGAATTAGAAATATTATACAGTTTCTTGATGTATACGTAGTTTGTTAAAAGATGAACACGTATTTACCTCGATATGTTTTTTGATATATTGTATACATTATACATTTGTTACATGGTCATTTGATCAAATGCGTAGTCCTTTCATTTTTATTTGCTATTTTCATTTGTTGAAACCTCGCACATGACAAACTGATACCTAGCGTTACTACTACTACTACTACTACTGCTACTAATACTACTACTACTACGACGACGACGACTGCGACGACTACTACTACTACTACTACTACTACTACTACTACTACTGATTTTTATTTAGCGTTATAATTATTCTGATCCACAGTGGTAAATTAAGATAGTTTATACATGACAGCACCCATACCATGACGAACGTTTTAAGATAGTTTGAAACGGACAAACCGAATTTATCAATCACAATCAATACATGCGTGTCACGTGTCATCATTCACAATAAAGACCTGTATACTTATCCTTACACCCATGTCATCAACAGCCAAAGACCTGTAAAACCTGTTCTTCCCACATTGCCGAGTAATACACACATTATGTGATGCCAAAGACTTATGAATTGATGGAGAGACTGCCGAATCGTAATTATCATATATACTGAACAACAAAAGAAACGTACGTTTCGAATAATGAAATCTCATAAACGTTTATGTGTTTTATTTGAATGCGTGGCAGAAACGTTTCTTTTGCTGTTCAGTATATTATTAGAGCTTAAAGGGGTACTTCTTTTTCATAGTAAATGATACTCATATAAAGGGGAACGATGGTTGAGTAGCCTGTTCGTTAAGCGTTCGTTAGACCCGAGTTTCATTCCCTATATGGGTGCAATGTGTGCAGCCCATTTCAGGTGTATTGCTGGAATATTTCTAAGAGCACTCACTCACTCACTCAGTCACTCAGTCAGTGTGAGTGTATTCATAATAATAATGGAATTATATGTGTGTGTGACATTGTTTTTAGCACATTTTTCCGTCTCTAATCCCATTTTAAACAGAATTATAAAGCTTGAGTGAACAGCTATTGTATAGTGCCAAATGTACTTGCGGCCATGTTTGTACATTATAAAGTAACCAGGAATCGCATGTGTGTACAGAACTTTCCGGAAGTAGCTACTGTAGGACTCGACATTGGTATAAGTATCGGATCGTGATATGATTGGTTGGTTTATCGCATCACACATTATCCATTAGTTCTGATATAGAGAATCTCCGTTAATGTGGAAACTCAAGTTCACGGCGATTCGTTCGGAAATGTGTTGATACAAAGCTTCGCTGATTTGGGCAATGCATGTCAAGATATGACTGAAGGGCCATTGTCGGTCTCATGTGTGGTTGGATGGTCTGTATTTCCTGGCCAAAATGACGTTCTAGATGTGTTTAATGGACGGCCGTGAAGACGTTTTGCTGAAGACACTCCATGGTCTGGCCGGCTCATTATGTGAATGAGTGAGTTTGGTTTTACGTCGCCTTCAGCAATATTCCATCAATATCTATCGCGGCGGCGGACACTAGAAATGGGTTTCACACATTGCACATTATTGGGAATCGAAACCAGGTCTTCGGTGTAACGAGTGAACGCTTTAATCACTAGGCTACCCCACCGCCGCTGTGAACGGGTCACCGGATGGTTATCAAACGTGTGGCACAACGACAGGGTCCAGGATGTAACACCGAAAAAACCAGACTGTACAATGACTAAAGGTGAGGTCATGGCGCCGACATGAGCGGCATTCCAGTTATATAAGGGTTTGTCAGATTGGTGAGTGAGGAAACTCGAAGTCGTGCACGGCTCAGACGCTACCACTTTGGTGACAACTGCCTGTAGACAAAACCAACTGGGTTCGAACAACAGACAGGGGTTTTTTCCAATTCACCAGAGGGAGCCATAAAGAAATGTACAAAGAATGGCCAAGACAGAGTGTGATGAGAAGAAGACCCGTATTTGTAACACTTATCTAGATATAGAATGTGTCGGGAAGTTCGCCTTTCAATCAGTTTACACACATTACCCAGAGATGTATTGTGCAAAAACGTATTTCTAATGCAAATGGTTTGAGGTATTAATCACCATCGCATATAGGTAATATGTACTTGATAATGACATGGATAACGATTTTGTGAATATGGATAGTCCATGATAACGTGTTATATATAGTATAACTCATACGGAGAATCGAACCCGATACTTATATGATGAGAAAAATGGTCCGACTTCCGTGATTGAATTTCACAACACTGAACAGTATCGCAGTTATCATCACCCATCTGTTGAAAGTGGGGAAAAAACCCTGGGGAAAGTCGATGCATGTATCAGACGTTTGTTGTGAAACTAAGAGCGCGGGTCTGGTGCTGACATGAGAAGTATTGTCTATACACACCAATATCCAGTGATCTCTAGGGGCCTGCGCGAACTGAGTCGCCGAGCCCGCCGTTAGTCGACAAGTATGGAACGCTGAAGATCTATTCTTCCCGGATCTTCATGGGAAATTTCGAGGCAGGGTAACAACAAGTACCATGTTTCAAGGTCATCATGGTATGACGCGGTGTGATCTAAATCCCGACCGTCCACTCTATCGCTCTTATCCACAAGGCCACACTCAAGACAAAAACTCAAATATCAAAGGACTTGACCTGCGATAACTCACACTTTTGGAAAAGTGCTCACGTCATAATTATGGTTGAAATTCATGTAATTTCCTCTGTAAACTAGTTCCCTGTTTCCGTTGCGCCTGGCAAACTTACGCCAAAGCTTTAAATATTGCGATATAAGGGACGGGCCCAGTTTCCCTGTGATCTGACGCATCCAGGGTTATACGGTCCGAATTAATCATTAATTTGTCAAATAGTTGAAAATTTCATTTGGTTTTCTGAGAAGGAAATGTGGCCGGATGATGCCAACGATCTATCCTGCCTGCAGCTTACCCCAAACATATGATTTCCTTACCACACCATAATGAGCAACTGTTACAAGCTATAGTTATAAACTATATATACACATGTTTCACGATCGTCTTCGTTCATAAGAATGCTGCATGGTTGTTGCCTTTCCTTTCACTGTTCTGTTCCGAGTACCATCTCCCATTCAGAGGTCATTCCTTATTTTATGTTAAATCTTTTCCTAACACAATACAAACTTAGTTCATTATTCGATAGAAAACTATCAAAGTGTCATCTACCCGAATATATTGCGGGTAGATATATAATTCTATTGTGTAGCTATAAGAATTACTTCTAACATACACTTCTAAATTCTGTACCTGCCTCAAAACAAACATGGACTTCAAAAAAATATTTTGTCCTGTAGAAATTTACTCCAAATCATCTATCAAAACACATTCTTGTTTGTATCTGTTACAAGTGTCATGTGAAACTGATGTGTGTCGATGCTCCATGTACAGTAGAATTTATTGTCATCAGATTCACAACGTGACTGGTACGACATGTCCATATGTTTGAAGAAGAGCGCCGTGGCCAAACAATTGAACAAGGGTTCTTACACTCTACCATTCATCATGACTCGGACTTCTTACGTTTGGTCTGTTAAGAGCTTGGCTAATATTTGTATGCTTTCAAGACTACACCCTAGACGGAGTTGAATATGCAAAAGCGCTCTCTGAGCCTTTTCAAAGTTTGTAAGCTGTTGCCTTGGACGGACGGGCGCTAACCAACAGTGGGTCAACGTCCTCCCGAAGAGAGCGCGGTTTTCAAAATGGCGTTGCATACTGACTTAAGATGATATTGGTAGATTTAAAGGATGAGGGAACAGATTGTGGCATAGCAGTGTAATGACACATAATAATAGATCATGTCCTCATAAAGACGTTTCTTATCACCGCTCAGTCAGCAAGACTCGAAGTTGTCGTAACGTCATAATATAAGTAAATCATTTAATCAGACAGACATTTTAAAAGAGGATACAGTAACGACTTTCACAAATAAATCGTCGTCAAAACCGTCTTGCGCTGCACATGGGACAAAGCTAACCTTTAAACTTTTAGAAATACCGAAAGTAAAGTAAGGACTTAAACTCACTCACCATATTTGCCGGTGTTGAGGATAACAGAAATGATCGTTGGCCAATAGTACGGATTTTTTGTGCTAAGTCTTATGGTCGAAAATGTGCATTAAATATCAATGCGCGCGCGTGCGTGCGTGCATGTGTGTGTGTGTGTGTGTGTGTGTGTGTGTGTGTGTGTGTGTCTGTGTCTATGTGTGTCTGTGTGTGAGTGTGTGCGTCTGTGTGTGTGCCTGTGTATTTGGGACTCGTGTGGCTGCTTCAAGACTTCAGTACAATTATATCATTTCATTCCCAAACGTGGTGTGTGATTGTAAACAGTGTCACCATCAAAACGCGACGATTTTAATTCCCTCCTTGTTTTAGAGTGGTTTGAAGTATTCGCAAATGAAATAATTGCTGTTGAACTAGCACAATCAATTATTCTACGAAATGGGTTGTGCGGGTTAAGAGTATAACTAGACGTAAACCTTACACGTCTGTATGTTAGTAATACCTTACACCTGTACAGATTCAAACTCTCAATTTATTCAACAAATTTCTTCACACCGCGGGAAGATAGTGAGTCTGTTGAAATTATTCATGTTCTCATTTCGTTCATATTCATCCATCGTTCTCCAGATGTCCACACCCAGACGTTGACGCCATGCAGCGTCCGGCATGAGGCGGCGTGTCTGGCGGCCATGAGGTCCCTCTACACCAACATCTCGGCCTACTGGTTTGGGACAAGGTTCGCGACGGACTGCCCACCGGGCAGTGGGGGACTCGTATGTGGAAACTCGGACCCATCGGGAACCTCCCTCCTCACTCGACTGTTGGGAAACAACGCCGCCGACGCCAGCGGCTTATCCTTCGTCGTTAACGTCACGTACCCCATTACTCTTCCAGGTAAGCGACATCGTCACCAGTCGTGACTCAAGCAGCGTTAATCTGTTTCACTACACATTTAAAGAGAAACTGAAGTCGGTTTCATAGATTTTAACTTCATATCATGATAAAAGAACGAAACATGATTAGTTCATATTGCGTTAATACACATTGCGACAAGATATTGCCATGTTTTTGCGGGAGACCTTGGACAAAGGGAGAACACTCTAATGTGATTGTTGCACATTAACGTTTAGTATAGAGTTAGACAGTCTGGGTTTTTCGATACATTTGCGCATGCTATTTAATGTGGAGGCTGTTCTATTACGCGTCTGTATTCAATACAGTTCGCACAACATATTATCGATCACGGAAACATTACATGATTTATTCTATTTTCACCTAATGGATCTGACCGTGAGTATATGCTTCCTCTGCTACTGACGTAACGTAAATATTATGGGTCCACAAAGGTTTCATGCGGGCAGGGCAATGGGGCCTTTAATGTGGACGAGTCCACAGCAGCAATCTGAGGTGTACACAAAAAATACTCACGTCATTTCTCTAACGGTGGCTTTCTGATGCACTATTTAACTAGGATTTCGGTACGATTCCCCACATGAATACAACTTTGTGAAGCCCATTTCAACTTCAACGGATCAATTCTGAGGAACATTATTCTTCTATGATCTCTTAGGCCTCAGATGATGGTGGGGTAGCCTAGTGGTTGAAGCGTTCGCTCGTCACGCCGAAGAAATGAAATGGTTTTGGGTTTTTTCTATTCTGACACGGGTACAATGTGTGAAGCCCATTTCTGGTATCCGCTCCGTGATGTTGCTGGAATATTGCTGCAAGTGGCAAAAAATCACTTAGGCCCAAGCAGGGTCTTCTCCCAAAGATAAGACAGTGTGGTTTTGAGAGCTGTAGCTCCGATTCACATTTTAACCTATTTCCAAACCGTGATTTATCCACTATTATACTTTCACGGGATTACTTTCTCTGGGGTGCCAAATTTGACTTTCACGAAACTGTGTTTGGACCCTCTAGCACTCCATCAGGAACCCTCCTCTATCATTTGAGCTGGTTTTTAGAACTGTGGCTCCGATTCATCTTTTTACCTATTTCCCAACCATGATGTATCCCCTATGACCCTTTCATGGGATGACCCTTCCTGGGGTGCCAAAGTTGACTTTGAGAAAAATGTGCTTTGACCCTCTACCACTCCATCAAGAACCCTCCTCTATCATTTGAGCTTGTTTTCAGAGCTGTAGCTCCGATTCACAATTTCACCTATTTCCAAAGCATAATGTATCTACTATTACCCTTTGACCTGATTACCCTCCCTGGGGTGCCAAAGTTGACTTTCACGAAACTGTGTTTTGACCCTCTAGCACTCCATCAGGAACCCTCCTCTATCATTTGAGTTGGTTTTAAAACCTGTATCTCCGATTCCCCTTTTTACCTATTTCCAAACCATGATGTATCCACTATTATACTTTCACGGGATTACACTTCTTGGGGTGCCAAAGTTGACTTTCACGAAACTGTGTTTGGACCCTCTAGCACTCCATCAGGAACCCTCCACTATCATTTGAGCTGGTTTTGAGAGCTGCAGCTCTGATTCACATTTTTACCTATTTCCAAACCATGATGTATCCCCTATGACCCTTTCACGGGATTACCCTTCCTGGGGTGCCAAAGCTGACTTTCACAAAAATGTGTGTTGACCCTCTAGCACTCCATCAGGAACCCTCCTCTATCATTTGAGCTGGTTTTGAGAGCTCCCAAGCAAGTCCTACACGACTACCTCAACCCAAATTTGCATAGCTAGGTAAAAAGAACTTTGTGAAATATTTAATTAACAAAAGCATTTTCAAACCAAAAGGAATAAGACCGGTCTCTATTCCTTTCCTGTTTTACATCTTAAACTTTACATACTGGCAGAGAGTAAATGGGTACAGTTCACCATTCATTCCTTGTGTGGTGAAGGGGCACGGACTCGCTTTCAACGCCTCACTAATGCGGTAAACGTTCTAACAATTGTGATGCTTTTCAAGGTTTAGAACAAAAATATAACCAAGTAACAAAATATCCCGACTGATAACACCTGGAAGGCAATTAAATGGTATAAATATTTGTCTAAATATAGAAAGTGCACTTACCTTTTATTCATTTACTCACTCACGTACCCATAAAACGCATTATAAACTATATAATTGGAACGGACATAGCTTTTTGAGAAGGGGAGGGAGGGGTGGTGGTGGTGCGGAGCTCTCGTTTCAATGGTCATTCAATAAAAACTCTCAGGAAAAAAAGTACTAAATTCCATACAGTCATAATTCTCTCTTAGGCTTGTGGGTAATGCGTTTGCTCGTCACACCGAAGGCCCTAGTTTGATTCCTCACATGGGTACAGTGTGTATAGCCTATGTCCCTTGTCGTGATAGTAATGGAATATTACTAAATGTGACATAAAACATAACTCACTCACTCACTCTTCGATGATCACCAGGTACATACCCCGGCTGTGGAAGGATAGTGGACGTACCTTTGACAAGGTCACAATATTTCTCCATCGACGCCCTGAGTTCTACTGTATATCCCCCTTTTGACTTGCGCGAGCTGCCGGAAGTGACGTGGCCAGCGGAGCAGAACGCCCTCTACACTGTCATGATGTATGACGTTGGCTTCAGCTTCATGCACGCGTTGTACATCAATGTCGCCGGCGGCAGACTGCAGGGTGGAGATGTAGGTATCATGTATTCTTTGGGCGAACAATCGATATAAAAAAACAGTGGTCTCTCGTAACTCCAAACTCGCAGTTATACAACACAGGCAAATGTATCAACAGATCGTCATCAAGCATTCGTTTAAAACGTTGCTAAATATCCCAAACGATTAAGTCATTCTCACACTCCTTACATATCGTCATTAGGGATCGCATCCATGGTGCGTAGTGGTTAGAGTAACCGTCCGGTCGCGAGTTCGATCCTCGGTCACACCGTACCTAAAATGGTACCTGTTGATCCCTGCCTGCTTTGGGCTTTAATGGGTACAACAAGGACTGGTCGGCTCAGAGTCAGTATAATGTGTCTGAGTGGGGTATTCATGCTTAACCCGACATTGTATCTCACGGATCTGGCACTATACCCAGCTTAGTACATACAGCTACACATACACACGCATGCATGTCGCAATATGAACGAAATATTCTGAAGTGTGACGTTAAACCCCATTTTAGCTAACCTCGTCATTGGGTATTTCAATGTTAGTTAAACCTAAATACATGACTGGACTGATGCACATACTGTTATGGGCAAAACGGGCAGTTCGACAGCTTGGTCACATGGTATTTTCGCTCTCTAACATTGGGTATCGCTCGACAGATTGCTCTAATTGAACTTGATTACGTATGCTTTGTTCCAGACCATATTTGCCCATTTTGGACCTTTAAACCCCCTGGAGCGGGTGAACCCTTACATGTGGGTCGTGTTTCGGCAGCAGGGACCTTTGGACGTCTCCTCTATCAGCAGCCTTTACCGCACACTCGATCCCCAAACACAAAGCGTCTTCGCCAGAGATTTTGTGGCGCCGCTGGGGCTCTCGAGTGAGTGAGTGAGTGAGTAGTGAGTGAGTGAGTGAGTGGGAAAATATGCTCGAAGATCCTTGTTGGAATTGGGACTTCAGTAAACCCAAACCTGTCGAGGCTCCAAACGGGGTTATGGCATCGTATCCTAACTGGGTAGAACTGTTCATGCTGTTGATCACCGGATTGTGTGGTCCAGACTCGTTTATTTACAGATCGCCTCCATATAGTTGGAAAAGAAGTGAGTGTAGCTCTAACCAAAAGAGTGTGAAAATTAACGCATCGGTATTACTTCATCAACAAAGAGAGGAAATTTAGACGAAGTACAGACATGTGAATCACAAATACAGCTTAATGTTTAAAATCAAATGTGTTGTACATTATCAAACCAAGCAAGAGTGTTTACTCCTGTTTGCATCACCGGCTATAAGACATACGCTTAGTTAAGAATTGCATTTAAACAGATTGATTACTCTCGTTACATAAAGAATATTTTTCATGTTTGGAGTCATTCACCACACCAGCCTTCATGTTTTAACGACTACACATACCTCTTGTTTATGGTTGCAGTGCAATCGTATGGCATCAACGTAGTCATGGTAACAACCGATGAGTATGCCGCAGCCCGTATCCGGTCACTTGGTTTTATGAACAGATGTCCAGTCTATTATGGGCAGTGTAAGTTGCACAAAAATCTATCCTATGATCATTATGGCAAAGGCCCGCATCTGACCAATTGGGAAAGTTGTCAACACCGGCTTAAAATCTCACTCCCGTCCGTGGCTTGTATATTCATCATCAGTTCTACAACCCAGCAAGTTGTCTACACTGGATTACTTCTTCAGTCTCGATGAATGCAGGTTTGGACAGCTTCCACTGTACTGTGCAAAATTATGTAAATTAAAAAAAGACAAAAAAATACAATCAAGTGGTCAACAGTCACTAGTCACTAGTGGATATCAGGGTTAGAACTGATCTTCAGCAACCCATGTTTAAGAATGAAGATTTTTATGGATATCAACTTCTTTATGAGAGAACACAACGTTTCGGAGTTAATGCTTACTCCTTCATCAGGTGAAGGATGAAGGAGTAAGCATTAACTCCGAAACGTTGTGTTCTCTCATAAAGAAGTTGATATCCATAAAAATCTTCATTCTTATGTATTTTCACTTCTAAATGACATTCAAAGACTTGAACCCATGTTTATCTCCCCTGTGGATATCAGAGTTAGACCGGATCTTCAGTAACCCATGCCCATCTCCCCTGTTCATATCAGGGTTAGAGCTGATCTTCAGCAACCCATGCTTATCTCCCCTGTGGATATCAGAGTTCGACCGGATCTTAAGTAACCCATGCCTATCTCCCCTGTGGATATCAAGGCTAGAACTGATCTTCAGTAACCAACGCTTATCTCCCCTGTGGATATCAGAGATAAAAATGATCTTCAGCAACCCATTTGCGAATACTTTTAGGATTTAAAAGGAATTTAACTTTGACTGTTGTTGTCTTATATTTTATTCATTCCCTCCTGCCTTTAGGTTTTTCTGAGGACAAAAATCATTGGTAAATTGTCTTCATAATTTTAAATGCAAATGATCAAGAATATAATATGGGCAAATGTGCATGTCATACATGTTACCAATGCTCATTGCTTCTTGTATTTGACCTATATCATCTAGGGATGAACAGCTACATCCAGGGAAGAGGAGGACTCCCGTCACTTCCGGTCAAGTTTAATCTCAGTGTCTCCATTGATGTCAGCTTCAGCGCCCCCACTATAACGTACACATCGTGTGACATAGTGTATCAGAGAAGGTAGGTCCTAATATTCCGGCTATAACGTACACATCGTGTGACATAGTGTATCAGAGAAGGTAGGTCCTCATATTCCGGCTATAACGTACACATCGTGTGACGGTATCAGAGAAGGTCGGTCCTCATATTTCCGCTACAACACGCAGCTTTCATGAAGCTTTGTAATTTTAGTACCTGTTACCGCTCTTTATTAATTAGAAAACCAAGAAAATGTGCTCTTTTGGGGAAGAATACTGTTTATCACACCAGGAAAATGGGATCTCATACCCGCTTGTCGTACGAAGCAACTAACGGGATCAGGAGGCCAAGCTTGCAGAATTGGTTTATGGGTGTCTTTGTGTCTAAATTGGGAAGCACGATGCTCATGGTGATATCTAGGCCAGGATTGTCTTCTTATTTTTCTGGATTATTGGTCCTAATAATATAAGTGATCTGCCTGGTAAAGAGGACGAATGTCTCCGTTCCAGCCCTGTAAACTTCACTGTAGACTATCAGAACAGAGAACTACTAGGCGCTGTGGAGGCCCGACTCACCCCTCAAGTCAGCTTGCTTCCCGTGGAGATCTTCGATCAACCCCCGTCAGTCACACTTAGAGGTTAGTAACCTCACCAGTTCGGGGGAACTTGGGATCTTTCTTGGGTTATTGATTTCATATCAACCAACGTCAAACTTTGGTGTATACTTTCTTTACCCTTCAGTTTATGCACCTGTGAATGCTTCCCTATGAAACTAACCGAGGCGTAAATGTGTTATCATAATGACGGATTTCACTGGCATGGAGGAAGGATGTAAGGTTTGAAAAGGTTAGCTGCAGCAAGAAAAGAGGTACCATGAGTCTGAGTGAATGAGTAAGCGAGTGAGTGAGTGGGTGGGGCTATACATCTGTACTATCACCTTACAGTATAGCCAGTCTGATAAATAAGAATATATCGCAAAACGTATTGAGGTCTCTTTATCGGTGAGTTAGTGAGTGAGTTTGGTTTTACGCAGGTCTTAGCAATAGTCCAACAATGTCACGGTGGACACCAATAATGGGTTTTACCCATGTGGGGGGTTGAATCGTGGCCTTCAACACTAGACTACCACCCTTGTCTATGTCAAACATGTAGGATGGTTATGTGGTTTTAATCGAATTTAGTGATTCTGGCTGGAAAAGCACATTTCAAATTTTACTTCGACCTCTTTGACGTCGTAGTGCGCACCATCTCGTCTTACCAACTGATACAGAAGGCGTTAGTGGCCTACTCCTGTGCTTATATGATCATACTATTTCCATATGGATCAAGAGACATGACGTGATGATTCTCCTTATCCTCTACTTTGTATTTTCATACTATATAATCTTTTTCCAGACAGGATGTACACACTGATGATGTACGACCCGACCCCGGAGATCGGACAAACAGACCAGAACTCCTACGTCCATTGGATGATCGTCAACATCCGGGGTACTGACATCACTTCCGGTGACGTGGTGTATGACTGGCTACTTCCCATGACACCAAGACTGAATCAGCTCTACCTGTTTGTCTTGCTCGAACAGACAACACCTGTCAGTCCCACAACAGCTATATCCTTCGGGGCAACTGACTGCCATCCATATATCATAAGGAGGTACCCAATATCCCATACATTTTAGAATCGTGAAAATCTGTGTTAGAATTTGTCTTCAGCAGCAATAGTAATAATCGAGTGGTCTGCCAGTCTGGACCCTGATTTTGTTGACATTTGTCATCGCATTACAACTACGTAGATCGATGCTCATGATATTGATCACTGTAGTGTCTGGTCCAAACTCAATGACGCTGGAAAATAACTGCGCTTCGGGTTTACCGTTCACTTATGCCAAAAATGTGCCCTGGTTCTCCCAAAGTCATTTCAGCGTATATACGTACCGAAATTCACGTTACCTTTTACCAATAATGTTACCACATGTATTTCCCGCAGATGCAAGTTCAGAGCTGGAGACTTCATCCGCTACAACAATCTCTCCCTCGTCGGTATGAGACATCTGAGGGTGATCCCCGACACCTACCAACAGTATATGTCGTACATGGTCACCAACTTCCGAACCAAGGCTCAATCCTGCTGGGGAGAGGCCCCGGACCCTCCGCAATGTCCAGTCAGGTCCGGAAGCACTCAGTCAAAACCAGCAGGCGTCATGTCAGTTCTGGCAGTAATGGCAAGCTACTTGACCTTCAGAAACTAGCAGGTGCCCGTGACGATCTACCCAGTATTGAAGAATAGTGGTTATGCTTTAATACAATATACTGGTATCCATTTCTTGACGGTGTTATAAACACACTTCCGTTTTTGTGACCCCTTCAGCTGGATGTACATTTACTTTTTGATTATCATTTCATTATTGCAAACACTTCCACAATCATGATTTGGGATCCCATCGGCCAATGTACATTTACCTTCTGATTATCGTTTGATTATCCTACACATATTTCCACAAGCTTGTTTTCTTTTGTGACCCCTTCAGCTAAATGTACATTTACCTTCTGGTTATCATTTGATTATCCTACACACTTCCTCAACCATGTTTTTTGTGGCCCCTTGCTCTTGATGTACATTGACCTTCTGAATATCATTTCTTTATTCTCCACACTTCCACAACCATGGTTGTTATGGCCCATTCAGCGTGATGTACATTTACCTTCTGATTATCATTTGTTTGTCACACACACACTTCCACAAGTATGGTTTTGTGACACCTTCAGCATAATGTACATTTGTCTACTGACTATCATTTTAGTATCCACACGCATGTTTTTGTGACCCCGCCAGGTCAATACACATTCAATTCCCGAATTATCATCTGATTATGCTTGTCACTTCCCTAAGCATGTTTTTGTGGGCCCACTGGCTTAGTGCATTTATCTTCTGACTTATCATATGATTATTCTCCTTACTTCCATAAGATGGTTCCTATGGCCCCGTCAGCTTAATGTACAGTTAATCCATGATTATACCCTGATAATCCTCCTGGACTTATTGGTCGTATTTTATCACGTTACTCCTGATAATCCGATACTGCGGTTGTAATGTACTTTTCGCATTAAATGTGTTTTCATATGAAATTTCACCATGTTTTCCTTGTGGAGTGCGTGAGTGAGTGAGTTTAGTTTTATGCCGCATAAGCAACATTCCACCCATATCATGCCGAGAAACAGCCAAAATGGGCTTCACACGTTGTACCCATATGGGCAATCGAATCTGGGTCTTCGCGTGACGAGCGAACGCTTTAACCACTGTGCCACACCCCGGCCCTATATTTGTGGACCACGTATGGGCAGTTCCAAACCTATAGTGATTGGCGTCGAAGACCGTATATACCTCAGATGATCTGATTATCGACGTTGGCTCCGTTCTTTGCCCTGGGAACAAACCTCTCAATTCTCTGTGTGGTTCTCACATACTTCTAACTCAGTGTTTTAGCCCTCTGAAGGACCGAGTCTTCCACAGCCAATGCTTGTCGCAAAACTCCACTAACGGGACTCCACATTGTCGACAGTGGGGTAGATCTACCTTTATGATGTCAGTCACCGGGCTGCCTGGTCCAGATTCGATATTGTGCAGAACCTCGTTATATAAGCTGGTGTTCAAAAGAAACGCCACCAAATATTTTTCTGGTCGAAAAAAACAACAACAAAATGTAACGTAAATATGGAAACATTAAATGTTTCATGGCAAAAATATATCATTTAGCGACAGTATTTAATGGATAACAAGAAGAAAAACGACGCCAGTCGTTATCTATGACCACATGAATGACACATGGGTGCATTGTCCAGTATTCGATCACCGACGCAGAATGGACTGGGAGCTTTCACAACTTTCTGGGCAGCACATTCAGTGGCGGGTGTGGCCACCTCTAGCCCTGATGCAGGCCCGAACCCGGAGTCAAACTGAGTAGCTGAATCTTCTGGAGTCTTGATTTGTGATCTCACGCCATTCCTTTAGCAGAGCAGTTGCCAAAGCGTTCCTTGTCAATGACTGATGTTGGCGTCCAAATATGACGTCCCAGCTATTGCAAAAGGTTCTCACCTGGTCGTTTTATATTTTAGTGGCCTTTCTTTTGGCCGCTAGTATAGCAGGAAGATTGTCCGAAAGTTTGTCTTGCGGGACAAACAGTAAAGTTGATTGGTTGGTTTGTCGTTTAACGCCGTCCTCAACAACATTTCAGTAATATGGCGGCGGTCTGAAAATAATCAAGTCTGGACCAGGTAATCCAGTGATCGACAGCATGAGCATCCGTCCATGTGTCAACCACGTCAGATAGTTAAATAGCAAACTTCGCCAATTTTAATCGCACGCCATAAAAAGTACTGCCCGAAGGAAATATACGACTGCTTTATTAAAACTTCCCGCATACGAATACATGGCCACACGACTATACATGAAATATGTTTGTAAGCCAGTGTAAAGAGTCGCAAATGCAATAGGGGGAGTGTTCTGTATTTACTGACGAGGGCTCGGCATGCTGACTTAACAGTAAATGTACACCAAGGCTAAGTCACTACACAAACAGTTGCGACTGTAATATTGTGGCAGTTATATTGCGCCAATGGACTTTGCATCGAAATATGGAGTTGTGCCTGGTGTTAAGTGTGTCAAGTGCTGGAATATGTTAGATGAATTATCTTGTGACTACGTACTTCTCCTTGTTTGGCTTTTGTCTGCTTGTATTGTTACGATTTTGTGCTGTGCCGACAGAAAAATTGGATATGAAGGACCTGAGAGGATGCTTATATACGTATTTGCCCCAGTTTGTGGATATGTCTTCCACTTTGCCGTTGGCCAAACAGACCTTGTCACGTTTAAAACAACTGGGAAAAAGAGGTTTGCACTTGAAATCACGACTGACCCCAAAATTACGAACATTATGAAAACTTTACCAGTTATTGAAAGGTATTAACATGAATACCTGGCGTGTTATTGTGCATAACATCGTCTTCATATTCTTTATCCGACGTTTCAGAGCTGATTCTTCCTCCTTCATCATGTGAACAGGTAACCGAAACACTTCAGATATAAGACTCAATGCATGACTCATACCCGTATCTACTCATACCCGTATCTAATGCTTAACCATCGAATAAATGTTTCTGGTTTGTGTCTCTTAGCTAGCATCATACATCAGGGTACAGTTTCTTTTCGCGGCAGGTTGTATACTCTTTACACATGATTTCTTCGGAAGGAATAGAGTATAACTTTTAAGACTTCTAGTCCCGTGGTTGTCGTGCATTGACATGTACATACGCAGCTTTCGCTCAAAGAAAAAAACCAAACTATTTCTGGACTTCACGGTTTACTGGGCCTAGAGTTTCGTAGCTCTCTTAGCGCTAAGATAGTCGTAAGATAATGCTAATGTATGACACTTACGGCTATCATAGGGCTATGACTAGGATTTTGTGAATGACTCCACAGAATGAGGTACACAAACATGTAATACTTGTATATAGTTATTATTGCCCAAGGGCAAGTTTACAGTAACCGAAACCGCCCAAAAGAAAGTGCACGTGCATGACATATTATACTACTTCGTTTTCTGACTGACGACACAATCTGGGAATAATATATCATCCTAACGAATGAATTTGCTTTGTGACAAAATTACATTTTGGGTGAAAATGGACAAACACATTTTGTGATTGCTGACATATATAACATCGGTGCAAGAATCTTTATCGAAACGCCGCACTCACGAAATACAGAGGTTTTTTCCATTAAGTTTGTTCATTAATAGAACATCAAACCCTCCTCGGAATGCTGACTGTATATTTCAGTCTTCATGAAAAGATAAAGATGGACATTACCAATCTCGGTTGAATTGTAATATCAGATGTCGATACTACCGCTTAACACCTTAATAACGATAAAATGGAGATTAGCCGGTTGGAAGTCAGACTGCTGTTTAACTGCCGGTCAGTGGACACACGCACGTCTGTTGAGCCCTTAAACCCGTATGCATCTTGTGGTTGAGACATTGCATAACGCAAAGAGGCCTGTCACTGAGACATGTATTGTATCCTTAGTTCAACGGAAACCATTGTTGCTCATATGTGACGTAGCACATAAGCCTCGCCAACTAGTTATTATTCATGTTCAATCAGGACTTAAGACCTGTCGAGGTTTACGGGCCGCGCACACGTCCCCATGAACGCTGGAGTCGGGGAGCTTAGTGGTTAAAGAGTCGTGAATCGCTCCTCACGTTGAATTCCCCGCGTAGGTACAATGTGTATTTGTTGCCTTGGCCACCGTGAGTCTGCTACAAGCGGCGTAAAACAATACTTACTCACTCACCGTTATAGATGACCTTTCATCCCAGAATCAGACTCGATCACCAGATCGGGAATTTAATCGGCATATTCTTTCTCCTCATGAATTGAACCACTTTGTATACAGAAATGTACCCAAAACAAAGTCAAAATACAGAAACGTACCCGGTACCCGAAACGAGGGTAAGTCCACAACTCAAAACCGAAACTGTATGAAGTTGTTTACGTTTAACTGATTACCAGTGGTGTTGTGCATCGCGAAATACTCGTTACTCTCACAGGTTGAAGTCAAAAGCATCTTGAATAATTGTATGACAGTCCGATCAAGAAAGCGACACAATGCAGTATCAACGTCCTACCGTAGGTTTCTACATTCTGATTTTGCCTAGGGTACGTTTCTGCACGTGGGGTACACATTTCAAGTACCGATGCCGACAAAGGCCCCTTTAGTTCCGGTAGACTTGCATACAAAGAGAGGGTGAGTTTAGTTTTACGCCTCTTTTAGCATCATTCAAGCAATATCGTGAGGATTCGAACTTGGGTCCTCGAACGTTTTAACCACTAGGCTACCTCACCGCCCATGTATACACAAGGGAATGTCTACATAATTAGAAGGGCGTTCGGGAATTTTGAAAGCATTACCCACATGTACTGATCACCCCCGATCTATGTCCGTGCAACACTGTTTGCATCGCGAAATACCCTACTAATTACACTGGCGGTCTGACACCTGAACGCGGGCAGGATATTCAAACAAGACACACAAATCTGCAAACAACTTGAGAGTGCAATCAGACCAATACAGAGATGAGCTAGGGCCAAGGACGGACAATGCCCAGCCAATCAAGTCAAACCCCGCCCCTCTGTCCGTATGAATGACAGCCTTGATGTCAAGACTATAGCACAATGTCAGAATACAGCGACCTGTTTGAGTAAGCCAGGTGTGTTACAAACGTCACGGTCAGTGGATCCGGGATAGGTTTCCTCCGATTAAGGATCAACAGAAGGAGACGTGCCGTAAGGAGCATTAAAACTGGCTGGATATTGGGCGATTTTCTGAGGCCTGTTGGCACAGTTGGCATTCACCTATGCAGTTCAGGGGATAGCAGCAAATCGCGACGCCATCTGAGATGGATCCTGCAAAAAACGCAGAATGCATTAAAAAGCAAGAACACTGCAGTAACCAACCTGAAAAAGACAAAGAGAGCACAATGTCAATACTTTCACTGAATATGCAGAGTGAATGAGTGAGTACGGTTTTACGCTGTTTTAAGCAACATTTCCCAACAATCACGATGTATACGTAGGATTCCTTTAGCAGAGCAGCTGCCAAAGCGTTCCCCGTCAATGGCTGATTACGACGTCCCGGGTATTCCCAAATGAAATGAGCTCAATTGGGGAGGGATCTTGAAGAGCTGGAACTTGCTGTCGTCACCAAAGTTCACCCTTCGCTAGTTTCGCTGCTGACAGTGTGGCATAGTCCTGGTTCATATCATTCTGGCACGAAGGTGTTGGCACGTCAACGTTATGTCCTAGGAAGGTCGATCGGTACAGACACCAGGAATGCGGAGTCGTCTGGTCAGACTCTGACAGTAGACTGGATGTCCAATGCTGTTGGCGCAAATGTAAATACCGGTTTTCATGATGGGTAGAGACCTTCAGTCTATCATTCTTTGGCCAGTCTACAGTACTGCCAGTCTGTCGTAGACGTGTTACAAGTCTTCCGATGGTGGATTTGCAGCAAGTCTTAGCCACTTGCTCTTGTGTCTGTTCCATCTGTAACACACATTTGCTCTCTCCCTCTGCTCTGGAGCTCCGAGGACTGTTCCTGGTTGTCAGTAGACTGAAATGATGTGAGAGAATATACCTGGTTAGCTTTAATACCCTAATTTGTTGTGGGTAACTGTGTGCCCAGTTTCCGTTTTATTCTTGTAAATCCGGGTTGTTCACAAAATACGAAATGCAAGTGCAAATGTTCACTGGTAATAGACATGTTGTGTTCGAAGAGATGTTAAGCCAAGCACTCATTGCATTCAGTTCACTTTTCAGGCATTCACTTGGTATGTACAAATTACAATTAACGCTCCCGCTTCGCCTCTATTCCTGCCGTCCCTTGAACACCGATAGAAACGAAACAAACATTCTTCGCTCTCTTCTTCATCCCTTTATTCATGTGGCTGAGAATGTGTATTTTGCGGTAATGAATAACGCATATGCCGACATTGCTTGTTCGTGAATATATTTCCAGTAGCGAGGACTTTGCATAAAAGAACTGTTTGTGACCGCATGAGGCCCTTCATGACAGATGGACTAATGTAATACTTATGAAGTTCTTTTTATGAATCATGAATGAGTGCCCCAGTCAACTAGCAAATGACATACTTCGCCACGTGCGTATACTGATTGTAATTCATGAATATGGTTTGTATTTCGACAGTTTCATCGCAGTTCATTTGTTCCAATTGCTGTATGTTGACTACTTTAAACACTTTATTTAAAGTGTCTCTGAATGAGTCTCTGGGGCGGGTAAATATAACCTTCATATACCTCGGGTGGTGGAATCCAGTCAGCCTACTGTGACAATTAACTACTGAGTAAGTAAAACCCACGCCTGTACCGTATTTCCTCTATAAGACGCTCTCTTAGTTAGTTGGCGCGATGGGATAAGGTAATGGTTACAGTGTTCGCTCGTCACGCCGAAGACCTGGTTTCGTTTCCTCACATGGGCACACTGGAAGCCCATTTCTGGTGTCCACCCCCGTGATATTGCTGGAATATTGCTAAAAGCGGTGTAAAACTAAACTCACTCATCTTCAACTTGGTTGTCATATGGCAGGAATACTGCAGAGTGAGGCTTTAGGGGCGGTTGGGTAGCCTAGTGGTTAAAGCGTCCGCTGTTAATTCCCCATATGGGGGAAGTGCATTTCTTGTTTCCCGCACTGTCATGTTGCCGCAATATTAAAAAACTGCGTAAAACCATAGTCACTCACTCACTCTTCAAGTGTTCTTAAGTGTTCGCATGTACACAGCAGTTTTTGCTCATTACCTTTGAATCCCCATTCAGTTGATTTTAGTATGCTTCAATAAAGGAAAGTTCTTGTGACAATGAAGTAAAGTCATTCCCAGTTGACATTATCTGTTTCAAATCACTCGGGGGACGAAGAGGTAGCCTAGTGGTAAAAGCGTTCGCTCGTCACGCCAAAGACCCGGGTTCGATTCCTCACATGGCAAAAATGTGTGAAACCCGTATCTGATGTCCCCGTCGTGATATTGCTGGAATATTGCAAAAAGCGGCCTAAAACCAAACTCACTGACTCACTCCACAAAGAAACATCGTGAAATGGCACATGAAAACACATTTAATGCGAAAAGTACATTACAGCCACAGTATACCGGATTATCAGGAGCAACGTGATAAAATACGACCAATAAGGCCAGGAGGATTATCAGATGATAATCACGATATAAATGTACATTAAGCTGACGGGGCCATAGGAACCATGGTTATATTAGTAAGAAGGATAACTAAATGATGATCAGAAATTAAATGTACACTAAGCTGAAGGGTTCACAAAAACATGCTTATGTATGTGTGTTTGGGATGCTTAAATGATAATCAGAGGATAAATGTATATCAAGCTGATGGGGTCACAAAAACATTCTTGTCTAAGTGTGGGGAATAATCAAATGGTAATCAGAAGGCAAATGTACATAAAGCTGAAGGGGTCACAAAACCATGACCGTGGATGTGTGCTTTTAACACCGTCAAGAAATGGATGCCAGTGTATTGTATTAAAGCATAACTACTATTCACCATTGTTGGGTGAATACTGGGTAGATCGTCACGGGCACCTGCTAGTTTCTGAAGGTCAAGTAGCTTGCCATTACTGCCAGAACTGACATGACGCCTGCTGCTTTTGCCTGAGTGCCTCCGGACCTGACTGGACATTGCGGAGGGTCCGGGGCTTCTCCCCAACAGGATTGAGCCTTGGTTCGGAAGTTGGTGACCATGTACGACATATACTGTTGGTAGGTGTCGGGGATCACCCTCAGATGTCTCATACCGACGAGGGAGAGATTGTTGTAGCGGATGAAGTCTCCAGCTCTGAACTTGCATCTGCGGGAAATACATGTGGTAACATTATTGGCAAAAGGTAACATGGATTTTGGTACGTATACATACTGAAATGACTTTGGGAGAACCAGGGCACATTTTCGTTATTTTGGGGATAAATCCGAGGCGCAAATAAGTTCCAGTGTCATTTTGAGCTATGGGGTTTCACTTCATTTCATATGGCGAATGAGTGAGTTTAGTCACGCATCTCGTAGTGGGGGGACACCAGAAACGAGAAACACCTGGTACGCATATGGGGAATCAAACCCATGCTCTGACAGCCCGATGATCCTGTCAGTCGGCTCTTATGACAAGCATGGGTTCCTGATGACAAATTCTAACACAGATTTTCACGATTCTAAAATGTATGGGATATTGGGTACCTCCTTATGATATATGGATGGCAGTCAGTTGCCCCGAAGGATATAGCTGTTGTGGGACTGACAGGTGCTGTCTGTTCGAGCAAGACAAACAGGTAGAGCTGATTCAGTCTTGGTGTCATGGGAAGTAGCCAGTCATACACCACGTCACCGGAGGTGATGTCAGTACCCCGGATGTTGACGATCATCCAATGGACGTAGGAGTTCTGGTCTGTTTGTCCGATCTCCGGGGTCGGGTCGTACATCATCAATGTGTACATCCTGTCTGGAAAAAGATTATATAGTATGAAAATACAAAGTAGAGGATAAGGAGAATTATCACGTCATGTCTCTTGATCCGTATGGACATAGTATGATCATATAAGCAGAGGAGTAGGCCACTAACGCCTTCTGTATCAGTTGGTGAGACGAGATGGTGCGCACTACGTCGTCAAAGAGGTCGGAGTAAAATTCGAAATGTGCTTTTCCAGCCAGCATCACTAAATCCTACGTGTTTGACAAAGAGAGCGGCGGTGTGGTGACCTAGAGTTGAAAACGTCCGCTCGTCACGCTCGACCCCCTACGTGGGTAAAACGGATTTTTGATGTCCACCACCGTGACATTGTTGGAATATTGCTGAGACCGGCGTAAAACCAAACTCACTCACTAACTCACCGATAAAGAGACCTCAATACATTTTGCGATATATTCTTATTTATCATATTGGCTATACTGTAAGGTGATATTACAAATGTATAGCCCCGCCCGGCACACATAATTTATTGTTCCCGCATACCTGCAGACTATAAGACTGAAGCGGCGTTAGATTATAGATTAGTCACTCACTCAGATTCATGGTGCCTCTTTTCTTGCCGCTATGAACCTTTCAAACCTTACATCCTTCCTCCATGACAGTGAAATCCGTCATTAAGATAAGACATTTACGCCTCGGTTGGTTTCATAGAGAAGCATTCACAAGTACATAAACTGAAGGGTAAAGAAAGTACACACCAAAGTTTAGCGGTGGTTGGTATGAAAGTGATAACCCAAGAAAACATTATTTGATGGAGATGTGTTTCATACTGGTGTCGTGTTGTTATCTAATACGTTAAGTGTTTCGATGATTGGTCAACCTGGTAAAATACTATATAAGGTTTGATGTTTTGTGAAATCCAGTGTATACTGTCTTTTACACAGAAATGTAAATCCACAGATTTCTTATGTGACATTAACAAACTGATTAGCTTTTCTTCTCCAAATGAAATTTGGGGAAATAAAAATCTCCGTAAGATCCCGAGTTCCCCCGAATGGGTGAGGTTACTAACCTCTAAGTGTGACTGATGGGGGTTGATTCAAGATCTCTATGGGAACCAGGCTGACTTGAGGGGTGAGTCGGGCCTCCACGGCGCCTAGTAGTTCTACGTTCCGATAGTCTACAGTGAGGTTTACCGGGCTGGAACAGAGAAATTCGTTCCTTTACCAGGCAGATCACTTATATTATTAGGAATAAAAATCCAGAAAAATAGTAACATTTTGTTTGTTTGTTGTCTAACGCCGCGCTCCGCAATATTCCAGCAATATGACGGCGGTCTGTACGTAATACAGCCTGGACCAGACAATCCTATGATTGATATCATGAGCATGTCTTCATGCCCTATTCCGAAACCTGTGTGTTGCAACGGAAACTTTCTCTGATACACTACGTCACACGACGTGTACGTTATAGCGGTTATATGAGGACCTACCTTCTCTGATACACCACGTCACGCGATGTGTACGTTATAGTGGTTATATGAGGACCTACCTTCTCTCATACACTACGTCACGCGATGTGTACGTTATAGCGGTTATATGAGGACCTACCTTCTCTCATACACTACGTCACGCGATGTGTACGTTATAGTGGTTATATGAGGACCTACCTTCTCTGATACACCACGTCACGCGATGTGTACGTTATAACGGTTATATGAGGACCTACCTTCTCTGATACACTACGTCACACGACGTGTACGTTATAGCGGTTATATGAGGACCTACCCTCTCTGACACACCACGTCACGCGATGTGTACGTTATAGCGGTTATATGAGGATCTACCTTCTCTGATACACCACGTCACACGACGTGTACGTTATAACGGTTATATGAGGACCTACCTTCTCTGATACACTACGTCACGCGATGTCTACGTTATAGTGGTTATATGAAGACCTACCTTCTCTGATACACTACGTCACACGATGTGTACGTTATAGCGGTTATATGAGGACCTACCTTCTCTGACACACCACGTCACGCGATGTGTACGTTATAGCGGTTATATGAGGACCTACCTTCTCTGATACACTACGTCACACGACGTGTACGTTATAACGGTTATATGAGGACCTACCTTCTCTGATACACCACGTCACGCGATGTGTACGTTATAACGGTTATATGAGGACCTACCTTCTCTGATACACCACGTCACGCGATGTGTACGTTATAACGGTTATATGAGGACCTACCTTCTCTGATACACCACGTCACACGACGTGTACGTTATAGCGGTTATATGAGGACCTACCTTCTCTGATACACTACGTCACGCGATGTGTACGTTATAGCGGTTATATGAGGACCTACCTTCTCTGATACACTACGTCACGCGATGTGTACGTTATAGTGGTTATATGAGGACCTACCTTCTCTGATACACCACGTCACGCGATGTGTACGTTATAACGGTTATATGAGGACCTACCTTCTCTGATACACCACGTCACACGACGTGTACGTTATAACGGTTATATGAGGACCTACCTTCTCTGATACACCACGTCACGCGATGTGTACGTTATAACGGTTATATGAGGACCTACCTTCTCTGATACACCACGTCACACGACGTGTACGTTATAGCGGTTATATGAGGACCTACCTTCTCTGATACACTACGTCACGCGATGTGTACGTTATAGCGGTTATATGAGGACCTACCTTCTCTGATACACTACGTCACGCGATGTGTACGTTATAGTGGTTATATGAGGACCTACCTTCTCTGATACACCACGTCACGCGATGTGTACGTTATAACGGTTATATGAGGACCTACCTTCTCTGATACACCACGTCACACGACGTGTACGTTATAGCGGTTATATGAGGACCTACCTTCTCTGATACACTACGTCACGCGATGTGTACGTTATAGCGGTTATATGAGGACCTACCTTCTCTGATACACTACGTCACGCGATGTGTACGTTATAGCGGTTATATGAGGACCTACCTTCTCTGATACACTACGTCACGCGATGTGTACGTTATAGTGGTTATATGAGGACCTACCTTCTCTCATACACTACGTCACACGATGTGTACGTTATAGCGGTTATATGACTACCTACCTTCTCTGATACACCACGTCACACGACGTGTACGTTATAGCGGTTATATGACTACCTACCTTCTCTGATACACCACGTCACACGACGTGTACGTTATAGCGGTTATATGACTACCTACCTTCTCTGATACACCACCTCACACGACGTGTACGTTATAGCGGTTATATGAGGATCTACCTTCTCTGATACACTACGTCACACGATGTGTACGTTATAGCGGTTATATGAGGATCTACCTTCTCTGATACACTACGTCACACGACGTGTACGTTATAACGGTTGTATGAGGACCTACCTTCTCTGATACACTACGTCACGCGATGTGTACGTTATAACGGTTATATGAGGACCTACCTTCTCTGATACACTACGTCACGCGATGTGTACGTTATAGTGGTTATATGAGGACCTACCTTCTCTGATACACTACGTCACGCGATGTGTACGTTATAGCGGTTATATGAGGACCTACCTTCTCTGATACACTACGTCACACGATGTGTACGTTATAGCGGTTATATGACTACCTACCTTCTCTGATACACTACGTCACACGACGTGTACGTTATAGCGGTTATATGAGGACCTACCTTCTCTGATACACTACGTCACGCGATGTGTACGTTATAGCGGTTATATGAGGATCTACCTTCTCTGATACACTACGTCACACGATGTGTACGTTATAGCGGTTATATGAGGATCTACCTTCTCTGATACACTACGTCACACGATGTCTACGTTATAACGGTTATATGAGAACCTACCTTCTCTGATACACTACGTCACACGATGTGTACGTTATAGCGGGGGCGGTGAAGCTGACATCAATGGAGACACTGAGATCAAACCTGACCGGCAGTGACGGGAGTCCTCCTCTTCCCTGGATGTACCTGTTCATCCCTAGATGATATACACTTTGATATAGTTTGATCATAAACATTTTCAGTGAACTTGCTAAGAAATGTGTGTCTGTCTTTAAAATGAGAACTGTCAAATATGAAAAAAAACCCAACAATATAATAACTATGGAATATAAACAGAACAGGAGTCTTTCAAACAGAGTATTTTCAATTATTTTGCTATTCTATCAGTACCTTGTGAGAGATTAACACGTTAATGTGTACTCCAGACAATCGTTTAAGCATGAGTTGCAAGAGACCAGTTCTTAACCTGATATCCAAGGGGGAGATTCCTTTTATCTTTTATCAATTCTTTTCGCCGTAATGATCCAAGGATATATTTTTGCACTTACACTGCCCGTAATAGACTGGACATCTGTTCAGAAAATTAATTGACCGGATACGGGCTGCGGCATACTCATCGGTTGTTACCATGACTACGTTGATGCCATACGATTGCACTGCAACCATAAACAAGCAGTATGTGTAGTCATTAAAACGTCAAAGTGGGTGAAGTGAATGCGCCTGGGGCCAATCCTTAAAATATTCTTTATGTAACGAGAGCAATCAATCTGTTTAAATGCAATTCATAACTAAGCGTATGTCTTATAGCCGGTGATGCAAAGAGGAGTAAACACTCTTGCTTGGTTTGATAATGTACAACACATCTGATTTTAAATATTAAGCTGTATTTGTGATTCACAAAATTCCAACTATATGGAGGCAATCTGTATATAATCGAGTCTGGACCACACAATCCAGTGATCAATAGCATGAACAGTTTTACCCAATTAGGATACGATGCCATAACCCCGTTTGGAGCCTCGATGGGCCTGGGTTTACTGAAGACCCAATTCCAACCCGGATCTACAAGGATATTTTCACTCACTCACTCACTCACTCACTCACTCACTCGAGAGCCCCAGCGCTGCGACAAAGTCTCTGGCGAGGACGCTTTGTGTTTAGGGATCGAGTGTGCAGTAAAGGCTGCTGATAGTGGAGACGTGCAGAGTCTGGACCAGATAATCCAGTGATCAACAGTTGCATGAACAGTTCTACCCAAATTCCATTCCGGATCTACAAGGATACATGTATTTTCACTTACTCACTCACTCACTCACTCACTCACTCGAGAGCCTCAGAGGCAGCACAAAGTCTCTGACGAAGACATTTTGGCTTTGAGATTGGAGTGTGCGGAAAAAGCTGCTGATGGTGAAGACATCCAGTGGTCCTTGTTGCCGAAACACGACCCACATGTAAGGGTTCACCCGCTCCAGGGGGTTTCCAGGTCCAAAATAGTCAACTATGGTCTGAAAACAAAGCATACGTAATTAAGTTCTTTTAGAGGAACCTATCGATCGATACCCAAAGCTATAGAGCGAAAATACCAAGTGTCAAACTGTGGAAGTTCGTTTTTTCCACAAAAGTATGCACATCAGTCGTGTTATGTATTTACTAACATTCTAATTATCTGAGCAGTAAATAACAAGCATCCAAGGACGAGTAAGAAAAAACAGACCCAATGACGAACTTAGCTAAAATGGGGTCGTCGCAATTATGAATATTTCACTCATATGACGTCATGCATGCGTGTGTATGTGTGGCTGCTTGTACTATTCTGATGTTATAGTGCTAGCTGAGATACATGAATACCCCACTCAGTCTTCGTTGCAGGGACCAACAAGTACCATAGTTTAACGTGTTTTGTATGACGTGGCCGGGGATCGAACCCACGATCTTGCGCTCTCCGCACGGGAACCATTACCACGGACCGGTTCTTAATGACGATATGTTCGGAGAGTGATGAAGGCTTCACCTTTTGGGGTATTAATCAACGTTTGAAACGAGCACTTGATGAATCGAGCACCTTTTGATACATTTGCCATGGTTTTATAATTTTATTATGGAGTTAGGAGAGACTATTGTTTCATATCGATTTTTTAACTCTACTTTATTTTGCATATCATGTAATCGCCCAAACAATACATGATACCTACATCTCCACCCTGCAGTCTGCCGCCGGCGACGTTGATGTACAACGCGTGCATGAAGCTGAAGCCAACGTCATACATCATGACAGTGTAGAGGGCGTTCTGCTCCGCTGGCCACGTCACTTCCGGCAGCTCGCGCAAGTCGAAAGGGGGATATACAGTGGAACTCAGGGCGTCGATGGAGAAATATTGTGACCTTGTCAAAGGTACGTCCACTATCCTTCCACAGCCGGGGTATGTGCCTGGTGATCATCGAAGAGTGAGTGAGTGAGTTATGTTTTATGTCTTAGTGGTTAAAGAGTTCGCTAAGACTCAGGTTCGCATCTCCATATAGGTACAATGTGTGAAGCCTATTTCTGCCGTGATATTGCTGTATGGGGGCACGTGTTGGAATGGAGATCCTGAATAATGTACCCAAGGTAACAAGCATGTTTACGAAAGGGAGGTAACTATAAATGAGACAAGAGTAACAGTAAAATATAAAAGTGGTACAATGCATTAATGAACGAATATCGCAATCGAAAGTGTTTTTCTTCTTGCTTGTTTTGTTAATTGTTAACGAGCAAAATATTCCAGGTGTATGGGGTCTATAAATAGTATATTAATAATAGAGTCTGCAACACACAGTCTAGTGATCAATATCATGAGCATCGATATACAGAATTGGGATACTATGACGTGTCAACCAAGTCAGCAAACCCGACCACCCGGTTTAGTCGCCTCTTACAACAAGCATGGGGTGCTGAAATCAATTCTTACGCGAACCTTCACAATCTTCCCGTTATTTCTTAATCAGATTCTTGTTTCTGAATGTGCCCGTGTTGTAAAATCTGAATAACTTTTTTTGTTTATTCATAATAGCTGTCTTTAGGCCTCTAGGGCAGCTGTTATGTGTTTTATCACTAACTGATCACAGACGGGAAGTGCATATTCCAATTTAGACAAATATTTAAAACATCTAATTGCCTTCCAGGTATTATCATTCTCGATAGTCTCTTAGCTGGTTCCATTTCTTTCCATATAAAACCTGAAAAAACATCACAATTGTCCGAATGTTTACTGCAATCATGAGACGAAGAGAGCGACTCCGTGCCCCGTCACCACACAAGGACTAGACCTAGTTTGGGACTGAATGGTCAACTGTGTCCATTTACCCTGTACCAGTATGTAAAGTTTAAGATGTAAAACAGGAAATGAATTGAGACCCGTGTCATTCCTGTTGGTCAGAAAATGCCTTTGTTAAATATTTGACGAAGCTCTCTTTACTTCACTATGCAAATGTGGGTGCGAGAAGTAGAGCATGACTTGATTAGGACCACGACACATTAGGAGGAGACTGTACTTTGGAACTCGTGACGTTCTTGGTTTTTGTGACGTGATTGGCTTATGTCGGAAATGCGAAAGCCTTATACCAACACTTAATAATTGTAATTGGGAGGCTGGGGTAGTTTCATGGTTAAAGCGTTGGCTCATCACGCCAAAGACGGCACAATCTGGGAAGCCCATTTCCGGTGTACCCTGCCGTGATGTTGCTGGAATATTGCTAAAAGAAACCAAACTCACTCACTCACTCTCTAATAATTATAATGATCATTTTCCAACACGTTCTCAGCAACTGGCTAGCTATTCTAGAAACGTTCGTAGCCCTACGAACTTCTTAAGAGCATTCTTAACACAATGGCTACAATCATAGTTAAGAATTCTTAGGACTACGAACGTTTGGGGAATAAGGGCCCAGGTTCTTACCTGGTATGGATACCCCATTGCCTTCTACAAAGACTTCGTATCAACTTCAGATTTCAAGTAAGTTCCGTTAATGAGTGACTGAGCGTTTAGCTTTACGCCGCACTTAGCAAATAACTGAGTGATCAACAGCATGAGCATCGATCTACGCAATTGACATACAATGACATTTCGGTTAATGTAACAATAGAGCAATGATTGGATACTGGTAACAAATGGAAATGAACTTAGTTCCCTGTGAGTTTTTGGACGGTTTTCAGCAGGCAGCAAAACATCAAACTTCGGGAGAGAACCCTGCCGCGACCTAAGTGAGTGAGTGAATGAGTGAGATTTTACGCCGCCTTTAGTAATATTCCTTGCGGGCAATCGAACCGGTCCTCGGCGTGACGAGCGAACGTTTTAACCTCTAGGCTACCCCTACAGTGCCCTGAGCCCTAAGGGATCATTGAAGAGAAATGTTTCTAACGTTAAATTTGAAATGAGCTTTACGCCGCTGTACACGAGGAATCGAACCGAGATCCTTAGTGAAGAGCAAATATTTCAGTCACCGCCCCTTGTGCATCACTTAACCGTCACAAGAGGAATGCATGGATTTACAAGTACGCTTCAGAATTCAGCAGAGTTGTGTGGACTCATCCGAGTGAGGCCACAACGGGTTGACCAGTTAAGGTTCCATTCCCCATGCCCGCATTAACCCCGTGTGGACCCAGCATATTTGTGTTACCTCAGTAGCAGAGGAGGTCAGATACTCACGGTCAGATCCATCAGCTGAAAATAAAATGGATCGTGTTATTTCATAATGATTGATAACATATTGAACGAAGAGTAATAAATGCAGAATATTAACAGCCACGCCCCAGGCTTTAATATCATCTGCAACAGTATCAAATAACTAAAACTGTCGGACCCAAAAAAATGAGCGTTCAAGAGAAGCCCCCACAGGAGACTGATCCCCTTTATCCAAGGTCAAATATAACGACTTGGAATCAAACAGAAACTGTTGTTGCAACATATTTTTAACAAACATATAGCTAATTCAATTTACTTTACTTTTAGAAAAGATGAGATTAAAATCTACAAACCGATTTTATTTTCTTCTTGAATTTGCAGAGTGAAGGGAATAATGCTGCTTGAGTCACGACTGGTGACGGTGACCCTTACCTGGAAGAGTAATGCCGTACGTGACGTTGACTACGAAGGATAAGCCGCTGGCGTCGGCGGCGTTGTTTCCCAAGAGTCGGGTGAGGAGGGACGTCCCGGAAGGGTTCAAGTTTGTACACAAGAGTCCCCCACTGCCCGGTGGGCAGTCCGTCGCGAACCTCGTCCCAAACCAGTAGGCCGAGGTGTTGGTGAAGAGGGACCTCATGGCCGACAAACACGCCCCATTACGCTGAAAGCTGCATGGCGTCGACGTCTGGGCGTCGACATCTGAAGAACGTTGGACGAAATGACATCAATACTTTCAACATAACCACTCTCTTCCCGCGGTGTGAAGGTATTTGTTGAATAAATTGCGAGTTTGAATCTGTACAGGTGTAAGGTATTACTAACATACAGACGTGTAAGGTTAACGCCTAGTTACACTCTTTATCCACATATGCAATTCTTAGAATAATTTACTGAGCTAGTTTAACAGGAGTTATTTCATTTGCGAATATTTCTTCAAACGCCTCTAAATCAAGGGTGACAATTAAATTTGCCACGTTTTGTTGCTAAAGCTGATTACAATCACACAAAGGTGACATTTTGGATAGAAATGGCATATTTGTATTGTTTTTGAAGCAGCTAAGTGCACTGTTCTCAAAGCTCACCCATGTATTTCTCACTTTGAAGAGTAAATACACAGTCACACACACAGACGCACACACAGACGCACGCACGCACACACACACACACACACACGCACACACACACACACACACACTTACACACACACGTAATGCACATCTTCGACTATGAGACTTAGTACAGAAAGTCCGTACTGTAGGCCAACAATCAATTCTGTTATCCCTAAACACCGGCAAATATGGTAAATCAATTTAGGTTTTTACTTTACTTTCGGCATTTTTAAAAGTTTAAAGGTTAGCTCTAGCCCATGTGCAGTGCAAAGTGGTTTTGACCATTTATTTGTGAAAGTCGTTATTGTACCGTATTTTAAGATATCAGTTTGATTAAATGAGTCACTTATATTATGACGTTACGACAACTTGAGTCTTGCTGACTGAGCAGTGATAAAAACGTCTTGATGAAGACATGATCTATTATTATTATGTGTCATTACACTGGTATGCCACAATCTGTTACCTATCCTTTAAATCTACCAATATCATCTTAAGTCAGTTGCTTAGCGCCCGTCCGTCCATGGCAACAGCTTACAAATTTTGAAAAGGTTCAGATAGCACTTCTGCATATTCAACTCCGTCTAGGGTGTAGTCTTGAAAGCATGCAAATATTAGCCAAGCTCTAAACAGACCAAACGTAAGAAGTCCGAGTCACGCTGAATGGTAGAGTGTAAGAACTCTTGTTCAATTGTTTGGCCACGGCGCTCTCCAAACATATGGACATTCGTACCAGTCACGTTGTGAATCTGATGACAAATAAATTCTACTGTACATGGAGCATCGACACACATCAGTTTCACATGACACTTGTAACAGATGCAAACAAGAATGTGTTTTGATAGATGATTTGGGGTAACTTTCTACAGGACAAAAATATTTTCTTTTGAGTCCATGTTTGTTTTGAGGCAGGTACAGAATTTGGAAGTGCGTGTTAGAAGTAATTTGTATATCTGCACATTTGGGTTGAGGGCGCTTTGATAGTTTTCTATCATACCGAATAATGAACGAAGCTTGTATTCTATTAGAGTAAGGTTTAAAATTTAAAATGGAATGACCTCTGAATGGGAGATGGTACTCGGAACAGAATAGTGAAAGGAAAGGCAACAACCATGCAGCTTTCTTCTGAACGAAGACGATCGTGAAACAGGTGTATATATAGTTTATAACTATAGCTTGTAACAGTTGCTCATTATGGTGTGGTAAGGAAATCATATGTTTGGGGTAAGCTAACGTCTTCATCCGCAACTGTCAGTCACAGCCTAGTTGGTAAAGCGCTCGCTCGTTACACCGAAGACCTAGGTTCGATTCCCCACATGAGTACAATGCGTGAAGCCCATTTCTACTGTCCGCCGTCGCGATAGATATTGCTGGAATATTGCCAAAAGCGACGTAAAACCAAACTAACTCACTCATCACTCAATCTCTTTCTCGGCCAGAGTAACAGAGTATCTCCAGCAAAACGTCTTCACGGTCGTCCATTAATTAAACACATCTAGGACGTCATTTTGACTATCAAATACAGAAACTGACCATTCAAGCACACACAGGGCCGACAATGGACCGTCAGGCATATCACGACATGCATTACCCAAATCGACGGACCTTTGTTTCAAATAGAAAATCCTCAACATATTTCCGAGCGACTCGTCGTGAACATGAGTTTCAACATTAACGGAGATTCTCTATATCAGAACTAATGGATAATGCGTGATGCCATAAATCAACCAATCATATCACGATCTGATAATTATACCAATGCCGAGTCCTACAGTAGCTACTTCCGGAAAGTTCTGTATACACATGCGATTCCTGGTTGCTTTATAATGTACAAACATGGCCGCAACTTCATTTGGCATTACACAATAATTGAAATTTCCGTTACATTATTAACATACTCACATTGAGTGAGTGAGTGAGTGAGTAAGTATAGTGCTTTTAGCAATATTTTAGCAATGCAAATGGGCTTCAGACATTGTATCCATGTAGGGAATGAAACCCGAGTCTTCAGCCTAACGAGCGAACGCTTTAACCAATAGGCTACTCCACCACCGCTCTCCTTTTGGTGAATACCGTACACTACAAAAAGGAAGTATCCCTTTATGCTCAATGTTTTAATAGTATATTGAACAGCAAAAGAAACGCAACTCAATTCAAATAAATTTCATTATTCGAAACGTGCGTTTCTTTTGTTGTTCAGTATATATGATAATTACGATTCGGGAGCCTCTCCATCAATTCATCAGTCTTTGGCATATGCGTATATTACTGGGCTCATGGGGAAGAACAGGTTTTACTGGTCTTTGGCTGTTGATGACAAATGGGTGTATATGGATAAGTATACAGCTCTTTATTGTGAATGATGACATGGCGTTTTCATTGATCTATTCAGCAGTCACGTGACACGCGTGCTTTTATTGTGATTGATGAATTCAATTTGTTTCATACGATCTTAAAGTGATCGTCATGGTATGGGTGCTCTCATATGTATACGCTATCTTTACGTTCCACTGTGGATTAGAATAATTATGACGCTAAATCAAAATAAGTAGTAGTAGTAGTAGTAGTAGTAGTAGTGGTAGTAGTAGTAGTAGTAGCAACAGCAGCAGCAGCAGTATTAGTAGTAAAAATAACAATGAAAATTACTATGACGATTGTCATGTTCGAATTGTCCTGCATCCACACAATTATGCTGTAGGAAAACAATACTTTTTCCCTTAAATTTTAACCATATTCATTTTTGTCAAATCTGTTAATACATTTTTGAATAATTTATAAAAAAACAACACATTTTAGGCAAATATGTATTGACAATGTTCAACAAACTTGTAGGTATCCATCAGGACTCTGAATAACATTTCTCATATCGTGAGCACTCCAGTTTGCTAAGCAATAAAGTTGAAATTGAAGGTATTGAGTAAATAAATTCAAATCTCAGATTACCCTCCAGAAATTCCCTTGGCAGGTGAAAAACAGTGTTCTCCAAAATTTAAAATTCTGCGTTCTGTCCAGTGTTATTAATGCAAATATGTAAACAATGACAATTCAGCTAATCCAATTAATTAAGTAACAGCTGTTAGAATAGAAAACCAAAACAAAAAAAACAAATAATCGTAACGCTTACTGTAGGAGATCGTCAACAGAAAGGCCAAGAGGACGGGTACCTGTTCCATGGTATCGTCTCACTATGACTCAGGTATAGCGATGGTAACTGTCTATAAGGGGTAAATCTGACCTACATACACGTGTTACGTGTCACGGCAGTGAACTTAACGTCTGTAAGCGCCAAAGAATCTCGCATCAAAAGGTTTTGTGTTTGCGCAGACACTGAGTGTGAGTGATTGATCACGTGGTATTGTTAATGTCATTAGTAAATACTGGCTTTGGTTAAAAAAGAAGGTTTATATCTAATCGAGGAACATCAAATTGCCACATGCGCTGAGCATTTGACATTCTGGTGCGGTCTGTTGAAAAACACTAAGAATCTGCCTGCCACAAACATTACAATGGGTTTTCAACTGTTTAACATAACGCATAGTTTTAGTAAGAAATATATGTGGTTTGAGCTGTAGCTGACAATTTATGTGTGAGTGGTTCCCTTCATACAGAATTATTCTCCGTTGGTCCAAACCATACTCACTAGAAACAAGCATCCACGATCTGTCTTAATTGTCAGAGGCCTGTTACTTTGAATTACTAACATTCACCTTATTTGTCAAAACTAGAAAAACAAAAACAAAACAAAACAAGAAAAATGTCTCCAAATTCACACTATCATTATCACCATCGCTAGAAGAGCAACGAGAACGGGCACCTGTGCCATCTCTCTCGTCTTGTGGTTTGAGTCAAATATTGCTGTGTCATCTGTCTTTAAAAAGGGGTATATATGACCAGGGATACTCTATAACATCTCTATATTCGCACCTATGAGCGACAAAGACCCTCGTTTCCAAATGTGCTATTTGTTTAGTACATTGTCATACTGAGGGTTGAAACATATTAACAAGTTGCCACCAAAATTGAAAGGTGTCTTAAAAAGTTGCATTCCTCTCTCGAGGGTAATACGGTCCGATGTACCCTGGCAGGCGCGGAATAACACTGCTACAAAGAGGCGTATCAGACCATATTACATATCAACAAGTTGTCATACTGCATATTTATCTGAACTCCTTGTTAAACGTGCAAAGCAGAATTTGATTTTATTTGGAGGATCGCTACCGATTATGACATGTAAGAATATGGCGTATGCCCCTCGACTGGATTTTTACAGTCTGTGAAACATATTCTGACAAGAATAAAACTGCTGTAGAAATGGTTAATTATGTTTAGGTTTTGTGTGCAAACGATTCAATGAATGAAGTAGTTTAAATAGAGCAGTGAAAGTCGGTGAAATAAACGTCTACATAAGTTGTTTCAAAGGCATTTAGAAGTTGGTGGAATCAAACTAAAATGCTTTATGGTTCAACTTCTTTATTATACAAGGTCACAACGTTTCGAGACAGTTCCTAGTCTTCTTCGTTTTAGTTTAAACGTCTACATAGTTGAACTCAAAAACAGCTAATCGAACGGTTTTCGAACTCCTGGCACTGCATGCGTCATATTATGACGTCATACGATTGTAAACGACACAACCTCTCGGCGAGAGGGGTGACACGGAAACTTGTCGAAGCGTCATTGACCAATGAAATTAAAGTATAATTTTACACGAAGGTAAGATAAAATTGTTTAGTTGAACTCATAGTTTAAAAGAAAAAAGAAAAATAAATGGTTTGAGCTGTAGCCGACAAAACTTCTATTCTCTAAACACGATGAGTGATTTCAATTCCGGATTCATCACACAGAATTATTGGTGGAAACCATATTGATGGTTACGACATGAAACAAGTTAAACATCCACGATCTGTCTTAATTACCAGCGCCCTATTACTGTAAAGACTTACAAAAGTTCGTCCAATTAAGAAAACATTGTTATAACAATGAATACATCCCAACTTACATGATAGAGCTCTCACTAGAAGAGCAATGAGGACGGGCACCTGCGACATCTCTGTCGTCTCTCGGTATGAGTCAGATATTGCTATGTCATCTGACCTTAAGGGGTATATGTGACCTACATGTACTCATGTTATGGTCTGTACCAGCCAACACTGACCAGTACTACGGCAGTGACACCCTCACCTGTAAGCCCCACAGACTCTCGCTACCTAACGTGCTATTTGTTTAGTACATGTCAGAGTTAGTGTTGAAAAAAAAACACAACAGAAATGCCTGCTAAAACCGTTCATTGTTGCTTGCATGGAGTTTTTATTTAAAAATATTCTAATGGTTAATTCGTTTGAATAAAAACAAGATATCTGTTTCGCAGTTGTAGCTGGCTAGATATCTAGTCTGAAAAAATTATTGTTTTCCAATTTCAGATCCTCGTACAAATTGCCTTTGAGTGGTCAAACCCATATCCATGGTTACGACTTATTTGCTAAAATCTTCATAAATTATTATAGTTAATACACTCATCAATAATTAAGAAACAGATATCATTATAACTAAAACGTTCACGCTAAAAACACTTACAGGACGAGACCGTCAACAGCAGAGCGAGTAGGGCGGTCACCTGCGCCATCTCGTCCGTCTTGAGTTGAATGACTCTTTCTAACGGGTAAATACAACCTACATATAGCCTAGTGTGAGGAATCCAGTCAGCCAACATTGACAACAATTGCACGAGCGAAGCCCCTAACATGGATTCAATATTTCTTGTGCGACGAGGTTCCGGTCACTAACTTACGCCAGGTTCAACACTGGGTTGTTTGGTTTGTAGTTTATCGCCGCACTCACTCACGGTGAGTGAGTTTAGTTTTACGCCGCACTCAATATTGCAGCTTTGTGGCGGCGATCTGTAAATAATCGAGTTTTGACCAGACAATCAAGTGATCGACATCATGAGCATAGATACGGATACGGTTGAGATACGATGATGTGTCATTCAGGTCAGCGAACCCGACCACCCGATTGCGTTAGTCACCTCATGCGACAAACATGGGTTGCAGGAGACCAATTCTAGTGCGCATCATCTTACACTGGGTTCCGATGAACATCTGGTGTCGATGACTGAAGAGGATCTGTCGAAGTAGTTGGACACTTTGTAAGGGTGTAGAACCTTCGATTTATGGAGACTATGTTGCCCTGTACCAAAAATACAATCTGTCACAAGCCTCAATTACAACTGCGGAAAGTCATTGGACAGTGTTAACAAATCCCGTGAGCACAAAGACTTATCCTTGTAAGATGGGCGTGCGTGACAAAAAAAATCATTCTTTTGATCTGAAACACATATTACGTTACTCCTAAACGCTAGAACAAAGATAAGTGTTTACTACAAAACCCCACTGGAAAAAAACGTTTACATGTGTACCATCAAAGCACATCCTGTAGTTTGCACGTGTTGCGTAAGCTGTCATTGGAGACACGTTCCACGAAGGTCGCTTGTGTCAGTGGACCAACACTGCCGTAAATCCTTTTCATTCTACTCATGTGTGATCTACCTGATTTCGCGTGTTGACTGTGTGAAAGAGTAAAGTATCATGTCGCGTCCAATTTGTTTACAGTTTGGGATTTGAAGACAAAAGAACTGGAACCGCCGAAACCGAAGTCAACGACCTGTCTCGTTCAGAACGTCCAATATTCACAAGTCTACAGGATCTATGACCCGTGATGGTCCGGGCTAGAATTTTGGCCTCCAGTAACCCACGCTTGTCGTAAGAGGCGACCATCGGCATCGGGTGGTCAACCTCGATGAACTGGTTGACAAATGTCATCGGTTCCCAACTGTGCAGATCCATGTTCATACTGCTGATCACTAGATTGTCTGGTCCAGACTCCATTATTTACAGCTCGCTGCCGTATAGCTGGAATATTGCTGAGCGCGGCATAAAACTAGACTCATTCACTTACAAGATCTGTGATCCCAAGCCTGGGTTTAAAAACGAAATCGTATTCCAACGCTGAATCACCTTCTGCAAATCTTTATGAGGCTACTGGAATACGGTAATGGAATACGGCTACTGTAATAAATGCAGGGCCAGTGGGGTAGCCTAATGGTTAGAGAAGAAGAAAAGGATGAAGAAGAAGAAGACGATGATGAAGAAGATGATGATGATGAAGAAGAAGAAGAAGAAGATGATGATGATGATGATGTGGATGAAGAAGAAGAAGAAGAAGATGATGATGATGATGATGATGATGATTTGTGATGTCCCCGCTGTGATATAGTTGACATTTTGCTAAAAGCGGCGTAAAAGTAAACTCACTCACTCAATCACTCACTGATCTGATGCATGTCCACCGTGTTGGAACTTTAAATATAGATGTTCGTGACTTACATGTGGTGCTGTGACACATATACGTAAATGTGTGTATAGATCAAGGGATCCATTCAAGCACAAGTCGACAATTTATTCTTGAAATTTATTTTGATTTTCTTTTAGAAAGCGATAATACAACTATACAATACTGATTACAAAGGCCAATATTCAATAATGCTAACAAAAAATCACGATTTCTTGACGAGGAGATTACATAATAGAATTATCTTGACCAATAATAATTACGTGATTGTCATGATTTATTGATAAAATATTCATTCTGTGATCGGCATATAAGGTGTCATGACCACAGTGTATGTGATTCAACCTTTCTCGATTCCAAGATTTTCAGTTTAACATAGTAAGCTATAAATATCATTCAAGGAGTACAAAACTAGTTTTCAATCGCTATAAATGCTTAGAAACTTATTTTAAAATATCGAAGTACTTCTTCGGAAAGCCATATTATGACAAAAAAGACTGCAATATTCAATCAGGCCAATTAATGTTTGAATAGTAATGATTAAATTTGGTCATTTGAATTGAACACTAAATTTTGATTTCATTACATTGATAGGTAGGGAATAAGGTTATTTCTTTCAGCTGTGACTGGCAAAATAAGTGAAAGAAATAACAAGGAAAAGCAAACATAATGGTGTTGCCAGCTGAGCACCAGAGTTCAGAGGGCACGGGACTCCATATCCGGTTTGACCTGCGCACTCCGCTGCTTCTGTGGTGGCGTTGTAAATGCTGTACATGAGGTACTTCCGGTACGGGTCTGGCGTGTATCTGAGTAGTCTTATTCCTACTGGAGTCAGTGAATTGTCTTGGATGAAGTCTGACGTCCGGAAGTGGCACCTTGAAAACAAGAAAACGGTTGTTTGTTTGTTTACTTTCAACACCGCACAGCTTCCTAAGGTTCATGGTTGTCAACTTCTTCATGAAGAGGAACATGGAGTTTCGGAGTGTTCCCTTACTCCTTCATAGCAGGATAAAAGAATAGTAAAGAAGTTGACACCCATAATTCAAGTGCTCCAAGTCTAAATCATGTCTTTTTTAAGATTTCTAAAACTAATTGAGTCGTGACTTGACGACTAATGCTCCAGAATTAAATAACACTTCACACAGGTTCGGAATTTCTAATTTCACTAGTGTTTTTCAGTTAAAGTGTAGCTGTAGGTTTCTGTGATATATCACATTGTCAGAGACTAAGCGTTAGTATAAAATGTAGTGTAGCCTGCAAACAATCGAGTCTGGTTGAAGTCACGAGCAACACAACCTGGGGTAGGATAATGCTCAATCAACCATGCCATCGAACCAGACCACCAAATCCCCAAAGGTCCCCAAAGCTCCAGGACCGTCTAGAACAAGAACGACAAAACCCTTTCCACTCTGATAACGATAAAATAAGATTATTTGATATGATTAGAAATAAAATTTGGCTGGGGACACAAGAAAATGGGCTTCACACATTGTACCCATGCTGGGAATCAAACCCGGGTCTTCCGTGTAACGAGCAAACGCTTCAACCACCAGGTTACCCCACCACCTCTGGACTCTCGACGACATACATACAGGATAGGTTTTTCACCTACCTCGAGGTTCATTCCGAGGTGAAACTATCGTTCTATTACCTGTCAGTCATGACTGATGAGCAGTTGTCTGCCGTATAGCCAGCCACTGCAGACGCGTTCACAAATGTCGTCTGCTCGAACAAGATGAACAGATACACCGATTCTTCACTTGGCGAGAGTGGTGTTAAGTACGGGAAAACCTCTACACCGGAACTGACGTTGGTGCCGTGGATATTGACCACACCCCAGTGAATGGAGGCGTTGTGGTCGGTGGAGTTGAGGTCTCCGGTAGCGTCAAGTAGAACCAGAGAGTACATCTTGTCTGAAAGAAAGAAACACTTTCCTGGTATACTAACCAGCGAGACTTCATTCCTACAACTTACTATTGCCATAGCGATAGTCTGTTACAACATACTATTGCCATAGCGATATTCCAGTACAACATACTGTTGTGATAGCGATAGTCCAGTACAACATACTATTGCCATAGCGATAGTCCATTACAACATACTATTGCCATAGCGATATTCCATTACAACATACTGTTGTGATAGCGATAGTCCATTACAACTTACTATTGCCATAGCGATATTCCATTACAACATACTGTTGTGATAGCGATAGTCCATCCATTACAACCTACTATTGATAGTCTATTGCGACCAACTATTGTAATACGATTGCAAAAGTGCATTCTCGCCTTGAATTGTCAGAATTGAATAACTGACAAGAAACTTGAAACCAAGATCACGTAAACTGTTAAAATACTAAGTCAGTGAAGCTGGAAGTCTGCACCACAGCAATAAAAACGCTACAAAATAACATAAATATTTAATTTAAAAAATATTATTCTAGCGACAGTCACACATACAATCGAAGCGTCGATAGTTTTTCGTTTCTACCATCCATTATTTGCGATCGGAGACTCAACAACTGCAATGGATCGATAGTTCGATGCATCGTTACAACCCTAATCACCAGCGAGATATCTCCTCGAGTTTATGATGCTGATTCAGAATCTGCACGTCCATGGTAACACACGGTACACAGTTAGGATGAGTTGTAACTTTGTTGTTTTGTGAAGGCTTGATGGGGGGCGTCTTATAAAGGAGGGGACGTCACAGTGTGATTGTTTAGTTTTCATGTGCACATATTTACGACTTCAAATAACGTCTGCACGGATGTGATGTAAACAGGAATGGCGCAAAACAGACATTTTAACGTTCATCGAAACTCAATATCATAAATTGTAAGGTTTCCGTAGGGTCTCCGCAGCTAAAGCGCTGACATCGTACGGAACCTGTGCGTCGTCCGTGCAGAGATCGTACGGTGACCGCGCAGCTGACGTGCGATTTCGCAAAATCGCTGAGGCAACGGTGCCCGTAGAATCGTGCGATAAGCACACGGTTGACACTTGCCGCCGGACGGCTTCCACGGGCAGCTACGGGGACTACGGGCAGCTTACTGACACCACAGACCCGGGTCAGATGTGAACCGGGTATTAACAGATACCGAACCAAACTTGGCAACGTTAGAATTCGAACGACGTGCGCTACCCGGACGACGTCTCAGATCATATTCTACCCACAGGGCAGATGCAGGATGTAACGATGTTACGGCAGGACAATGTCAGACAAGATTTTGCTGTACCGCTATTATCAGTTTCGACCAATCCCCATTTAAATATGTCTGGGGCGAGGAGACTGCGACGGGATCAGAACCAGCAATTTGGTCCAATCTTGGGTTGACCTTTGCAACCTCATCCTAAAGGGTCTACTGTGTCCAGTGTCAGCGCACACGCACACCCAATGTTGACACTGTTAATAGAGTTGCTACACTACCTTGCATTAAGTGAGTGAGTGAGTCAGAGAGTTTTTACCCCGCAATATCGCAGTGATACTGTGGAAAAAAGCGGAGTAAAATAATACTCACTCACTCACTCACTCAAGCCGTGGATAAATGACTAAAAGGATCTGAAGAATAGAACACGAAATTGACTTACTCCATTTTCGTTTCATAGGTGAACTAACGTCCAGTCCCACTTTTACACTTCCCACTTACTTGCCAAGGTCTGTACGGTGGCGTTGGGATTCTCCACGGTGCGGAGATAGACGGAAGGGGTGCGGCGGTACGTGACGGAGCCGTGGATAGCGTAGCTGCTGTAGTCGAGAGTTGTGTGTACAGACCTGCACAAGAAAGCGTTAACTCTTAAACAAATGCCACACACTAATTGGTTTACCACCTGTACGTCCACTCAGCGGTTGAAATTGAAAAACTGAGCAACGCAAATAGGGCTTCTGTAACACCATGTACGCTTCATTATCAAACCTTGAGTGGGCTTTAGTCAGCTGACCCTGCCGTATTTCTTTCAACCACTGCTGTTGAAAGTTAAAATCGATTTCTCCGAGTTTACCTGTTGAGCGTGAACAACACAGGGTAGCATCCGACGTACAAAATCGTAATTCCGTCAAAGGAAATTAAGACGGCGAGTATTATATTTCAGAATGACATTGGGTTGATACGGGTCTAACGTCACTTCGAACGTTATTCTAGTTTTACGCTCAAAAGTTGAAGGCAAACTCGAAGTGTTGAAGATTTCAGAAGATTACCAAATTCGAACTGGTATTCGAAACTACAAGCTGGGATTCGAAACTTCCTGGTAAAGAGACGCAACTCTGCGCGGTGAACTGTAACAAAAAGTGATTACACCAAGGCAGGTAACTCTTTTTGTTTATCCGTTTCGCCAACCGCCCGAGGCAATGCAATACCAAACTGGTGTTTTGGCTGGGTTTTTTTTTTGTATCAACGACAGATGAAATCATATGAAGAAAAACATTAATAACAATAAGTCATATGCTACAAAACGACATGTATAAACCTACTGTTGGTGGTGCTCTGTGCAGCAGGAAGTAAACTTTATAGCGGGGGCGGTATAGTGGACGTCCAACGAAACTTGGAGATGAAGAGGAGCCGTCAGGTAGGTTAATCCACCTCGCTGGCTGATGTATTTGTCCAACCCTGTCGATTGTAAACATATGTAAATATATGAAAGTTTATTCTTTTGAAGGTTTTATGAAGTATATTTGTACAGAACATCCTCCTTGATATTCCTGGCACACTGCCGAAACCATACTCCCTTACTCACTCTATCGCGTGTGAGAGGAGTTAGAGCTGATCTTCCGCACCCAAGCTTGTCGAAGAGGCGACTGGCGGGATCGGGTGGTCAGGCACATGTTGTAGCGTCCCAAATGCTCACTGACCAGACAATCCCGTGATCAACAGCATGGGCATCGATATAAATTGGTGTAAGATGACATGTGTTAGCGAGTTTACCATCCGATCCCGTTAGTCTCCTCTTACAATAACATGGGCTACTGAAGATCAAATCTAACCCGGATCTTCACGGGTCAATGATATTAAAGTGGTGTTGATGGCAAACGAAGTGTCATAGTCACTTTGAACCGCATACACCTTGTACTCACACAGGCCGTAGTACACCGGACACCGGTTCAAGAGGCCGTATTGCATGCTGGCCACCGTAGCATATTCGTCTGTCGTCACCCGCATGATATTTATACCGTAGGGGCCTGAAATGGCGAAATACATAGAAATGCCAGTGCAAAAGAACACACAGCCTTCTATAATGAGAGACGGAATCTGTTTGGTGCAACAGGCAACATCGCTGTTAAATTCTACAGCTGTATCGGTAGAAGTTTTCTAAAACATTCTTTTCTTCACCGATTTTGTTCAAATTTGAAAGATATTAATCATGTAACATAGACATAACATGTAAAAACTACACGTGTGCAAAAGTCTAGATTTTTATTTTTAGAAATGATTGTCCAAACATTGATTCGAACCTTGTGGTTAATATGATGGTGCTTTGGAATTTAGTAACGACGCCTGGTGTTCATGAGCAAGGCATGGTCTAGACCTTTACATTTGTTTTAAAATAATATTCCAAGTACCATAAGAAAAAAAGAGCTAGATTTCAATTGTCTCCTTCATGGAATACATTGACGATGGCTGTTTCCATCGCTGCCCAACCAACACCCTCTGATATTAAGTTTACCTAGAAGACTGTATTGCCTCATCATTTCATCAAAGTATACACTTCTCGAGTTGTTTTCCATCGCAGATATAACGTAGTTCCTGACGTCATCAACTTGGAGCGCCCCCTGCTGTTCAAAGACGGCCCATACATACGGGCCCTCCCGAGGTAGTAGGTTGTCAGGCCCGGCGTATTCAATCACGGTCTGAAGGCATGAAACAACGATTTTCAGTACTGGGCACGCTAACGCTAACTGGATCGCTTTGTTTGTTTGTTGTTTTACGCAGGACTGTGCAATTGTCCAGCTACGTGGCTGCGATCTGTAGATACTCGAGTCAGACAATCCAGTGATCAACAGTAGGAGCATCGATATGCACATTTGGGATACACTTGGATGTGTCATTTAGGTCAGTGAGCCTCCCCACCCGATCCCGTTAGTCGCCTTATACGGCAATCACGGGTTCATGAAGATCACTTCTTGCAGGATTTTAGCGCTAAGATCTGTTTGTGTAACGGGGATACAAGGTTTGGGAATCGACAAAAATGGATGTCACGGTCAGATTTGACTGTGGGCATATCAACGTACTTTGGTGGTTGGGTTCGATGCTCTTGCTTTCCGTCACTGGTTTGTCTGACCCAAACTGAATTGACACCATAAAATTCGGCATCGACAGTGCTTACTCTAGCGGCTCGGGTCAAAGATGCCGTAAGAATTCAATCAGGAGACTTAATATCGCATTTGTGTACAGGTGTGATCGGGTGGTCAGTCTCAGTGACCTGGTTGACACATATCATCATACGTAGGCTGCGCTGATCATTGCTCATGATATCAGTCTTTGAAGTGTCCTCGTATTAAGATCAGTTTTATCACGGATCTTTAAGGGTTAAGCTTCAAACAAATAGATGTTAAAGAAATGTGGCGAATACATGTCATGTTGTAATGTGAGTTAGTATGGTTTTACACCGCTTTTATCAATATTCAAGCCAAATAACGGCGTGGACACCAGAAATGGGCCTCCCACATCGAGCCCGTGTGGGGAATCGAACCCGGGTCTTCGGTGTAACGAGAGAGCGCTTTGACCACTTGGCTAGTCCCACTGTTTCTTGCTGTAAAGTGTGACTGGTCATCAAATGTACTTGATGGGACGCACAAAACAATAACATGTCTGGTTTGCAAAACGTACAGTCGACGTGCAGGTAATAAATTGTTGATGATGCTTGTGTGATATAACATTAGTCCTCACCTCCCCGTCGTGCACGCTTCCGCCGTGGACGTTGACGTACAACGCGTGTATGATAAACATGCTGGCGTCATACAGAATAACGGTGTATTTGATGGCATGCTCTGACGGCCACGTCACTTCCGGCTGCTCGCGCAAGTCAAAAGGGTTGTATAAGCTGGTATACAGTGGGTCAATGGAGAACACCTGTGGCAGTGGCAGTGGAGCGGTGACCTTGACCCCACAACCGTTATATGTACCTGCATGTCAGAAATACAGGTTTGAACGCACGTCTAAAGGAGAAATGCACCCACGCTTGTGAAGATAAATACAGCACAAGATGATAAATAAAACCTATTTATAAAACCTTGTGATGCTAACGTCCTATATCTCCCTGACTAACGTTGGTAAACTGCTTTTGAATCCAGTCAACAACCGTTACTTGAAAAGTAGTGACCCCTGTTGAGTGATGTCACTCAAATCTTAATATCGACCTCGCGTCGATTGCCACCGCTCTCATTATAGTACCAATTACCTCGAACTAAACCCAACAACAGGTGCGTGTTTTACACAAAGACGCTACGCATACTCACGCTCAGTGCTGTCATCTGCAACAAATGAGAACAGAACCTTAAACAGATGCATCATAAACAGCAGGGCGACAGGCAACGGGACAGAGCGTGGTAAACCTAATCACTACATTAGTCGCTGATCACAAGATCCAGTCAAGCAAGAAGGAACCTAGTTAGATTCAATGGAGTCATACCCCACCCCACCCCACCCCCACCACCGCCCCCACCCCATCCCTTCCTCCCACGCTGTTCACTCCCAAAAGACAGACCTCCCACAAGACAGACTCAATGAGTACACTAATTCGCTGAACCACTATCTCCTGTGCCCTTCCAAATACTTATTACTGATCCTTTTACTGACCCATCACGACTGAGATAGTATTCACCACGTTCAGCAGATGAATGACTATTAACAGGAAAATTGTTAAAATTGTGCTTCTTAATATACATATTAAAATTCAACGATTATATATTTGGCAAGTATGAAAAATAATGCATGAGAGAAGTTTCGACGATGACCAACCCTACTTGTTCCCGGTGTTTCATTCAATGTACCTACTCCCGGTATCTAGTGTACACTCGTGTATGTATACTGATATCCTTGAAAAAGATATTACTCCACACTGAACCTTTCCATCCCTACCTTCACAACCCGAGAATGACAATATATTTTCCAACAACAGCATGCTGTCATAGATTAATATAGGTAATATTAATCAAAATAATGACTTGCCTTGGGCTATTTTGAAACATTAGCAATAATTTACTGGATAAATAAATATTCCCATGCATAAATACATATACGACAGAAGCCAGTTCCTGGTGTACCCCGCAGTGATATTGCTGAAGTAATACTAAACGTGGCATAACTCACTTACTCACGAACTCACTCACGCACTCACTCACGCACTCAAGCACTCACACGACAGCGGGAATAAATAAATTAACGAAATACCGATATTCGAGTTTTGGATACGTAATATAAAGTTTTATGTGAATACTGGTATATGTGAACTAAGCTGGTTTATTTACTGAAGGGAGTCAGAGACCCTGTAGGGTCCTTGGGAGGCCCACATTACTACGTCGTTAATAATGCAATCATGACTTGCTACATTCTCGATGACTTGCAAAAGGGACAGATGATGTGAGGAATGTGTGGAAGTGCACGCGTGCGTCCATGTGTGCGTGTGTGCGAGTAGATGGGACGGCGTTGTAGTTATATTGTTGAATATATACGCCACACACTAGTCAGCCATTCACCCACGTACACGTGTTTGGTGCCTTAGTATTGGTTACTGTAGCGGGATATGGGTGAGTGAGTGAGTGAGTATGTTAAGCTGCAGTTGTTTCAGTCATATAGCGACGAGAGTCACGCATTTGTGATCGAGTGAGTATGGCTTTAAGTCGCTTTCAGTAACATTCTAGCATTATTATGTATCCATGTGGAGAATAGAACCCCGGGCTTCTTAACAACCACTTTAACCTCTAGGCTACTTACACCACTCACGGCGCAAAGAGATGCACCTCTTAAAAAGCTGAGATTTAGTACATGGGACGTTGTTTCGATAAGATGCAGGACCATTACTATACTGTTATTGAGTGAGTGTGGTTCTACGCCGCTTTTAGCAATATCACAGCTGGGGACACCAGGAATGAGCTTGGCGTCCATGATTGTTTCCATTGAGTGGATTCGAACGATTCGGCGTGACGAGCGGACGCTCTTAACCACTAAGCTACCCCATATGCCGTTAATGCCCCACTAAACCCTAGCATCTACTGTCATTGTAAGACAGATATCGTCGACAGTGTAGACGTACATACCGGGCAGTTGAATGGTGTAGGTGACGTTGACGATGAAGCTCATGTAGGCTGGATCGAGAGAGTACTGCCCCGTCATCCGACTGAGGAGAGAGTCGGTGCGGTCACTGTGGCGATTGATGCACTCATACCGGCCGTCTTGACGTTGGGGACAGGTCGTTGTATACGACATCCCAAACCAGAACGCTGACTGATCCAACAAAACGCTGCGCACGGCGTTCAAACACGTGACGTCATAAGATGTGCTGCAGGCTGTGTTCGAGTAACATCCTGGGGCAAACAAGAGAGTCTTAATGAATCAAATTGCCTAAATGTTGTAGATAGAGGGTTGTATTTTCTATATTTGCCTACTTTACTGTACTCGTAAAGAGCAGGGCCCACTTGCACAAAACAATCTTAGCGCTACGGTTATCTTAAGCCTATGTTGGAGAATGGGAGTTACAATAACTGCAACATTGCAACCATGTGGGGAATCGAACCCGGGTTTCCGGCTTGACGAACGAACACCCAAACGCCACATTTGCAATGGAGATCTAGCAATGTCGTGGACCTGACGTCTGCAGTGTTTTGGCGACTGATCTCGGCTGAGTAGCCTGTTAACGTCATTCGTGATGTTTTGGCTAAATCCAATTCTTAAATGTATATTCTCATTTGTCTGTAGATTATGAGTGAGTGCTTGTTTGTGAGTTTTGATTTACGCCGATGTTACTAATATTACAGCAGTAACATGGCGGGGGACACCGGGTCCCAATTGCTCGAAACAAACTTAAGTCTGAGTTTTGACTTAAGTTCGAGGTTTTACTCAAATTTAAGAAAATACATTTCCCAGAATGTACTGAAATTGATATTAAACTCAAAAATAGTAGACAGTTTGAGTTTAGTGAATATATTGCTTAAAATGTTTGGGCATTATCCGTTTTAAAAAATGCATTTTTGAGTTGAAAATAAATCAGTTTCAAATTGTCAAATTCAGTTTGAAATTTGAGTAAAATCTTTTTTCGAGAAATCGGAGCCAGAAATTCCTGAAAGATGCTTCATGCTGATGTGGTGTGTTTGAGTGAGTGAGTGAGTGAGTTTAGTTTTACGCCGCTTTTATATTTCAGAAAAGAGCTTCACACATTGTACCCATGCGAAGAATCGAACCCGTGACGAGCGAACGCATTAACCACTAGGCTATCCTACCGCCCCCACAAGACTCACATTCCTTGTATTGACCGGTATGGTCGACGATGAAGATGTGTCATTCTCATAACACAGACAACGCCTTAATAGAATGACTATGAACTGAGTAAGAATACCTCCCGCATGAAAGAATGGTTCAGATCATAAGAGTACTTCCTCCAGTAAAGGGTATATCAGAAGAACATTAGAATACCCCCTCCAATAACGACTCCTTTTATGATCGTCGTACAAACGCGATAAAATTGACACGTCCTTGATAAAGTGGTCAGAGTTCAATTGCCGATCACAGACGGCGCAATTGTTTTATTAGCCAATCTACAAGCACCCGTCAATAATTACCAGATAGTGAACTATCTGCGGGGGTAATACAGAGGGCTATGTATATGTATATAACGCGTATCTCATCCATGAATGGATTTTGTTATTTATTAGAAGATATACACTGACGTACACTGTTTATCGAATTATTGACAATTGACGTCTAAATTTATTCTGTGAATATAATACCGAACACATGAATGTATTTTACAAAGAGTTACTTGAAAACAGTCGCCCCAAACAATTTAGGCCACTAGTGCATAATATCACTGCAATACCCACATTTACAACTTGTGTTTGTTTCATATATATCTAGTCGTTATCAAACTTTGGAAGATATATTTGATGTAATTTGGAAGTTCATTTGAATATTTTGAAAGATCACATTGTCCCTCTGCACGTGGCTTCACAAACCATGTCACTCAGCTGTTACTGAATAATACAAACATTCACAAATTGAGCAGACATTCTTGATTCGTGTATTCGTCCACTTATAATCATGTCTAGAAGTTCAAATATGTTGAAACTGTTGACATTCCTCACTTGTAAGTATTGATCATCTACTGTAATACGAAGCTTTGACTATGATGAGTAAATAAAGTTGCTTTTGGAAAAGTGCACGGAAACATCAAACAATGGTGACACTGTATGATGCATTTAGTGCACATCTGCTTTGTCTTTGTCTCATATCTCTTAGTTTCGGTCTTAGACTTGTTTTTGATCTCGGTCTAGGCCTTGTTCTTAGTCTCAGTCTCAATCTCAGTCTCAGTCTCTAAGTCAACATCTCAGTCTCAGTCTCAGCCTCACTTTCAGTCTCAGTCTCGGTCTTTAAGCCTAAATCTCAGTCTCAGCCTCTACCCCAGACCCTCAGTCTCAATCTCTATCTAAGTCTCAGTCTCAGTTTCTACCTCAGTCTCAGTCTTAATCTCTACCTGTCTTTATCTCAGTCTCAGTATCGCAGTCTCTCAGTCTTTTATCTCAGTCTCTATCTCAGTCTCAATCTAAGTCTCATCCTTTCTCTCAGTCTCAGTGAGAGACATGGTCATGTTAAAATAATACTAAAAACAGCTATTGCTGAATGCTTCTAGAAACAGTTACTTTGGTGACGCGCAGCTAGCCTAGCTTGCATTTTCTATTTAATTTATCATACATACAGAAGATTCAGATGTTGAAATTCACAAAACCAGGTGTCATTCATAACCAACTAAACATATTTATAGCAGTTTTGTTCAAATAGTAGCTGCACTTATCTTGTGAGTAGAATCTTCGTCCTTTAACAAAGACATTTAGTAAAATATGAAACAGACTGACTACTCACCCGAAATTAAAAGACATGCGAGGGATAGCTGAAGCAGGTGCTCCATGTTTCTTCCACCTTCACGTGTGTGACAGTACAACACCTGCAGACAGGTTATTCCCCTTATATATCCCAGCATGCACCTAGGGCGTGGCCGATCAGGCTATCGTGCTTTCACCTCCTCTCGCCTCTTTCCGTAACTTGAATCGGACTAACACGAGTTATAATGAAAGTGTCTCGTGGTAAAGCAATGCAGATGGTTTCTAATGTTACTAAGGATGTCGCAGGCTCTCTTGCTTTCACCTCCTCTCGCCTCTCTCCGTAACGTGAATCGGAATAACACCAGTTATAATGAAGTTATCTCGTGGTAAAGCAATGCAGGTGTCTTTGTTAAGACTTGCCCTGTGCTGATGTGCTAAAACAATCCTTTACATGCTGAATGGTGTTGACTAGGTTTGGATTGACCAATTAGATGAAAACTGAATCAGTCAACGCGCAAATGCTCGAACATGACCCAACATAATATAAACCGAATGATGGAGACTAAACCATCTATAATCAGGTTGATATTTTGTCCCAAAGACTAACATTATTATTGCTGATTCCGAAAGCCATGGTTATGGTAAGCCGAGCTTATACAAAAGAGACAATGGTTCTGCTATGCATCGAAAAACAACTTTTCCTTTTTCACGGAACGAGTATGGCATGATTTAGTACGAAAACCTAGAACGGACATTGTCTCGTCGTCGCACTTTGGCTAATTGTGTCTCTTTTTGTCACAACGCGACAATGTCCCTTGTAGGATTCCATACTTGGGAACTCAAGACTCATTTCGATATTCGATATGCATGCGTCGTTGATACTATGTGTGTGCGTCGTTAATACTATCTGTGTGCGTCGTTTTGTAAACAAAGAGGTGACGGAAACAAGACCGTAATTTTTAGCGAGCTGACACCATACTATTTGTTTTTTGTCTTGTTTAACGTTGAAGTCAGTGTTGCACCAAGTAAAAATCCAGTTCTGCGCATGTGGTTTGTAGTCCATTAGGAGTAAGACGCAACATTATCAAATTATCAGTGATTGATATAATGAAGGACCCCCAACAACTTCGGGGTTGGATGACACATGAACCGAGCATAATGAACTGGGGATGTATTGCACGTGTATCGGTAGTTTCTAAAACACACATGCATATTATAAGTAATTAAAAGAAGACAATGTTGCCGGATCATTTATCCCGTTTGCGTATCTAGTATTTTGGTGTGTCAGCTTGGTGTTTCAGGACTCTGACTGAGTTTTAGTTTTATGCAGTTCCAACAATATCACACACACCATAAATGGGTTTTCTCACGCTGTGCCTGTGTTTGGAATCGAACCAGAGCGAACGCCCTCTCCACTAACCTAAACCCCCAAACGTTGTTTTGTTTTTGTTTTTGTTTGTTTGTTTGTTTGTTTTTTTTTGGGGGGGGGGGGGGGGGGTTGGGGGTTTGTTTTTGTCATTTTACTTCATATTTGAATTGTTTTAATAAATTTTACTTTTCGAAGCATTTCCTTGTGTGGTACCGACAAATGGGCGTATATTCACCTGTCAGATATGTTAATTCAAAGTCGTTTTGAACAATATTCCTGTCATGTGATGGCATGCTAACATGGACCTGCAGATTTCATTCAGGGCCTGTAGATTTTAACGCCTGCAGACTAAACTGGCAAGTTAAAGTGATGCATACATTGTTTGTTGGGTGTGATATATTAGATCGTGACTGTTGACTAGCTTGAACATTAATTTAAAATGTTTATTACTCTCAGTTGCTCCATTGTTTAACATTACTGTCAAATCCTGACTGCTCAGTGAATCAATAAGTAAGAAGTCTAGCTATTTTACCCGCGAGACTCATTTATCCACAATGAAGGCTTGTTTCTACATTCAGTCAACAAAGAAACTGCCGCTTGACAGAATTCGCTAGATGTTTCCAGAGACTAAGAGTTTGTCTTGACTACTTATATTGGCACCACGAGGTGTGTCCATACGTACCTACGTAGGGACATGCGCATCTCGCTCTTTCTCACCGCAAATCCACCTGTTCCAATTACCCGTGCCTGTGAAGTGAGTGGGTGAGTTAGATCTGCGCTGCTTTCAGCGATATTCCAGCTATGTCTTCGCTGGGATACACCCGAAATGGGCTTCACACACTGAACTCAGTGCCCGGTCGTAAATGCCATACATTAACATTTACGTACGGTTATCTTAGCGCTAAGAGAGCTTCGAAAATCTGGGTCCAGGTGGCGAACCGAACCCGGAAGTCCGGCATGACAAGCGATCGTGTTAACTATTAGGCTTCCCCACAGCCTCGTACTGTAAAGACCATGCCCTAGATTTTCGAAGCCCTCCTAGCGCAAAGGGAGTCGTAAGTTCATGTTATTGTTACGAATATCTTAGCGCTAAGAGAGCTTTAAAAATCTAGGGCCATGTTCAGCTGATCTTGAACAACTTATCACACCAACCCCAAACACAACCCTGGCCCTATCATCCGCCCTCCCCCTCTTCCCCGCCCTTCCACAATGTCCCCCTCATGTTTACCCTACCATACCAGCGTCTTAATGTCCTTTGTTTTACTCTAGAAGTAACTTTATCTGGGATGCTAAATTACTTGACGTGTCTCAACAGCAGACATTTGATTACCTTTCAGTTGTCTTAATTGCCTTTAACACTTGTCTTTGTCATTATCCTAATACAGCCTTGATCCCGTGGGTCTCGCAAAGTAAGGTGTGTAGACTTTTGTGACGGAATCACACGTGGTTGCATCTGAGAGAGAGAGAGAGAGAGAGAGAGAAAAGAGATCTAGAGAGAAAGAGAGAGAAAGAGAGAGAGACAGTGATTCTCTCACACCTTATTCAGTACCCGTCCTGTTCGGTAATACACCTGTTTGTCAGTTCAGTCGAGTATACTCTTTCATAAAAAAGAAACGCACAGGTGCTTTTGAGAATACTGGACATTGCATTAAAATTTTCCACCCGTTTTTGCCTGGAAATTGATTTATGTACATGATCCGAACTCACTAAGATAAACTGATATTTAACTTACATGATACCCCAATCACTCTTCACCACGCTATTCAACCTGTGCTATGTGGACAGCATCTATGAATATTATATCCTACACATACACGATACACCGATCTCTCTTCATCACGCTAACAAATCAACCTCTGCTATGTAGACATTACCTGTGAATATTGTATCCTACACATACACGATACACCCATCTCTCTTCATCACGCTAACAAATCAACCTCTGCTATGTAGACATTACCTGTGAATATTGTATCCTACACATACACGATACACCCATCTCTCTTCATCACGCTAACAAATCAACCTCTGCTATGTAGACATTACCTGTGAATATTGTATCCTACACATACACGATACACCCATCTCTCTTCATCACGCTAACAAATCAACCTCTGCTATGTAGACATTACCTGTGAATATTGTATCCTACACATACACGATGCACCCATCTCTCTTCATCACGCTAACAAATCAACCTCTGCTATGTAGACATTACCTGTGAATATTGTATCCTACACATACACGATACACCCATCTCTCTTCATCACGCTAACAAATCAACCTCTGCTATGTAGACATTACCTGTGAATATTGTATCCTACACATACACGATACACCCATCTCTCCTCATCACGCTAACAAATCAACCTCTGCTATGTAGACATTACCTGTGAATATTGTATCCTACACATACACGATACACCCATCTCTCTTCATCACGCTAACAAATCAACCTCTGCTATGTAGACATTACCTGTGAATATTGTATCCTACACATACACGCTACACCCATCTCTCTTCATCACGCTAGCAAATCAACCTCTGCTATGTAGACATTACCTGTGAATATTGTATCCTACACATACACGATACACCCATCTCTCTTCATCACGCTAACAAATCAACCTCTGCTATGTAGACATTACCTGTGAATATTATATCCTACACATACACGATGCACCCATCTCTCTTCATCACGCTAACAAATCAACCTCTGCTATGTAGACATTTCCTGTGAATATTGTATCCTACACATACACGATACACCCATCTCTCTTCATCACGCTAACAAATCAACCTCTGCTATGTAGACATTACCTGTGAATATTGTATCCTACACATACACGATACACCCATCTCTCTTCATCACGCTAACAAATCAACCTCTGCTATGTAGACATTACCTGTGAATATTGTATCCTACACATACACGATACCCCCATCTCTCTTCATCACGCTAACAAATCAACCTCTGCTATGTAGACATTACCTGTGAATATTGTATCCTACACATACACGATACACCCATCTCTCTTCATCACGCTAACAAATCAACCTCTGCTATGTAGACATTACCTGTGAATATTGTATCCTACACATACACGATACACCCATCTCTCTTCATCACGCTAACAAATCAACCTCTGCTATGTAGACATTACCTGTGAATATTGTATCCTACACATACACGATACACCCATCCCTCTTCACCACGCTAACAAATCAACCTCTGCTATGTAGACATTACCTGTGAATATTGTATCCTACACATACACGATACACCCATCCCTCTTCACCACGCTAACAAATCAATCTCTTCTATGTAGACATTACCTGTGAATATTGTATCCTACACATACACGATACACCCATCCCTCTTCACCACGCTAAAACATGGTCAAGGAAACGGCAACCCCTATAATGTATACCATTCGATACATTATATTCACTCCTATGATAGATGCTTTTCTAAGTATGTATGTTGCATCCTAAATGTTGACTTAAACATTAATCTCGCTACGCGTTCGGTTCCAACTGAAATTTACTCGCCATCATTTCGGTAAAACATGTCTCTGATTTTCGAACTCACTATGTTTATCGCCTAATTTAACGACCGATGGTAACGAACTGACTGTATTCTTCTGGGGTAATAGCTGTTGTTTGTAATAGGTCATTGTCAGTCAAAGCTGATGTATGTTTGTTGTTTAACGTCACAGTTAGCCATTTACATCTATATGACGGCACTACGTACATGATCGATTCTGGACCAGACGATCCTTTGAATTACATCACGATCATCGATGAACGCAACAGGGATATGATGACATCTGACCATGTCAGCGGGCCTGACTACTCCGTCCCATTAGTCGCCTCTTACGACAAACATTGGTTCCGAACATTGTGACACTGCAGTTTGCTTTCCTGGTATACACATTTAAATCACACATGTAGTTCAGCATGAAAGTCTATCATACATCGTCAGTGAGTGGGCCCTGAAAGAGAGTTTTCTAGCTGTTTTACAATTATATTTAGACAGAAGCATTCAATTATTTTATTGTTGATGCTATTACAGTTCGCAGACAAAATAAATCATATAACACAATATACCAGACAAAATAAATCATATAACACAATATACCAGACAAAATAAATCATATAACACAATATACCATCCAAAAGGTAGGGGATATTGGATAGACAAGTTTGATAAAATGCAGATGAAGAAGCCAAGGAGGAAACAGGTAGTGAAGAGAAGCTAAGTGAAAATGTGACAATTTATTTCATTCCTCTGGAAATGTTTCATATGTATGGATTATTACTTTTGTTCTCATATGCATTGTGACAGGCAATTTCATGCACGTAAATGGAATATTACCTACTTGTTTTAAATGGTAATAGTCGTTAAATACTATGCTTAACCACACATGAAGGGAAAAAATACAATTATCAAGGGCAATAACAAATTTGCTTTGGCTTTCGCCTTCTTGTAGTCTGTCTCACAGTCCCTGAACCACATTATTTTCCCAATGAATAGCCTTCTCTGCAGTGCTAAAGCCTTAAATGAAGCAAGTCTAGATTTCCTCAGGTTCTGAATCTCTGGTCTCACCTGGGGCTCCTTTTCAATTAAAACGGGTTTGTTACTTTTAAAACTATATATATAGGGAAATTGTCTCTGATGCCATTCAAATGATACTGGACACGACCATTACAACCTATTTGTTTGTGAATATTTTGTAAATATGTGAAAGAACTTATTGCCATCATACTGTCTAAAGATCTCATTTTTATTCAATATCATAAATGCATTTAAAGACACACGTTCCATTAAATTGACACTAGTTTTTATACATTTCTTGTTTATGCTGTCACGCAATCAACAAGTGGAAGCGAATATTTCATCCCCCGCCATGTATCTGTATGTTGATCTCTCATAACTACTTCAGAATGTCTTTTCTTACCAGATTATAGTGAATGAAGCTCTGCTCTGTTAAAACAGAATGAGTGAGTGAGTTTAGTTTTACGCCGCACTCGGCAATATTCCAATACAGCAATATTCTGTAAATAATCGAGTCCAGACCAGACAATCCAGTGATCAACAATATGAGCATCGATCTGCCCAATAGGGAACCGATGAAACGTGTCAACCAAGTCTGACCACCCGATCCCGTTAGTCGCCTCTTACGACAAGAATAGTGGCCTTGTATGGCAAGCATGGGTTGCTGAAGGCCTATTCTACCCCGGGACCTTCACGGGTCGCTAAAACAGGAAGCTGAGTGGAATTAAGCATGTTTCGATAACAACTGGCTAAGTTATTTTAAAACTGATGAAAACTCCATTACTTACACTACAGCATTTTATGAATTTATTAACTGTTAACTTCTACTTTGAGTCAGACTCGAAGGGCATACTGCAGTTACTTCCCACCTTCTAATGAAATTCAAAATGCCCTCTTCCGTTGATGTCCACAGTGACAACCTCCAGGACATGCTTCACGAACACAAATTGGGAGCAGCTTTAGAATACAGCACCACAACTTCTCGTGAGGAAATTAGAGCTAGATTAACCTAACCTAACCCAACCCAACCTAACCTAACCACCTACAATTATATGAGTATTATGGGGTGATTTTAAAATGTTTGCTGCTGTATTCTGAAGGCAGGCCGCAAAATGTCCTCCATAGCAGGACATAAGAAGCATGCTGCATCCTTCATTTACTAGAAGGTCAAACAGCAGTATGTCCTCGTGCTGCTGTCATCACTGGTGTCCTCCTGTTCTCCTAATTCCTTTCGGTCCCGGACATCACGATCCTCGCCACCTGAAAAGAACCCCTCAAAATGCTGTTAACGAGTGGGATTCCTCTGTGCCTTCTCTTCCTGTTTCTTCTCTGTTGTTGGGATGTCGAAGGAGGAAACGTCTTCTCAGCTGTAGTAAAATATAGCTGTTACACTGACATGGTTTCATGCTAAGGAGATGTTTATGGTTAAGGTTAAAGTTTATTTACTTCCAAATATAAATAGCGCAGTACTTCAACAATTTCCAAAGGTATATAAGAAAGTCAAAAATCAAACTTACGTAAACATATATTTCTAGAAATTGCTTCAAGGTATGGAATTCTGTCCACGGACAGGAATGTTTCTTGGGAAGACAAACCATTATCAAATGGCATACTCCCCAACTCCAGGTAAACATACAGAATTTTATAACTGTCTGAACAATTCCTCTCTGAAGTAGAAGAGTATATAGATACCACCAGGAAGTAAATGGAAAGCAATTACCTTTCACACAGACAGATTTTCCTGATCGGCTCTCCAGACATCTGGCACCAAGACTGCAAGACGTACCATTGCAGTGACTAGGGAACACCTTTAAACAGAAGAAAACACAAGAGAACTCGCGAAAATACAAGCAAAAGCATACAAAGTTCCATGTGAAAATTAACGTAAGTTTCAGTCCTTTACAAGGAATCCATTGGGGGTGCGCTCAAACGTTTGTCAGCAATATCCCAGCTATTGATAGCGGTCTGGAAATAATAGTGTCTAAACCAGACAATCCACTGATCAACAACATCTATCTACGCAACTGGGATACGATGACAGGTGTCACTAAATCAGCGTCTGACCATCCTATCCCATTAGAGGCTTCTTACGGCAAGCATTGTTCGCTGAAGACCAATTCTCACCCAGAAATTAAATGTCTTCGTAATGCGGATGAAATATCTTCGAAATCAACGGTAAATCAGCTCACTCAGTCTGTATATTTTATATTTGAACATTTTTCATTCAGCATACCGCCCGTGTGAAGCAGGACTCTAGAACGTAATGAGTATAAAACCCCATACCTTCGGTGTGTTCACCCATTAAGCTACGGAACCCTTCCAGTTTTCGTATTTTTTGTAGGATAACCCTTTAACTGATATATTCTACTTACATCTGACTGAGATTGGAGATGATTTTTTAATCCTTTCTTCTCCATTCCATTCGATTCACCAACTCGAAGACGACAAGTTAAAGTGTCCAAATCGTAGTTGAAGGTCCAACAGCCCCCAGTCTCAACACATCTCACTTGACACATCTTGATGCCAATGTTCCTGATAATACAAGGATTCTCTTCCTGTGATGTTAAATCTCCGCACTGCTTCATGCTGGACCTGGTCAGCTCAAACATGGAGCATGGAACTTCAGCCAACAGCAGCAGGCCACAGATGACCCTTGGGGGGGACAAGGGATTCATGGTCACTGGAAATCAGTCAATATGCCACTCCACAAATACACAACTACAGGCAGATGAAAAAATACGACTGATCTCCACAACCCACGCGCCTTTTTGCAGTTGTACAGGATTCAATTCGAGATCAATAAGGAAAGGAACATTCTAGAACATTATGGAATCATGGAAGTGACACAGTCACGTTTTCTTGTCTTGACAGATTGTGCTTGTTATTGTATTATTTATTATGTATCTTGCACGTGTTTACATTCTAAAAGAATCGGTAGGGTAGAATGGTATCGCCAGTGTTAGCACATCCTGGCATTAGTCTTACTGCTTCTGCATTTGTTGTTCAGACAGACGCCAGTGAAACGGACCGTTGTGTTACTGAAGTAGGTAGCCTTGACACTTATCTAGATAGTATGGGAGTTTAGACAATACATAATTATGGTAGGAAGTTTGTAATCAGAACAGACCACAGGCATTGACATTTATTGTCTCATCAAAATCTGATAAATGTGCAAGATGGTATTCAGAACTTGCACATGATCTATTTAGTGTTTAATATATATTTAACGGGGAAACATAACATTCTAAGTGACATTCTGTCCAGATTTCCCATGGAAGATTCAGAGGAATCTCCAATGCTGTTATCAAACGTGCTCGTGGTCGTTCGATGTGATACGTGCACATTACACAGAGAACATTACAGTCAGTGTTCAGCATGTATAGGAGGCCTTGATGATGTGCCGCGAAGACTGGTATAACTCAAACAGCTTCAGTACCATGGCAAACTATCCACTTTGACTTTGTAGGGCGACTCCCTACATCGCTGACACCTTGTGAGTACGTGTTTACGTATTTGGATGATTTGTCACGTGTGTGGTGTTTGCCTTTCATGTACGATCAGCTACCTCTGCGTCAGCGATGAAGGCACATGAAGAACTGTTTTCCTTCATTGGACTCATATGTATAGATATCCTGATAATGGTCTGATAACTTTCAAGTCCGCTGAATTTAAGGTAGTGAAGACAGCGATGTAATCATACACACGGGCACACATACATAACATATAGTGAGTGTTTTAAGTGTTTCTAAACTGTTGATGGGAAGCATATTAAATCTTGGCTGGGACGAGCTTAAACATTTTAATTTCAATGTTTTAATCTCTATCCATGTTGCTTCATTGTAAACATGTCCAACTATATTACCTGTAAAACTAATTAATCCGCCAGGAAGGGGTAATCAATACTTTCGGTTATGTATGAGTGTCTAATAGGATTCCATACATTGCACGTGTACATCGACAAAAGGTATCATGGCATCTGCCAAAAGGCGCATGCGTCAAAGTAGGTCTTCTCTGTGTGTTCTCTTCATCTGCCTGAAGCTGCGCATTAGTGGAGTTACATACTAACTGATTTCCAGTGAGTTTCTGTGACCACTTGACCATGAATCCCTTGTCCTCAAGGGTCATCTGGGACCTGTTGGCTGAAGTTCCATGCTCCGTGTTTCGGCTGACCAGGTCCAGCATAAAGCAGTGCGGAGATTTAACATCACAGCAAGAGAATCCTTTCATTATCTGGAACATTGGCATCAAGATGTGTCAAGTGAAATGTGTTGAAACTGGCGGCTGTTGGACCTTCAGTTACTATTTGGGCACTTTAACTTGTCGTCTACGAGTTCGTGAATCGAAGGGAATGGAGAAGAAAGGATTTATTTTTAAAAATAATCTCAAAACTCCCTCAGACGTAAGTTGAATATCCTACAGGTTCTCCTGTCAAAAATATATAAAATGGATTGGGTAGCTTAATAGGTGATAAGTGTGCTCATCACTCAGAGGATCCGAGTTCGAATCATCACCACATGGGTACACTGTGTGAAGCCCACTTCTGGTGTCTGTCATGATATTGCTTGAATATTGCTAAAAGCGGCATAAAGCCCTAGTTCACTCATTGTCCTGACATACCAAGCTCAGGCAAGCTGGCACACCAAAATTATAATACCACTGAACGACTGTTCAGTTAAAGCAGCAATGGGGCGGTGGGATAGCCTAGTGGTTAAAGCGCCCACTTGACACGCCGAAGACCCGGGTTCGATTCCCCACATGGGTAACACTTGTATAGCCCATTCCTGGTGTCCCATGCTTTGCAAACTGGTTTTGCTGGTATATTTAAAAAGCAGCATAAAAATCAACAAATTCACTCACCGCCACATACTGTTGATTCATGAAGTACATTATAGGTTGTTCACTGGTCACAATGGGGCATGGGTTGAGGTACCTTCGATATTTTTATGTTTCCTGAGCTCGAACGCCGATAGGAACTTAAACAAACATTGAGAGTACCTCAACCCATGGTCTCCGACGGGCCAGTGAACTACGTCTTTATCTTACAGAACATCTCAGTGTTAATTATATGAACTGTTTGAAGCATGGATAGTACACTTCAGCCTACCTGTGTGAATCAAACGTTTCGAATCTTGCATCTTGCTGTTTTTTCCCTTAGGTACTGTCTTAGTAAAGTCGCTGCAGTGTAATTTCCGTTCTTAATATTTACAGAGATCACATTCGAACGTTTTGTCAAAAATTCAGTTATTGAAAAGAGAGTCAAGTGTTTTCGTAGCCATGACTAGATTCTGCGGACGACACAAGAAAAACATGTGTAGAGTAATCTCCCTTCCATCGATTTCCATTCGCAAAACATCGGTAATTTCCGTGCATCATGCGTCATTTAATACTAAAAATAGTAACTACCTCGAAGTACCGGATGAGTTGCTATTTGCGGGGTATATAAGCAATGGACCACGCTTGCAAGCGGGCTACACTGAAAATAACAGAAAAGCACTCATCTAATCAGAAACCGACATTTAGGTGTGAGGTAAGATAAAGTTGAATGCATCATTCTGTTTGAATTCCAGTTTTTAGTCAAAACCTCTGTTGAAGTATAAACATTATTTGCTCTTTCTCCTTAGGGAAATTATGTGCAATGTACGTGTATGATATGTGTGTTATAACGTGCGTGCGTGCGTGCGTGCGTGCGTGCGTGCGTGCATGCGTGCATGGGCTTTAAAAATAACACCTTAAGTTTTCATTTGAAAGCAAAGTCAGATTGTAATGCTTATGGACAATTCCAGCCACTGTCCATGCCGATCATGTATTCACGCATTAACCTAGAGAAAAGAATGTAATATTGTTCAAATGTAATGACACCTGTCATCGTATCCCAGTTGCGTAGATCGATGCTCATGCTGTTTATCACTGGGCTGTGCAGTCCAGACTCGACCATTTACAGATCCCCGCTACATAACTAGAATAGTTTTAGTGCAGCGTGAAGCAACACCCAATCAGCTAAGGGATTGTTGTTCCCGGTGTGAATTTGAAGTTCTGCCTTCACCTTAATCAACGCTTTAACCTTAAGCTTGACTCACACTCGATTACATATGCAACGGTGAAACTGCTTACACTTCCATGTGAAAATTAACGTAAATCGTCGGTAAAGACGACACAATGAACACATTGGAGTCGTCCAGTGGTGTATCAGCAACATTAGTGATAGAATAGACCGAGTCTGGACCAGACAACCCTGCTATTGAAATCATGACGATCGATCTAGATGTGTCAATTAAGACAGCGAACCTGACCACCTGATTTCGACAAGCCTGGGTGGCTAAGGTCAGGGACGGGTTCGCGCATTGTAATTCGTATTCGTGTTTTCTTCTGTTGAAAGGTGGCCCCTAGTCCCTGCAATGGTGCGTCTTGCAGTGTTGGTGTCAGGTGTCTGGAGAGCCGATCAGGAAAAGCTGTCTGTGTGAAAGGAAATTGTCTTCCATTTACCTACTGGGTGGTTTTCATACATTCTTCTACTTCAGTGTTGTTCACCCAATTATAGAATTCTGTATGTCTACCTGGATTGTTCGGGGAGTAGGTCATTTGATAATGGATTTTCTTCCCAAGAAGTATCCCAGTCCACGAACAGAATTCCATACGATGCAAACATTTTACTAGAAATATGTTTCCCAGCTTTCATGAATTACCTTGAAATATTTTTCAAGTATTTCGCCTTGCATATATATTGTATCTCTTCTAAGCATTGATATAAACTAAACACAAATCGTCATTTGTCAGTATCTATGCAGTAAAAATTCCTATCTTCAAACTAAACGCCACCCTATTTAGAGTAAAACCATGCCGATTTAACCTTTCTTTACAGTTGGGGCGACATTTCATCCTTTGAAACACCAATAACAGACATTAGACAAGAAGCTAAGACCTCAGAAAACGTATTCCATCAAGCTTGCAGAGAGGGAAACTTGTGTCTAGTGAGGGACAACTCCTCCGAGGGTCAAGACGAGGGTCAATAACTGACATGAGACAAGAAGCTATTGCCAGGAGAAAACGTATACCATCATGCCTGCAGAGACGGAAACTGAGTCTAGTGAGGGACATTTTCTCCGAGGGTCAAGTTGTCTTCAACAGCATAGAAAGGCGGAGCAGAAGGACAGCCGTAATGCTGGTAGCAGTGTTTGGACAAAGAGAGAGTTTAACTTTATACTGACAACATAGGAGATGATAAATGTGTAGTTGATTATAATGGTCTGGAGATCATTAGCCTCGCCTTTAAATATGGTGTTTGTGAACCATGTGTTGTCTGAATATGCGAATACTGCCAGTTCGCAACGTCGACAGGGGAAGTAACTTCAGTATGCCCTTTAAACATGGTCCAAAGTAGTAATCAATAATTGCTCAATTTATAACATCACTTAGTTTGTCTTCAAAGTTAAAATAGGTGTTTGTTTAAAATGAATTCGAGTTGTGTAAATACATGGATTCCAGTAGGTTTCCGTCAGTTTCAAAATAACGTGGCCTACACTCATATACCAAATTCCACATTCCAGCGTTTTCTTTCAGCAAAGCAGGACCTCATTCACTCAAATCTGCTAAGCATACCACTTGGGGTGGGGGTGTAGTGATATCAATCTACAGACATATGGCGGCAGATTACACTCTTCCATTGTAAGACTTCAGTCCTGCCCCACACTGAAAAACACATATGATACGCGTGGTCTCAGCATAGGCATAGGAAGTTGCTCAAACTTGCCTCTGTTCACCCCGCAGAAAATGGGTACCCGGTGGGATAACTTAGAAGACTTCTAGCACCTAACAGGCAGCTTGGGTTGTTCGGGATAATAATGTTGTGCTGTCAGCATGTAATTATAATGCTCTGTGAGCATGCTGCTTTGTGGGGTGGAGTATTGAGCCGTATAAGTACCTTCGTCATTATCGTGATGATGTAACAGCTATAGTCTGGTTCATAATTATTGAGAATTTTTCTTCTTACTTTGAGCTATCCTGACACCTCAACTGATTCACTGATACTTAAAACTAAGTAATGGTATAAGGGAGGAACTCATCTTGGCCTACTGAGTATAGTACAATTAGAGTTACCTCCCCTGAATTTGTAGCAGACGTCATTTTCCTCAGCACTGTCAACAATGTCTGCTGAAGATAAAAGAAGGTTGATTTTTGAGTTGTGTAATCAAGGAATTGATGATGTAAATACATTGGCAGAGAGAACAGGAACTCCTCTTTCTACTGTGTATAGCATTAGGAAGAATTTTAAAGAGGGAAAGGATTTTGGGCACCAGAAAGGAGCAGGGAGACCCAGAAAATTGGACTTCTCAGATCGCGTCCGGATGGGAATTTTAGCGTCTAAAAAGCAAAGGGCAAGCATCTCCAACATCAGGTATGAAATGATAGAAAGGGGATCAACAGTTGTATCAAAATCTACAGTTAGAAGAAATTTGATTGATCTTGGATGGGAGAAAAAAGACTGGAATTCCTTCTCCTCTCATGAAACAAGAACATAAAGACAGGCGTGTTGAGTGGTGTTTGGCACATGAAAACTTTGACTGGGAAAATGTGATTTTTACTGATGAAAGCTCAATATGGGTATATCCCAATAATGTGAAAATATGGACAAAGTCTGCGTCAGCACCGTTGTATCGACGACCTAAATACAGCCCAAAGTTTCATGTATAGGGAGGGATATCCTTATTAGGAACGACTCCGCTGTGTGTGTTTGAGGGAAATCTGACAAGTCAACGCTACACTAACATATTAGATAATTTTCTCCTTCCAAGTGCACATGTGTTTTATGGAAATGACTGGATTTTGCAGCAAGATAATGATCCTAAACACACCGCAAAACATGCCAAGCAGTGGTTTCAGGAGAAAAATGTGACTGCATTACCATTTCCTGCATATAGTCCTGACTTAAATCCCATTGAGAACATTTGGGGGATGATGAAGGAATGTGTGAATCAAAAGGGGTTGACAAAAATTGAAGACATGAAGAGAGAAGTGGTCGGATACTGGGACAGCATAACTCACGAAACACTAACCTCTCTGATAGGAAGTATGCTTACCCATCTTAGACTGTGCCGTGAAGCTCAAGGAGACTTGATAAAATATTAAATTGTTACCTACACAACATGAAAAGGTCAGTTCACTTTCACAATACATTCAATTTTATCTGATTTGTTCTCGTTTAATAATATGAAATGCTTTAGCTATTCTCAATAATTTTGAACCATACTGTATATCTAAAAGGTTTTGGGTTCTTCGTTTTAATGGTATTATAACTTGCAGCAGTTGTCTCCGTATCATTTGTTTGGCATCAGAGATTATGAGACCACCGATGAAGCCCGACTGGTGGTCGGTGGATAGAAATATCTGAATTGTGTTAATGTAAATATATTATAGATTTTGTAAATATACCAACGTGTTCGGATAAACGAGGTCTGACTGTAATTCATTTTCAGTGGTATCTTTGATTATCCTCTAAATACTGCCTGAGTTAATGAGTGCATGAGAAATATCTACCATTGGACATCCTGGTCTTCAATGAACTTTATTTTAGTCTCATTTTCAGGTTATTGTTTGTTCTGTTGTTTCCAAATTTCAAAAGTACAAATGTACTTTTCTGGAAAACATTTTTTAATGTAATACAGCCACTTATTTCCAGGGTTGTCATTCATATGTTTCACAAAATAGCTTTGTATATGAGCTTTTTTTTTTGTTTGTGTGTGTGCTTGTTTGTTTGTTTTATTGTTTGCTGTTCGTAAAAGCGTTTTGCGTTTATCTTCAAAATCTTACTCGAGTTAAGGAATGCACAAGAAACCCCACCTTTGGATTTACTGGTCTGTGGAGCATTTTTGTGCTTTCAATTTGTTTTCTGGTATATGTCTTGGAGAAATGAATTTGAAATAATACTGAGTCACATGCGTCTATGTTCGTAATTAATGTTCTACGTGAAATAAATGTATGTATGTATGTATGTATGTATGTATGTATGTATGTATGTATGTATGTATGTATGTATGCGTGTGTGGTTGTGCGTGTGCGTGCGTGTGTGTGTGCGTGTGCGTGTGTGTACGTGTGATCTAGCCTCCTTTGAGTGGCATATGTTTAGAATATGGAGAGTCAGAGAGTGGCAAACTTTATGGACACATCTACGTTTGTCCTAATCAGTGATCTAGTCGACTGAGTAATCATGTTCTATTGATATCAATATCATCTTGACTCACTATGATCACATTCGTCTAACGTTGATGAGCCCCCAACTGAGGGTAATCACCTTCTACTAACATCAATATGGGCTCGACTAACGATGATCGCCTTTGTCTTACATTGATCAGCCCCCAGCTGAGAGTAATCATTCTCTTCTAATATCAACATCAGCTTGACTGACGATGATCACTTTCGTCTTACATTGATCAGCACCACCAACTGAAGGTCATCACTTTCTACTAACATCAACATCAGCTCGATCGCCTTCGTCTTACTTTGATCAGGGCCCAACTGAGGGTCATCACTTTCTATCAACACTGAGCAGTCTTGATTGACAGTGACCGGCCTTTGAGAGTTATCGCCCTTTATCATTACACTTATAATGTCCCACATATGGCTCAGCACACTAAGTCTTTCAAGGTTATGTTTGTGTTATGTGATTTATTTTGTCTTCAACACGTGTCATCAATAAATAAAATTGAATCCAACAAATGCTTTTGTAAATGTGTCTGGATATAATTGCAAAAAAGTAATAAAGCTCTTTTTCTGGAATCACATATGATGGTGGGGAGGGGGGCCTTTTTGTATTTTGGATAAACCCCTTATACCTCTCCCTTTACATGTATTTGAGGTATAATCGCTAGAACCACCCTCACACCACAATTCTTTGGGAATTTCTATCGTTTTTCAGATAATGTAAATTTTAATATGGAAATGATTCGTACTTTTTATTGTGGAGGAATGATTATTCCACAAAAAGCACGATTATAAACTCAACAAAAATATAAACTTTACGCTCGTTTCAAAGTCAATAATTTGAACATTTTGGAAAATGGGTTTGAAATAACGATTGTATTCATTTCTCTTGTCATTAAAGAAGCTATAGCATACAGATCATGCTTGTCATGGAAGCGGTTCCACCGGAAATGCGACTACAATGTCCATGATCAAAAACTGTGAGTCACAACTTAATGAAATCATGTCACTATCGGGTGTGTCCTCAATAGGAGTTCACAACTGCGATACAAGGTCTCCTCATGGATTGGATGATGCGTCTGAACACAGCTTGGGGAATGCGCTGCCATATTTGTACCAACACGGCACCAAGTTCCTGCAAGTTCTGTGGAGGGTTCCTTACTTGACGAAGCTGCCTGCCTAACACATCCCACACATGCTCTATGGGGTTGAGGTCGGGAGATCTTGAGGGCCACTCGATGATATTGATGCCAGCGTTCCTGGGGAAATTCGTTCTTAAATTTGGCCGTATGAGGTCTGGCGTTATCCTGTTGGAAAGTCAGACCTGGGACATGAGCTGCCATGAATGGCAAAAGCTCTGGAACAAGCACCTGATCCTTGTATGCTGCCGCATTAAGGTTTCCCTGGATGACAATGAGTCGGGATCGAGCATGACCGTTGATAGCGCCCCAAACCATAACTCTACCTCCCCCAAATCGATCCACTTCCTGTAAGCAACACTGGGCATTGCGTTCTCCTCGTCTTCTCCAAACTCTAACCCTTCCATCAATGTTTGACAGCCGTAGCATTGCAAATTAATGAATGATTAAGCATAAAACCGTGTTTTTCTGAGATGACACTCTACTCTGCTACCGTGAGATCAATTGCACGTGTATCAATGGGTCAGATGACTTGTGGCACGTGGAAATGTGATTTTAACGTGGAGTGCTCTCCCCCTTCCTGCGAAGGTCTGACTGTGAATGTAGAATGAATGTGTGACGTAATGCCCTTGTCAATGCATTTAAATATGATCACAACAAGAACTCTTTCAAGAAAAGTTTCAAAACACTATTTGGAAAATAATGAGTGTCAAGTTTTTATTTTTGCTGAGTTATATAAAAGAAGAACTGTGGTTTGGATCTGTGGAACAGCCAAATTAGATTTGTTTCGCAAATTTGCTTTGAGAAATAGTTTCAGTAGATGGTGGAAATAAGTCTAAAAAGCAATCAGAAGATTGCCTGTTAACTATTTTGCAAAATGTTCAAAGTTTCATGTTTGTAAGCATAATTTACAAATTAACCAGTTTTACTGTACAAATAGATCTGGAAGCGAATATTGGGAGACAGGTTACAATGTTTGCTGCTTTAAGCTGAACCATTTAAAGATTATCACAAATATCACTGGATAATGCTTTATTATCCTAGACTTCAGAAACATATTCTAAGATAGGCCTAGCTTACATTTCATACATGCTTCATGGAATATTTCTTGGTAAATATTTACACAACCTCACCGAAACCTATTTAAATAATCTATCCAATCTCAAGTATCGTGCTTGTTTTCATTGGGTTCCGTATATATGCGAACAGTGTCCTGTATGAATGATATAACTGTACCAATGCAAAAAAAAAAGAAATAAAGTGAAATGAAGAATATTTCTCGGTAGGACTTACCTTAGCGCCCGTAATGAAGGAACTATTTTAGTGGCCTTTTCTTGTACAGCAGTAGCATGATGTGGCCTCTTTGTATTGTCCGATATGTTAACGCTGTCAACGCGTCCATATATGGTTTGTGCGTCGACTGGGGATCGGCTCATGGATAGGATGACTGGAGAATAGACCTTCTGCCAAAATGATCGAACTAGAGTTACCTCCCTTTTGACCGGACATCTACGGTATCCAAGGTAAACAAACATGGATGACAGCCGATCGTTTGCTTGTTTGACAGTTGCTCAATTACAGAAATATCTAAGGGGAAAGGGGAATTTCAGTCACTGGCTACAATAGAGATGGATTATTACAGTTAGCTAATGCTGCATGTCCGGTAAAATGGCGACTTCCGGTTAAAATGTTGCTTACAACAGCCAAAAAGGCAGAACGACTATTAGCTCATGATAATGATGAACATTACGGTGACTAAGACAAATGAATACGTTGATGAAGACGAAGGCATAGTTTAGTTAATCAAACTTCTTTAGTTGGTTTCACAAGATATGACAAACAAGTATACATGAATGAGGTGAGCGGACGTCCAGCTCAACCCCAGCGCCTTTCCTGCGAGCGGCATACTCCTGCTACATAGTTTTTGGTCGGTAGAAATATTTGGACATGGCTGTCCTGAAGTAGACACTATAACAACGCTAACACGTCTATGTTGATGTACACACTCCAAATGACCATTACTGGGTATCAAGTCTGGAACATGTGACCAATGTCCATGGCTGAAAAGCATAACTCTATTCTTAGACTTAACTAACCACTTTTATGCCCATTTATCCAGCTGAGCTAAATCATAGTTGAGAGTTGCTTCAATGGATTTTACATACTTTACGCAACGATTGATGTGTCGTGTACGAACATTATTGTGATATTTTGTCACTTTCCAGGTAAATCATTGATACATACAAAAGGAACACAAATTAACCAAGCACATACTCTGGAGCAATCCCGCAGTAACATACAATTCTTTTGATAACGTTCTCTTAACGGCGACTCTCTGTCGTCTATCAGATAGATAGTTAGTTACCCAACAACGTACGTTTCCAGAAATACCATAATTTTCTAATTTGTGTAATATACCGTTATGCCAAGAACTGTGAATGCCACAAAAGAGCATACAGGAAAGGTAGTGATTTTGTTAGACTGAGCATAGAGTATGACAAATGTCTATGCTGAGGTGTAGTAGAATGATTAGCAGCAAAACCTTACTAGAATTTACTTATAATTCTGTGTTCATGGAAATGGTCGTGCACATGCTTTACCATTTTTCGTTCAAGTTTTTTCCCAAGGATAGAAAATAAAGGAATAGGCCTGTAATTAGTTGGAAAGGATGTCTCTCATTCTTTCACAAGAGGGGTAACACTACCCGTTTTCAACGTTGTAAGAAATACACTCAGTGGTATATCACACAACAAACAAAGAGGTTCAGCTATAGATGTACAAATTCCTTTTAACACTCTCATGTTAATGCCATCAGGTCCACTAGATCTGTTTGCTGCTAAGGTCTTTGTCATATCAGATACCTCATTTTCGGTTACAATCACATTTGTATTACTGTTATCACAGCGATCATTAACATTTGAAACAGATGCACAATATTCATTTAATCTTTCAGCTATATCGAAATCTGTGAAAACTGAAGGCATTTCAGAATCATGAATGGGACTAGGCCCTGCTGAAGTAATAACTTCCTGATTGAGTAGAGTGCGTTGATAAATAGTTATCAAAATTGGAATAAGAGTTTTCCTTGTCATTTTCCGTTCAGATTATTAGCTTTATTCCTTTGCCATTTGTATTTAAATACTAGCAGCTCAGAAGTATTCAGAAATCAAAGGGTATTTTTCTTTAGACGTTCTCTTTTCTTTCATGTAAATTACAAATTCTCCCGTTTTCTGACATGTCCCTTTGTTATATTGACTGTAATGAATACCGGACGATGCCTTCCTTGTGGATAAATGAGTCTCACAGGTAAAATAGTTAGACTTCCCTACTAACTGATCAGTCAGGACTTGGCAGTAATGTTAAACAATGGAGCAGCTGGGAGTAATAAGCTTTCATAATTAATGTTCAAACAAGTCAACAATCGGGATCTAATACAGTATGGTTCGAAATTATTGAGAATAGCTAAAGCATTTCATATTATTAAACGAGAACAAATCAGATAAAATTGAATGTATTGTGAAAGTGAACTGACCTTTTCATGTTGTGTAGGTAACAATTTAATATTTTATCAAGTCTCCTTGAGCTTCACGGCACAGTCTAAGACGGGTAGGCATACTTCCTATCAGAGAGGTTAGTGTCTCGTGAGTTATGCTGTCCCAGTATCGGACCACTTCTCTCTTCATGTCTTCAATTTTTGTCAACCCCTTTTGATTCACACATTCCTTCATCATCCCCCAAATGTTCTCAATGGGATTTAAGTCAGGACTATATGCAGGAAATGGTAATGCGGTCACATTTTTCTCCTGAAACCACTGCTTGGCATGTTTTGCGGTGTGTTTAGGATCATTATCTTGCTGCAAAATCCAGTCATTTCCATAAAACACATGTGCACTTGGAAGGAGAAAATTATCTTATATGTTAGTGTAGCGTTGACTTGTCAGATTTCCCTCAAACACACACAGCGGGGTCGTTCCTAATAAGGATATCCCTCCCCATACATGAAACTTTGGGCTGTATTTAGGTCGTCGATACAACGGTGCTGACGCAGACTTTGTCCATATTTTCACATTATTGAGATATACCCATATTGAGCTTTCATCAGTGAAAATCAAATTTTCCCAGTCAAAGTTTTCATGTGCCAAACACCACTCAACACGCCTGTCTTTATGTTCTTGTTTCATGAGAGGAGAAGGAATTCCAGTCTTTTTCTCCCATCCAAGATCAATCAAATTTCTTCTAACTGTAGATTTTGATACAGCTGTTGATCCCCTTTCTATCATTTCATACCTGATGTTGGAGATGCTTGCCCTTTGCTTTTTAGACGCTAAAATTCCCAGCCGGACGCGATCTGAGAAGTCCAATTTTCTGTGTCTCCCTGCTCCTTTCTGGTGCCCCAAATCCTTTCCCTCTTTAAAATTCTTCCTAATCCTATACACAGTAGAAAGAGGAGTTCCTGTTCTCTCTGCCAATGTATTTACATCATCAATTCCTTGATTACACAACTCAAAAATCAACCTTCTTTTATCTTCAGCAGACATTGTTGACAGTGCTGAGGAAAATGACGTCTGCTACAAATTCAGGGGAGGTAACTCTAATTGTACTATACTCAGTAGGCCAAGATGAGTTACCCCCCTTATACCATTACTTATTTTTAAGTACCAGTGAATCAGTTGAGGTGTTAGGATAGCTCAAAGTAAGAAGAAAAATTCTCAATAATTATGAACCAGACTATATATCACACCAACTAGAGATGCAATATGCATACCTCCCATCAACGTAGCAACAGTGTGATGGGTGAGTGTGTCAAAGTGAGCTAGATGTATGGACTGTTTACAATATTCATGCATTTTGCTCACAAGGCAATGGTTGGGTCGAAGTAAGGTAGATGGGGGGGGGGGGGGGGGGTGATATCAAACAAAAACAAACAAACATTTCACTATGATGATATGTTGTCATTTTTCTTTGGAGCATAAAACGACTGTCATTACTCTTATAACTCTATATATTGAACACTATGGGAAAACATTCCGTTACGGTTTTCCTTGTGAATAGCTATCTTTATGTCAGAAACTTCTGTACATTATGACTGTAAATTTCCCATTGCTACTATTCATGTTCCTATTCATGAATGTGTGTGTGTGTGTGTGTGTGTGTGTGTGTGTGTGTGTGTGTGTGTGTGTGTGTGTGTGTGTGTGTGTGTGTGTGTGTGTGTGTGTGTTCGTGCGTGTGTGAGTGTGTGTTCTCTCTCACTCATGCACCACGGACGATCCATTCATCGAACTGTCCTGATTGGCTCTCACTATCACATGTCGCAATACTTCAGTACGCTGGGCTCTGTCTCGCATATCGCAAAGTGGCGCGTTCAAAGGGAGACCAGGTTATACTAAAACGGACCATGCTTCCCATGTGCACATCGCACATTCCTCCCCTCCCATGATATTAAAGATTACAAGATCTTTGCTAACCAAGCTACAGTGGAAGCTGTCGAAACCGACATTTATCCAATCCGGCAAGGGGTCAACACAGTTGTCAATACAATCTCAGCCCCATTCAGGGCTTGTGCATTTCCCATTAGATCTACAATTCAGCACCTTGTCTAAACCGGATAATTCCTTCAGTCCCTTTGGGTGCCGGTTTAGACTGCTTCCACTGTATGTTTAAGTCGCGTATCGGGTGTTTTAGAATTTACGCATAGAACATCACCAAAGGTTTTACTCAACAAAACCGGTTTAATGTTTCTTACGAGATTTTATCACTAGTTAGAACTTTAACTATTATAAATTTTCTCCAATGTCTATTGTTCTTCTTGGCGTTCATGTTAAGCTTGAGTTTGCTCTATCTAACACAGTCCCCACAGACAACAAATGTCTGCTACTTCCTCCACTCCTCAGTTTAGTATAATTTTACGCCACATTTAGCAATATTTCAGCAATGTCACGGCGGGGACATCAGAAATGGGATTTACACACTGTGCCCATGTGGGGAATCGAACCCGGGTCTTCTGTGTGACGAGCGAACGCTTTAATCACCAGGCCACTGTCAACCTCCACTCCTGAGAATGTGAGAACGTTTGATATCAGCAGAATGTCTATCTGTTGATAAGACAAAGTTTGGCGATTCCTCTGAATCTTCAGTGGGGAATCTGGACAGAATGTCACTCAGAATGTTACGGTTCCCAGGTATATACCCCACATTTTACCGGATAATCTGAAAGTTCCTAAACTTCCTACTATAAATAGATTCTCCATACTGCCCAGATAAGTGCCAGTACTTCTCTATGTACAGTGGAATAATTAACCTTTCTTTATTGATCTCGTACTGTCCAGTGTAACTATAAAAGGCGCTTTGGTTTTGGAGATCAGTCGTGTGTTCTCTCCCTCTGCCTGAAGCTGCGTATTGGTGGAGCTACATATTGACTGATTTCCAGTGAGTTTCTGTGACCACTTGACCATGAATCCCTTGTCCTCGGGGGTCATCTGGGACCTGTTGGCTGCAGTTGCATGCTCCATGTTTGTGCTGACCAGGTCCAGCATAAAGCAGTGCGGAGATTTAACATCACAGGAAGAGAATCCTTTTATTATCAGGAACATTGGCATCAAGATGTGTCAAGTGAGATGTGTTGAGACTGGGGGCTGTTGGACCTTCAACTACGATTTGGACACTTTAACTTGTCGTCTACGAGTTGGTGAATTGAATGGAATGGAGAAGAAAGGATTAAAAAATAATCTCAAACCTCCCTCAGACGTAAGCTGAGTGTATGTGCTAAAAACCTATATAAAATGGAAGAGTGGGGTAGCTTAATGGTTTATGAGTCTGCTCGTCACACAAAAGACCCGGGTTCGAATCACCACATGGGTACATTGTGTAGAAAGTGGAAGAGCTAGGCAGTTCAATGAGTGATGAGTGCGCCCGTCACATCGGAGATTCCGGGTTCGAATCCCGAAATAAGCACAGTGTGTTAAGGCCATCTTTAGTGTCTCCTATCGTGACTTTGTTTCTTAAGCAGCATTAACCGTGGATTGTAATTCTTCACAATGCTTGAAGCCCATTCATGGTGTCCTCAACTTTGTTTCTACTAAATTTCAAAATTAAAACCCAAATAAGTCACTCAGCAACATGCACTGTTGTCTCGTAAAGTACACAGCTGAATGCATGTTTGTAAATTACAAACATTTATCGCATTTTGGCCTCAGAGTTATCGAGTACAATGTACCTCTACAAATGTGTGCATTAGTGTTACGATATAACAACTTAAACTTTCATTAGAAAGCAAAGTCAGATTGAAACACCAATTCCGAACACTGTTCATAAAAATGCATTCACGTATAACCGAAAAGAATGAAATACTGCTCAAATATAAAAACTGAGTGAGTTGATGAGTTCATGCTCATGATATTGATCACAGGATTGTCTGGTTTTGACGCGATTTTTTACCGATCGCCGCCATATAACTGAAATATTGCTGACTGTGTTAAACAACAAACCAACCAACCGAAGGAACATCCGACATTACATGCCTGACCATAGGTTGCTGAAGTTAAACTTAAACTCGGGTCTTCGCGGGCTGGCGTACAGTCGTTCATGGTTGTGTTTTCTTCTGTTTAAAGGTGCCCCCTAGTCCCTGCAATGGTACGTCTTGCAGTCTTGGTGCCAGGTGTCTGGAGAGCCGATCAGGAAAGGCTGTCTGTGTGAAAGGTAATTGTCTTCAGTTTACTTCCTGGGTGGTTTTCGTACACTCTTCTGCTTCAGTGTTGGGTTGTTCACCCAATTATAGAATTCTGCATCTTTACCTGGATTGTTTGGGGAGTAGGCCATTTGATAGCTGATTTTCTTTAAGACAATGCAAAGGAATATCGCCAGTCTTCATTACAATTTTGTAGCAATTACTAGAAATATGTCTTAACGTGAGACAGATTCATTCCAAATATTTAACTGAAGAAAAATCAGTGTTTGGTATTTGTCCTGACAAATCCTTACCTTTGCATATACGCAAGCATGTATAGAATGAAACCATTCTGGTCATACATTTCACAACAGCCGGGACGATGTTTCATCCTTTGAGATCCCAAGCACAGAGCAGAGACAAGAAGAGAAGGTCAGGAGAAAACTTATTCCATCAAGCATGCAGAGAGGGAAACTTGAGTTTGGTGACGAACATCTTCTCTCAAGGACAGGTTTATCTCAACAGGACAGAATGGAAGAACGGAAGGACACCAGTAATGCTGGCAGCACGAGGAGGACATATTGATGTGTTTGACTTTCTAGTAAGTAAAAGATGCAGTATGTCCACTCTTGACATCCATGGTAACAACATTCTTCACATGTCCTGCTATGGAGGACAAGTTGCTATAGTGGAGCATGCCCTCAAGCTTGTCACTGCGGACATCAACAGCAGGGGACAGAATGGAAAGACGTGTTTGATGATAGCGGCATATAGAGGGAGTAGGGAACTTTTTGAATTTCTTGTCAACACCGGTAGCAATGTGTCCATGGTAGATCAGGAAGGGAACAACATTCTTCATATCGCATGTAAAGGAAGACATGTGGAGATGGTGAAGTATATCATCTCACGGGACCTTGTAGACATAAACAGCAGAGGTCAAGACAATAAGACTGTCCTGATGTTTGCATCACTTGCAGGAAACAGGCGAATATTTGACTTGTGCGCTTGCGCAGGATGTAATTTATCAGCAGTTGATCGTGAAGGTAACAACATTCTGCATTTAGCCCTTCATGCAGAAAACCTGGAGATGGTGAGGTATGTCATCTCTCAGAACATAACCAATATCAACAGCAGGGGATCTAACGGTTGGACTCCGATAATGCTTGCAGCAATGTTTGGACAAATAGATTTGTTTGACTTTATGCTGAGCAAAGGAGCTGATACGTCCGTACTTGATGACAAAGATCGCAACATCCTTCACCTTGCAAGCTATGAAGGAAATATGAAGTTGGTGAAACATATTGTTTTCCAAAATATTATTGATGATGTCAACGCCAAGACCAAGGGTGGGATGACAGCAGCTGAAATTGCAAAGAAACAATTATACAGGGAACTGTCGGCTTTCCTTACATCGCAAGGTCGACAGGGGGAGTAACTGCAGTGTGATTTCAAACTTGGCTCAAAGCAGTAATTTATTATTGATGAATTTATAACTTGATTTAGTCTGTCTCCAAAGTGAGGATATGCGGCTATGTAAATAAATGAAGTGTTCGCCATTTCCAAAATAACTTGGCGAATTGTTTTCAAAACACACTAAATTCCACCCAACCTGCTCTTTTATAACAACAGAAACGTATTCACTCAAACCTGCTTATAACAGCATAATGAAGTAGTTATCTCAGATTAGCATACAGACGTGTGGAGGCAGATTACATATCACTTAAACTTGTTTATGATTTGCTCGTGGTGTGTGGTGTGTGCAGAGCTCTGGTCGCAAATTAGATGACATTAACTCCCCTCTGGCACCCAGGGGGTTAAACAACGTTGAGCTCAGAGTCCATGGATTGGTGATCGTTTTGGCTGGTTGACTCCTGCGAGTGTTTAGATGTTCTGTCCTGCCCCCAATGAAACACGCGTGGCAAATCTGTTGCCTGTTTTCGTCCTACAGGAAATGGGTACCACGTGTGATACGTCAAGCGACTATAACATTCTAGCGCTTAACAGACAACCTGGGTTATGCGGGGTAATGATACAAGTATACGTTAAGGCTGTTTTTCAGGGCATTATCATTTTCAGAAACCCGAGGTCTTTCATTAACTGCCTCACGAAGGAGGGCAGTTGAAAAGACCGAGGGCTTTTGCAAGTAATCATGCCCTGAAAAACAGCCTTAACGTTATTATAGCTAAAAGGGATAGCTAGTAGAAAAAGAATGAAAACAACGGCATCAGTTTTGAAGCATTTACTGCTAACAACAAACTATGGAGTCACTGACTCGCTTTTCACAAATATTAAAACCTGATAAAACAAAACAGGTGACCTCACTATTGAGCGTGAGGGCATTCGGCCTTGACCTAACTAACAGCAGCCATTTCTTTCAGGAGTTATTTATCGTGGAGTATTGTAGGATATAATGAGAGAGCGAGTTTAGCAATAGTCTGAAAATCCGGTGATCGACAGCATGAGCATCAATCTGCGCGGTATACCCCATCATTAGTAGGACTGTGTCGATGGATTTCAGCTGTTGTTTTGTAATTTTGCATTGTTGTGCAGACGTACATCTTCATTCAGTGTAGTAGATCTGGGTTTCAGTTTTCTTGTCAGTTATTAAGGAAGACTGAAAATACTTCTACTTGTTTTAATTTTTTATTAACTGGGGCAATTCAATGAGAGGAAAAAGACGCTACTGCAATGGTATTGCAATAGACAATCGCTATAGCAATAGTTGTGTCACCCTCAATAGTCACCCCTTATTATCATGATGATGTAACAGCTATATGTAGGTTTGAAGTTTTTCATTTAATGGTGTTATATATAGGTTGTTACATTTGTCTCCATTTTTGTGTCATCATAGACAATGTTTCTTTACAGAATTATAGGATGCCACAGATCAAGCTCAATCATCGGTGGTTATAAAAATCTGAATTGTGTTAATGTATAACCACGTTTATTGGCCAGACTTTGTAAGTAAAATTGACTTTCAATAGTATCTCAGGTTATCTTATAAATATTTTCCTAGGGTGTGAGCATTTATCATCTTTAGATGTATTTGTCGTCAGCGCTTTGTTTTTTTGTCCTATTTTGAATTTCAGGTTATTTGTTTTTATGTTGTTTCTGAATTTAAAGAATCCAAATGTTGGTATTTGTTGTTTCATGTTTAATGTAATTGAGGCAGCTATTTCCAGGTTTTGTCATTTATATGTTTCACAAAATACCTTTGTATATGTTTTTATAAGTATTAGGCTCCATATTTACCTACGTACGCACGTATTTTTTTTTAATATCTTAAGAACCGTTAACTGATGATGATCACCTTCGACTAACTTTGACCAATTCTGAATTACGATGTTCACCTTCGATTAACTTTGATTAGCTGCGACTGTCGATGATCACGTTCAGCTAACACTGATCAGTCCCCGATTGACGACGATCACCTTCCACTAACATTGGTCAGCACAGTATGACAGTGATCACTTTCGAGTTACAGTGTCTGACCCCGATTGACAGGGACGGTCCAACAACAAGAAGACGAAAACAAATGGAAATGTGTTATCTCCCTTTATAATTACAATATTTCCTTCACATGTGGTTCAGCATTGTAGTTAATAACTATTGCAAAATTGTCTTTGTGTTATGGGATTTATTTCGTCTTCAAAATGTAATGGTGTCATCAATAAATAAAAATTAATTTTAAAAAATTCTTCTGTAAATATAATCGCAAACAGTTAGAAAACGTTTTCAGGACCCACAATGTTCTGACACCATACTTGTCATAAGAAACGACAACTGAGATCTGGAGGTCGGATGGATGACTTGGTAGATTCATGTTATTACGTGATGTCAGTCACGCGGCCGGTTAGTCCATTCTCGATTATTCATAAATGCTGAATGTGACGTTGAAAACAAACAAAAGTAATAACAGCGATTAGCTTCGATGGCCAATGATCAATGTAAGATATACCATATTTGAAAGTAGCCTTTTTCGTAAAGTACAGATGCTTTTACTTCTCTTGAATGCCATGTGGGATTCGAACCCACAATCTCAGAGTCAGGCACCTAACTGACTCAGCCACTGCGACTTCCCCAAATAAGGAGGCCGGAGAACTGGCAGTCAAGGATTTTGTGTACCCCTCTGATAAACGCCAGTTGGCAAGACCTGACAGGGCGAAGACAATATGTGAGTGAGTGAGTTTGGTTTTACGCCGCTTTCGTATATTCCATCAATTTAATGGCAGTGAACACCAGAAATGAGCTTCACACATTGTACTCGCGTGGGAATCGAACCCGGGCTTTTGGCGTGACGAGCGAACGCTTTAACTACTAGACTACAATACCACTCGCGAAGGCAATGAACATGATGAAATGTAGCATATTTTATAAACTGACATCCAAAACAAGAAACTTGGCAACTAATTTGAAGATCGATAGCGAAAAAGCAACGAAACATAACCGGTCAACATCAAAGATATAATTTTAAAAAGCAATATCCGTTAAAAGCCTTCGCAAACAATCGTAGTAAACGATGAAAAAATGACTTAAACATGGCTGGTAATGTCAAAGTAGGTAATGTCACCACAGATGCCTGCCAACACATATCAACTCCTACCCCTAAACGGTACCACCTCTTCTTTGCAATTATTACTGCATGTTCTCCTCTTCGACAATAAACATGTTGACCGCTATCAGAATACAACATTCATACAAAACTAAATCTCCGTTTTTGACGTCGACGTTCATTGGTCTATCGCGGACCTTTCTTGGGTTTGCAGTCATTGACACCTAACGCATTCAACGCTGGTGACGTCATAGGCAAGAATCCTAATATGCTCAGATGCGCATGCAGTGATGTTTAGGGGCGTGGGCACCTCTGGCCTGCCTATTCTTGGATGGTGTGTTGTCCGACCTGTCATTCTGAATCACCTGACCAAATTGCCCACAATTTTTCGGGAGCAGTTCAATGTTCTTGGAATAATGGTCTGTGGTGCCCACGTTGGCATCATTTATGTTGACATGTGAATTATTAAGTTTTATACCATTTGTGCATGTTCAATTTCTAAACACGCCCTTTTTCGGAAACAAAAACACTTTTCCACTCGAGCGAAAAGCCTGCAAACATAACCCGGATTTGTATTCCAATTGGTCGATTACGTTTAGATTCATTTAGGTGCTAAGTTTCTTTTTGATGTTGTGTTATTCTAGGATTACACTTTCTCATTAAAATGCAGATTCTAGTGCTTCCTAGGGGTAGCTTAACGGTTCAGAAGTCCGCTTGTCACGATGAAGACCCGGGTTCGATTCCCCACATGGGTACAATTTATGAAGGCAATTTCCGGTGTCCCCCGCTCTGAAGTTGCTGGAATATTGACTCACTCACTCATTCACTCACTCACTCACTCACTCACAGATTGTAGTAGTTTCGTTGGGTTGACGCCCATCCGGGATTCGCACACATTCTCTGGAAAGCCTGGAGCCGACAGCAATGTTAAACAAAGCAATGGGAGAAATAAACTGTTATATTTTCATGTTAGTCAACATTAAAGACATCCATCATATACGTGAATAAAATGTATTGAATGGTATACAGTATGGGGTTTACTGTCTCCTTAGCCATGGTTTGATTTGTTAGCGTGGTGAAGAGAGATGGGTGTATCGTGTATGTGTAGGATACAATATTCATAGGTCCTGTCCACAGAGCAGAGGTTGATTTGCTAATGTGGGAAAGAGCGATGGGTGTGTAGTGCAATTGTGGGCGTACTGCAGTTACTTCCCCTGCCGACCTAGTAAGGAAATCCAAAATGTCTTCCGTTGACAAGCTTGATCACATGCTTCAGTGTCGCAAATTGTCCTCCATAACAGGACATAAGAATAATGTTGGTACCATGGATATTGCATCCTTCATGTACTAGAAAGTCAAACAACAGTATGTCCTCGTGCTGCCATTATCACTGGTGCCGTCTTGATCGCCTATTTCCTTTCTAGCTACTTTGTTCCTACTTCATGATCCCCGTCACCTTAAAAGGACCCCCGAACTTGTTTCCCCCGTGCTCTCTCTTTGTGTTTCTTCTCTGTTGTTGGGATGTCGAAGGATGAAACGTCTTCTCACCTGTAGTGAAATATAGCTGACATGAATTTATGCTAAGCATGGTTGTGTTTATGTAAATAGTTTGGAGACAGGAAAATTTCAGGACAGATACCGAAGAGTGACTATTTATGTCTATTTCAAAATATAAATAGCTAGTACTTGAAAAATTTGAAAGTCAAGAAGCAAACTCGCGTTAACATATATTTCTAGTAATTTCTACAATGTGTGAAATTCTATTTGTGGACCGGAATGTTTCTTGTGAAGACAACTCATTAACAAATGGCCTACTCCCCAAATCCTGGTAAACATACAGACTTAAAAGGATGAACAACCCCATACTGAAGTAGAAGAGTGTATGAAAACCACCAGGGAGTAGTGAGTGAGTGAGTGAGTGAGCTTAGTTTTACGCCGCTTTTTAGAAATATTCCAGCAATATCACGGCGGCGGACACCAGAAAATGGGCTTCACACATTGTACCCATGTGGGGAATCGAACCCGGGTCCTCGGCGTGACGAGCGAACGCTTTAACCTACCAGGGAGTAAATGGAAGACAATTACCTTTCACACAGACAGCTTTTCCTGATCGCGCGAACCCCTGGTACCTAGACTGCAAGACGTACCATTGCAGGGACTAGGTGATACTAGGTGATAATAGAGATACTATTTATGCTTACCCCCGTACATGCTTCCTCCGTGCTCTCTCTTCCTGTCTCCTCTCTCTTGGGATGTCGAAGGATGAAACGTCTTCTCACCTGTAGTGAAATATAGTTGTTATACTGACATGGTCTTAGTTTGAAGACAGAAAGCTTTCAAGACAGATACTTAAGAGATACTCGTATTTATGCTTACTTCCAAATATAAATAGCGAAGTGCTTCAATAATTTCAACAATTCAACAAAAGTGTATAAGAAAGTCGAGAATCAAACGTATGTAAACATATATTTCTAAAAATTGCTAAAATGTATGAAATTCAGTTCGTGGACAGGAATGTTCCTTGAAAAGACAATTCATTAACAAATGGCACACTCCCCAAATCCAGGTAAACATACTTCTATAAATGGGTGGAGAATCCCACTCTGAAGTAGAAGAGTGCATGGAAACCACCCAGGAAGTAAATGGTAGACAATTACCTTTCACACAGACAGATTTTCCTGATCGGCTCTCTAAACACCTGGCACCACGACTGCAAGACGTACCATTGCAGGGAATAAGGAGCACCTTTAAACAGAAGGGAACGCGTACATGAACGACTGTTCGCGAACCTCGGTAAAATCTAGACCTCAGCAACCCACACTTGTCTTAATCTGGTGGTCAGGTTCACTGACCTTGTTAACAGATACCAACGCATCCCACAGCCTAGATTGTGTACTTGTGGCATTTAAGAGCCAACCATTCAACCAATCAACCAACGAAGAGAGAACAGCAGACAGTCTACAAGTTGTCCTTCGTGTGAACTGGAAGTGTGAACTTTAACGCTTAACGAACTCTCGACTACATCTACAGTGGCTTACAGAGGCTTACAAAGTTCCATGTCAAAGTTAACGTAAATCTCACTTCACAAGAAATTCTCTGGGAGTGCTCAGACGTTTGTCAGCAAAATCCGAGCCATTGATAGCGTTCTTAAAATAATAGAGTCTGCACCAGACAATCCAATGATCAACAGCAATTGGATTACTATGACAGGTGTCACTAATTCAGCGAGTCTGACATTCGATCCCGTTAGTGGCCTCCTACGACAAGCATTGTTTGCTAAAGACCAGTTCTAATCTAGTGTGTCTTCGTGATGCGGATGAAATATCTTCCGCAGCAACGGTAAATCAGCCCACTCAATCTGTATATTTGAACAGCATTTCATTTCATCATACCACCTATTTGAAGCGGGACACTAGGATTGGACTTCAAAAGTAATGAGTATAAAACCCCATACCTTCGATGTGTTCACCAATTAGGCTACCCAACCCTTCCATTTTTCCTACTTTTATCATAGAATAACCTTTTAACTGATACATTCTACTTACATCTGACTGGGTTTGGAGATAATTTTTTAATCCTTTCTTCTCCATTCCATTCAATTCACCAACTCGTAGACGACAAGTTAAAGTGTCCAAATCGTAGTTAAAGGTCCAACAGCCTCCAGTCTCAACACATCTCAATTGACACATCTTGATGCCAATGTTCCTGATAATAAAAGGATTCTCTTCCTGTGAAGGTAAATCTCCGAACTGCTTCAGGATGGAGGTTTCCAGTCTAAACGCAAAGCATGCAGCTGCAGCCAGCAGGTCCCAGATGACCCCTGAGGACAAGAGATTCATGGTCGTGTGGTCACAGTGACTCAATGGAAATCAGTAAATTTGCCGCTCCACCAATATGCAGCTACAGGCAGATGGACAAAACTACGACTGATCTCCACAACCAACGCGCCTTTTTGCAGCTGCACTGGACTCAATTCGAGATCAATAAGGAAAGGTACAGTCTGGAACATTATGGAATCATGGAAGTGACACTGTCGCGTTTTCTTGCAGGGACATTTGGTGCTTGTTTTTGTATTATTTATTATTTATCTTGTACATGTTTACATTCTAAAAGAATCGGTGGGGTAGAATGCTATCAGTACGTGTTGTTTAGAAGGCATTTCGAGGGAGTTGTCACCAGACCCGCTTTTGTTTCGCTGTTTAACATTGTACGAAAAGTTATCCAAGAAACATTATAGTTACATGGTGGTGACCGAACCAAAGATATTAGTGATTGATGTAATGAAGAAATCTCTAAGCCTTCGGAGTTGGGTGACACACGAACCGAGCCTGACAGTCTAATCTGCCCACTCATGCACCTTTTATCACAAGCATAGTTTCCTAGGGATCAATGTTATGTATTGCTTCCAAAGCACACGTGTATATTATAAGTAATTAGACGTTGATAATGATGCTGAACCACTCACCTGTGTGAATAAGATTAACGCTGCTTCAAATAAACAGCCGTTCTGTGAGTGATAGTGTGTCAGCTTGATGTGAGTGAGTGAGTGAGTATTGTTTTACACTGGTTTTAGCAAAATTTCGGCAATATCACGGGACACCAGAAATTGGCATGGGGTATTTTACCCGTGTGGTGAATCGAACCCGGATCTTCGGCTTGCCGGGCGAATGCTTTAGCCACTGGGCTATCCTTCGGCCTCATCAGCGTGATGTGAGTTTCGTTCCTGGGAAGAAGTAATGCCAGTGTTAACATATCCTGACTTTAGTCCTACTGCTTCTGCATCTGTTGTTCAGACAGATGCCAGTGAAACGGACCGTTATATTCCTTAAGTCGGAAGCCTTGGCACGTATTTACGCAGTATGGGAGTTTAGAAAATACATAATTATGGTAGGAAGTTTGTAATCAGAACAGATCACAGGCATTGACATTTATTGTCTCATCAAAATCTGATAAATGTGCAAGATGGTATTCAGAACTTGCAGATTATCTATTTAGTGTTTAATATATATTTACCTGGGAAACATAACATTCTGATTGACATTCTGTCCAGATTTCCCATGGAAGATTCAGAGGAATCACCAATCTGTGTCTTATCAACAGATAGACAGTATGCTGTTATCAAATGTGCTCTTGATCTTTGGGTGTGATACGTGCATGGAATTTAGCAAGGAAGACTGACAAGTCCATAACACAGAGAACATTACAATACGTCAGTCATGTACAGGAGGCCCGGTTGATGTGTCGCGGAGACCCATTGGTACAGCTCAGACAGACCATGGCAAACTATCCACTCTCACTTTGTGTGGTATAGTAGGAGTTAGTTCAGTTTTAGTTTGCACTCAGCAATATTCCAGCCATATAGCGGCGGTCTGTAAATAATCGAGTCTGGACCTGAAAATCCAGTGATCGACAGTATGAGCACCGATGACGTGTCAACCAACTTAGCGAGCATAGTCGACCTGTGTGGCAAGCATGGGTTGCTGAAGACCTATTCTACCCGGGATCTTGCGAGGTATAAGCAGGGCTGTATCGGTGGATTTCAGCTGTCAAGTCTGCTATAGCAATTAATCGATGGTGGAAACGAAGAACTATTGATGTATCGATTGTGTGTGTGACTATCGACAATTTAACAACTGACATTAGGTTTGTCAAATATTTATGTTGTTTTGTAATTCACTCCAGATTATCTAAAATATTAATATTGTCCTGGGGTCATAATTTGAAATTTGTAGATATATCTGTCTTCAGGGCATTGTTTTGTCTTATTTTGGATTTCAGGTTATTTGGTTTTTGTGTTGATTTGTTAGCGAAGTGGAGAGAGATGTGTGTATCGTGTATGTGTAGGATACAATATTCATATGTCCTGTCCACATAGCAGAGGTTGATTTGTTAGCGAGGTGAATAGAGATGTGTGTATCGTGTATGTGTAGGATACAATATTCATAGGTCCTGTCCACATAGCAGAGATTGATTTGTTAGCGAGGTGAATAGAGATGGGTGTATCGTGTATGTGTAGGATACAATATTCATAGGTACACAAGGTACACAAAGGTCAGGAATGTACACTCTCCAAAACAGAGAGAGTGAGAGAGACAAACAGGATTAACTTGAAACAAATGATACTAAAACAGACTGCACGTAAGTGAAACTCGCAGTCCTGGATACATCACTGAACAAAAGCGAGTGCTGGATTACTCCGAGACTCTTTGTGCAGTGTACGATGTGTAGTCTTGTTCAGTCATCTGATTGTTCAGTCGGTAGTTTGTTTTCGATTTCACAAATCAAGAGTAGACAACCGACAATTTACATCAATGCCTGCCTGTGCATTGTAGAGTTGTATACCTAAACCACAACACAACACAACACTGTTCGAATTTCATATTCGTACTCTTACTACTTTTGGGTTTGACAGCACCAGCATCGAACATTGAACCCTTGTTGCCCTGGACAAATCATTCCACGTTGCAGTATCGTTAAGATGCCCTTATTGTCACGGGCAGCACGATTCGCCGAACCAAGTTGCGAGTGATGGGCAGTCCATAAACCTACCATTGGGTTCGAACCCCGGTGCAACCTGATTGTGTACCTGAGTTTGTCTCATGTAGGGCGCTGGGGTATCTTAGTGGTTAAAGCGTTCGTTCGTCACACCGAAGACCCGGGTTCGATTCCCCACATGGGCACAATGTGTGAAGCCCATTTCTGGTGTCCCCCGCCGTGATGTTGCTGGAATATTGCTAAAAGCAGCGTAAATCTAACTCACTCACTCACTCACTTCACGGGTGACTAGAACAGGTAGATTTGTCAAGAGAAGGATAGAGAGTCTGATACGCATTTTCATACGTAAACACACCTCGTGATGCCAATATAAGTAGTCAAGACAAACTCTTAGTCTCTGGAAACGTCTAGCGAATTCTGTCAAGCGGCAGTCTCTTTGTTGACTGAATGTAGAACCAGGCCTTCATTGTGGATAAATGAGTCTCACAGGTAAAATAGTTAGACCTCCCTACGTGTTGATTCATTGAGCAGTCAGGATTTGACAGTAATGTTAAGCAATGGAGCAACTGAGAGTAATAAACGTTTTATATTAATGTTCAAGCTAGTCAACAGTCACGATCTAATATATCGCACCCAACAAACAATGTATGCATCACTTTAATTTGCCAGTTGGCCATCGGGGCCTGCAGGCGTTAAAATCTACAGGCCCTGAATGAAATCTGCAGGTCCATGTTAGCATGCCATCACATGACAGGAATATTGTTCAAAACGGCTTTAAATTAACATACCTGACAGGTGAAGATATCGTGTTACGCCCATTTGTCGGTACTACACAAGGAAATGCTTCGAGAATTAAAAAAATACAGGAAAAATAGCTTTTTTGTTAATTTTATTTATAAAATTCATATATGATTAAAATGACAAACACAACAACGTTCAATGACCTCACTGAAACAAACAGATCTTGAAACACAGTAAGGAGTTCAAAACAAAGTTCAAGATGTATTTATTACATTCAAAACGTTAACAGATTTAATTAGAGGTACTTTCCATGGTCAAAAAGAGATGTTTTTTCTGGTTTTATTGATCTATTTTAATTTTTAACCAAGAAGAGAATTGAGGTATGGTAACTATGCACTTTACTTGTTTACAAGTAAAATATTCTGACATTCTGGTATAAAATGTATAGGGGTAGAGAGAGTGAGTGAGTGAGTGAGTGAGCTTAGTTTTACTACTCTTTTACAATATTCCAGCAACATCATGGCGGCGGACACCAGAAATGGGCTTCACACATTGTACCCATGTGGGAAATCGAACCCGGGTCTTCGACGTGACGAGCGAACGCTTTAACCACGAGGCTAGCCCGCTGCTCCATCAGTAGGGGAAATGACCTTGAAGGACTGTATCCATATTTGGAATCGAATCCTGCGCCACAAGGAAACGCTTAACTCCTCGGCTTTCTCAAACCCCATGCGTGTTAAATATTCACGTACCATACGATTTATTGCTGTGATTAAGACCATCTTAGGAACAACAAAGGTCAGATACATATTGTGTAACATAGACTCTTTATGAACAAATTGGATGAAGTGTTATACCAGGAATAATCAGCAAGTCAAGTGACACGTGAGTCACAATTCAGTTCCTGAATCTTGTGCGCCTCTCCATCAGCCTCGGAGGTCAGATAAACGACCCGTTGTGTCTGGACGTACTCTACGTTAGAGCTCCAACACAGCGCCACAAGGACAAAAACAGACATGCGTCATACCTTATCCCCGGTCCTGACAGTGACAAACTGCACTATAAAAGCTCCAGTCATGTCCAAATACATGTGGCAGGTAAATAGAACTAACACTCATGGAAACATTTGAAAACAAAACAATCCCCACCATCAAAGCCAGCCCTGACGCTATACAATGAGGTAACACTCACAAAGAAACCTGAGCCTGGCGTGGTACTAAGGCAGGTTTGTGTATAGGTGAAGGTCGCGTGAAGATCTTTATAATGTATCCTGACAATTCAAGCTTAGTGGTGATGGATTCAAGGCACTTGGATTAGTATTAATACAAAGCGTCTTGTCAGCTGCTATTAAAAATACCAAAGAGAGACTAGGTTCAGGCCTTTGCAAGAGTATCCAACGTATCCAACAGATTAATAGGACGTTTGACAAACTACCATCTATTGGGTATTAAAGACATGGGAAACGTATATTTTTTTATTGAGCATGAATTACAATGTTTAGAAACAAGACACATGGCCCAGTCCCTCTTTAAATGCATCCTTGATAAAAAAGGTAAACAAATGGCAGACTTTCAGAAAGCCTTCTGACAGACAACAGCCAGCAACGTCAAGGCAGAGATCGCAACGATGGAGGATTTCAAAGGATGTCCTGTTCCTACTGGGCAAGGATCAGCGTATCCGGTCCTGCCTCGACATGCATCTTGGGCGGTTTTCATCCCTTTCTTCACTTCCTGGAGTCTGTTATAGTCATCCTGTTCCACGTCCATCTGACGGAGACCAGTCAGAACCAGGTTGTTCATCGTCACAAAGTTCTGGACCTGGAATCTGCACCTAAACAGAAGATCACTGTATGATATATAGAGGTATTTACCACAAAGATCATTGGTCTAACCGTGAACCTGGTATAAAACACAGAGGAGATATGATAGACAGGGTCATTGAGGAAGAGAGCAGATATGTGAAAGAGAGCGGAGATATGAAACTTGGAGGAGATATGATCAACGGGGGAAGTGAAAGAAAAGTGGAGATATGAAACAGCAGAGACCATATAATATGGTCTCTGGAAACAGGGAGTCGATTGTCCCTTTCTGCACTATCCCAGCAATATGACGGAGGGGGGCACAAGAAATGGGCTTCACACGTTGTACCCATGTGGGGAATGGAACCCGCGTCTCCTGTGTGACGAGAAAACGCTCTAACCACAAGGCTACCACACCGCCCTACACTTGTTTAGACATTACCTCGATACCTAAACAGGTAACTGCCATCATTTACTGTTGGAACACAGCTGTTGTGTTATTGAGCATGAAAAGGGAGATAATCCAAATGAAAACATGTTTCAACTGTAAAACGGGGAATAGATTAGATCAAAATATTGTTCGTATTCTTTCAAACATGTTAAAGTAAATATTTTGAGGGAAAAAAAAAAAATTTCTTTGCCACCATCCTTATGATGACATCATTTCCTGATTTAGTGTTGATGCTTCGCATTCTCTTATAGGTAATGTTGGTGAAGGGGTAGCTTAGTGGTTAAAGTGTTCACGTGTTCCGCTGTGGTCCCGGGCTCGATTCCCACATGGACCTATTGTGTGAAGCGCATTCCTGGTGTCCTCGCCGTGATATTGTTAGAACAGTGCTATAAAGCAGCGTAAAGGTAAACGCGCTCGCTCATTCACAGGTCATCTGATAAAATTCCCAAATGAATATGCAATTGAAGGCAAAGTTTTCAAAGTAAATATTTCATCACGAATGAATCAATATTAAAATTCCGGAATCTGTTAACCCCTTTTTATTTATAAAAAAGTCACAACAAAACAACTCAGCCATAATAAATTAGCTTTTCGTCGGCGATATTTCACTCATATTTAGGAGCGGTGGGTTAGCCTAGAGGTAAAAGTGTTCGCTCGTCATGTCGAAGACCCCGGTTCGATTCCCCACATGAGTACAGTGTGTGAAGCCCATTTCTGGTGCCCCCTGCCGTAATATTGCTGGGATCGATAGTGCTAAAAGCGGCGTTAAACTATACTCACTCATTCACTCACTCCATCAGATATATTTCGACAAAGTCACTTTAAGACTCATACTTAGTGTTTCGAGGGCAATCAGAACCAAACAGGCCCGTGATGTTCTTCACTTGTTCGCTTCTGTTAGCTTGCTTGTACAGTAGGGCCAGAAACATGGTCCTTGTAGCATGCGGCATCGGGGGCATGTATTCGACGAGGACATCTCCGGATGATATGTTTTCGGCGTGGATGTTGACAACAAGCCAGTGGACGATGGAGTTTGGGGTGGTCGTATTCAACTCCTTTGTCGGGTCAATCAGCATCAGCGTGAAGAAGTGACCTGTTGGACGACAACAGCAGATACAAAATCAGGTCAGGCTGCATGACGGCCGCCTGAAAATATGGACCAGACAGTGACTGAAATTATGAGCACCGGTGTACGCCGTCGTGGTATACTGACATGTAATATGAACTAGTTTGCGTGTGTTATAGTAACGTCACTTTAGCTCTACGACCGTCGTAAGCGTAGGTTAAAGTATGGGAGTTACGATCATTTTGGCGCTACGACGACTGTCTTAAGCATGGGTCAAAGTAATGGCGTTACCATTATCTCAGTAGCGTTACGATCGTCGTAAGCGCGTGTTAAAATATGCATGGGAATTGCAATCACTTCAGCGATACGACCGTCGTAAGCATGTGCTAAAGTATGGGAGTTACGATCACTTTGACGCTACGACCGTCGTAAGCACTGCGAGCACCATAAGCGTGCGCCGAAATATGGGAGTTACAATCGCTTTGTACGAGGCCTTAACTCCCCGATTCCTCAAAATGGCTGTTGTGACAAGTACCAATTCTAATTACTTAAGCTGGGTATCCCGAAAGGTATTACATCATAAACGTGCGCCATGTTGTGAATTTAAATGTTGTATGTAATGCCTGTAGGATTTACGCATGACTTAAGAGTCATTGCATTCAGAAAACATGAAATCAGCTACGTGTGTTGGCTGGGAAGCCAGACATGATGTGTTTTACCTTCCAGGTTTGATGAGAGGTTTCTAGGAACCAGATGAATCATAGGCTTGGTTCTCGCTTTGGCAGCCATGATGTTTCCCTTAGACCTGTAATCCACGTGAAGGTTAGCGGCGCTGAAAGAGACAATATTCAACACTGATGAAGATCATTATGATGACGATTACGAAGCTGCTGCTGCTGCTGCTGCTGCTGCTGCTGCTGCTGCTGCTGCTGCTGCTGCTGCTGCTGCTGCTGCTGCTGCTGCTGCTCATAATAGTGATAATACTACCAGTGTCACACCACACAAGCTATTGCCCATGTATGGCAGCGGTCTGTTGACGGTCTAGTCTGAACCAGACAATCCAATAATTGAACATCAAGAGCATCAATCTGTTCAACTGGAATACGATGAGCCTAATCACTCGATCAACTTAGAAGTATCTTAAGACAAACATGGGCTGGATCTTCACGGGGCACTATTGCTACCACTGCTGCCGCTGCTACTGCTACTACTACAACCACTACTACTACTACTACGATGACGACAACGACCACGACGACGACCACGACGACGGCGAGATGGCCCCGACTGTCTCACACTACTACTACTACTACCACTACCACTACAACTACGACGACGACGACGAGATGGCTGTTGCACACTGCTATTACAACAACAACTACTACTACTACTAAGACGACGACGACGACTGCTATCTCACCCAGTCTTCTTCGCGGAACAGCAGAAGGTGAAGGACATGTCCGGGGTCATGTAGTGCAGGTCAAGTGAGATCGAGGCCTCGGCTGACAAGTTGAAGGTCACACCACCATGGCTGTCCACCATACTTTTAATTCCTGACAACAGACAGGAATTCTATCTACACTGGCCATAGTGTAAGACATGTGAAATACTTTCCTGTGAAAACGTAAGTGAGTCGTCTGTTAACAGTGTTCAACCATATCCATTGTGTATTAAGGCGGAGAGCGTCAAGTAGGCTTATTCTATAGTGTCTGATCAAAATGAGTGAATGAGTTGTTTTGTGTATAGCTTTCCACGTATGTCCTTCGTCACTAGTTCATGGAGTGAGTGACTACAGTTTAATGTGACTTTTAGCAATTTTACCAGCAATGTCACGACGGGAGACACCAGAATGGGCTTCTCATTCTAACCATGTGTGGAATCGAACCCGGGTCTCCGGTATGACCGGTATCAGGTTTGTTGTACGGTTCAGGGATGCAAACTGCAAATCTAATCACGGCGCCTTGGTGTACAGCTCCACTTATGTCCCTCGTGTAAGAGGAACGTGAACAGGCGGGCAAAAGAAAGCAAAAACTTGAGAAGTACATTTAGCCAAGACATCCAAGACTTAATGAGGCGATGGGTTAGCCTAGTGGTTAAAGCGTTCGCTGGCCACGCCAAAGACCCGATTTCGATTCCCCACATGGCACAATGAATACTACCTGTTCCCGCCTTGGTGTTGCTGGTTTATTGCTAAAGCCGCGAAAAACTAAACTGACACACTTACAGATGTAACTGGGCTGAAAACAACCATAGAGAGCCAGCAGTCTTAAGGTCAAAGCACAAGTACCATTCTTGTATCAAATACACGGTGAACATTCTTTATGTTTGACTGGCAAGTGGTACTTGGACAAAAGCAAAATACAGCTTAGAAATATTGATTTTAAGTTTTCACTGGAACCGCATTACGAAAAACTGAGGTGACAAAGCAACAGATAAGAATAATAATACTAGAGGATGCCGATATTTGATCTACAGATGCTCACGTCTTTGGTTGAAGAAGGGGCACCTGTTGAAAACACGCCTGTTTCTCATGGCAACGGCAGCGTAATCGTCGCCCCAGCAGCGCACGATGTTGAAACTGACGGGATCTGAAACATAATGTAATATGTGGATGGTTATTAAGTAACAATGTTTGTTTCCTAACGCCGCTGCCTTCAACATCGTGAGCATCGATCTGGACAATCCACTGAGCCTGACCACTCGACCCCGTTACCCGCCTCTTACGATAAGCATATGGGTTGCTGGAGATCTGCTCTAAACCCGGATCTTCACGGGTAGGATCATATTCACGTAGTTGGATCCATACAACATGCATCTTCGGGCCATGACTGACCTTACTGCATACACCCAGTGTGTTAAATAGCAACTGGTCCGCTATCCCGTGGCTTGTAAATATCCAGTCGGACCAGTAAATCTCCCTACTAGCTAGTCATGCGTAATTTTGTATATCACTCTCTCCGACGTGTTATGTACATACTTTTAAAATCATGCAAGATTATGGCCTGGTAAAAATGTTCATCATATTAGCAGCTTAATGATGACACCCGTATAATGGAAACTATTTCTCACAAACAGACATACTACTGGAAATATTTCCAGCGCGTAGCGTGTCATTTTTTCATGTAAGCCCGATAAATCTTTATCTTTAGAAAATATTGAAGGCTTGCCCAGCCTCTTTATTAAATATCATGAGTACGATTGGACATTTCTATAGTGGTACCTACGCCCCTGATTTTCAAAAGAAGTGTGGGTCATTAAATCAATATATGTGCTCTTACCTGAGAGATTATATCTTTCCATAAAATCTTTCATAAACATCGGATTCCTGAACATGTTGGTTGAGTTGATGTATGCTTTGACTTCGTTGAGTTCCATGTTCTTTCTTTGCTCGAAGACCATCCAAACATAGATGTTCGGTCTCCACAGGGTGTTCAAGGGGCCGCGGTGGGGAACGACAACCTGGTTTAACAAAAACAAGATCATAACAGCAGCTTAGGCATGTGTGTTCAGAACATGTGTTAGCGTCTTCAAATTACATTGGATTGAAGTCGATCAAACAGTGACTAACTACTTCATTCATGATCAAACTATAACAAACCACTTTATCCATGATCATAACATCACCAACGACTTTATCCAAGATCAAAACATCACCAACGACTTTATCCAAGATCAAAACATCACCAACGACTTTATCCAAGATCAAAACATCACCAACGACTTTATCCAAGATCAAAACATCACCAACGACTTTATCCAAAATTTCGCGGACTTTCTTCCTTTTTTCAACGATTTCATTTTTAACTACATTAGTTGAATTTGCATTTTTGATATATATATTTTTTACTGTGCGTCCATACCGAAAGTGTTACATATGACGTACCTTTAATGCCGTCGTTGGAACTTAATACATGTATACGACGTCGTGACCTAAACTTAATACATGTATACGACGTCTTGATCCTAAACTTAATACATGTATACGACGTCTTGATCCTAAACTTAATACATGTATACGACGTCTTGATCCTAAACTTAATACATGTATACGACGTCTTGACCTAAACTTAATACATGTATACGACGTCGTGACCTAAACTTAATACATGTATACGACGTCTTGATCCTAAACTTAATACATGTATACGACGTCTTGATCCTAAACTTAATACATGTATACGACGTCTTGATCCTAAACTTAATACATGTATACGACGTCTTGATCCTAAACTTAATACATGTATACGACGTCTTGATCCTAAACTTAATACATGTATACGACGTCTTGACCTAAACTTAATACATGTATACGACGTCGTGACCTAAACTTAATACATGTATACGACGTCTTGATCCTAAACTTAATACATGTATACGACGTCTTGACCTAAACTTAATACATGTATACGACGTCGTGACCTAAACTTAATACATGTATACGACGTCTTGATCCTAAACTTAATACATGTATACGACGTCTTGATCCTAAACTTAATACATGTATACGACGTCTTGATCCTAAACTTAATACATGTATACGACGTCTTGATCCTAAACTTAATACATGTATACGACGTCGTGACCTAAACTTAATACATGTATACGACGTCTTGACCTAAACTTAATACATGTATACGACGTCGTGACCTAAACTTAATACATGTATACGACGTCTTGATCCTAAACTTAATACATGTATACGACGTCTTGATCCTAAACTTAATACATGTATACGACGTCTTGATCCTAAACTTAATACATGTATACGACGTCTTGATCCTAAACTTAATACATGTATACGACGTCTTGATCCTAAACTTAATACATGTATACGACGTCTTGATCCTAAACTTAATACATGTATACGACGTCTTGATCCTAAACTTAATACATGTATACGACGTCTTGATCCTAAACTTAATACATGTATACGACGTCTTGACCTAAACTTAATACATGTATACGACGTCGTGACCTAAACTTAATACATGTATACGACGTCTTGATCCTAAACTTAATACATGTATACGACGTCTTGACCTAAACTTAATACATGTATACGACGTCGTGACCTAAACTTAATACATGTATACGACGTCTTGATCCTAAACTTAATACATGTATACGACGTCTTGATCCTAAACTTAATACATGTATACGACGTCTTGATCCTAAACTTAATACATGTATACGACGTCTTGATCCTAAACTTAATACATGTATACGACGTCGTGACCTAAACTTAATACATGTATACGACGTCTTGACCTAAACTTAATACATGTATACGACGTCGTGACCTAAACTTAATACATGTATACGACGTCTTGATCCTAAACTTAATACATGTATACGACGTCTTGATCCTAAACTTAATACATGTATACGACGTCTTGATCCTAAACTTAATACATGTATACGACGTCTTGATCCTAAACTTAATACATGTATACGACGTCTTGATCCTAAACTTAATACATGTATACGACGTCTTGATCCTAAACTTAATACATGTATACGACGTCTTGATCCTAAACTTAATACATGTATACGACGTCTTGATCCTAAACTTAATACATGTATACGACGTCTTGATCCTAAACTTAATACATGTATACGACGTCGTGACCTAAACTTAATACATGTATACGACGTCGTGACCTAAACTTAATACATGTATACGACGTCTTGATCCTAAACTTAATACATGTATACGACGTCTTGATCCTAAACTTAATACATGTATACGACGTCTTGATCCTAAACTTAATACATGTATACGACGTCTTGATCCTAAACTTAATACATGTATACGACGTCTTGATCCTAAACTTAATACATGTATACGACGTCTTGATCCTAAACTTAATACATGTATACGACGTCTTGATCCTAAACTTAATACATGTATACGACGTCGTGACCTAAACTTAATACATGTATACGACGTCTTGATCCTAAACTTAATACATGTATACGACGTCTTGATCCTAAACTTAATACATGTATACGACGTCTTGATCCTAAACTTAATACATGTATACGACGTCTTGATCCTAAACTTAATACATGTATACGACGTCTTGATCCTAAACTTAATACATGTATACGACGTCTTGATCCTAAACTTAATACATGTATACGACGTCTTGATCCTAAACTTAATACATGTATACGACGTCTTGATCCTAAACTTAATACATGTATACGACGTCTTGATCCTAAACTTAATACATGTATACGACGTCTTGATCCTAAACTTAATACATGTATACGACGTCTTGATCCTAAACTTAATACATGTATACGACGTCTTGATCCTAAACTTAATACATGTATACGACGTCGTGACCTAAACTTAATACATGTATACGACGTCGTGACCTAAACTTAATACATGTATACGACGTCTTGATCCTAAACTTAATACATGTATACGACGTCTTGATCCTAAACTTAATACATGTATACGACGTCTTGATCCTAAACTTAATACATGTATACGACGTCGTGACCTAAACTTAATACATGTATACGACGTCTTGATCCTAAACTTAATACATGTATACGACGTCTTGATCCTAAACTTAATACATGTATACGACGTCTTGATCCTAAACTTAATACATGTATACGACGTCTTGATCCTAAACTTAATACATGTATACGACGTCTTGATCCTAAACTTAATACATGTATACGACGTCTTGATCCTAAACTTAATACATGTATACGACGTCGTGACCTAAACTTAATACATGTATACGACGTCGTGACCTAAACTTAATACATGTATACGACGTCTTGATCCTAAACTTAATACATGTATACGACGTCTTGATCCTAAACTTAATACATGTATACGACGTCTTGATCCTAAACTTAATACATGTATACGACGTCGTGACCTAAACTTAATACATGTATACGACGTCTTGATCCTAAACTTAATACATGTATACGACGTCTTGATCCTAAACTTAATACATGTATACGACGTCTTGATCCTAAACTTAATACATGTATACGACGTCTTGATCCTAAACTTAATACATGTATACGACGTCGTGACCTAAACTTAATACATGTATACGACGTCTTGATCCTAAACTTAATACATGTATACGACGTCTTGATCCTAAACTTAATACATGTATACGACGTCTTGATCCTAAACTTAATACATGTATACGACGTCTTGATCCTAAACTTAATACATGTATACGACGTCTTGATCCTAAACTTAATACATGTATACGACGTCTTGATCCTAAACTTAATACATGTATACGACGTTGTGACCTAAACTTAATACATGTATACGACGTCGTGACCTAAACTTAATACATGTATACGACGTCGTGACCTAAACCTTCAAATACGTATTGTCCTACCTCGCCCAAGGTTATGTTTCCACCGTTGGCGTTGATGTAGATGCCGTGAACAATGTTGTAGCCAACGTCGTAGTACACTACGGTGTACTTGACGTTAGCCGTGGCATTCCACGAGACAGTTGGCATGTCCTTCAGCTCAACTGGGCCCCTTTGGTGAGGGTTAAGTGGGCCAATCTTGAAGGACTCACTCCTGGATGTCATTTTTATCTCTGCTCCACACCCATTGTAAATGCCTACACAGACAGACATGGGTTCAGGCAAGACATGTGGGGAGAGGCAAAACAGATGGGGACAGACATGGTAGGGAAGTGGCATGACAGATGGGTGAAAAGCATAAGAGAAGGTGAGAGACGTGACAGATGGGAAGAGGCATGGCGGAAGGGTCAAGGCAAGCTGAAGGGTCAAGGCAAGACACACGGTTAGTTGCAAGACGGATGGGGGAAGGCACGACATATGGAGAGAGGCAAGACAGAAGGGTAGAAGCAGGACAGAAGGGAGACAAAGACCAAGATTGGGAGAGGCATGATAGATGGGGAAAGGAAAAGCTGAAGGTTAGCTGCAAGACGGAAGAGGAGCGAAGACAGACCGGGAGAAGGCATGACAGATGGGCGAGACAAGACAAAAGGGTAGCTGCAAGACAGATGAGGCAGACAAGACAGATTGGTAGAGACATGACAGATGGGGAGAAAGCATGGCAGATGGGAGAGGCAAGACAGAAGGGTATCTGCAAGACAGATGAGGGAGACAAGACAGATTGGTAGCGACATGATAAATGAGAAGAAGGCATGACAGATAGGCGAGACAAGACAGAATGGTATCTGCAAGGCAGATGAGGGAGACGTGACAGATTGGTAGAGAGATGTCAGATGGGGAGAAGGCATGACAGATGGGAGAGGCAAGACAGAAGGGTAGTTGCAAGACAGATGAGGGAGACAAGGCAGATTGGTAGCGACATGACAGGTGGGAGAGGCAAGAGAGATGGGTAGTTGCAAGACAGATGAGGGAGACAAGACAGATTGATAAGGACGTGAGCGATCGGGATAGTCACGACAGATGGAAAGCGACATGACAGATGGCAGAGTCAAGACAGAAGTTGCAAGACAGATGTGGAGAGGCAATGCTGAGGGGGAGAAGCATGACAGATGGGTTGAGTCATGACAGACGGGTAGGGGCGTGACAGATGGGGAGAGACAAGACAGATTTACATACTACAGCCTCAGATAGTTGAACTAATGCGTCTATAATAAGACACAATCAAATATTGTTGAATTACCAAATACGACATGTTTGAATCTTGATATGCAATGTCGGTTGTCTACTTACGTTCAAGGGGTCGGGCATAGTAGATTTCCATGATTGAAGGTCTCGAGGATGTCGAGACGCTAGTTCCCGCGAACATTCGACTCATAATTGAGTCTGCGTTGTTTGGTCGATGATTGGCACACATTTGGGTTCCATCGTCACCATTTGGACACATCTTACTGTAGTCAGTGCCGAACCAGAAGTAGGTGTTATTGTTCAAAGTGTCATAGGCAGCGTTCAGACATGTCTCATTGGTGAACTGGTTCGTGCAAAGAGTTTTGTGGCTGTGCACTGAAAGTCAATGTTAAATGGCCGTGGATAGTAATATAGCTAAACAATATGCTTATTTTAAGTGACTTAGATACACGTATCTTACCTCACACAGAAGTGTCGTTTCCTGATTGGATAAGCGTTCAGTAAGATAAATACTTTGTTCACTGGTCCCTCGATGTACCCTTTAGGCTCAGCTAACATAAACAAACGTCGATGGTATCTCAACTACCACGGTGTACCGATTGAGTTGCTATTGGGAGCGGGGTGTATAGTAATACACCTCGCTTGTACACGGGGTGCATTGAAAATAATAGAAGGGCGCTCAGGATATTTTTCCAGCGCACATTTTCATAAAGGTTTGAAAACGGAATTGCGCTCGCGTGGCCCCGAGTCTCGTTAGGGTTATACCGTTACACAGAAATCCCAGAGAATATTTAAATTTCCTCTACGTTGGTATAAACAGAAGTGAGACTACCTCGGCGGTTTGAGAAAATGGACACTACTGAATGTTGTCCAAAATTTTGTTTGGCGTCAAGAAAGAGTGAATTTCTTTTTATTGTGCATCTTTAGGAAAACACAAAGCAAATTACTCCGTGAATCGCAGTTTCGTATTGTGTCAAAAACGAAGACATTTACGATGAAACTTTTGTTTTACCTGAGACAATGGTCATTGGTATCAAGAAACTTTCCACAGAATTCAAAACTGTAAATTATGTTTGTGGTCGTAATTTATTTAGAATTTTACTGGACTTCAAGCACAGCAAAAATAACCTGGTTTCCGCAGTGCGGAAACCTGATGGAAAGTGGACTGAAACTTAAGTTTCCACCAAGAATCCAGTGAGTTTCCGTTCTTTTACACTGAGTTTCCGCAATGACGGAAACTGTCAATTACCCACTTTCTAAGGGTTTCCGCACGGTATCCGTTACCCATGCTCCAACAAGTTTCCGTTGAGTTTCAGTTAAGTTAGAGATCCATCAGGTTTCCGCAGGGTTTCAGTCACCAAGACTCCATCAGGTTTCCGCAGAGTTTCAGTTACCAAGACTCCATCAGGTTTCCGCAGAGTTTCTGTTGCCAGAAAACTTTCCACAGCATTTCATTTACTCGGGTTCACAGGAGTCATTCAATGTGTGTCATTGCATATAACATTCTTGTTACTCCTGGTTGGCAAAGACAATATAAGGAGTTTGTGTACAATCATCACGTATACATAAAGAAAAACAAAAGATACAATAAGATTCACTGTTTTATTTTCAGACAAATATGGATCAAACATATATCTAATAAATAATAAAAAGATATAGCACTAGATAACAGATCAATATTTGTAACTTATGACAAAAATATTTCTAAAAACATGCTATAACAGTTGCATCCCTTGACTCCTCCTGCACCTCCTCACGCTGACACAGAAAAACACACCCCAGTCAGTCAATGCTAAACATATAATAACACACACCATGCAATACAATACAACAATGAAATAAAATGCAATAAAGGTTACATTGAAAGTACAAAAAATGTATTTAAAGTAAATAAAGGTCTCTTGGAAAATAGATAAAAATTAAGATTGAATAAAATTGTATTAATTGAAATACAATCAGAATATCAAAACTATTAAAGTTTTACATTGAGAATAATTCAAATTTAATTGATCACAGATAAAATTACGTTCATGTGATCGATTAGCTATTTACTAGCCCACTTGGGCATCCTTGAGCGGATATCTCTGTCATTGTGGTTGGATGCCGCATCCTGGTCTTCATGTTGGCCTTAGCTTTGGTGGTGGCGTTGAAAATTGTGGCTGAGTCCAGTGCAGACATCTTGAGTTTAGATTCCCAGGTAAAGGGGTAAGAGAGCAATGAATTGGCATCTTCTTCATCACTCACAACTGGAGAAGTCATTTCCAAGGTAAGTATAGTTGAAACCCTTTCCTTTCGTCGATCTGGCCAGTCAATATTTTTCAGGCTTTTCATGCGCTGTGCAATTTTCTGAAAATTAAACAAAAATCAATCAACAGATAAACCATAATGCCAAGATGGATTGCAAATTATTAAAAAGGAAGTGTCGTGAAAAATTATTTACTTCATTAATCACCCCAACATAAGTTAAGCAGTTCATCACATTTAATGACATATCCTATTTTCTTATGGACACACAATCTGTTGCTCTGAAGTGACATGAAGTCACTGAAGTGTAATAACATGTTTATATATCACCATTAACTGACTTGATTCTTATGTTATGATTTATGAAATTATGATCTGAATCATGTGTTACATATCTTAAGAATGTAAAAAGCAATAATCCATAAACATTTTAAATGTATATTTCCGGAACTTAGAATCTGTCACACATTGTAATGAGAAGAATTGTTACATGTTATTATTCGAATAGATATACTTACGGATTTCATTCTTTTTGTTTTTGTTTTTTTTTGCTGCTGTTCTGTGTGACACTTTCTTTCCGGTTTCTTGTCTACTGAGATCATCACGCCTGTTCCGCCACACTCTACAAAGCGCTTCTGAAAATAAATGTTTAAAGTACTATACAGCATGTTTCACACATTTTAGTTCATCTGTTAGGCAAAGGTATTTATATATGCCATGCTGGCTTGGTTACTGAAGTTAACATCCATAAATCTGTCTTTACACTATTATTTAAATCATTAACTATTTATAATGACAGGCAGGTGAGTGAAAATTACCTTCACAAGATCCTATTGACCATCCTTGGTCGTGATATAGTCACTTGTTTCTTTGACTACTATATTCATAGAGTCCTCGTCATCGGCTTTACTGAAATAAAAACAAATGTCATTTTTCTTGCACTTCATTCAATCATGCATTCAACACAATGTCTATTAAAATTAACGATCGTCAGTGAAAATTATACAACCAAGTAAACTGCAGATTTATAACTTTGAATACATATATTGTTCTGAAAGTTTACCATTTTGTAGTTAAATGATTTAAAATAACTTCCAAAAAGGCTAACCATCCTTTGTGTTATTTCGTGCAAATTCTATGTACATCCTGTTTGCCAAAGTTATGCAACCGGTAAGTGAACAACTGACATAAAGATCATGATAAAAGAAGTTTAGTTATATCACATGACATAACCTTGCAGCAATTAAGCATTGTAAAATCAAGGGGTCAGTTTGATGGCAATTTCACACAGGTGTAATGTTAAACTGATTTAGTTTACCGGCTATTCAAATCCATTTGCAAATGATACTTTCATGTATTTTTCATTTTGAGAAAACGTACGTAGGGAAGTGAATTAATGAAATATTCAAAGTGAAATTACCTAGTAACATGAGCACATACCTTCGATAGACAAGGGTGATCCTCCAGGAGCAGTCGTGTCCAGATTTTTCTCACAACAGCCTAAAAGATTAAATCAAATACGTTAAATATAAGAGATATATATATATATGATTATGCTCAACACGTATGTATTAAATTATTGAAAAATTACATGAAATTTTAAATGTATCCTACGGGGAGCTAACAGTTTCTTATATGAATTTAGTGTTTGCCTCAAATAGTTCAGAAACACATCTGACCCCTCTGAGCGAATTTGGGGGTAAACAATTTCATTTCACTAATGATCCAGGATTGCATTTAATAAATTACACCGAAATGTTGCCATTGTAAAAGCCCATCATTTTTATCATTCTTTAAAATATATCTGAATTGGTGAAATACATCTTGCAATACCCAGTAAACCCATGAGTGAACCACTACATATGGCGGATCTTTTTGATGCAGATCGTAATTCATCCCCCCCCCCCCCCCCCCACACACACACACACCTTTTGTACAAGTGTTAACCGAGTTGCAACGCTAAAATTTGCAAACTATTAACAGGAGCACTAAAATCAAAAGTCTGCCCCTTTAAACTTAAATAAATACTTGTGGTTAGTACTAAGATAGTTACTTACAAATACAAGCTTGGTGTATTCTATACCATATCGATCTATTGAAATGGAATATAAACAAACTTATTTTTCAGGCCTATTTTACTTAGATTTAACGATAACATTTAAAAATAATACGAGCGAAAATATACATTCGCGGGATAAACATTATAATCTATCCGGATTTCTGTCATTAACGCAATATTTCTTTAAACGTTATTTACAATAAAATACCCTCGGTCTTACCTGACACATCCGAGGTACTCCGAGTTGCTCGCATCCGTTCTCTGCTTTCTTCTCCAAGTCGCGAATTCTTTCGTCGAGTGCTTTTGGGGAAAGTGAGGTGGCCATGGCAAAGTTTACACGACGCAGCCATCTTATGCTTAAAGTTTTGAAAAATAATTGCTAGGAAAACAAATTTGTTCCTACCCGCCAAACAAGATGGCGTCTCGCTAACACTCACGGGAAATAGACAGTTTTGTTATTGTGTTTTTTTAAATAAATCTAATGTGACCATTTGACAGTAGATATCCTCGTTCTACAACAAAAGAGGAAGGTACACCCTGTTGTGAGTTGTTTTGTTAACAATTAGATAGTCTCGCGTGGACGTGATCCTGTCGCCATTCGTTTATTTGTTTACATTGCCGACATCAAAGGGGAGTGTGAAAAGTGGAATTCAGCGGATTGAATGTAAGTACTCAAAGTGACAACAGTGAGCAGTTATGGTTTTAGCAGTCTTTTCATCGCATTAGCGTCAGTGATTGCTTTTTCTCAGTGTCAAGCATCAATATGTAGACCTTGTGATTATTAACAGTGATTAATTGTGAAAACATGTTCACCTTACTTTAACATGCTCGAGCGTCATGAGTCCTACTGATTTAGCACTCATGGGAAACTTTATTGTGGCAAATAATTTATTTTCTAAAATCCTGTCAGGAGAAGGTAGTATCCGGATATATTTCTGCTGGATGGACCCCCCCCCCCCCCCTCCACCACGTACCATGTAAGTAATTTACGCACTGTGCTCACAACATGCACGGGGGTTAGAAATATTAACATTGTTTGTTCTTTTCAGGTATACGCCCAGATCTACTATCCCTATCTACCCTTTAAGTTAACTTTACTACTATTACTAATATAATTTGGTGATGTGTCACAATTTCTTTGAAACCTTAATTCATTTGTCAATGTGAATGAAGAATGAAGCACAATCCCACTGACCCTTTGGCTATGATTTGTACATGCATAATTTCTGCAGACTATTCGTGGCACTTTCTGCTGCAGGGACACAGTTTTTTGTGGACATTGCGACAAGTAATTGTCAAGAAAAACAGCCTAAAATCACGAGAAATACGTTTCTGAAATATGGTTGGTTTCTACAGTATTTGTTTTAACATGGGTACCCAGAGATATTCCGCATATATGTCTTCGTTATATCTATTCATATAATCTGTACTCCAGAAATATTTCAACCAAGTCACATCATACATTTATTAGTTCATCAAATTATCTAGTATCTTATGTTCTGTGTCAGTTCTGTGTATCCAGTTGTACCAGTTAATCAGTTTCATGGTTTGATATTTGTTTTATAACCATTAAAACCTTGTCCATCAGTACATGTTGCATGTGTTAGCCCTACAATGCATTGACATTATCATCACACCTCAAGTTTCATATTTCTGAAAGAATCGTTGTGTCAGTTATTTGATTTACAGATATGGATTGTGGACCAACAAACTCGGAGAATGATGCCCGGTAAGGGAATCTCTTTTATAACAATATTATTCATATAGCTTTATAATGAAGCTGACACTATGTTAATACATACAACAAACCTTTTTGACCTCACTCAAAGTGTAACTGTACATGGATTCAAGCATAATATATACATATATTTTAAATTCCAGGAGAAATGCGGCTTTTCTGTCCTCACTGCCAGACGTCTGTTTCAAGAAAAACACGTTATCTCCATCTCCGTAACAAGATGTTTGTTAGTTTGTAAAGATTTTTCGGGTGAATGACAAATGTTTCATCAGGTTAGTCATCAAAGAATTTTTAGATTTCACTAAAAATCGAGTTTGCACTGTCACTTTGCTATCCATGTTTAATATATTTAATGTATGTATCATACATGTAACTGTAATAACTGAAAGTGAGCAAATGGTAATACGTATTTAATATTTGTAATACATGTTATCTGCATTATCATATATATTGCTGTGTTTCATTCATTGAATTGTCTCTCAGTTGAATTGATGATTCAAACTGAATGTCCTTTTCCTTTCCAGACACTGACAGTGACCAAGATATTAACAGCACATTCAAGGTTTGCGAGCTATTACCACCACAATGTGAGAGCCTGATTGATTCGGATTCAGATGTTTCACCAGATATTAACCAGGACTCGCATACACCAACAAACATCTACAGAAGAACAAAGCACTTTGTGTACTGGCTAGCTCGTCTTCATTCAGTGTGCCTACTTCCTGAGCAATGCTTGTGTGCAGAGAATTCTGTTACTCTTCTCTGAGCGCCCCAGTTTCTTAATACAGCGAATTGTGTACTACTGCAACTGCCCTGTTGCATTAAAATGTGAGCTTTTCTAAGAAATGAAACAGTTGGATCATAATATTTCCAGCGTTTGTTTTTTGTTCAAATAAATATGTAATAAATATAACAAGATAATACAACATATTTCAGCTTTCTAAACTAAGCGAACTCTCATTGTCATCTTCCTTGTACAGAAACCTAGCGGAAACCTACATTACCCAAGATCCACAAGGTTTCCGCAAGACCAGAAACTTACTCACTCCAGCTATAAAGGTTTCAGTAAACTGAAACTAAATGGAAACTTCCAACTACAGTTTCAGTTGACGGAAACATGACGGAAACTAAGACTTGTTAGTTTCAGTTGTGGAAACTATGCGGAAACTCTCATTGCGCGTTTCCTGAAACTGAAACCTAGCGGAAACCTACATTACCCAGTATCCATCAGGTTTCCGCAAGAACGGAAACCAAGTTATTTTTGCTGTGAAGGGGTTGAAGAGGAAGGACATAGATGTCCCTCTGTCTCTCAGGGGGTTAACTGACTAATCATTTATGCTTTGAAATTTGGCTGCAGCAGAATTACATGCGTTATATACCTGCAAGCTAAAATTAAAATACACCTAGTGTGGTGTTTAATTGTGTAGCTCACGCAAAACGAAATGAGGACTAAAATACCGTCACGTGACTGCATTATAAAGAGGGAAAGGGGAACCAAACGTTCTTTAAAGAGAGGAGGTGGAAATAATATAGTGGCCATATCTTTAGGTCCAACCAACCTTTTTTCAATCAAACACTAAATGACCTGGCGAATACGTATTATGTCGGAAAGCGCACGTCTCCAAATCATAATCAATAATACGCTCCTATAATAACATTGCTGGTATGCGAGTTAGTGAGTGAGTATGGTTTAACGTCGCTTATCCAACAAAATCACATCGGGGACACCAGAAGTGAACTTTTTAATTTGTAATCATGTGGGAAGTCGAACCAGGGTGTTCGATGCGGCAAGCGAACGCATTAACCACTAGACTACGCTTCCCTATTAAAATATATACTGGGCTGGGCGTGGAGTGTATGATGAGAAGGGAAAGGAAAGCCGAGCAGGGCTATGGTATCAATTCAGATTGAGGGGATAATACATTATCTTTTTTTAAGTTTGATTTTGACAGTACTGTTGGTGACTATTAAGATATTTGAATCCGAAAAACTGTGAAGTAACGTATAGATGACAACGCATGTTCTGCGTTTAAGATTCATACAGCATTCCGAATGTTTGCTTGAGAATGTTTACACTAGCAGACCAACCGGTCGAACACGGGCCGGGGCTAGTGTGTTATCCTACTGTTGAACCGCAAGAAAAATCCAAAACAACGTTTATCAACAATTTATATTTCTATGAACATTAGGAAACAGACGCGTATATCTTGGCGCACATTTAGGAGAGCAGCGACTTTAATGGGGCGCTGATGCGGAGCAATTTCCGTGGACTGGTGTAAACTTTTGTTATTGTTTTTCTCCCATGAGTACCCGGATGATATCCCAGAATTCGTGACTGGTTCGTGAACTCTGCTGCACAGTCCAATGTGCTACTGATAGTTTAATTACAGACAGATCAATAAGGTGATGTCATTTTTACTTCATTACAAATGTACATGTATTATGAAAACAAATGAAACACTTTGAAGGTTAATCATCTGCCAGTGGTAGAAATGGTAAACACTATTACGGACGGAAAAATAACGAAGCCAATGTACGTCTCTGTATTTTGTCTCATAACCCTAATTAGTTTATTGTCATATTTGTATGATTTTGAAAATTAATAAAAGAACACACGGTCTGCTTATACTTATAATAAATTTCGACCATGACTAACATTTAAACATTGTATAGACTGCCAATGTGGATCCTATTTAACACATACGCGATCTAGTGTGTGTTTTCTGTCATATAGATTCTGCTGAATGCTACAACAAAGAAATTAAAACAAAATGCAAATAATGAATGTAAAACAGACTTATGGCAACAATGTCAGGCTACTACCGTGCTCAGGAATGTATCCATCAATATCCACATAAAAGAAATCGTATTCCATTCATCTGCAGCTGGTAAATAATCCTGCTTTGTGTCGTGTGTCTTACAACAGTCTAGTTTGCGAAAAAGTAACACATCGTTTCACGTCTTTCACATTGGTGAAAACCTGATAAACCTCTCATTGGTCACCCAGGATAGCACACCTGGCAACTAATTGTATGTCTGCCATTCTAAGTAATTTAGTTAACCAATAATGAGCAATCAATTAATCAACGCAAGGGTGGTTAATTCTTTGAAGGGAGGATGTTGTGTTTACACTCGCACTTTACTGGGATATCATCCGGGTACTCACGCGAGCAAAACAATAACAAAAGTTTACACCAGTCCACGGAAACTGCTTCGCATCAGTGGCCCTTTAAATATCGAGGTTAGAGATCGGATCACATTTGATCAGTCACTGTACCATCCAACCAACCATATCAAAAAAACTAAACTCCTGGAATATTTTGTTACGATCAGACAAGGAATACCATGGATATTTTTAAATAATGACATATGATGGGCATCCGACCTCCTGACGGAAGAAATTCTGCTAATATGGACAGGAGCCCAGTCCCTTTGGTTGTCACGGTCGAGGGAGCGGGCGCTGACCAATTTGCAGTTTGGTTTTGTAATTAGACCGTTGGCGAGAAACATTATTCAGTCCACATCAGTGCCCCTTTAAGAAAAATGGCCAAAATAAGGAATTTGATGCGCCCATTTCTTGCATGGAGATATTTTGGCTCATTTGAAAGCTTGTTGTATCATAGAACTGGAGAAACACAGGAATGCCAACACTCGCGAGATTTGTGTTTTGCCAGTTCAGTGGTTGTAACAAAGGCCATGATATGGTGACTAAATATGGTCCATCTTTTAAACATTTCATGTCATGTGACCATAACAAGGCCAAAATAAAAAATAATAATTACGATGTTTTGTGTAAATATATAAATCCAATTTGTTCTGCCCAAATTCCATCATCAATTTATATTTAGAATTGTTCTTAAAGACATTGCGCTTTATTAGCCAGTTGATATAAATACAAAGTCACATTGCACTGAAATATACTAGCTATCAAACGTTTAGATCACTAGTGTAAATGGAGATCACTAGTATAAAACGTCCTTAATTAAAGGTCACATGCAACCAAACGTTCAAACATAATTAAAACACAATCATCACTTATTCAAGATATATAATATACATTCCTGCTTGTAAAAGACAAATAAACAAAATTATAAGCGTACAATCGTGATTCAAAAGTGCAATATCTTTTTTTACTTCCCTCGAAACGAAGTCCTCGCGAGACCAAACCCAGTCATAGCGGGCGGGCGTTCATTCAAGTGTAACGACGGCTTCCGATTGGCTGGCTCATTTGCTGATACGCTGAGGGCTCATTGTGTGTACAAGAAAGATGATCTGTTTGATGGGCATTTTAGAAGTATGGCGAGTCACAAAAAGTAAGATTATTTATGGATAACAACTTTTGTTATTGTAGTTGATGCGCCGTTTCAGTATGGAATCATATACCATTGTCAAACAAAATCACATGCACTAGAAGAAGTTGTTATCCATACAGAATGTATATAAAGATGTTGGCTTTTGTAAATACATGTTTTCTGAATTTGCGTTCGATCCAATCAAAAATCATCTCAGTAGAGATGGTGAACTACTGCGTGGCTGGAAACTGTCATTCGTCCAAGCATAAAGCAGGATTTGAAATTGACAAGAGTTTGCACCAGTTTCCGTCAGATCTAGTCATCCTAGAAGAATGGATGTAATTTCTTTGCAACCCACAGACATAAAAACATGTCATGTGTACAAATATCACACCTGCCTAATTAAATAATGTGGCGGAGACGGGACTCGGGAGCACGAGTCATAAATCAATTTAGTTTGTTTATGGGGTTTAGCCTGATAGGTGCTAAGTTCAAATTGTATGTGGTCAATGGTTGAAGCTGTGTATTGCATATTGTCTTTAGCAGACATGCAGGCAGACATATAGGTGTCAATTAACCAGACATTGAGCTTTGTCTGTGACAGAGGCTGCTTACCACAATCAACTAGTTTCTTTTCTTTATGTAACAAGTAGATTATTTACTTGTTTGTGTACACAACCAAGATTAGACTACTACTCGCGACCTCATGCTCCAGGCATGCATACTGTTTCAAGCTCCGCGAACACGTTCACTGCGCATGCATTATGGGCGCAGCACAGCTGTTGAAATCACTTTTTACCCCAGCGCTGGGGGAAATTTAGTGAATTGTTTGAACTCTGATTTCGCGGGCTTTTTTTCATCGCGTTTTTTTCAACTTTATAGGTTGAACTGGCATTTTTTATGATTTGTTTCGATAAATGCATACTGAAAGGTATCAAAATCTGCAAAGTCGTGTTTTACGTTGCATGTGACCTTTAAGTCAACTGTTCTGAACTAGATTTTGCACACATTCCATCCCATTCAAAGGTATCATTTACACATAAATAGGTGTATTGTAAAACAACTTCGTAACGATGGAAAAAGCTTCAGTAAGTGATGAATTTCGGTGACAACTGGAGAATTCTTAAAGCTTTACATTAAAAAGTAGCCGTTCACTTCCACGATAGTTGCACATACTTCGAGCAATTTGATGTATGAACATATCGGGGTTCACACTTTCATGTCACTGATTTCTCTTACGATCCCTTAGGAAACATATCACTTTGTCATGGTAACGTATTGTCATGAACCATGTCATTCTTTTATTTTTCATATAGATATATATTTATACAGTGAGTGTTTTAAAGTGCTTTAAGAGAGTCTAAACATTTGATGGGAAGTATGTATACAAAGTTTACAAATTGGATCCCATTGAAAATAAGTGCTTACGCTAACACAATAATATGTTTTGTGTAGATTGTGAACAATAGCCAAATGTATCTATGACTTTCAAAAACCTGCTTTGCAAGTTCTCTCTGCGAATCACCCAAGGACGTCTGGCGTTCAGTTGTACGAAACGAGACACCGTGAAGGCATTAAGGTGATGTTGGCTGCTGCAGGTTTACAAAGTTAGCCTGCCGTATCTGTATCATGTATCCCACTGCTAGGATATTAGATCCCTCATCCCCCTTTTTCACCTTGTCATTCGTCACGAAGCCATTGCTGAATATTTCTTTGTTCAACTTGTAAATACCTCACTGATGTTCAACTGCTGATTTCTCGTCATGATTATCATCTCTCGTGATAGACCCAGTGTGCTCAAATTCTTTTCAAAGTTTGAGGACGAGCGCACGTATCCTGCTTTCACCTAAGGCCAAGGTTTTTGCGTATCAAGGGCAGCGACCCGTGAGTTGAGGGATATTTCAGGTCCTGGGACAGTGTAAGGGCATTTGCATAATATGTTGTAAACTAGCTTTACGGTGGGGGAGGGGACTCGACGTTAATCGTTGTGACAAGAATCTCGCGCAGTATCACACGCTTGGGATAAACTGAGCCTATGCGGTTAGGGGTGAGTGGCGGTTTCGCTCTTTTGCAAATAAAAGGCGTGTTCCACTTGAAAACGAAGAGGATTTTTTTAAAAGAAAATGTTGAATGAATTTTCAAACGTTCTTTTGAAATATGTATGGATTTTTCAACCTACTGCCTGACTGTTATATCCTGAGAAAACGAGAAAGAACAATTAACAATGATAATAACAATGATAATAACAATGATAATAACAATGATATTAATGGCTTTCCAAGGCGCCTGTTATCCAACTCCGCTAAGTGTTCGAGTAATGGTGCGGCAAGGTATCCCAGTAGTAAGCAGTATGAAAGCAACGCCGGCCAGCACGCACGCACGCACGCACGCACTGATACACGAGTGTGTCGTTACATAACTCGCATATTGTCAAAAAAATATCGAACATGATGTCAAGACACCAGTTGAAATGTTAATTGTGGATGCTTCATGCTATTAAAAAAGTACCTGACATTTTGGCCATGAATAACTGTACAGTTGAAGGCTTATGGTTGTCAGCTTCTTTACTTGGAATAACACGACGTTTCCGAGTGAATATGCTTGCACCTTCACTTGATGAACGAGCAGGCATATACTCCGAAAAGTCGTGTTGTTCACAGTAGGAACGTTGGCATACATAAACATTGCTTGTCTTATGCATTTCACTTCTAAATACCCTTCAAAGATGGAGCGCAGGGGTACGCACCCCTACTCGCGCCCTCCCTGTCCTGTAATTATGCTAAATGACCATTGAACTGAACTGAACTGGGTGAACTGAAGTGTGCACCCCTCATTTCTCAAAAAGGTGTATCCGCCCTTGTTAGATATGCATTCGCCTCTAACCCTTTTCAGGCGACCGTTTGCATCGCGATATTCACAAAACTATCATAAGTCTTCATTTAAACGTTCGAGCCTTTAGCTTGAACCCATGTTATCTTACACACTCTTGGAAAGGGCTTATGTTGGCGCGCAGACCAAAAATCGCATTTTAAACAAACCCAGTAAAAGATGACTATACATGCTCGACAGCATACAGAGGAAAATATTGCATCCATACTGTGAGCACCGAAAGGGGTGCGATTATGTCTTACCGTGTGACAGTGCAGCCAGAAAGGAAACGATCGAGACAAATCTGGAACCCGAAGTCGCCATGTTATCTGCACCTCAGGTCGGGTGGGAATGAAAGACACGTTTTGTATGGGCGGGTCGGGTTGAAGGGGCGGTATCAAAACTCACAGAGCAATATATGGCCATCTACGTTCCTGATCACTCATGCGATAACTTTAAGGCTCGTGCGCAGAACAATCATCACCTTGCATTTGGCATATTGATAAGGCTTACTTTCTTTCGTCATGAAGTTTTCTGGGAAACAATACTTTTAATTGCTTTAAAAAGTGGGCACTGTATCCCTTTCGTTACGAAACAGTCATTTTTTTATTTGCACGAACCTTAACTGATTTTCTTCCGTTAAAGACTGTAAAAGATTGGTGAGGCAAGCAAAACTGATGCGTAATACTAGTACCTTAAACTGTATCTACGGGCATAGCCAGTGCCTCGGTTCTCGAAGCATTAATTCCCGTCCGCCCAGCCTAGTCTGTAATGTCAAAGCTTAAATGAAGCAAGTCTAGATTTTCCTTAAGTTCTGATGCTTCTGGGTCCTCAATGGGGCTCCTTTAATATTAATTGGCGTTTTTACAGTTTGAGACTTAGTGTAAGTCTAGAGTAGACCTGGAATCAATACCTGTGAAGTTACACGTATCACTTTTCTGTCTACATACAAACAGCAGGTAAGCTATTTACTGTCACGATCTTGTATTGTGTGTAATTACATATATCATCACCTGCAAGTTCATGTCGGTGTTTGGTGATGTCATGCATTTGTATGATAGCTGCAAAGTGACTGGGTGAGTGAGTTTAGTTTTACGCCGCCTTTAATAATATTCCAGCAATATCACGTCGGGGAACACAAGTAATTGTACCCATATGGGGAATCGAACACGGGTCTTGGGCGTGACGAGCGGATTAACCACAAGGCTTTCCCATCGCAAAGAGATTGTCAATCTGCAGTAATGATGCTGCGATGCATAAATTGTTGCCGACAATTGTCAGTTCTTCAATGTCATGTCCTTCTCATGTTCTCCGTACATTCTTCAATCGTTTTTAAATCTCAACACATGAAAGGAAGTATGGTGTTTCACAGCCTAAACACAACATCCCCATGACAGAAGTAACTGACAATACTAATGCGTCAAAGAATAGGATGATATCTCTTCTCAGTCGGGTTGGGAAATCAGGTGACGTAACAATTACCATCAAATATACGCACCATTAAGCAACAGAGACTGTATATTGCTGTATAATGCTTTGATCCTTTGTGACATAAAAGGATCGTTTACTACCTGGAAAGTTATGGAATAAAAGGACCATTGCTAGAATGGTCTTTACTTACATAAATAATTGTAATCCGTGTGTTTTAATTGCAGTTAATACACCTACAGCGTGGAGTCCCCCAAGGGTCCGTCTTAGGCCCTTCTCTTTATATTGTTTATGTTAATGACATGGTAGTTCTATTACAAGACGATTTGCAGATAACACATCACTTGAGTTTTTTCAAGATGTAGCACAATGAATCCAAATACCCGACTTGACTCTCATAAATAAATGGTCCAAAGGCTGTTTGACATTATATAATCCTGACTGAACGAAAGCTGTAATAATCTAACCGAAGAAGGAACAGATATGATTAAACTACAGATGTCTGAGCAGAATATTCATACAGCTGACAACCAACCACAAAAAGTTACACATAAACTCTTTCACATCATAGTCCAGTCTTCCTAAGCCAAAAATACCCCCTCAGAAATTCAGAAGATATCACACGCTTTACCCCAAACGCCAAAACCAGTCCCCTTGACATTAAATTGCATAGCCATATTCATCAGTTACATTAATTCCGAATGATCTACATATTCCACTAAAATACCTTGTAATTGATTACACAATGCCATTTAGAAAGTGGTGAAATGGAACATATGTCATATTTGGGATTTCACTAGCTTAGTAAAGTTCAAATTCTAGTACTTTTTTGGTTGAGTCCCATCCAGGATTCGAACCCGCACCCTCAGAGTCAGGCAGCTAATCGCCAGCACACAAAGTCAGCCACCTAGCTTGCTCTAGACTGCGTACTTTGTGTACCTCTCTGATAAGTGTAAATTGGCACGGTTCCCCTGGCTGAAAGCTGTGATTACACAATGCCATTTAGAAAGTGGTCAAAAGCAACATGTCATATTTGGGATTTCACTTTCTTAGTAATTTATGCTTATCGGAGGGGTACACAAAGTACGCAGTCTACAGCGGGCTAGGCGTCTGACTTTGTGTGCTGGCAATTAGGTGATTGACTCTGAGGGTGCGGGGTCGAATCCTGGATGGGACTCAACCGAAAAAGTACTTGAAATTTATACTTTACTAAGAAAGTGCACTTAATAGTCTCACGGCTTATTTCACCCCGTACCCATTTCCTGCTGGGTGAACAGGGACAGTTTTTAACAAACTCACTTGAATATGGTGAGACCTCAGGTATCACATGCTTCACTGTAGGCAGGAAAATGTATACATGAAATAATGTGAGACTGATGCAAACTATGAAATAGGTTTCACACAGTGCAGTCACATGGTCACTTGTAACCATCTTTAGACAAGCCTACCCTTAAGAGTGAGTTTAGTTTTGCCAACATTCAGCAATATTCCAGCTATATGGTGGCGGTCTGTATATAATCGAGTCTGGACCAGGCAATCCAGTGATCAACATTATGAGCATCGATCTGCGCAATTGGAAACTGATGACATGTGTCAACCAAGTCAGTGAGCCTGACCACCCGATCCCACTAGTCGCCTCTTAAGACAAGCACAGTCCCCTTTTATGGCAAGCATGGGTTGATGAAGGCCTATTCTACCTGGGACTGTCATGGGTGCCTACCTCTATGATTAGATTTACCTCACTGCTGGAAACCTCTTACAACCATGCATACCAGCTGTACTCTAGAACTGTTACAGCTATTTGAAAAGCTCTACAGCATTTCCACCTTTCCAAAGAATCCATACTGTCATCATGACAGGTAAGTCATCATGACAGGTGAAGATTTAGAAAATGCATTATTTTCTGCAAAATATGTATCCGTCGATAACAGCATCACATCACACACATCATCAGATTGTAAGGATTTAAGATTTATTCACAAAGTGTCCAACCATCGTAACAATGGAAACATATAAATAACACTTTTTGTACACACAGTTGCATTTCTGAGGCGATCACATCTTATAAGAAAATAATAGTAAAGATATGCAAGAGGTAAACTGAGGAAGAGATAATGTGGTGATCCCTTTATGAAAATTAGGACTTGATAACATGTTAAATAATACTGTTATTAAATAGAAATATTTTTCTGGTTATTTTTTTTGGATAACATGGTTCCATAACTTCTAAAAACCTAATCCAATTCAAATCTTTTCCTCGGACATGACACATCTCTCTGTGAAAATCAAAGTAAGCTGCCATAAGAGGTCAGCCAAATCTGGTGAACTTTCTAATCAACTAATAATTGCCCTAACTTCTAAATTTCTTGGTAAAAGCAAGCACGGAATTCATACAAGCATGTTTAATTTGAAAATGAAGATGAAAATTAGCCACAATTATATAGACCTCAATACTATATAAAGTCTACATCATATAGACATGGCATCTATACACAGAAGGAAGTAAGTTTGTGTTCTCTGTTGTCTGAACAAATCAAACTTTCAAATTTGCTGCAATAAAGAAATGTTGCTGGATTGTTTAATAATGCTGATATCTGATAGGCTGAACATACCATGCATCTTACATTCGGATATGGCTGTCAATGTTTGGTGGGACTTCATCAAATGGAATATGTTCTGAGATTTTCACAGGGGGATGCATTTTACTGAAATAAAAACCCTAATTTTAGTGGGAGATTGAGAAAAAAACCATACTATAAAACAAACTCGACTTCATGAACATCTATGTATTCTTTACTATATTATTCATTTTCCGTTTATTATTGAAATCTTCCAGAATGACATCAAGAATCTGATGCTTGTTGTCCCACATAAGACTGACAATGACGTCATCCAGGTCCTCGCCTCCGCTGAGAAAGACGTCAATGTTGTGGTAGTTCTCCCCAAGTCTGTGGTCGGTCACTCTGTCCTGTGGGAAGTTATAGGTGCGGATCTTCTCAGACCGTCCACCGGTACCGATCTGCAGCTTCCTGGAAGCATTTGTCTCAGCCATCTGGGCCGTCAACTGCTGCTGGTATATTCTGGAACAGACGTGCCATTGAAAATTCTAAACAAACAGAATCAAATAAACCTTGCTGCCTTCATAAACCATGAACATTGCTGATAAATTCAGGGAGAGATATTTACCATGTTTATGCAGAATTTGAAAACATTTAACACCGGTCCATAGAACTAATGTGAGCATTATTTCATCATTCCTTGGAGCAAGATCTACTTGAAAGACACAGAAAGCTTACCTATGATTTAGCTTTTCTGTTTTACATGTAGCAACATTGAATCATTAAGAAGTTCAGAATTTAAACTCCAAAATGCTTCTCAGTGTTTTACCTCGACCCACAAACATTGGGGTCCAGGGACCCCTTATAATTAGTTCTAAAGGTCCTTGCAGGCATTATGAGGGTCCTGTGAAGAAACAGGGTTGGGAAACAGTTTGTTTTGAAAATTTCTATCGAACTTTTATAGTCATTGATGATGTGGACTGATGGGTGAAATGATGCAAGTAACTGCTCTGAAAGAAACAACCAAACACTTAGCAAAGTCATAGATAAGTTGTCGTTACTGTGAATATTAAAGGGAGTCTCTTTGGACACAGTGCATGTTCTCTCCTGCCTCATGCATAGTGGATGCACATTTGCATGTTGCGGAAAACCCTGACTTGCTGACTTCCAATTAATGAAGACTCTCATCCTTCAATTTTAACTTGCCCTCTGTACAGTTTAGGTATGTGTTTGGTGTGAATTTCGATGGCTGTTGATGTGTTTCCAAGTTTATCAAGCAGATTTTCAGCTAAAAATTCACTGACCTTGACCTAATGAGTTGCAATGCAATCTCTCGGTTTCGAATCTGCGACCTCTCAGACTGACATTCAGCAACGGTTTCTGAAAGAACAAGCACATTCCTGAGAGATGCTCGATGCTGATGTGGTGTATTTGCAGTATCCTCGTATTACAGTGAGTGAGTGAGTTTATATTTAGTAATATTTCAGAAATGAGCTTCCCACATTGTACCCATGTGGAGAATAGAACCTGATTCTTCTTTGTGATGAGCGAACAGTTAAACTACTGGCCTACCTAACAAATCCTCTTGTATAACAGAAGCACACAGAGTCATGGTACAGTTCTAAAAATACAGGTGGAGATGATGCTGTGGATGATGCTGTGGATGATGCTGTTGATGATGCTGTTGATGATGCTGTTGACGATGTTGATGATGCAGACTTACTGGTTGGAGTGTGTGTGATGCGGACAGCGCTGTCAGTGTTGTTCACATGTTGGCCTCCGCTGCCACTCGCACGGAATGTTTCCACGTGAAGGTCCTTTGCATGGATCACAACATCGATCTGGTTGAAAAATAGATTTATGTTTTGTAATATTACATGCCATGAACTACTCCAATACTGAATATTCCCTGATCTCATAATTGTGAACTGCTTCCATACAGGTGAATTGGACATTGCTAATTGAACTTGAACATCTCTGACCACAGAAAATAGTTTCTTATGTTCATTTATTTGTTCGTTGTGTCACTATTGTTGAGTGTGGTGGTAAACAACCAAACAAACAACCAAGGATTCTGCAGACCACAAGGCAGTTCCTCCTTACCTCATCAGGTTGTGGCAATATGGCGACTGTCATTGTGCTGGTGTGGACTCGGCCAGACTTCTCTGTCCGTGGGACTCTCTGAACCCGGTGTACACCGCCCTCAAACTTCAGGTATTTGAATACATCCGTCCCCTCTATGGCAGCAGAGGCTCGTCTCAAACCCCCTGGATTGACAAGACAAAGGAAAAACGTTAGGTCAAATGTCTAAGATAATGACAGGCACTTAAAATTTCACTAAAAATGCAAGCGAGACGTCCAAGTCACGTTAAAAGAAGAAGCGATGTGTTTTAACATGCAAACAGATAGTTTATAGACTAAAATCAAACATCGTCATTTCTCTGTATACAGACCAGTTTGTGAAAAATCCTGGAAGTTCAGGTCTTGAGGTGTTTGATTTACCTGGCACCAGGTGCATGTTGACAATAAAATCTAATTACACAAGACAAAGTTTAATTGCACAAGACAAAACCCAAACCAGTTGTGCAAGACAAAACCTAACTGAGCAAGACAAACCCTTGTTGCACAGGACAAAAAAAGTTGCACAAGACCAAACTTAGTTGACAAAGCTAGGTGCACAAAACCAAGACAAAACCTAAATTCACATGACAAAACCTAGCAGCACAATACAAAACCTAGTAGCATAAAATACAAATATAGTCACACAAGACAAAAGTTAGTTGCACAAAACAAAAAACAGATAGCATCTTGTCCTACAAAGTTATCGCAATAAATACAATCTCTCATGATGATAATAAATACAGTGAAGTATCTTCACTGAAAGATGAAGCTATAGCAATGGAGACAATCTTGAAGTATGCACAGTTTGATGACATCATGCTCAGGAGGGCGTGACAAACACCACATAAATGCTAGTGGTGTAGCGTGGAAAGTAGGGCTTAGAGGTACCTGACTGTATGTTAAGATCAGTGATGTGGGGACAATTAAGAAAGCCCAAACCTGTAATTTATGTATGGTGTATATAGACATTAAATATTTGGAGGCATTTTTCAGTCATAGGCTGCACTGGAGCATGAATGTATAGTTAAATCAGTGAGTGAGTGAATGTGATTTTTTGACGTTTTTTATGCAATGATCAAGCTACATCACAGCAAGGGACACCGCAAATGGGCTTCACAAAATGTACCCATGTGGGGAATCCAACACCACATGCATGACAAGCTGACTCTTTAACCAATACTCTACACAACCACTACTATACCTAAATCAAGCCTTGTCGGGTCAGTAGGTAGGAAACCCCCCAAAATTCAGGTTCTTTTACAATTTATGTGAAACTGCATAGTTGTTATGCATCTATGCTGTACAGGTTGCGCTTCGCTTGCCATTCATCCTACTGTCTTGCATTATAAACTGTCAGAAGTACACTGTAATGGGATAAGCCTGTAATGTAGCATTGGGCTTTCAGGGTCAGTGGAATCCCTTAAAAATGTGACAAAAACATCTTCATTGCAGGGGTTAAAAATCCCATCACTCAACGCACGGGACAAGTCAGTTTTCAGGCATTCAAATAATGGTATCTTCCTTGTCTGTGGGCTACCAGATATTTTCTGCTTACTGTTTTCAAACTGCAAATACGCTTGGATTTCATTTCACATTTGCTGAAAATGTAGCTATTAATTTTCACAACTATCATAAAGTAGAATTAGCTTTCTTTGCTATTATCACCTCTCAATAAATAGTCCATTACACAATAACATCAAATACCATGAGAATTTATTCTGTCCTAAATACATTGTCTTGATTATGTCATAAAAATCATGATAAGTGGAAAATTAGTCAGGACAAGATACTTTATAAAGTCACATGCCCTGTGTCAAGTGGCCTTTATAAAAACATTTGAACCCCCCTCCTCCTCATAGTCATCACAAGTATATGTCTAATGTCCATTGTACACTTCATAAACTATGTTGTAAGTTTGTGTTTATTCCTTTATTTCCATCATTTGATCCAAAATGACCATAGTTAACTCTTAAAATCTGATATCCAATTTTTACATATATTTGATATATCACATTTAATTATACATGTACTCGAAACCAGTATACATGGGGACAATAAAAAGATTTCTATTGACAAATCACTACCAAATGGTGATGATACAAGCTATATGCCATAAGGTGAATGTCTCCTACCCAACTGGCTGCACCGATCACAAACACATACAAAGGCAAGGAAACTTTTCAGAATTAATGGTACTGTATGCATATATTTTTCTGGTGAACTCACAGGTTTCTGGCTGCAAAATCAAAGGGCTCTTCATGTTATTTTCACCTAAAAATATGCTATCATGACATCTGTATTGCTAATGTATGGCCTGAAGGTAATACAGTTGAACACCATTGTCTTGATATTTATGGGACCAGTAAAAAATATCAACTTCGAATCAAATCTGAATATTGACACATGTGAGTTGGGCATATCATCACATACCAACACGAAAGAAACCAAGAGAAAACAGTAGATGGCATGTCCAATATTTATTTGTCCTCACATAGGTTGCAAATACAAATGGTAATCTTATCATTGTGTCCATTTTAAAACATACAAAAGTTGGATATACTCCACAAATGAAATGAATAAATCAAAAAGTTTTAACTGACGAGCATTTGGTGCTGGCATGGACGAAAAACTGGTCAATCACTCTTGTTTCGTAACAAGTCCTTGTGTCATTCGACCTCCATCTCTCGATTCCAAAAATTGAGTCAGGATGTCCAGGGAGTCTGTTGCTTGTGCAAGTGAGAGCGGGAATCGGGCTGCTTTCTCAGTTGGCAATTTCATAACAACTCAACAATCAGCTGCTTGTCACGTGATGACACAAGTCCTTGATTAGATTCTCCCTATGTTTTGATTCGATAATATAATCAGGAGTGTTAAGTTGAACCCATGTAAACAAAGGACTGCTGCGCAATTCGAAATAGTGTTTTAGGAGAGTTTCTCAGTGAAACTAAACCATTTCAACAACGATGTTTAATTTGATGTGTAGACTCATCAAAAATAAAGAAGTTAAGAAATTGTATACATAGTATTAGATGGACTGTGTAAGATGTGAGGAATCGTCACATCTTTCTGGCCTGTGGCAGAGAGATACTATGCTGGCTCGCCGCATGGAACTCTGGGTAGGATAGTGAAGTTGAAATTGGGCATACATCCTAATTAGATAAAGAGACAAGTGACACCTACAACTCAATCAGCCTTAATTAAATCAAAGCTTCCACTATCTCTACCTTTGATTCGTGCTGCAGCGTGTGTGTAAACACGTGGAGACAGTCACAGTTCAGATGGATACTTGTCTAAGAAAGGTTGGTGCAAATCAACCTTTCGTGCAAATATCAAGTTAATAGGGTAATTTTGCTTGTCAGGACCATGAAATCACATCGAGATATCCGTAATATCGACACATCCGTATCAAGTTAAAAGGGTTAAAAAAATGATAAATAATGAAGGATTTTTATGGGACCGAGAAATTATATCGAAACAACTGAGATATGGACTTATCAGAGTTCAACACAATGGTGTTCAACTGTATTAACGAGGAGTACAATATTCAGGTTTTACCTATTTCACTGCGTTCATAGTCGATTATTTGGAAGGCCCAACCCTTGAATTGTGCATAGTTCTCGTACATGCTGTACATCTCACGCGTGAACAACATGGCTTCCTGACCACCGACCCCAGCCGACACCTCCAGAATGATGTCGTTTTTGTCCACGCTGGATTCGCCAGCCAACATCAACACCAGCTGTAATAGGAAGAGAGATAAGTCCATCAACATCTAAGAACTTTTTAACAAAGTGCACCCACGTGAGGAATCGAATTCATCTCTTTGGTATGACAAGCGAATACTTTAACCACTAGGCTACCTCGCCACCCCTTTCACAAAGTCATAACAGATATGGCACAATTGTAAGCAGACCTCAAGCTGTGTATCTGTATATTAATCTGTTCACTGGCAGATTCGGGAGGTTGGTGGTAGAGTGTGTGCACCTCCTACTCTTTGTCAAACGCTTCACATAACAACAACTCCCTCAGGTGTAACCACATGTTTTATTTGTGTGCATACATATATGCATCATAAATCCATATTATTCAACCTATATTTCTATAGAGATCTCATTCAAGAATGCAGACATTCTATGTCCTACAAAGGTCATTTACGGCAATTCTGATATTGAACTGTACTGAGTTTACCTTGTTCACTGCCAATTTAAACATTAATCATTGCGTCGTCTTCAGGCATGAGGGAAGTATTGCATGTTCAAGACTTTTATGACCTTTGTGGAACCCATATTTGTTTGCTTGTTTATCCCACACCTGACCCCTCTGAGCTTCCATCTATGCAACTGGGGTACGATGACAAGCATCAAATGAGCCCGGGATTCTGACTACCAGAACCCCTTTTCATGGTCTCTTCATGCCCTACTCGGTCCACTGATACAAATATTTTCAGTTCTAACACAGTTGTTGTCATGGTTACCATACCCCATTCTCCTTATCCTTGATATCTTCAAGAAGCTCTTGCTTCTCTTTTGTTGCCATGGCAGTCATCTCTGTATCATCAGACCCTAAAAATGAAAAGCTTTGCATGAACGCATGATCAGAAAACTGACGATCCGCTGCCTACTATATGAATGAAAACATAGGACTCCTCAATCATATATATCTTGAACATTTAAAAGATTCAGAATTTATGAATTTGAAATAAAATAGGAGGACTTTTTTCTATACTACAAGCACATTTCCTATTTGGAAAGCTAACTATAATAAGTGTTAAATTCTTTCACATGCACCTCCATACCCAACCCACATACATGCTACATTGTTTATGACTATTTTTTTCAACCATCCAGCCAGATCCCACTAATAAATTATCAATCCCTAAATGTTCAAGATGATCTTCATATTTATAGTTTATTCACATGAGTTTTGTTGAAACTGCTATTGTTAAACAACGCTGTATTTTACACACTTTGCAACTTAACTGTATGTTAGCGTTTGGCGAAAAGACGCGAGTGTGACCTTCAAATAAGGTGACCTTCAAGTACTGACTTATACATATACAGTACTATCCAGTATTTTGGTTTAAAACGCAACGTTGTCAGGTGCATATTTCCCCCTAACTCCGTACCTGATATCAAGCTGTCCAGTTCTGTCACCTCAGTATACTTCTGTTGAATGTCCCTGAATAGTGACACCACAGGTGACAACTCCTGCAGACGTAGATTCTTGTCCCTGGAAGACTGGACATCCTGACTAGCAAGAGCAGACGTCAGTTTGTCATACTCATCACCTAAACTTTCAAGGTAGCCATGGTAGATGTGGTTACAGTTAATGTCAAATCTGTCTCTTTTTGATGCATATTTCCTCTTCTGGCTTACAGTGTTTTCCACACTTTTATCTAGAATACACTTGAGTTTACTTGATGACTGTATTGCTCGAGTAACAGAGTGCAAATGCCTTGCAAGAACCTGATCTAAATAGTTTGGCTCAAAGCAGTGCAAATTATTCTTGTCACTATATGCCATTCTGTCAGACGTCACAGAGAGCAGACGCTTCACTCGACATATTGAGTGATACTGACAAAATGACATACTGCCATTGATGGAACAAATGGAGTATTTTCTTGAATGAAGATTGTTCTGTTTTGAACAGCTTCTCGTAGGACTTTGAATAGGCAGTTGTCTTCCTTGCAAACATAATGAGAAATACAGACGGTTAATGTAAGAAGTGCTTCCTTTGTTCAGTGAGGCAGCCATTGTCAGATTTTTGTTTGCTTCATCAGGTCATTTCTTCTGGATGGAAATCTGAAACATATCATTGAATTCGGTGAAGACTTTTGATGAGTTAATACATACACAGCCAAAACTATTTGGTTTAGAATTTTGAATTTGTCATCATGACCGCATTTTGTCATAAAAAGCAACATGATGTGCATTTGGTGGGGAGGTGTTATCATTACAGACTCTCACAGACTGAAGTGAGTGAGTTTAGTTTTACGCCACACTAAGCAATAACCCAGCTATATGGCGGTGGTCTGTAAATAATTGAGTCTAGACCAAACAATCCAGTGATCAACAGCATGACCATCGATCTGGAAATGGGAGCTGATGACATGTGTCAACCAGGTAAGCCTGACTGGGCGATCCCATTAGCTGCCTCTTACGACAGACATAGTCATGTCTTACGGCAAGCATGGGGTTGGGTTGCTGAAAGGCGTATTCTACCCCAGACATTCACTGGTCCACAGACTGATGACTATGATGTTAATCACTTGTTCAGATGGTTCAGACTGCTGCCATACACATGGATGGATTCTGATTGTGGCATTAAGCAGCAAACAAGTCACCACTTCAGTCACAGCAAGTGTTGTTTTTAGCAGACGATGAAATTAATCCACAAAACAATACTGTATAATGAATATACATTCTCTCAACTGAATATAAACGAAGTTTTCTGTAGAAAAATGGCATGAAATAAATCTGATAATAACATGCACGTAGCCACTGTAGTATGGAAGTTAGGGCAAACAGAAGGCGTGGCAAACTGCATGAAAACTGTGACTCAATCCTTTATATCTGCTTTTGCACATAATATCAACAACCCTTTAAAACTGCACACGTTTACACAGCAAAGAAATTTCAGTCTGGATTCACGCCGAACTAATCATTCCAAAACAAAAAGGACATATCAGCTTACCGAATTCGCTGTCAAAAAAATCGAATCATTTAAGACACATGACAGAATAACAAAATACCATAACATGCTTCCAACTCATGGGGGCAGCCATTTTGTTTGTTTATAATCCGGGTAAATACGTTTACGTCATATATCTCCACAAACAGTGCAACACAACACAATATAAACACCTAAGGAAATAGCTCTGATAATTTGTTCACCAAACACTAAATTTCCTTGTTAGATTTATATCTATGAAAATGAATCATTCAGAAAGTGGCAAAACATGTTCCCGGTTAAATCACGAACCGTTTCCGTATCCGGTTAGAAATGGCGTCAAAACGAAAATCAGAGAGTCAAGTACCGGCTGAGGAGAGCGAACAGCTCATTATTAGACCTCTGTTAGTTCTTAATGCCATGTCTATGTCTTAGGTTTGATGTAATATTGAAAGAATAACAAAAATATAAACGAAAGATCTCGATTTTATAGAACCCACATTGCGAGCTGACCATGTGTCTTTGTGATCTTCACAAACATCATGGATGGAGGACATGGGCGATACCTTGTGCATTGTTGTTTAGAATAACTGAACAAAACCCAAAGTGAACCCAAGAGAAAGACCTCTTTAATACCTTGACAGAGTTACGCTCGTGTCCGCCCCTTTTTACATAGAAATGCCCTATAGGGGAGTCCTTCACCAGTGTAATATTACCTCCAACACTGACATAAGTTCATTGATTGTTTAGGGTCAGGTATGCATATCAGGCTTGATTAATACCACAGTCGAACAAGATTTGTTTTGTAATTTGCTTAATTTGTACCCCACATTGAACTGTAGGTGATGTTGAAAAGACTTGTGTATAATATTTTACAAGTAGGACAAAATGTATTTGGGTTTCAAATATTTATCTGTTATTAAGTGTTTTGTGCCCAGGTCTTTTTCTTGGGACCATTTGATATCATTTCTACTAGGTCACTATTAAAAGTTTGACCTGTAATGGGCAAACCTTGTAATCTAGCAGAAACTGATTCTTCTTTGAGAAGAATTTAGATGTTGGATCAGTAAGGAAGGATGAGCAATTTCTCTATAACAGTGAGAGTGACGTTTTGGTGCTGGTTCTAAATGTTGCCAAGCAAGTCATCATCACTTGTCATTTTCATTGTGTTAATTTATTTATTTAAATAGGTTGTTCATCCCTACGTTGTTATCCTTCCCCAGAAGTTGTTGCATCCAAATCATCACTGGGAATAACTAGAAATAAGATCCAAACCAATATGCCATATATCGGGCCAGATTAACGACAAAGTTCTTGAGAACGCCGTGCACCTGGACTTTGACATATCACTATAGTGAGGAGATCCCATCACTGTACTTTTTTGTATTGTCTGGTACTGAAGAAGTACAGTAAATGTAATTCAGAATTACCTTTTCAGAGGGGCTGGTCAAGAGGTTGGGCGATCATGTCACATCATGGAGTTCAAAGGAAAAACTATAATGGTAAATAGAAACTTCTCTTTTAACTTCATAGTTGTTTGTACACAAATGCCTTATTTCATGAAGCTGGATTAGTACTACAACTGTCTTTACTCTCATGCACTAACATATTTCTAAGAGCATCGTAAAACTAAACTCACCTTACTCTCATGCACTAACATATTTCTAAGAGCATCATAAAACTAAACTCACCTTTACTCTCATGCACTAACATATTTCTAAGAGCATCGTAAAACTAAATTCACCATCACCTCATCCCCTAACCAAGTCATGCGAGTTGTTAACAATAGCATGTCACTAATACCAGTAAGACACAACCAGTGAAGATTGGGGTTAGAATTGATCTTAAGTAATGCTTGCTTGTCGTCAAAGGCAACTAACGGGATTGGGTGATCAGACTTAATTATTTACACACTGCCTCATGAATATTGCTGAGTTCAGTGTAAAACTAATTTCACTCATTCAGACACATACCATGGCTTGTGGAAAAGTTCTATCAGACAGACAGAGACAGACAGAGTGAGTCAGACAGACAGGTTTATTTTGCATATATGGACATGAGGCCTATAGTACAAAATGTCATGTTGGAATATATTTTTACAGAACGCATGGACATGATTTTGGTTACAAAAATTGCTAGATGGAGTATGATATTATTTTTAGTATTTAGATAATGTACAAATTTTTGTTTATTCAGGTTCATAAAATAGATACTTGGTATATATTGAGTTCTTTCTGCTACATATAAAGGACATTTTATCAGCACATGATACTCACCTTCTGGTATTTTTTTACAATCTTTTCGTTACACTCCACTACTGAAAATAGTTAAAGGTCACGTCAGGTAACCTTTGAGACTGACCAATCAAAACTCAGCTTACCAAATCGCACAAGTGGACATTCGCACATACCTTTTCAACTTTTACCTCAGAAAGGTTTGTACCTGAATGATTCTGAATGCGACTTTCCATACAATCACTACTGGGTAATGCTCATTGAGCATGCTACAACACTGTCAACAGTGAGTTAACAGTCGCTGAAAATGGCGTTTTTGTCAGTATTCAAGGATGTGAGCTTGTGGATGTTAGCTAATGGTAACCATGTCATCAAAAAGCCCTAAGCATATATACTGCAGGTCAAACGCCTGTGTTTTATGCAGGTTTTCATTTATTGAGGGATCAGTGTCAGTAACTAGTGAATTTTATAAGTTTAGCCAAACCCTAAACAGTAGACGTTGCCTGATTGGATAAGTTCATTTGGCCTTCTTGTGTGTTATTGGACAGTCATAGGTCGCTCAAAGGTTACCTGACACGACCTTCTACTAGGTTTTGTTAGACTGAGTAGTGGAGTGTAACGAAAAGTACTGAGACTTTAGTTTACTTGACTGGTATTTTAAGCGCCAATGAGAGTTGTTGTTTTGTTTCAGCTGGACTGTGGGATCCACCCTGGAATGAATGGCTATGCTTCACTGCCTTTTCTTGACATGGTGGATGTGGAGGAAATAGACCTGCTCCTTATCAGTCAGTAAGTGTCTTTGTTGTGCCTGAATTCATCTGGGCTACTTAGACAAGTTTTGGATTTTTTGCCTTTGCCTGACGCATGCTTATTATGCTCGTCTCCTTCTTCTGTCTGAAAACAGTGGAACACTTGGATCCCTTGAAGTTCCCTCACTTAAAATCAGTACTCGCCCCTAGAGCCTGTTCATTTGGCATAAACCAATCACATGACATGCCATGCTCTTCACTCACTCCTTATTTGCCCTATAGGACGGCACTGGGCACTGGGCACTGGGGGCACTGGGGTACTTATACAGCTCATATCCCTTTTGGCCTTATAATCAACTAAATTACAGCTGTATTCAGTCTTTGATCTGTATATTTACAAATTACATCATGTAACAGAAGTGACACCTTGGATTGCTGATGGTGTTGAATTAGTCTCACCTTCCAAGGAATCTGATGATGCACATACTTATAAGATGATTGATGATGATTTTGATACACTCACCATTTACCAAGGCACCTGATGTTGATGAAGATTACAAGCTACAACCCTTTTGATACAACAACCTGACGTTCGTTTTATGGACTTGAATGATCCAGAGCCATCAATGAAACACTGATCTCACTATACAAGGACTCAGGGGAACCTACCTAACTGCAACCTTCATCTATATGTTGTTACATCTTTCCATGGATGGGGTGCTCACCTTGACAACAAAATAGCTTCAGGGAAGTGGTTGAGACAAGATCTGTCTCTGTACATCATTCTCTTAGAGATGAAACCAGTGATCAACGCAATGCAACACTAGTCAAGCCCTCTCAAGCTCAGCTTTCACACAGACAACTCCACAGTAGTGTTCTATCTAAACAACAAGGTCACCAGCTCTATTATAACACATTTCAGCTGTACAGCATCATCGACAAGCTGCACATATTTGTGAAAGCATACCATATTCCAACAGCAAAGTATGTCATGGCAAGCATACTATCACGACCACTACGGCATTCTCCAACAGAACGGATGATAAATCCTGAAGCATTTCAGCTCATAATGCAGACTTTAGGATCCATGACAATAGACCTATTTGCAACCAAGTTCAACAAACGGTTACAGACATTTATGTCTCTAATACTAGATCCACAAGCCTGTACTCTCTCAGCATACAATGGGAGGGACTCAATTAGGAGATAAACATAATGTGTTGGAAAATCAGAGCTATTATAATTTCGTTATATACCTCTGATTTTCCAACACAATATGTTTATCTCCATTCTACCATAACTGTGTTATTCAGATTTTAAACAAATACTTAGTGTTGGAAAATCAGAGGTATACAACGTGATTATAAACCTCTGAATGACTTTAATTAATCAATCACAATGCAGTATTTACTGAAGTCATGGTAGAATGTGCATGCGTTTCTGCCTCCAGTACTACAGAAAATCAAGCATACAAGGTGACTACCACTGACACTGGTTGTGTCCTACTGGCCAGTGAGGATGTAGTTTCCTGAACACCTACAAGACATTGGAAATCCTGCCTTAAAACTACCAGAATGACTGAATCTGCTAATTCATCAACATACCAAGAAATCTGTCATCATTCCAGCTACACACATGGACCATATTCAGCTTATTTGAAGAAACAAGGATATTCATCCTCTAGTGGCTGACTACTAGTGTCTTTTGTAAAACAAGACATTTATAAGACTCTACGTTACCGACTTACTTAGCGGCGCTATCTCTATGAAAACTGGCATAAAGTTGCCTAAAGTACCAGAACTACGAGCATTAATATGCTCATTCAAGTTGGAAGACCAACAAAAGAATTTTCAAGGCTCCCACATGGGATCTCAATGTAGTACTACAACATCTCACAAGTGCTGCTTCTTAGCCACTAGATTAGACATCCATAGACGTGCTATCGCAGAAAACATTATTTGGTTGCCGGTTGTCCGGTTGTCCGGATGTCAAAAACACATTTGCTGGACTATCTCTAGAAACGGCGCATCGTGACAGTGCACACCTTGGACTCATATGGGATTTTATTGCAAAGAATCTGCTGTCTGAACAGCCTGACAGACAAAGTCACACCCCAGTACTGTTACAATACTCGGTCCAAGTGACATGCAAGATTATCCTTGTGTCATATCAGAGCATTGAAAGTCTACCTGCAGGACAAAGAGAAAGAAATTCAAGTGCCTGTTTATTCCATTATCAACTGAGATGCCTATGAAAGTATCGGTCTGGATGAGAATCGTTATATTCCAAGCATATAAAGCAGCAGGCCTTGCGCCACCACCAGCCTCAATCCACAAGAGCCCTAGCATCCAGTCTTGCTCTACATGGAAACTGCTCGATAATAATTATGGAGGGCTGCTTTTGGAAATCCAGTAAAGTGTTTGCCAACCACTACCTCAGAGATATCACTACCAAAGACGTCGCTAGCATTCACTAATTCAGTCCACTGGTCGTAGCACAACAACTAATGGTTCCTCAAAGGAGCTGAGAAAAATCTCACCCTTTTTTATCATGTGACTTACTGATGCCAAACACCCTGCGGAGTAAAATGGCTGAGAGTCCATGTGCATGTCTCAGAACAGACTAGCATGAGTGATTGTATCGCTGTACTTGTATGCTATACTTGTACCTGAAGAAGGAATTGCATCTATACTTGACGGATGCATCAAATGATGAAGTTGCTATATGATAACTAGTAGGACACAAGTATATCTAAAACCAAACAAAGATTTCACAAGACACTTTCACAAGTTTGTCAATAAGCAAGAGTCAGGATAAGGAAAAACATGTAATTTTCTTATTAAAATTGATATTTTATCCTTATCCTGACTCATGAGGTCAACCCTCCCATCCTCCCCTCTTATGACATTCAGGATTTCTGTTTGATTCGGAGAGAGTGACAAGCATCTCCGGTCATATGCCCAATATGCGTGCCAATGCACAGGCTGAAAGGAGGCTACTCACGCGTGTCTTTATATTATGTCCTCTTCAATGAAGAGAACTTCAAAGGATTTAAGTGTTCCACTATGTTCGGATAGAGGAAGGAGACAAGCATAGTAAGCATGAGTCAGGATAAGTATAAATATCAATTTTAATCAGAAAATTACGTTTTTGTAAATATTATATTGAAAACTAGGGTTACAACTATCATAGGCTTTAAAATGGACATTTTAATGCTTATATGTACCCCAAGAAAGACTTTATTCAAAGAAGTCATAACCTCTACAGGTTTGTATAGATTTAACTTGAGTTCCTGTGATGTTCATTGAACATCTGTTGATTTCCAGCTTCCACTTGGACCACTGTGGAGCTTTACCATACTTCCTGGAGAAGACAGGGTTCAAAGGTCGATGCTTCATGACACATGCCTCGAAAGCCATATACCGATGGCTGCTATCAGATTATGTGAAAGTCAGGTATGTGGTTTTCCGTAATTAGTGAAAGAGAAAAATTATCTCAGATTGTTAGATTGGTTAAACATCTTAAGGCCATTGATGACTTGTTTCTGGCTGACAAAAAATTATAATTATAAATATCATCCATAGGGAATCTGCACTCAGCAATATTCCAGCTACATGACAGCGATCTGTATGGAATCAACCCTGGACCAGACAGTCCAGTGATCAACAGCACGAACATCGATCTATGTAATTGGGATATGATAACATGTGTTGACCAAGTCAGCAAGCCTGATCAGTCGATCCCGTTAGTGGCCTTTTATCACAAGCATCGGTTGCTTAAGATTCATTCTATCCTGGATCTTCACTGGTTGAAAATCATTCATGATTACTGAAGTGAAAATTGTGTCTTATTGTGTGATATCTGTTACAAAAAAATAGTTTTATGTTACACACACAACACAAAGTTGCATCTTTCTGTATTTTGTTGCTGCTTCTAAATTATGTTCAGAATGCTGATTTGTTGGTAAACCTGCATAAATGAGTTTCCAGTCACCAGTGACATAAAATATTTTATATTTCTTTTAGCTCTGTTTTTGATCAAAGTTACTGCTTCAATATTTATCAATAATCATGATCTGTGTCATTAGCCAGTGTAATAAAAGCTACATGTTTGTGTTTGAAATAGAGTTTCTTTTGTTTTTTTCTTGAATTGTTAAAACTGTTAAGTGATATATGAAGGTGAACAATGTTTTGAAATCATTTTATAATGCTGTAATTAAAAAAATGGCGATTGTAGAATTTCCTTCTAATAATTAAATTTTCAAATCACCAGCAACATTGCAACAGAGGCGCAGCTTTACTCAGAGAAAGACATCGAAAATTCCATGGACAAAATTGAAACTGTCAACTTCCATCAGGTACAATATGTCTTTGTTCTCAGAAGGGTGAGTGAGGAATTGAGTGAGGGAGTGAGAATGGCTTGTGTTGCTTATAGCAATGGCACAGCAATATCATCATCATGGAGGGCACCAGAAATGGTATTCACACATGTACCCATGAGGGGAATCAAACCTGGCTTTTTGGCGTGACAAGCAAACACTTTACTCACAAAGCCACCCCTGTGTCCTGTTGTCATAAGGGAGTCATTTAGTTGGATAGCCATTGGAGAAATTTGATCTGAATGTATTAGCATGCCACTGTCACTATTATGGGTGGTGACTTGCTATACACAGTTGCGTCCCTTGGCCACCCAGGAAACCTATGATAGTGGTTTCAACGTTTGGGTTTCGCAGTTTATGAGCATCAGATCAAGGCATGTGGGTTTCACAAATGTGTTAAATCAAATGTCTAGAGATCTGCCCAACCGAAGAATTAAATCTCAACCATGCATTCCTGCAACTGCACCAATCGTAATAGTATGACTTTGTTCATGGCAGCTGCTTGTGACACACATACAACCTTCACATGACTTACAGGAACCAACTCTGCCCTGAACATTTCTGGTCATGATAATGGATTGCCTCAAATAAAGTCAAATCACAGCACAACCGTTTAAAATTTGTAAAGTCAAATAAAGACTCTAGTAAAGCCAAGTAAGCGTTTTGATTTGTTAAATACAGGTTACAACATTGTCAATAAGGACACATAGTTTTAAGTGGCAATTTTAGAAATTGTTGTCTGAAATAATGGTCAGTGTAAATATAGTGTAAATTTTAGTTTCAAACTATAAACACACATGAACTTTCATCTTGTATCAATTATCTTTATCATGTTTATACCCCCACATCACAACACCTGTATAACTTGTGGCTTTCATCCCATGATATTCAGGAGTTCAGTTTGTATTAGCCTTAGATGAAACGTATTCTTTGAACCTCAAATAAATAACATGGTTGTGCTGTAAGGTTAAGGTTACAATTTCTTGCATCTGATTTATTGAGTTTTGTTGATTTTCAGGAAACTGAAGTGAATGGCGTGAAGTTCTGGTGCTACACAGCTGGACATGTGTTGGGGGCGGCCATGTTTATGATAGAGATTGCTGGAGTCAAGGTCAGTCTATTCTGAGCCTATTATTTAGAAATTATGCTATACTCATGGTCATTACTTATGGTTATAATAGAGTGTTTGTCAGTTTATTCATAGCTTTTAATGAGGTTTTAGTGGGGCAAATGTTTTGGCACAGTTATGAATAAAGTTTTAGTATAACTCTTTGAAGTCAAATGATCCTTCCTTTCTGTGAGAATTTTCTGTTAACATGCCCTGGTGAGCATGTTGCCAGCCCTGTGAAAATCAGGGTTGCAATTTGTCTTCAGCATCCCATGCTTGCCTTGTTTTAAGATTTCATTTAGGTTTGGACTTAACAACACATGCTTGTTGCAAGAGGTAACCAACATAATCTGGTGGTCAGACTAGGTGATTTAACGGGTGCAGTTCATTAATGCAATATTGCTGTTGCATGATGTTGCTAACTGTCAGTGTTGCTGTTGTGTTGCTGTTGGTAACTGCCACTGAAGTATTACTGTTGCAATGGTTTTGCAAACTGTCAGTGTAGTTTTGCTGTTGCTAGTTGTCAATGTGGTATTGCTGTTGCAGTGCTGTTGCGATCTGTCAGTGTACTGTTTCTGTTGCAGCGCTGTTGCTGTTTGTCAATGTAGTGTCACTGTTACTGTCAATGTAGTGTTTCTGTTACTGTCAATTTAGTGTTGCTGTTACTGTCAGTGTAGTGTTGCTGTTACTGTCAGTGTAGTGTTGCTGTTACTGTCAGTGTAGTGTTGCTGTTACTGTCAATTTAGGGTCTATTTTACTGTCAATTTAGTGTTGCTGTTACTGTCAATTTAGTGTTGCTCTTACTGTCAATATGGTGTTGCTGTTACTGTCATTGTAGTGTTGCTCTTACTGTCAATGTAGTGTTGCTCTTACTGTCAATGTAGTGTTGCTCTTACTGTCAATTTAGGGTCTGTTTTACTGTCAGTGTAGTGTTGCTGTTACTGTCATTGTAGTGTTGCTGTTACTGTCAGCATAGGGTTACTTTCACCAACTGTCATGTAGTGTTACTAACCGTCAAGTCACTATTGACAGGTGCTGTACACTGGAGACTATTCACGGCAGGAAGACAGACATTTAATGGCAGCTGAGATCCCCAATGTGCGACCAGACATCGTCATCATCGTGAGTTAATTCCTGATACCCCCTCATCTCCATCTGGGAACATTTTCTGTACCACTCGTACCAAATAGCAATCTCTTCAAGAACATTGCTTGAATGAGTGGTTTGTCTTTTTAGAGTTTGTTTTAATGTTTTGTTTGTTTCACAGTTGTTGGCAAACTCTCCTCTTAGCTGTACAACAAGCTCTGTCCCAGTATCACCCCTGCCACCTGTGTAGATTTTGCCATCACATAAATCATTAAAGGGCAAGTGTACACAAAAATTAACCTTTTTGTTTACGCTTTTTCATCATAAAAAGTGTTTGGTCATGTAGTTTAATGGCCAAAACAGTACATATATCAGGAGTTCTTAATTTATGTTTTGCGTTATATTGATTCAAATGTTCCACATTAACCGTGAATTCTATGTCCATCAAAAACACACCATGGCTTACGTCACTTGGAAATGATGTCATTGGTGCCCAATAAATAAGTGACCTGTGTGCATGTCGCTATCAGATGAGTACTAGGCAACAACTGTCTTCAAAATACACAACACATGGGAAATCACACATAATACCTCCACCTTATCACCTCCGTCATAAAAATTTTGAAAATCACCTCTAACCTAAAGTTCAGACATACATAAATATGTATATTTTATGTCTTTGGCACTGCCATTCCTGTGAATTGAGAAAATGTTTACTTGCCTAACTTTGGGTCTGAGGAATTGATGTCTCAATCAGATTGGTTCGAGGTTTCTCAAAGGACACTTCTTCCCTCTTATGTTTTCATTATAAAAATTACTTGTAACAAAAATTTGAATTTCAAACAAACAAAATATAAATTAATGGAATGTGTTTTTGGCATCATGGAGAGTCATTACTGGTTTGTATTCATGAGTGTGGGAATGTTTCAAGTTAACGCCACACATACCTAACTCTGTGGGGAGTTGTGACTGATGTGTGTGTTTGACGGTGTAGAGAGCTCTGCAAACAAGATGTCACTGTGAGGAGCTTGTACAACTTTCTCTACATTATGTTCCAGGAGTCGACATACGGAACACACATCCATGAGAAGCGGGAAGATAGAGAGTTGAGATTTACCAGTCTTGTCCACGATATTGTCAATCGAGGAGGTCGCTGCCTCGTGCCTGTCTTCGCCCTTGGCCGAGCTCAGGAACTACTTCTCATTTTAGGTTAGAGTTTATACATTCCTGACTTTTTATATATTTCTTCCCACTTATTGCTTTAAGGAAGTTGCAATCAGAATAAATGTTATCTGGGACATAGAAACGAGTTCCTTCCGTCCGTCTGTGCTTCTGTCATACTTTGTCCGAACCATATCTTCAGCTCTGCCATATGCACACCAAAACATTGACATACTGTAATCATAGGTAGTAGACATATTAATGAAGATGATTTTGCTGTTGCAGGGGATTTTGATGACTTTGTCTTCTTGTTTTAAACTCTTAGTTTGAAAGAACAAAAATTTTGTTTAGATGAATACTGGAGTCAGCATCCTGAGCTTCATGACATCCCTATCTACTATGCGTCATCGCTTGCCAAGAAGTGCATGAGTGTCTACCAGACATACATCAATGCCATGAATGACAAGATCAGACGTCAGATCACCATCAGCAACCCCTTCATCTTCAAACACATCATCAACCTCAAGGTGTGACTCGAATGGGTATTCAGTGGCCACAGTGGTTGCTAACATGTAGACGATAATGTAGACAGGATTACCAGCAGGAATGCCAGTTCAATATGGGGTGTGGGGCTGTGTGTTTTAATTCCTACCAGAATTAAGTTGTTTCATCCTGCATTGGGATATTGGTGGGGCGGCCTTGTGGTTAAAGCGTTGTCACACCAAAGCGCTTGTCACACCAAAGACCAGGGTTGGAATCCTTAGGTCGTTACTGTGTTTGAAGCCCATTGGGGGATTGCTAAGAGCGGCTTAAAACCATAGTTCGTCACTCATCGTGCATAGTGAAAAAAAGACAAGGGTGTATTTTAGGATTCCATATATACATGACACTTGATATGTTAGTGCAGATGTTTTGAGAAGAATTTAGTGTTTAATGGTCACGGACCTAATGGTTTCGGACCTGCCAATTTGTCTGTATGCTTTCCCCTAAATGTGAGGTGCACTGTAAACAAACCTTTACAGTTGCAACCACTATCTGTGTTGACCATCGCAGACTCGGTTGTAATATGTGAGAATGCGGAGGGAGCAAAGGGAGGTAGTAAAATTATACATACATCCAGGGTACAGTGGAGATTTATTGGAACTTATGCCTTGGAGCTACCAAGGATGTGTATGTTCACTCTAAATATTCCCAATCATTTACTTCCAAATGTGTAAATAGTCAGTATCTTCAATACTACATCCAGATTGGATTGACTGGGATGCAGTTAGAGAAAATTTGTGTTACACAAGCTTTCAAAGAAGTCTTGGATATCAAAATTTGTTTAGATGAGGAATTGAAAAAACACATGACTTGAAAGTACTTTCAGTAAGACACAGACATCTGTCCATTTTGTCACTATCTAAGTGTTCAAAATACAAAATACTTGTGAAAGTTCATGGAGGAATGTAACAATGCTTCATTATACCAAGTAATTTTAAAATCTTGCAAGCATTGTCAGCTGTGTTCTGTTTCAGAGCATGGAGCAGTTTGAAGACATTGGTCCGTCAGTGGTGCTAGCTAGTCCTGGCATGATGCAGAGTGGCTTGTCAAGGGAGCTGTTTGAGAACTGGTGCACAGATAAGCGTAATGGCTGTATCATTGCTGGCTATTGTGTAGAGGGCACTCTAGCAAAGGTCAGTTTGTTTGCTCAGCTGGGCTTCGTGGGGTGGGGCAGGGCAGGGCGTTCAGTGCCACACTCAATATCATTCCACATAACAGTTGTTAGTAACAAAAATGAGGCTGTATCTGAACTTCTTTATTTTGTATTAGTGACGGTTTGACATAGATGCTATTGTTGTTTTCAAGCAAGTGGTACATGGGAAGTATTCTGGGGGTGATATATACATACATGAGGTGAAGCAAATGGTACATGGGAATGCCTGTCAAAGAAGTCACATCTCTGATTATATAGCGAACCATATGACACGTTCCTAAAAAGACCATTATGCTCAAGCCAGGTTGATAAGATCGGAAATCCCCACTGATAGTTTCTTGACAATGTTTCAGCACATACTATCTGAGCCAGATGAGATAGTGACGATGACGGGGCAGAAGCTGCCCCTGAAGTGTTCTGTGGACTACATATCTTTCTCCGCCCACGCAGACTACCAGCAGACCAGCGAGTTCCTCCGAGCTCTCAAACCTCCACATGTTGTAAGTGTTGCACAACCTCTGCCGAGTCCTGCTTTTATCTTTTACGGGTTGAGTGGACAATTTTACCTGTATGTTATTATCTGTTCCCACTTTGGCAAGAATATTTAAGAGTAAGTGAGTGAGTTTAGTTTTACGCCGCATTCAGCAATATTCCAGCCATATAGCGGCGGTCTGTAAATAATCGAGTCTGGACCAGACAGTCCAGTGATCAACAACATGAGCATCGATCTTCGCAATTGGGAACTGATGACATGTGTCAACCAAGTCAGCGAGTTTGACCACCCGATCCCATAAGTCGCCTCTTATGACAAACATAGTCGCCTTTTATGGCAAGCTTGGGTTGATGAAGGCCTATTCTACCCCGGGACCTTCACAGGTTTTTAAGAGTTAGTACCTCATAAAGCATTTAAATCAGCAAACATGCTACGTTGGGTTTCTTTGTCCTTTGAAACATTTGCCTACATCTGCAGAAGACAAAGGTTCAGATTAAGTGTTCTTGCATTGTGTGAGGGGTGGTGAGGTAGCCAGTGGTTAAATTGTTCTCTCATCAGGCCCAAGACCCAGGTTAGGTTTCTCAAATGGGTCAAGCCCATTTCTGGTGTCCCCTGCCATGATATTACTGGAATATTGCAAAAAGGGAGCATAAAACTAAACTCACTCACTTGTGTGAAGTCTATTCAGTGTTCCCAGTGTCATAATTCTGGGTAAGGATAGCTGAGATATTGCCGATGTGGCGTTAAATATTATCTCACTAACTCAAAATTCTGGACTATTACCAAGAATTTTGAAAAAGCATTATCATCCCCTGATGAAAACCTGAGGAAACCTGGACGCTTTGTCCCAGGTGCTGGTGCATGGTGAAGCCAACGAGATGAGTCGTCTGAAGGGTGCACTACAGCGGGAGTACGAGGACAGCACTGACTACAAGATGGAGGTCCACAACCCTCGCAACACTGTCGCCGTAGAGTTGCACTTCCGTGGAGAGAAACTAGCAAAGGTCAGACCGTGAAACTGCATGGTGTGTCATAATTACTGCAGTCACATGGGATTCTGGGTTAGAGTGGATACCTGTCAATGAGTTGTAAGACATATATACATACTGATATAAACAAGGGCCTAGATTTTCAAATCTTTGCTCTGAGATGGTCGTAAGTGCCATACATTAATGATGACTTATGACTATATTAGAGCTGAGAGAGCTTGTAAAATTTAGAACCTAGTGTCTTTGTTGGTAATGTCTGTGTCACTGTAACCTGAAGCAGTGGATTGTTGCTTAAAATATAATTCTCTGGAATGCCCAATTTGAATATTTTACGACCTCTGTCAACAAATTGAATGTTCCTGTTATGATTCTAAACAAGAAACCATCATAATCATGGATAAACTTCGCCAAGGATTACAGGTCCCAATAGTGAGAGTAGCAGCAATATCCCCAAACGCCTTAGTTCAACACGAACAAAACTGATTCTGCTTTTTGGATGACGAGGACTATTTTACCTGTCTGTTACCATCTGTTCCCAGTATCCAAAAGTCATTGATAGAAATAAGGGATAACTAGCCCCAATAGTGAACACCAGCAATACCGAAATCCCTTGATTTACCTTTACTATGATCCAAAGTGGTCTGGGATATGGAGCTTTTGCTTCCCCTCAATTCTTTTTCAGAAGAAGTCCTCCTTGGGGTACATATATAGCATTAAAATGTCCATTTAAAAATGCCTACGACAGTTGTAACAATATTGAATAAATATTTTACAAAACAAAAAACTCGTTTTTGTCTTGTGAGACCACCCCTACAGGGCCCCCACACGGGCCCCTTAACAGCCAAGAGCAGGTAACTCTCGCCGTGTACCTCATACCTCACTTTTCATGCTGTCGTCATTGAGGACAGTCGTCCATCAGCAAGCTCTCATATTTAGAGAACCTACGAATTGAAGAGAAATGAGTGAGAAAGCTACGAAAACCGTATGTATGGTTCCTTTTTAACGCACGGGCGGTATTAGGAATGCATATTTCACTCTTTTTCATTCATGAAATGTTGTAACTTTCCGTGGCTACCGTGGTCTTCAGCCATGTGGCTGACAAGATGGCGGGCGGCACGTACCTGGTGGTTATTTCTTCTGCCTATTCTTTTAGGTGGTTTTAAATACAAACCGGATATTTGTATGGTTTTCTACCTTTCTTTTCCATGGTAAAGAAATCCTTATATGCTATTGTATGTTTTCATAAATAGCTTTCTTATTATTTAACGGTTAAATATCGCCAGTGCGTATTATTGTTTCTGTTAAATACTCATGTGTTTGTTGGATTAACGGGCCTTGCTATTAATCATAGCACGGTTCGGTTTTTTCCAGTTCAAGGGGTGTGCTACTTGTAACGCAAAACTCCCCCCGAGGGATAAGCATATTCTGTGCCTGCGTTGCTTGGCGGAGGAAGCTCACGACGAGCAAGGATGCACCGTATGTCAGGACTTTTCCCCCAGGGCTCAAAAATCCCGTCATGCAGACTTGATCTTTTATAGATCTTTGATCCAGGCGGGGGGGGATATTTGGGCTCAGGAGCCGCCTTCAAAAAAGATATTAAGAAGGCGTCTTCGGCTTTAGTCTCGGGGGGATACGGCAAAACCAGCGAAGGGTACTTCGGCTCCACCTCCAGCGGTGGCTTCTACCTCCGCAGCACCTCCCACTGAACCCTCGCAACCGTTAACATTTGATTTACTTTCGTCTTTGTTACAGCAGCAAATGGCGTCGGTGCATACCCTGATTTCGGACGCGATGTCCGGTCTCCGTCAGGAGATCGGCGTTCGTCCGGAGTCGGGTGTGTATCCGGCTTCGGCTTCCATGGGACTCCCCAGCCACGCCTCTGGCGCCGGTGTGGGGACTTCCATTAGGGGTGCGCAGGAACCGACTTTAGAGTCGGTTGCCAGCCACTCCGAGGTTGCCAGTGTTGGTCATGGGACCATACCTATGTTGGGAGCGTTGCCGGCGATCCGCCACCCAGACTCAGTCTCGGGCGTCGGGTCTATGGCGTCGGGCCGCTCGGCTCTGCTCGGGCCTCTCTCTCTTTCGGATGTTCCCTCGACCGATCCCCCGGAGCTATCCTTAGATGACAGATCTGAGGTGTCACTCATGGGGGATCGCGCCGAGGAGATAATGGAGGAGGGGGAGGACTGGGGTGGGCCGAGTGAGTTTTCGTTTTCGCTCGGCGCCTCGCTGAGGCAGGTACGGGAGCGTATCGCTTCTGTCCTGCCACAGGTCGTGGTTGCTTCGGCGACACCTGACCCCGAGGAATTCCGACTGCCGGGTGAGGCTTTTGCCCCAGCCAAGGTGGTGGATTCTCGGTTGCGCATCCTCCCTTCTATATTGTCAGAGGTGATTAACCCTCTTTTAACGGGAGCGCGGTCACGCTTCGATTCGCCGGAGCTAGACCGACGTTACCTTATGGGTGATCTTGACTTGTATAACCCTCCAGTGGTCGACGACTGTATCTATGCATCGGTCGCCCTGGGGGGTTCCTCTGGCAGCTCCTTAGCTTCGGCTAAGCAAGGACGCCGCCTGCCTCCGTTCACCTCTAACGTTACTGCCCTCAAATCGGCTTATAGGTCGTTTGAGGAGCAGTACCGAAATGCAGCTCAATGCCTTAAAGTCACAATACACGCCGCATATACTTCGGTATTGCAGCGTCAGCTTGTTGACGGCGGCGATGTTGAGGAGGAGTGTGTTTCCCCTACGCTCGCTCAACAGCTTACGGAGGTGCAGTCACATCTGGCGCGGGACTCGATCAGGTCCTCGGCGTGTCAGATGATGTCTGCAGTTATGGGCCTCCGTAGACTGTGGCTGTCCGTGGCACGGTATTCGCCGGCCACTCAACAAGCGCTACTTTCACTGCCATTCCGGATGGGATCTACTCTCTTCTCGGGAGCGGCATCAGTAGTCCGGGAGGCCACGGAGGCTGTGTCTACATTCAAAGAGTCTAAACCCTTGTTAGAACAGCCTCACACTTCTCGTGTGCGTCCCCTGGTGCTTTCCTCCGCTTATCCTTCGGCTCCGGCCAAGGACTCTGCTAAGTGGGCACAGCCCTTGCAGGCGCGGAAGGGTAAGGGTAGGGGCAAGGGCAAGGCTGCGGCGCCCCAGCATCCTTTTCCGAGGAAAGGGAAGTCGGCCCCGGCTTCCCAGTAAGTCATCCTCCGGAGCCCTTGCAAGTGAACCCGAATCAAGCAGTCGGAGCACTGCCAACGTCGGGCATTCATTGCCTTCTGCCAAACCTTCCTGTGGGTGGCCGCCTTTCCCACTTCCTGTCGGATTGGGAAAAGGTAACCTCCAACCCCTGGGTCCTATCCACACTCAGGGACGGCCACTTACCACTATGGAAGAGAGACCCACCTCCCTTTTCCGGAATTCGGCGCACTCCTGTGCCGGTAGTTCCGGAGAAAGCCGAGGTTCTCCGCGCCGAGGTTCAGTCTTTACTGGACAAGGCGGCCATCGAGGTGGTTCCAGGGGGCCAGGAACAAGAGGGATTTTACTCCACTTATTTCCTGGTCACCAAAAAGGACGGAGGGTTCAGACCGATTCTCAATCTCAAACGGCTGAACACTATGCTGCAGGTACCGTCATTCAAGATGGAGACACTACGGTCAGTGATCTCATCTGTAGAAAGAGGCGACTGGCTTACGTCCATCGACCTCAAGGATGCGTACCTGCATGTTCCGATGCATCCCGAGTTCAGGAAGTACCTGCGGTTCTCCTTCGACGGGGTATGCTATCAGTTTCGGGTGCTTCCCTTCGGCATCGCTACGGCTCCGAGGGTATTCACCAAGCTTATGTTAATCCCAGCGCAAGTGGCCAGGTCACAGGGCAGGTGTTGTCACCCGTACCTGGACGATTGGCTTATACGGGCACTTGCCGCTCACTTGAGTCGAGACGCAACATTCGCCATAATGTGTATTCTCACCAGGTTGGGCTGGATTATCAATCTCAAGAAGTCAGACCTAGTTCCTACACAGGATCTGATCTTCTTAGGCGCACGGTTCGACACAGCGAGAGGCATAGTCTCCCTGTCGCCGGATCGGATCTCCAAAGTTCAGAGAGTTGTTATGCAATTCCTCGAGTCCCCCTCGGCTTCGGCTTGGGTTTGGCTCCAGTTGCTAGGCAACATGGCAGCGACGGTGGACGTTGTTTGGAGGGCGCGGTTGAGGATGCGACCCATTCAGTACGCCTTGGCGCGAATGTGGTCCCACGGCAGGAGTTACGAGATGATTCTCCTCACTCCGGAGTGGCTCCTTCCTCATTTACGGTGGTGGACAGTGGTAGGGAATCTATCCAGGGGGTTACCCCTGGACGCTCCCTCACCAACCCTTTCAATTCAGACGGACGCTTCCCTCACAGGGTGGGGTGGCGTGCTGGGCGCCCATTCAGTTTCGGGCCTATGGTTACGGCACGAAACGCGCCTGCACATCAATGTGCTCGAATTGAGAGCTGTCCGGCTAGTGTTCCAACACTTTCGGGAGACGGTTCAAGGCTGTGTGGTACGTCTAGAGATGGACAACCAGACGGCAATGACCTATATCCTGAAACAGGGCGGTACGGTTTCTCCGTCCCTCCTAGAGGAGGCGTGGCACTTTCTACAGTGGTGCGACCGGTTCAATGTACGGGTGCGTCCCGTGTATCTCCCCGGGGTGGACAATGTTCGAGCAGACGCGCTCTCTCGACGTGTCCTAGCTCCTCACGAGTGGATGTTGCATCGGGAGATATTCGGGATTATCTCCCGGTTGTTCGGATCGTTCCAGGTGGATCTGTTTGCCTCTAGGGGGGACGAACCAGATTCCGGTGTTTTGTTCTCGGATACCGGATCCGAGAGCCATCGCTCAGGACGCTTTCCAGCTCGATTGGACGGACAGGGTATTGTGGGCGTTCCCACCTCTGCCGCTGATTCCCAGGGTCCTCTCGCAGCTTGCCACCCAACCAGCTCGACTGTTAGTGCTTCTTGCTCCTCTTTGGTCGTCTCAAAGCTGGTTTCCGGTAATGATGAGGTTTCTGGCATTGCCTCTTGTCCTTTTACCCTTTCGACCGGACTTACTATCCCAGAACGGAGCGCAGCACCCGAATCCCAGGATTCAGTGGGTGGCCTGGCCACTGTCAGGAATCGCCTCCAAGCGAGCGGAATTTCTGCACCAGTTGCAGACACAATTCTGGCTTCGCGGAGGGATTCGACAAACGTTCAATATGAGGATAGATGGGCCTGTTATGCGCGCTGGTGTGTCAACAGGGGGATTCTTGATCCCTTTTCTTCAACTCTAGTTGAAGTACTGGAATTTTTGCAGTCCCGGTTAGAGTCAGGCCTAGCCGCCTCTACTATCCGGGGCTATTCCACGGCCATTTCGGCATTCCATATTCCTGTTGACGGTGCTCTCTTGGGGCAGCACCCTCTTGTTCAGCGTTTTTTAGCGGGTGTGGATAGGATCCGTCCGACTGTACGGCGGATTAGTCCCCCGTGGGACTTGTCAGTCGTTCTTGACTGGTTGTCCGGTCCTCTTTTTCACGAGCTATCGTCTGTTTCTCTCCAGCTGTTAACGTGGAAGGCTGCCTTTCTTGTGGCGGTAACGTCTGGCAGGCGGGTAGGTGACATTCATGCAATGTCAGCGGATCCTGCTTTGACCGTCTTTCACAAAGACAGGGTCAGTATTAGACTGCCGGATTCTTACCGTCCTAAGATCGCAGGCGCTTTTCATGTTACAGCGCCTATCGAGCTCCCTAAGCTCATGCAGCCTCCCTCGCCCGGTACCTCTCTTCGACGTGCTCACGTCTTAGATGTCCGTAAGACCCTTAGGGCTTATATCAAACGAACTGCTGATATCCGAAAAGATAACCAGTTGTTTTGTTGTTATGGCGGGGGAAGAGCTGGTCTGCCGGCGAACAAGCAAACCATATCTAGGTGGCTTGTCTCTGCCATTTGTATGGCATATACTCATAAAGGGTTACCTATCCCTAATGGGTTAAAGGCTCATTCTGTTAGGGCAGTGGCTACGTCACAGGCTTATGCCGCGGCTCTGCCCATTGAGGAGATCTGCTCTGCGGCTATTTGGAGCCGACCGAGCACGTTTATCCGTCACTACCAACTGGACAAACATTCACGGGAACGTGCTCGGTTTGGCCATACAGTTCTCACCAGTGGGCAGAGTCGTGATTCCCATAGCTGAATGGGCGTCTGAGATCTCGACTTTGTTTATCATTTGAAATGTTCCTGGTGGTGGGTTTTCACGAAACATTTCTTGTTATATTGGTGACGGATATCCCCTGGTGGTGGTGTTTTTATATATATATATATATATATATATATATATATATATATATAAAATTAAAAAAAATAAAAAACACAAAGAGAAACTACCTCTAGACGGTTTTTTCACTATTAGCGTCGACATACGCTCATATTTACCCTTGCACTGTTATTCCCGGCACTACTTCGCTGGTTTGGGGGAATATTTACAGTGAATGGCATGAGGTGTGGTCATATGTCCATCACCTTTGCTGGGTTATTGTCGATTGGCTCTTTCGGCCCTATGTTGCCACGCCCCCGCCTGATTGACATCAGCGGCTTGGTGATTGGGTAAGTGTATTTCTCTATCTCTCGCAGCTTCGGCAGTGTATGAGAGTGTGTGTAGGGTACACATCAGCAGACAGAATGCCGCTCCCGACTCACGTTCGTTGGGAGTCTGTCTTATGCTATATATGTACCCCAAGGAGGACTTCTTCTGAAAAAGAATTATACAAACCTGTAGAGGTTATGAATTCTTTGAAGAATGTCCTCCTTGGGGTACGGCCACCCACCTCCCCACATTCTGTCTGACAATCTCAGCATGAAAAGTGAGGTATGAGGTACACGGCGAGAGTTACCTGCTCTTGGCTGTTAAGGGGCCCGGGTGGGGGCCCTGTAGGGGTGGTCTCACAAGACAAAAACGAGTTTTTTGTTTTGTAAAATATTTATTCAATATTGTTACAACTGTCGTAGGCATTTTTAAATGGACATTTTAATGCTATATATGTACCCCAAGGAGGACATTCTTCAAAGAATTCATAACCTCTACAGGTTTGTATAAATTTAAAGTAGAGGAGATACTTGTGTGAAAATGGCAGTCATTGAGTGTTTTGGCCATTTTATATATCCTATCACAAAGTATCAGTTTTATATAGAAGGAAGGCTGAATGTTCGTCATACAAGAATTGTTATGCTGAAAACCTCAAGAGCCATGGCAGGATGAACTGGAATTGATTGCCCAAGGGATGTAACTCTGTACTTTAAAATTCTGAAGTCTCAGACAAATGGTCCACCCATCCACTGACAACAGGCTTACAATCAAAGATCAAGCTCTTAGATACTTGTGCACAGCATATTATGAGTTGTGACTGAATAAACGGAACTGTTACTGAAAAACTTGAAATGAAAGCAGTAAGTGTGTGTTCTGAGTTGTGCCCAGCCGGAGTGGTGTCAGGATTTGCTGTTAGTTGTGGATGGTGTAATGTTATCATGTATTATGCAGGTTGTGGGGAGTCTGGCAGCAGAGAAAGCTAAACAAGGAACCAAAGTGTCTGGAATCCTGGTCAAGAGGAACTTTAACTACCATATAGTGGCTCCTGGAGATCTGCCAAGTAAGCTAAACTGTCGAGCATTACCCCTACTGTTTGCCTGATTGCTGTATAGTTGGAATGTTCGGCCTAGAATTAAGCAACGAAACAAAATACAGTAAACAGAATATCATTCCTGTGAAACAAAAGAGTTCCAGCAATTCTTTCGAAATGGGAGGGTGCTCGTGTGCGTGTTTTTACGTCCTCCTTTGAGGAAGGGAACTTCAAGGGATTTCAAGTGTTCCACTACCTTTCGAGTAGAAGAGGGAGACAAGCAATTAGGCATGAGTCAGCATAAGAACAAAATATCAATTTTATTCAGAAAGTTACATTTTCATTTATTTTGTACTTGTGTTTGGTTTCATTTACTTAAGAGGTGTTGAATAAACATGCCTCCAAAAGTAAGATCACAGCATGTTTGCGAATTAAGTTTTCCTCGTGCTCCATGTTTTTGTCAGTTAATTAAGACTAACTTGCAGGTTATATGTTAGAAACCTTTGCTTACTTTGCATTCATTAATTTCAAATGTAGGTGATTGCTACAGGTGATCACAGCTGTTAATTTAGAAAGTTTCCCTGTTGTCAAGTCATGTCATGTTGTGCCATGTCCAGTGTGGGATGGGTGATGAGGAAGGCGGATGATGAGGAAGCCATGTGCTCAAAGCTTTCAGGTATAGGGATGAGAATTTCCCTTGGGTCCTCCTAAGTTTTCACAGATTTTATTATATCGAAGCTATCTACAGTATTATGTGGCATTATGTGCACATAAAGGGCCGTGGGGTAGTCTAGTGGTCAAAGTGTTTGCTCAACACACCAAAAGACCTGAGTTCGATTCCCCACATGGGTACAATGTTTGTAGCCCATTTGTGGTGTCCCCTGCCATGATGTTGTTGGAATATTGCTAAAAGCATACTCGCACACTCGCTAGTATAAGCATGTCACATTGCTGTCAAAGCCAACTACTAATTTTCAGCAAATTTTGTAACTTTGTAAACCTACATTTCATCGTTGCAACTGTGAGATACGTCTCAGTTAACAAGTGACATTGTTTATGAAGATTACACTGACCTGGCCATGAGCACCGTGACCCAGAGGTTGAGTATAGCCTACACGGGAACAATGCCTCTTCTTCGCTACTACCTGTCGCAGCTTGCCGGGGATGTGGAAGCCATCAAAATCAATGATAAGCAGGCCCTCAGGGTGTTCAAGACTATCACAGTTGTGTTTGAGCCAAGAATGGTTGTGATAGAGGTAGGTGTTAGAGGGTCATGGTTGCTCAAGACATCAGATACTGGGTGTTTCTCAATGAACTAAGTAAAATTTAAAGGCAGTGTTAAAGGGTAAAACAGTAACATGTTGGAAGAAGTCATTATAATGTGTTTCAGTAGGGTTTCCTGTTTGATGGAAGCACTTTTTATTTGTAGTTGTTAACTTATCCAGATATATGATGGCAGTCTGTAAGTAATTTAAAATCTGGACCATGGACCCATTTCGAAGAGCTATCATAGCGCTTTTGTACGGCCTATATTGTAACATAGACTTACGACAGTTCTAGAGCTACTATAGCTTTGTGAAATGGGACCCAGAAGAATCAGATTAGGATCAGTGTCTAGCCACCTATCAGGTGGTCAAGCTTAAATGACACGTGCCATCAATTCCTTGCTGTGAAGATCAATGCTCATGATATTGATCACTAGATTGTCAAGTCCAGACTTGATTATTTTATGGACTGTCATCATTTAGGTGATATATTGCTGAGTGTGACAAACCAAATTTTTGTTTTTGTAGATTCCATAGGCGATGATGATATTGATACATAACAGATCAGTTAATGTTGGTTTATTAATGACAGTGTGTTGTTGCAGTGGATTGCTAACCCAGTGACAGACATGTATGCAGATTCTGTAGTCACAGTCATCCTCAGAGCAGAGAAAGATCCAATGCCTCAGAAAAGTAAGTATGTCTGTCTCAGGCTTGAACTTATAGTCTGTAGGTGTGTGGAGCAGGTGTGACTGACTAGGGACTAGTTGTAACTCTTCGCTTAAAATATCACTGAAAAGCAGATCAGTGAATGAAACTCCTACAAAAAGACAGGAAGCCCACAGGGCTGATAATGAAAAAATGCTGCCGGCCCTGTTAACATGTAACCAGCCCTGTATTAAATCAGAGACCATACACTGACATATCAGTATATGGTCTCTGATTAAATCTAGGAAATTGAGATATGGTGTTAAAAGAAAGTAATTAATGAATTACTTGTAGTGAGGTAAACTTAAACATGTGCAAAAGGAAATTTAATAACACCATGACTTGGTGGTCACTCTTAATTCATTTAGTGTCACTGCCATCAGAAAAGAACGACATTATTCATTGGCTGAAAGAATTCCCTAGACCAGTCATATTTAGCGTTAGGTAAATGGGCAGGTTGATCTGTGGAAGTTACAGTTTGATTGATCATGAAATATAAAGACATCATCTAGTTACCACAATTGTAAACTATTTTCAAAATATTTGCCATAGTCAATGACATGGTCAAATATATACACTTGGAAAATGCATTGGCCCACAGGGCCAGCTGTAAAATAAAGTTGTAAGTCCGCCATGTTGTTGGCATGCAGTGGGCTGCCGGGCAGACGCTTTTTCATACACTGAATGGGTATGGAAAGTTTTTCTCACAGACTGAATGGTCTCCCTGTGAATGAAGCTGTTGACTATTTTCCAAATATCCGAGGATCATTCAGTGATGACATGATGTGTTATGCAAATCATCTGGTATCAATTGTTACTATTAACATGAAGCTGCACAGAGACTTTGCTGGCTTAAAAGCACAGCTTGACAGCAGAACTACATAATGGTCCATCATTCCACAAGCTTTGTGGAACAGACACTGGGACTCAGTGTATAAAGGTGGCTGTGTGAGCCCAGTGGCTGCAAGAGTTGTATGATCCCCAGGGACTTGAGAATAATTATACAATGTGCCGTTGAGATGGACGTCCACTGATCGTGGGGAAAAAAACCCACCTTGAGCATGTACTACTTAGAAAAGTGTGCTATATTATATCCTATAAAGATAATTATTGTACTGTTTGAATGAAACTAAGGGATGGAATTTCTGTTGTTGCAGACGTCCCTGCAGTGATGGTGGTGGACCGCAGCCACTTCCAAGAGTGTGTGATAGACATGATGAAGGAGATGTTCGGCCAGGACAGCACTGGGAAGCTGATTAAAAACAACAATCTCACGGTTACTGTGGATGAAAAAACAGCAGTGATCAACTTAGAGACTCAGGTGTATATCAGTACCTTTACAGTTGATGTCAATCACTGTTTTATACAGACTTGATTATTATTTGGACTGCCATCTAAGAGCTAAAATATTTATCCCCAGCCATACGTTTTGTTGGGGTATTAAATGTGCTTGGTCCATGCGGCCGTCCATCTGTGCACATTTATTGTTTCCTCCGGGGAACTTTAAAACTGATATTTCTTCACCAAACTTGGCATGCAGATAGATCAGGTGGTGTGATGTTGCCTTTTGGTAGTTTGGGTATTCTGAATAAAATACTTTTGATGTTGCCATGGCAACAAGTTTGACTTCAACTGAAATTGGTGGTAGTGCTCTTTTCTGGAGCAGAACTCTCAAACCATTCCATATTTCTTCACCATCCTGGACTCATAGATTGGTCTGGTTTTGTACTGGTGCCTTTTGGTAGTTTTGGAATTTTTAATAGAATAATTTTGTCATTCCATGGCAGCATATTTGACTTCAACTGAACTTGTTGGTACTGCTCTTTTTCAAACCTGGGCCTAGATTTTTAAAGCTTTCTTAGTGCTAAGATAGTCGTAAGTTAATGTTAGTATATGGCACTCACAGCTATCTTAGCGCTAAGAGAGCTTAAAAAATCTAGGCCCAGGTTTGGAAAAGAGCACTACCACCAACTCTAAGCCCATGCTTCACCAAATTTGGTACCGGTACATAGCTTGGTCTACTGGTGCCTTTTGGTAATTTTAAATTCTGATCAAAATATTTTGGCAACAAGTTTGACTCGGACTGAAATTGGTGGTTGTGCTCCTTTCAGGAGCAGAACTTTTAAAACTTTTCATTACAATGCCTCCACTTTCCTATATAGACACCCAAACCTGGACATAATCATAACTCACAGACATGAAGGATATTTTACCATTGCATTGAGTATTGATAACTTTGTCTCCTTGTTCTGAGAGGCAAATAAACAATAAATCTTAATTGGTCAGGGTGCTGGGTTACAGCATCATACCAACTGGAAATTAGCTCCAAAAATGTCATAGGGAGTCTAGGCTGGAACACTTCGTAAGTGGCTGCAGAACATGGTCAGGCACAGAGACTTGGTTGATAACACATCTATCACCCATGAAGATCTGGGTTAGAATTGATCTTCAGTAACCCAACCTTGTCATAAGTGTTGACTATTGGAATCGGGTGGTCAGACTTGCTGACTTGGTTGACAGGTCACTGTGTCCCAGTTACATAGATCGATGCTCAAGCTGTTGATCACTGAATTTGCCTCGTCCAGACTCAAGTGCGGTATAATACTTAACTAACTTACTATTCATATCATCAGCCTCTGAGTTGCACAGTCCTGACTGATTATTTAGAAACACTTTTATAGAATTATAGTGTAGATGTTTGTATTTGAGGTGCTACGTTAGCAATTGCAGGCAAAGGCGGTCAAGACATCATAATTCCTTGTTGAGATATACCATTTCAGGTCATTGTACAAACTCGTAGTTTCAATAATTACATTATTTTTGCAGGAGGTTCAGTGTGAAGATGAAGCACTCCAACATGTGATACAGAACTCCGTCACAAGGTTGTACCAAGCAATTACCCCTCTCAAGGTGGGATGAAGAACAGTTCGGATGCTGACAAAATATCCAGTTTACGAGGCAAAACCCGCGAAGATCATCATTCTCTGCCCTTGTTTTCAGTTTGTGATCTGGGCGACTTAGAGGTGTCGTTCAATGGGAATGATGACTATATTTTGACAAGCAAGTTTTGTGGAGGCAGATTCTTGACACAGTCAAGGGACCAGTTTGAAATGTACAAAATGTACATCTGTATTTTTGCTGATGGATGTTTGACACAAATTAACAGTCATCACAGCAAAAGGTACTTGAAAGAAGAATGTATGTTATTACTCACCCATGGAAGATACTGCAGCGTAATATTTTTACGGCAATATTACAGTCAGTTTACACTAGTGTAATGTTGCTAGAGGTATGACGGCATAGCGCTTCACAATTATGACGTCACTATGCTCATGCCGCTGTCGCAATGGCACTAGACCTTGACTCGCGGAAAGCTGAGCGTCATCACACTGTTGGCCATTTCGCTGCAGTACGTACCATTTTTTGTTGCAGAGTAATAAACAGAATACTAAATTCACTTCCATGAAATGCCATTTTTAGTACACTCCTGAAAGATTTAGTATCAAACGAGCGAAAGCAAGTTCGATACCAAATCATTAACTTGTTTAATAGAAATGGTAGAAAAAGACAGAATGACAGAAGGTTGTTTAGTATCGTCTATTTACATTACATATTGATACATGTGCTTCATCCCTTGACCAACATGATTACAGACGAGGAGAGCAATGATTCAGAATACTTTCGTAAAAGTTCAAGGCGTGAATGTTTTTGGTGCAGAGATGAATGCAAGAAGCTAGATAAGAAAACCAGAATGAAATTTAAATGAATCATGCAGTTTCCAATAATTGTATCCTATGTTGCTTGGGAGTTCCCTCCAGTCATACAGTGTATATTTTGGGTTTTGTTTTATCATTTATACCCTGTCGCATCATGATGAGAAGCAAGGGAATTGATTGTAAATAAACTGAAGGAATTGTGGATTGGCTTGTGATTATTTGATTGGTTGGTTTGTTGTTTAACACTACACTGAGGAAAATTTCAGCTACATGGTTGCAGTCTGTACATGATTAAGTCCAGACCAGAAATTCCAGTGATCAACAGTATGCACTCAATAGCATGCACTCAATCTGCACCTTTGGGTGATGGAAGATGACATCTTTTTGTAAAAACATTTGAATTTATATCATCTATTCTTGACTGTTGGATTCACTGACAGACCTTAGCTTGAACTGAGTATTCATAGGAAAAACTAAAGAAATATATATCGAGTTGAAGTTTCAAGAACAAGGAAAGGGCATGGTTTGGTCCCACAAGATCAGAATAATTTGATAATTAAGAATACAAGATTAGAATTTGTGTTGAAGCTGGTATTTTGGGACACAGATTTGTTCACTATAGGTTTTCATTGTGAAGTCAGAGAATCTGTCCGTTTTGTTTTTTGATAATATCATAAGTCCACAAATGTGGAAGAACTTCCACAGCTTTAAACATTTTGGGGCTGAAAAAGGGTTCTACCTCGTTTTTTTGTATGGAATCCATTTCTGCATCAATCATTTTTTAAAACTGCTTCTGGAATATCCTTTTCTTTGAAAACAACTGTCAACTTTTTAAGTTCTACAGATTTTTTTTACAGACCTTCTCTGCATATTCACCCAAATACTGGATATATTAAATTCTGAAACCAGTTGAGCAGTTATGAGTATGAGAGTAGTGTTCAACAATGAAGGAAAATTGAGCCGTGTGTTATAAATAGTTCGCTCCACCCACATGTGTAGTGAAATAAAGTTCCAATTACTGGAATATGGCAAAACATGATTGGCTGACACCGGGCTTATCCAGTGAGAATTGTTAACACCAGGCTCATCCAGTGAGAATTTTTAGTACACATCCCAAGCTGACAATGGATTTCATACTATAAAAGCCAACTTGGAAAGTTGCGTGTAAGCTGATGTTTTTGCTTGTATGAAGAATCATGTCGAAAATGACCAAATTGAGGTCTGATATTGAAAACTGAATCAAATCAAGGTCTGAGTGAGTTGTTACAGCCCTATTCAATTGTTAACAGCCTACATTAGATGATTGAGAAGACAAGTCATTTCAGGGATACCTGACCTTATTTTCAAAGTCATATTACACTTTTCAAAATTTTGTTAATGTGATATCCCATGAACCATTAAACTCAGTGTCAAGCATGCTTTTAAACCTTGGTATCAATGTCATTTAGGAAATATTTAGCCTTCATCTTATTCACAGCTGAGCTGATATATTCTTCCTTAACAGTTGGGACATTGTTAGTAGCAAAAACTTTACTTGGTCACATGTTATGTGTGGGACTACATTTTCTCAGTAAAGTATAGATTCTTTTTAGGTCATACCCAGAATTGGCTTCTTCAATGAGTGAGCAACTTAGTCACCTTCACAAATATAACTTACTGAGCAAGTCAAATACAGTAAAACATACTAATCTGTGGAGCTGTGACGAAATATCATATCATCAATAATCATGATACTACATCCAACGATAAATATATGGATACTTTGTTTCATATCATGATGCAGATTGTTGACCTGAAGATTGTTAATATTCACTAACAACTGATGGTCATGTACTTGATATAAAAATATAGAGTTTTACAGAAAATAACTAAAGATAGCATATTGTGATGTGTACTGAATCAAACTGTATCTTTCCAAGATATCGCAATACATATCGTATTGCATCATGAATTTTCTGTATCATCACACCTCTACTAGTACTAGTCTGACCACTTCCTGAATGTCATGGTGTGTTCAGAACTCTCCCATGGCAATTTACACTTGTGAGATAGACATACAAAGTATGTGGTCTAGACTATGAGATATCAGATCTCCAGTTTTAGTGGAAATCAGGACTTGATCATTGACAGTGTTTGTGGTAGGTTTTGTACAAGTGCAAGCAGAAATAAAATGATAAATATCAGGGATGGCTACAGGTGAAATTGATTTCAGCTGAAACTCACTTGGGGTCTGGGGGTCTGAGGCACCAAAGAACATGGAGAATTGATTCATTTGCATTTATATCGGCAGATTTCTGGGGATTTGCGGCAAATTGCCATCCATGAAATTTGCAACCCAAATCTTGGATGTGGAATTTTCATAACGATGATTTCAAAAGTTGTGTTTCTACATGTTGCTGTTTTAATTAAGGTACTTTCTAAAATTAAATAGATCAGAATCAGAAAATATTTTTTGCATGATTTTATTATTATTACTCTCTTTTTTCGCATGAAAAACTCAGGTTTCTGCGTTAACATGAACACTCATTGACCTTGAAAACTTCCAAAATGGCGTTTGGTTCTTCTAACTTCATTTTGGTCAAAGCATTTATTTGCGTGTCACTCCTATACATAACCAGAAAGAAAAAATGGAATAGAAATACTATCTTTGTGACAAGAGCTTTCTGTTTTCCAAAACTATTTCAGGTCATGTAAACTGAATTTGTGAGACAACACCAAGATTCTGTGTTATAAAATAAACATAAACAGAATGTGATTGAAAGAAACGTTCATTTTATTACTGGAAAGTTTACAATGGATGTTTATGACAACACTGGCTCCACTGTGCTTGGCTCCACACAAAAGTTGCTTACACAGGTAAAGGTATTGGACAAACGATTCTTTTGAACAGTCAAACTTAATCCAAAAAGCTGTTCCAGTTGGCAGTCACTTTTCAAATCTCCTTAAGACCACTTGTACTTCCAATGGTCACAGTAACATAACAATCTCATTAAACCATCTCCTTGTTCGCTGCAGTATCAATCATGGAATTCTGACTGAAGATACTTGAGTCAAATGTTCCACAAATAAATTACCTTTTTCAGGCCTTTTCTGTTTGCAGAGCGTTCTCTTCCCACAGAGGTAATATCTTCCAATGTCAGGAGGAACCTCTCTGGGAAGAGAATATTTGCACTGTAGAATTACTAATTTCATTACACTTCTGACTTAATGAACTTACACAATTTCACATTTTGAAGTTTCAGAGTGAAATTAATGTAAAGTAGATGCCTCGCAATATCTGATTTCCTTTTGTTAGACCAAATCTAACCCAGGTCTTCACGGGTCAATGGTACTGCCACACAAGGTCGTGATGAGAACTAACATCAGTTTGCTTATATTGGTTGAATCAAGATCTGTGTTCGATTTGTTTAGTACCTTCATATATTTACAGATGGTCTGTATGTATGTACAGCCATAACAGGTAGTTACATGTGTTCTGTTTGTATTATGGATGGTCTTTATTTATATTCGGGAGATAAAGACAATTACTGGATGCAGAAGAATGAAGGACTGACGTTAAAATATTCAAAAGAAAGGAAAAGAGTAATTTATTTGTGGGATCACGTAACCAAACATTTCGGCTCCTCCAGGAAGATACTAGCAGCAAAGACCTGGTCTAGGCTCTGAAGCTGTTTTTTATCCGTAAATAATAATTGCTTTCGAGTTGCCAGTGTCTTTTGTTCTGGGTAGAGGGACTGTCTCTGGGAGTTCTGAAATAAACAAAAACAAATAAATGGACATTCAGCAGTGTTCACGATGGTGTTTCAATGTAACAGGACATTTGGTCCTGTAAGTTTCAGATGTCTGTCAGACCCAATGAAAATTCACATGACCCACAGAATAAAATTAAACAAACATTTCAGATTTAACATTTCTTGTAATTGGCATTGAAATTATTAACACTATATGATAACAAACATAAGATTTCTAAACAGCAAACAATTGTCATATGCCGCAATAGACCGATTCAGTCTGTCAATCAAAGCTGGCGCATGTGTCAATTTCGGCCAATCAACAGGTCGGGCGCACATTGTGTATTTGTCAGACCTATTTCTGGGGTCAAACGAAGCCTCCGAAGCGATGTGCATGGAATTATGTCATTCACACTCACAATATCTGTTATACATTGCTGCGATTTGATGAGTAACTTCAATAAAGCCATTTTGGTGAAGATGAAAAAAAAAATTGAGGTGTATCAAGGAATGCGATAGGTCTCACGATCAGTCCATCAGCACCATCATCCTCGAAACCTACGCCTGCTCGAAGTTGAGAATTTGCATGAATTTCCATACTTTCGCACATGTGCAAAACCATTACCAATTAGATGACAACAACTAGAATTTTAAGGCTTTGCAAGTGTTATAAACAAGGATAATTTTTGTAAATACAAAATTGTTTTTGCTTAACGTTTTAGTCAACACTAGGCATTGATTCTGTAGATCACAAAGCTGAAATGAGACAGACTAAAGAACAATGAATAATGTGATGGATATGGTTGCCTTCGATCTTACATATTCTTATTTGTCACATTTTATGATGTTGTCAAGTTTCAGAAGCACAATCTGAAGGGCTACTCTGCAGTACACTATCTGTTAAAAGCTCCAAATATTTTACAAGTAATATTTTTTATTGAAAGGGACAGTGTAAGCAGATGCCTATCACGTATTATCCAAATATGAAAAGCATTGAGTGTCTATAAAACCATGCCTTAAATATTTCGGAATTTCCATAAAGAGATGTGGATCGATACAAAAACCACGAGAAAAGAATAGTGATTTTCTGAATATTGGAGGAAATCAAATAAAATTGTATTTCTTAACTAAGAGAATATTATTTGCTTTTAATTTTTGGTACAACATAAATTTGTTCATGCAGGAGAGGTACATTGGTATACTTTAGGAATATTACAGTCATTAAAATTGATAGCAAGGTATCTTTTAAGAATCTTGCATCCTTTCGTAAACGTAGAAAGGTAATAAAATTAATGATAATATAATCAATTATAAATAATTATACCTAACTGATTGACATATCAGATTCATGTGGTTTGAAAGCAGAACCAGGCATAGTTAGACAACACTACAGACATGTCATGGCAGTGCAATAACTTGGCACTAACTTAGTTCCATGGCTCCTGATTTAAGATGTTTTTAAAAAAAGTAGCACACTCAGTGATAAGATTAGTCTGAAGGTAATTACTCGTATTGTAACTCATATACAAGTTATTTCTACATCCAGAGAGTTTGAAAAAAAAAGACAACCGCAAATTCTACATTTTTGCCACACCCTGGTCAGTCTTCAGTCTTGGAACAGAATAACTTACAAAATCTCAGTTGACCATCATGTAACTGGAATAAATATTGAAACATACATTTAACCCAGATTTGATGTAATGCTTCTTACAAATCACCAGCTTTTGAGGTTGCCAATGTTTCATGACTGTGCCAAAGTGTTGTTTGTTAAGACGGACAAATTGTTCAAGGTTTATTGATGCATGGTTATTTGGAAAATTGGCTTCATATTAAATTGCACTCTGGTTTGCAGGGTGCGAATGCTTTAGGACATTTTCCTAAAGTTTTGTTCTGACTTTTACCACATTTTGAAACAACTTTAATATGTTTTTGCTGACATTACAAAGTATTCAAGGAGAGGAAAGAGATCAGATTTTGTGCTATGTCCTCTAGGGAAATGGTCTTAGATGTAATAAAACAAAGATTACTAGTATCATTGTTTAAGAAGCAATGATGCCCATTTGTAATATTACTGAACTTAAGAGATATACTTTGCACCTTATGTCCATTAGTAATTATCTCTGAAGAAACCTAGTTAATTGTTTTGGTAACTGTGGATCCTGTGTTCAAAGATTTTACTGTTTCTGGAAGATGGGTCAGTGTACAGGTACAGAGTGTATCTTGGATCTTCTTTCTGTTATGGTGGTGTTATATGGACATAAACACTGGCAATTCATGAAATCCAGTATTGTGGAGGTTTGTAAATTAGGATTCCTCAACAAAGTACACACAGAAAAATAAATTGAAGAGGATGATTACACAAATATATTTCCATATATTAAGTGTCATTTTAGGATGGTGTAGTAATTTGGAGAGTTTTACTGAGATTTGCTAAGATTAGCTGCTGAATATTTGCTTCTGGGTATGTCCAGATACATCTACAAGTATGTAAATATTTTCGTGCTTTGTTAATCAAAGGTATGAACCCATAATTTCACATAAATGACTGAACTAAATTTGAACCACGGATAAAAGATCGAACTGAAGGCTCCTCATGCAGTGTTGACAATCTATTTATAGATCTTGAAACGGTCTGTAACATGAATGTGTGGTTGTGTTCACGGTTATCATAAAATTATGACGGGAATTTAGAGGAAAAACACAATCAACTTACTTCAGTTTCACTAGTCTCTTAGACGGACCTGAATTGCCAGAAAGATTAATCATTTCGAAAGAAAATATGTTTCCTCCACGCAGCCGCTGGCCAAGACGATTTTTCATCTGCATGTAACTCATTTTACTCGCTAATTACAGTTTGTCAACTAATATATATCAAAATCAGTCTAAGTAAACTTATCCTCAGTACTTTATGTTACTTTCCACTACTGGTGGTCTGGTGTAACAAAACACACTGGGACTACGTTTACTTAGACTGATCAAAAATAAAATATGTATGACATTCCTCCTTACATGTCATTACAAACAATGGATACCAAAGTACAACAAGCAGAATTCATCAAAAACGTTCCCAATCACGTACGTTTCGCCGGCGGTGACGCCATTGTTATTAGTCAGAGGTTGTCCCCTCTAATGTCAAAAGTGAAGTGGGCGGGGTTTATTGGCCCAGTCTGGATCGGTCTATTACCAACTTCATACAAAGACACGGTGAAACATTCAGACACTGGGGCTGGTGGGTTGGTGATTTATATCTGACCACTGGTGAATCTGCCAGATTTGTCAGAGGGTCAGATGCTATTCATGAACACTGCATTCAGGAGCTGAGACATATACCGGGTAATGTGATTTTGCATGTGGAAGGACAGTTAGGAAGGGTTAGATCATGACGACATGACTATTTTTCTCCCAATTCTAGCTGCTGAACCTATTCACTGCCCAAAATGGCCTGCTGAGTAACAGGGTGTAAAGACTGTTATGATTCACATGTATATTTGATTAATCAAACAGTACTGAAGCACAAATTAATTTTGCATTGCGATCACTGGAATCAAGTGCTCACGAAAAGATATATGAAATTAATGTTACTTTATAGAGTAAATGTGGTTGCTACTTATCAAAGTGAGATATACAAATCTGAATCTGAAGGTGATGAGGAATTAGTTAAATGCCAAGTAGTACAATAGTGGTTGATAATTTTCTAACCCGTTGAACCTCCAATCCTTTAGGGGGAGGTGGGGTAGTCTAGTGGTTAAAGTATTAGCTTGTCATGCCTAAGACCAGGGTTTGATTCTTCACATTGGTACAATGTTCGAAGCCTGTCTGATGATATTGCTGTGATATTGCTGGAATATTGCTAAAAACAGCATGAAACTGTACTCCTTCAGTGATACCATGACTAGCAAGGAAAACACTTTTGTCAAAGTACTGTACTCATAAATGTTTTCCCTATACGTTTTTAATTCTGTTATCCACTGGACTAAAATTATACTGTCACATTTGTGATTTATCCCAAGGACACAGATCACACTTACCTTTAGCATCGCGCCAACATTCACCCGTACAGATAGGCATGTTGTGTGAAATGGCATATGAGTAAGCCTTGTCTAAATTCAAAGCCTTGGCACATTTTCTGCTCATGTCATCGATGAAAGTTTGGATCTCTTCACTTGTGTGAGGTGGTTTGCGCTGAAAAGGAAAAAAAAGACACCATATTTCTATGTGATTAATCACTCTTTCATTGATTAGTTTGTTTGTAGTTTAACCCACTCTTAGCAACATTATAGCTATATGTCAGCAGTCTAAATAACCAAGTCTGGATCAGATTATCCTGTGATGAAAAGCATGAGAATCAATCTATGCAAATTTGATGCGATGACAAGTGTCAACCATGTCGGAGACCCAGAGCATCCAGTTCAGGTAGTCACCTCTTATGACAACTTGAAAAGTATGGGTCACTAATGACCAATTCTAACCCCAATCTTCCTGATCAAATCATTCATGGAACAAAATACTAAAATGCATACCAACTATGTCCAAATCTTTCAATCAACATTTGGAAGATGTTGAGAAGGACAGTGCACAGGAGACTGCTAATTCCAGATCACTTTACAAGAAAAGATGGTATTTTTAGCCTATCAGGCAAGAGATATAATGTACACGTAAAGAACGCAACACTAGTGCATTTGGATGTTTTGTATTAAATAAGTTGTCATGGGAGCAGAGAAACAAAGCGTTTGAAGTCAATACAAAATCTCCAAATACATTTTAATGCACTAATCTGTTCTTTATTTATTAGACCTGTGAAAGTCAAGGGTAGAAAAGGCCTTCAGCAACCCATGCTTGCAGTAGAAGGCAACTATGCTTGTCGTTAGAGGCGATTAACAGGATTGGGTGGTCAGGGCAGTGTTCACGAATAGAGTCTGACCATCTGTCAGGGCAGTGTTCATGAATAGTGTCTGACCCTCTGACAAATCTGGCAGATTTGCCAGTGGTCAGATAGAAATCATCAACCCGCCAGAGTCTGACTGAATATATCATGATGTCTTTGTGTGAAGTTGTTATTTGTGGCATGTGACATTTGTTTGCTGTTTATAAATCTTATGTTTGTTATCATATAATGTTATTATTTGTTAATAACTTCAATGCCAGTTTTAAGAAATGTTAAATCTGAAATGTTCGTTTAACTTTATTCTATGGGTCCTGTGAATTTTCAGTGGGTCAGACAGACATCTGAAACTTACAGGACCCAATGTCCTGTTACTTCAAAACACCACTGTGAACAGTGCAGTGTCACTGACTTGGTTGACACATATCACTGGTTTCCAATCGTTCCGATCAATTGCTGCTGCTGTTGACCACTGGATTGTCTGATCACGACTTGATTATTTATAGACCACCACTATAAGCTGGACTATTGCTGAGTGCGGCATGAAACTTAACTCTGAATACCTATTGTACTGACTTTGATTTTTGGGAATTTATATGTGAAGTAAATGTGCTTATTGCAGCAATTAAAAGTTGCTCAATTGTTACAGTAGATAGTTATAGTAGATATAGGGCTGTCTCCTATTCTCGCGGGTTTCCTATTAAACACATTCTCTGCCAAGGCTGCCGATGCGTGATACTTAGCAGTTGTTTACATCATTGACCAGTAACTAGGTAGTGGCTCAAGTCTGTGAATTAGCAAAATTTTGCAGTGTAACGAATATTTGTGAGTTTTGACCAACTTCTCCCCATTCAAATGTACTTGTTTGTTTTATACCCAGTGGGCCAATACAGTAGTGTTGAGATTAATGGATATAATCACCGATTGGTTTCATTTTCTAAATGACGAAGAAATCGATATTTTCTCACAATTGAACCTACACAGTGTTGGAACTACTGTTTTAGGTGACGATGGAACAGATGTTTGAAGTTGTCAGGGCCTGAAAATATGTTAAATTCTTAGAAAACTCACTTCATTCATTTAAAGGACATCACTGAATAGGCCCGTGAAGGTCTCGGGGTAGAATAGGCCGTCAGCAACCCATGCTTGCCATAAAAGGCGATTATGCTTGTCGAAAGAGGCAGCTAGCTGGATCAGGTGGTCAGGCTCACTGACTTGGTTGACACATGTCATTGGTTCCCAATTGTGCATATCGATACTCATGTTGTTGATCTCTGGATTGTCTGGTCCGGACTCGATTTTTCAGAGACCACTGCCATATAGCTGGAATATTGCTGAGTGCGGCGCAAAACTCAACTCACTCATCACTGAATAGTTCTTGCTGAACCTGTGATGTTTATGTTCATGAATATATTCCTTATCACTTTAACGTTGGAAGTTGCATCATTTAACATAAGATGTGAAATTTGCTACTGCCAACTTGTGCAGTTTCTTAAAGGGAAAAAATAAGCTAAATGAAAAAAAGAACCATGACGTACTTGCCTGCAATAGCATGGAGGGATGGGGAAGGCATAGGGCATTTTAATACCCTTGGAAAACACATTGTTAGGGTTAAAAAGAGGCCCTAGTTACTTTCAGTCAAAGATGTTTACTTACAGCACTCTTCCAAAAGAACCTGATGATCTGTAAAACTGTGCGGATGTGATACCTGAAGAATTCTTTGTTCAGTCTCAGAAGTCCTTTCTGTACAGGCAATCTGAAGAAAATGGTAATAAATTCAGTTGATATTTTACTGGAAGGGAATGTTATGTGACTTAAATACTTGTCAACGGGAGATGCAGACATATACTTTCTATCGAGACAACTCTAGTTAGGCAATGAGCTGTGTTTGTTTTGTATTTGCCATTTCGATTCAAGATGTCGGATAGTTTGATGGTGGAGTTGATGACCTTCCCAGGAGAAAGTGCCAAAGTGATTCAATCGTAGAAATGTAGAGGACTGACTTTTATGGATTTTTTTCAAATTTTAATGGGTCATTTTTTTTTCTAATGTGCAAAATGGCCCATGGCCTCCTATCTTTCCCAATCTCTGTTTACCTAGAAATAAATCAATCAATTATTAATAATTATCAAAGGAACCAGGGATTGGGAAAGAGAACTTTGACAATTGGCCATTTTCAGGATTATTAGTCATTTTCTGACTTTTGAATGGGCCACTGCCATTGTATCAATAGTGAACTTCAAAATTTTAATGCACCATCTTTTATTTTCATGTGTAAAATGGGACATGGCCCTTTCCCAATCCCTGAGTAACTGAGCAAAAATACCAAACAATTGTCTGGAAGAAATGGATATATTTCACACTGTTGGTGAGCAGCAAAATGTTAATACATTTTTATGGACATTATATTAAAAGCAGCCCATGATTAGAACCTACCTTTGTGTAATGTTTGAATGAATTAAGACTTCATGCTACTACAAAAGTTTATGTATGTGGAATGACACCATTTCATATTGATAATCTTCCATCAGTGTTTTCCCTGGCACAGAAAACCTGCATTTTGACACTCAAATTATCTCAAGTGTGCAGTGAATTTGAAAGCTTGTGTCATTGTTGACGCAATGCTACTGGACCCTATGTTCAGACAATGTAAGTTTGTTAAATTTGCTGTTGTTCAGACCTACTTAGTTTAATGTTGGCTAGTTAACTGCTCATAATGATAACAAGCATTAAATAGATAATAACTACATACAGTTGATTGTGTTTCATTTAACTTTTTAATATGTTAAAAGTTATCTGTTACTGAATGGTGGTGGCTAAATCAGAGTAGCAAGGGGGAAATATTTTTATCCCATAACTTTGTTCCTATTTCTCTGTACAGGCTGATTTTCATCCATAATTCCGCTGGTGATCGACCGGGAATACATGTCTTGGATATTTATATAATCGGTTCCAGAGAAATGGTTAGTATTCAAACAAAATTTCCAAATTTCTGTCATATTTTTATTATGGTCACCAAAATTGTGTACAGAAAACTGAAAATACCTTTTGACATTAATAAGTCAGTGAGAAATATCTTTGTACACAAATTTGGGGATTACTCAGTACCAGACTCAGTAGATTTATCAGTGACTAAAAGAATATAAAATACAGACAACTCACCAAAGATTACTCTTTTTTTTTATGACAAAGTATGGGAACAGTAAAAACCTGATATAATAGTATGTGTCAATTATTATACAAGACACAACAATGCTGGAAAATTAGGCAGACTTACTGATTTATGCTTTAATTATCACTCTCTGAATCAGTCTCTGTCTCTGAATCACTTGCAAGTCCTAAGTCAATCACTAGTCTGTAAATTTCCCTTTCTACTGCGATTTCGCGTTGCCAGTAACCATCTTCAATTGTTTTAACATGTTTACAACATTCCGTCCATTCTTTTGCACCGATTGCAGACATCCTTTCATTTATGGCAACTCTTAAGGAACTTTTTGTGAACTGCAAGTTTTGTGAAGCAACATAAATTTTTCACATTTGCCCAAATTAACTCAATCGGGTTTAGTTCTACACGGTATGGAGGGAGACATAGTACATCATGACCATGTTGCTTCAACATCGTGTCTACTCTGTAGACAGGGCCTGATTTGTTGGATTTTGCAAGAAACAATAGTTCGACTTTAAGCATTTACTCATCAAATGAGATATTGTGCGTTTGTAGCCACGCTTTTATGTCATCTTTTCTGTTGGCGGTTGGCGGACATTTGTCCACTTGCTTGCTATGATATGGTGCATTATCCATAACGATGACAGAAGGCAGTGGAAGGTTTGGGATCAACTTTTCCTGGAGCCATTTGGAAAAATTATCAAAGTTCATCTCGTCATGATAGTGTGCTGATTTGAGTTTGGAATCAAAAACAAACAAAGCATTTGTTTGAACCACAGTAAGCCGAGGTCCAGTGCCAGATGGAGGTTGAACCCCATTTATTACGACTTCACCCTCAAGTTGCCAACACTTTGGGACAATGTGGTGTACATACAACCATGTTTCATCGATAAAGATGAGTGTTCGATTTTCTTCTCTGTGTTTCTTTATTGCACGCAAGTATTGCAAACGCTTGGAATCAATGTCTTTACGTTCCATTAAAAGTTTACTTTGTGACTGCGTTTTTCGCCACCTAAACCCTATGTCTTTCAGATTTTTTCGAAAACTTTGCTTAGAACCCTAGTAGTTCAACTGGCACTTTGCCATATCATACATCGTATCTAGAGTGGGTAGTTGTTTTTTTATGCCATATAAACTTTGTACAAATTAACGGACTGCACACAGGTCGAAATCATCAAGTTTGTAACTGCAAGTTTTGGGTTTGCACAACTTGGTGGGACTGTTAAGTGTAGGTCCACTCGCACTCCTACCACCTTCTGCCTTAATGCGCTTTGAAGTTGCCGTTGAGAGTCCAGTAGCAAGGCTACTTTGTAAAAGAGAATCTGCTTTGGTTGCACAATTTTTGTCCATATACATGATAACATTGTATGCTATCTCCCTTGCCTGAAAATGAACTATTTGCCCATGTTTTCCTAACTTGGACATTTTTTACTACAACTTAAAATCTGTTTAATAGTATTGAGACAGGTGTAAAACAGTAGCGAGACAGGTGTTAATCAGTAACAGTGTTGATTTCATGTCACGGTTAGCATGTATTGCACGTGTATAATCGTCAAGCTACCTGTAGCAGCCAAGTGTACTCACCCAATTCGTTGTACTGCCTCTGTTGTCACAAATGCGTTTAGTGCGCAGGATCATCTAATATGTGTCTAGCAGTATATCCCGCTTTGCACTAAATGCACAGTAGGGGATAATAGTCATCTTTTACAGTGCATAATCTCCAAACTCACGGTGATTTCTCGTGACACTTAATCAGAATCTGATTCTTATTACCCTGTATAACCGAAGCTGCCTCTTAAGAGCTAGAAGCTTAAAGTCACATGACTTCATCCAGTCAGGTACCCATTTTCTGCTGGGTGAACAGAGGCAATTTTGAACGAACTCACTTGTCTAAGGTGAGACCACATGTACCACATGTGCTTCGCTGTGGGGCAGGACTGGTGAGACCACATGTATCACATGTGCTTCATTGTGGGGCAGGACTGATGTCCTAGAAACTCTGAGGAGTCAAGCAGCTGAACAAAGTCACCTATTCAAGGGTGTTTTTTTCCTACTGTTATTAAACAATCACAGTTGATGTCTTGATGAAAGTTATTTTCACTGAAGTTGACTCCCAAAAACATGTTCATTATTCCCTCTCCTAACACCAGGGAGTCATGATGACTCCTAAAATTTCATGTCTCGGGCAAACACTGTTTCATAGTTTTCCTATGGACACTACTGGATGAATCATTATTGCCAGCCCTAGATTTCAGTATGCAGATGTCCAATGGTTGTCAAAAATTTATGTCCAAAGGTCACCTGTCACAGAGTAAAAGAAGCTGCAAGTCCATAAAACCTGACATCATTCTTCATCAACTCAACTTCTAAAATGTCCATCAAAGAAGTTATCAGTTCCCAGACACTCAAACATGTTTTCTTATTGAATACAATATTGTTTAAGCAGAGACTGGGAAAGGGAACTTTGACAATGGGCAGTTTTCAGGATTATTAGCCTTTTTCTAAATTTAGGATGGGTTACTGCCCTTGTATCAATAGTAAACTTCCAAATTTCAATGGGCCAGTTTGAATTCATGTTGCCCCTGTCTTTGCAAATCCCTGTTTATGGCATCCATAATTTCATGAACAGGTGTCTGTGTATGCCATATCATTTGAGTTCTTCCTTGTTTTCCAGCAATCCATGCTTGCCACAAAATGCGACTATGCTTGTCGAAAGAGGCGACTAACGGGTCGGGTGGTCAGGCTCGCCGACTTGGTTGACATGTCATCGGTTCCCAATTGCGCAGATCGATGCTCATGTTGTTGATCACTGGATTGTCTGGTCCAGACTCGATTACTTACAGACCGCCGCCATATAGCTGGAATATTGCTGAGTGCGTTGTAAAACTAAACTCACTCACTCACTCTTCCTTGTATTTTCTTATGAAGCATCCACAAAACAAAGCATCTTGCCAGTGGGATAAACATTTGATTTTGTTTTGTACTTAGCAATATTCCAGCCCTATGCCAGCAGTCTAGAGATAATGGAGTCTGGACTGGACAATCCAGTGGTCAACAGCATAAGCAACACTCTACATAATTGGGATTGGATGACGTGTCAACCATGTCAGCAAGATTTACCACCCGATCCCATAGATACCTCTTATGACAAGCATAGGTTGCTGAAGACCAATTCTAGCCCATCTTCACAAGAAGATTAACAACAGAGGAAATTTGCATAAGCCCATTGGACATACTGTCATATAATTGCATTCATCCATCAGAAATTCAAGAAAAATATAACTTAATTTTTCTTGGAATCAAGAACTTTGTCAAAACAGTTTTCAAAACCTTATGCTGAATAGAATTATGCTGTAAAAACTGGGGATAGATGCTCATGTCAAAACATCGGTTACAGAGCAGTCTGGTTTCCTGTTTACTGAGTTGGGTCTTATTGCGCAATTTAGTGCCATAATCCAGTGTTCATGACAGTGTTTCAAAGTAACAGGACATAGGGTCCTGTAAGTTCAAGATGTCTGTCTGACCCACTGAAAATTCACAGGATCGACAGAATTAAGTTAAACAAACATTTTAGATTTAACATTTCTTATAACTGGCATTGAGATTATTAGCATTAACATTTCTAAACACCAAACAAGTGCCACATGCCGCAGTTACTAACTTCACACAAAGACATAGTGAAATATTCAGTCAGACACTGGGGCTGGCAGGTTGGTAATTTCTATCTGACCACTGGCGAATCTGCCAGATATGTCAGAGGGTCAGACACTATTCATGAACATTGTAATCCGTCCAGAATTTTAGCACTGATTCATTAAATGGGTACATAAATATTAATCAGTATGATTTGATATATCGGACCACTTGTATATTGCAACATTACCCTATTTCTAATATTTGCAAACACATTCTACAGGATGCTCTGTCATGCAGGGAACTGCAACAGCACACTTGAAAATCGTGGAAATCTCAAAACGAGGCTCTGTCGCTAGAAAACTTTGGTGGTCTGGTGTGGAATTGATATATCAATCTCATTGTGCCTTCCCGAACTACAGCGCATGTCCCTGACAGTTTGGAAATGTGCTTTTTTGGGGAAGAAAACATGCTTGTAAGCATCAAGTTAACTAATTTTGCTTTACCTAGTGTTTGTCATTTATCTCTTTACCATTGCAGAGCTGTGGGCTTCCTTGTTTGTAAAGGATTCCCTTGTCAGACAGGATTTCCCACATGTACAGTGTGTTAAGTTGCATATAATACCAAACTCACTGTATGATTTTTCACTTCGCCTGACAATGATTTTGCATGAGAGAAATGACAAATGACATTCTTATGATTGTTTAGCTTATCCAGGGATGGTCTGGACAATACACCATACTAACTAGCTACCAGTTATCCCAACACCTGGCTGTATGGCTTATGAAGACAGTTTGTTTTTAACTATTGTTGTCTATCCTTTAGTGATGTGTCAGTGTGTGAAATACCACGAAAGTACAAAATCAAGTGCCACAGCCAGGTGTTGGCAATATCTGGTACCCAGCGATAAGTGGTCGCTAGTAGGTAAGGAAGGAAACCTTGGTTTGAAAGGTTGACCACTTGGATACAAATGGACAGGAATATGTTATGATAGGCAGAGAATTATTTACTTACGAACATCCATTCTTTTGTGCATACGAATCCGTTTCCTTTTTCAGTGCCAACAAGAAGGAACGCATGACTATTTTATAATCTGCAAATGAAACATGCAAAGTGTAGAACAAAGTCACCCTTGTGCCACATTGGCCAGAGTAAGATCCTTGCTTGTTGATAAACATGCGAATAAATGAATAAGAACTACACACAGTCACACAGTTTAACATACTCCTTGTTGCAACATTTTCTAAAATTCACGTTTTTCTTCAAGATTTTTATTTTTCTGTTGAGCTATTATGGATTCTTAAAATAAAAACACACATGTAGATTCATCAAATAAAAATATCGACCTAACTTTAGAATGCAGCATAACAAGATTTACAACTCACAATATCATTTGATGTAATTCTTTTATCCTTTATTACTCCAAGACAAGCAATGATGAATGACTGAATAGTTCCAGTTTCAAACGTGAGTCTTCATAATACATGTACATCGGTTTTAGTTGAATTAATATTAAACATCATTTTACCATGACTCACGAATATACCAGATTCTGATTGGTTGTTCATGAAAATCAGACGGCATCAATTCCAAATTGACGCTCATCTGTTTTAGGGCCGCTTCACGGCAATGATGGCGTTCCGTCAATTCGGTAAAACATGTCTCTGATTTTCGAACACAATATGTGTATCTCATAAACAGAAGCATTATCACCACAAGTTACAAACTTACACAAACGCCATTCAGGTGAATATCCATATGTGGTTTTCTCGAGTTTAAATGAGGAGGGGACCTTGTCCAGTGGGTTCTCCTCCATCATCTCTGCATAATCACTCATGGGGACCAGGACTACAGCAGAACACAGGTCTGTGACGGCAACAGTTACCAACGCCACCACAAGCAGCTTCAACATGATGCAGTCTGGAAGTAACCATGCAGTTTTCACCAACTTAAAACAAATCTCAAAACTGTGATTCTACCAGCAGTTGACACCTGTTAGAGTAACTTACAACTCAATTACTTACTTGAATGAGTACATTTAGATTTACGCTGCACCCAGCAATGTACATCTGTAAACACTCGAGTCTGGACCAGATAGTCATTCATCTACGCAACTGATACGATGACATGTGAGTGTCTACCAAGTCAGCGAACTCGACCACCTGATCCCGTTAGTCACCTTTTACAACAAACATGGATTATAGAAAATCAATTCTAACCCGGATCTTCAGGTGTCTCCTTGAAGCAAATGGATGTATTTTATCATGGCCTATTTTCCAATTTCCTGTACGGCCACAACTATGTTCTCGATTAATTTCTAAGCTCAACTGTTTTCCTAACCTTACATGAGATGACTGGGGAGTAGTGTATACGAGTAACGCAGATATGTACCCAGGTTTTTGCGTAATGAAATTACCGGACTGTTCCTGGGTCGCGAAATACAGAAAAACGAATCCAAGGAGAAAGAACTTCATCACTTCCCGGATCTAATGTCATGTTAGATGCATTCGACTGGGTTATGAGGAACGAACACCCACCATATATCAAACCCACCTAAGTTAATAATAAACAATGTGCAGTATGAACAGAATTGGTTGTGTGTCACAAAAAGGCTGACATTAACTTCTGTAAGGCGTCAGGTAACTGGAAAAACCAATGTGCTATCACGACTGATCTGTTACGAAGCTGTGTAACGTCTTAAACGCTACCTCCCAGCATACACATTTCACTGAAGTAACCTTCAACCTTTCTTGTGTTTGAAATGACAGTTTACAAGTGTATTTTGTATCGAACTGAAACGTTACGTATCCCATTCAAATTACTGTTCCAAAGTGTTCTAATCACCTCAGAAAATATGTCAGCCATTTTGAATATTCAGTGTGAGTACGAAATGCTCATGCAACTTAAGACTGAAATGACAGGCTTCAGGTTGTACTAGAAAGCTATTTGAAGTCAATATAGATCAAATGTATCTATTAGATCAGTGTTGATCATCGTATATTGTGATCTTAATCAATTTTATAGACAGCAGTTACTCACAATTTAAAGCTCTCACAACTTTTCTGCGTTCTTATGCACGTGATGTGACGTCACTGTTGCGTCACGGTATACGTCATCACTTCGATTCCCCGCGAGCGAGCTCGGCTACTGGCACTCTCCTCCTCAGAGCTCCATGCGGCAAGTCATCGCTGCGCTGGAGTGTAGCAACTCGGTGTATTTCCTGATATCTCCGCGGCGAGAAGATTTATCTAGTGTACTTTTTTACCCCACGAAGTGTAGTATGCATAAACAATTTCTCCTAAACTCAATCACGATATTTTTACGGTAAACTTATTGAAAGTATAATGAAGGGGCGACATGGCGAATATTTTATGGACAAATCAGACACATAGCTATGCAGAGGAAGTTTGTGCCCCACTGGAACTTGTAAATGAAGAGGTTTTCATTGTGGTGATAAGTATTATATAAATTATATATATTTTTTAAGTCAAAATATAACGTGAAACATGCGTATATGAGTAAGCGGAGCTTCAAAACCCCAAGAGAGAGAGAGAGAAAATGCTTCTGATCGCAGCGTCTAGGTGCCGCGCATTCAGAGGTTACACCTGTCATATCGGGAAGATAAATATAGAAGTAACGAGAATTGTCTTTGAAAAAAAATATTTTATGCTACAAAAGTGGCAGCATTAGGCTTTCGTTGAAAAGTACCACAACGTATATCGTTTTTACACTTGATTGCCCCACCGGCAGGTGGCATCTGTGATAAGGATATGCATAGGCTAGTCAAGTGTTTATCTAAAATAATGAAGGACCTTGTGGTCAAAATAAGGACTTGCATCGGACATCACTTTTGTCGCTAATGTGTCCAATTTCGAAATGCCCTCCACGTATCGATAACTTAAGCATTTCTTTGACATCACCTTGATCAAACACCGTCTAAGCAAGTTCAAAGTCACTGGAATCTGAGGTCATGGTAAAAAGTCAACTGGCAGACAAGCTTCTATTGCATTGGTCAGCAGAAACACTGCATATACGCACAACGGAATATCTTAGAGCAAGTTCATTGATGATGTCAGGGTGCCCCTGACAGTAAACTTAATCTTGTGGCGATCAGATAAAATCTGAATTGCCAACTGTACATCACTGAAGTCCTAGACCGGGTTGTTGTACCACTTTTCAGTGACCATCCCCTGAACTGAAGGTCAGTCTTCATGAACAACAACGACAGGCCACAACACGTGCTGTTGTGATTTCTTAGTCAATATTACAATATTGCAATATTACAACGGGGAACACCAGACATTGGGATTCACACACTGTACCCATGTTAGGAATCGAACTCGGCTTTTTGACGTGACAAGCGAACGCTTTAACTACTGGGCTACCGCCACCAGCCCTCTTGAGTTCTTGTTTCATTATAGATTAACGTAACACACCAACTAATACGCGGATAAGCAGCTTTATGGAAACTATGAAGACAAACAAATGTTGAGTAGTATATCAACTCGTATACATAAATGTATGTCGAATGGATTTGTATGGTCATGTATACATACCGTTATGAATTCAGTACGAATCTTAGTGACCATACAGATATTGATGTGTTTAACTGGAGGAGCCGTGGGTAGTATATCCTAGAGGCCGAAGCGTTCGCTCTTCACGCTGAAGATCAGAGTTCGATTGCCCATATGGGTACAACGTGCAAAGCCCATTTCCGGTGTCCCCCTCCTTGATGTTGCTGGAATATTGCTGAATGGTGTTTACATACAAGTAATTCACTCACTCATATCTTTCATACCACACGGGGCCACCTACATCGACCATACACTCACGTGTTATGGGGAAACAGTGCATGTACACGCACCAGGGAAGTTTTGACTATACCAAATAAACATGGGGAATAATTTTGTGATAAAATAGGACCGACTATAGCTCAAAAAGGGTAATCCTCAGATATTGTGGTATCTCTACATTAATTTCACTTTCAAAATATGAAGATCGTGTAAATTCAGAGGATCTGATACTAACATACTGAAATTTGCATTAAAGGTTTAAACGGGACATTAATACGTGTGGCATCTTAACCAATTATATTAAGACTTCATTGCCTGATACAGCGGTATATGAAGGAAGAAGAAAAAATATCGGTGAATACTCGACTGAAAAGCAGATTATACTGCCTTTTCGTGGGTTTCAAGAAAACATTATTATATGATGCTCAAGTCCTTATACAATGGTGGCCGAAATACTTGGGCCATTTGTGTCAGACATATTTTATTTACGTATGGCTTTGGCTATACAATGGATCAGTCAGGATGTTGGCAATGTTGATTACTTCATATTCTTGTTTAAGCAGAGACTTTCAGGTAATCTGAAACACTGTTGGTTCACTTCAGTCCAAAACTCTAATCAATGTTTTATTACTCCCAATTAAAGACACTCTTAAATGTGGAAAGATTTACATTCTGATATTCCATTCTGATCTAAGATCTGCATTGTCGAGATTTAGATGTGGTAATTTTAATTTAACAGAAACTGGAAGATACAATGAAGTTAATTACAATGAGAGGTTATTTTTATTTTGTAAATTGAATGACGAAAATGTTGTTGAAGATGAATTTCATGCACTCCTGAAGTGTGAACGCTTTTCGGATTTAAGATTAAGATATATTCAGAAATATTTGACTGATCGTGATCCAAATGCCAATTTTATTAATGTTATGAAAACAAGTAATGACTATGTTATAAAAGACGTTAGTATGTTTCTGTACCATGTACCTCAGCGCACTAGAAATGCTTCTTTGAAACAGCATGTGCACTAAATTCAACACCATATGCAAATGACTGTATGATGGGCCTGTGGCCTTTTACTGAATAAACTTGTCTGTCTGTCTGTCCGGAATTTCAGTAACAATCACGTCACCAACGGCGTTAATCAGGGGTGACAAGCATGACCTGGTGATTATATTTTCAGCTGCATTTTTGGGAGGTCTGCGTTATGAGAGTGATCCGATACAGCAGCGACGTGGAAACCAGTTACAGTATGTATATCAGTGTCTCTAAAATGCGTGAATGTGTATTAATGAATGACCCGTATTTTACAGGTTTTATTTTCAGTTTTCGTTGTAAATTTAAATGGAATAGTACATGTTTGTGTGAAGTTTCAAGGTATACATATCGCACAACGTGTAACACCTGTCACAAGTAAAACCTTTCGTTATATATGATAAACATTTGTTTGACAGTTTCTGATAAAATCAGTTTTTATACATGCTGAATAAGCAAATGTTGTTAAGAATGTGCAGACCTTGTTCTTCATTTCAACAATGAGTAAGTGAGTTCCCATTTATAGTTTTAGTGAGTGAGTGAATTTAGTTTTACTCTGCTTTTAGCAATATTCCAGCAATATCTATGGCGAGTGACACAACAAATGGACTTTACACATTGTTCCCATAGGAACTGAACCCGATCTAATAACGTACAGTATGTTATATTCGCGGCTGAACTTGCCTCGAGTGAGTGCGTGCGTGAGTGCGTGCGTGCGTGCGTGCGTGCGTGAGTGAGTAGTGGGTGGGTGAGTGAGTGACTGACTGACTGAGTGAGTGAGCGCGAGAGAGTGAGTCTGTGTAGGTATTCCGGCACTCCAAGGGTATGCAACTCTGCCAACGTCTTATCATTATGATATCAGTCGATTTGTATGGCGTTTTTCAGACACCTTTGTGGTGCAGGAGGTTAAGTCACGTAACCATTTCATTCTTCCTGGTATCCATCCACTGGTGGCTGAACAGAGGTAGATCTGGGACAAATTCATCAGCGTGGGACAGGACAGTTCAAAGAAACTCTGCCACGAACCACGAATAGTCAATCACTCGCGGACTTCCCCTGATGTATGTGCCGATGTGGCCTGAATTTTATAAAATATTTCAGTTTTGCACAACCTGTCAGATTGATATTTTGTGAAATGTTCAAAATGATGAATGTGTATGGTACTGGGATCGGAACCTATGGTTATAAGTTTCTGGTACGACTAAGAGAAGCAACCTTATACAGCGAACTGCTTGAAACGCCTAGAATGACCGTGTGCCGTCATCACAATGAATAGTAGTGATAATAATTCTTCTTGCAGCTAAACCACAGTTGATTGGCTAAATGCATTTACAGAATATATTTTTAATGCAACAATGACAGATTTGCATTAAGTTCAAGAAACGTAACTCCCATTGCCATAACGTGCGCTACTTCATTTTCAAAATCACTGGAGTGTGTCAAGTTTGAAATAGACTATACCATTTTCTGCGCATGCATAGACTAATTAACTTTCTACATTTGCGCACCAGTAATTGGAAAGGGCGATAACGTAATACTATTCATTATGTAGCGTTATCGTTATTAGACTTTTTTTTACAAATCTTACATGAGGCCACAACGCGACATATTTTGACCTTGAAAATTGTCGCTATGTCGCATGTCGCCCTTTGGATGAATAGAAAAATGTTTTTCAAAACGCATCAGTGCGACAAATGGCCGAAATATCGCGGTGTCGCACTGTCGCGTTCTGGGTAATTTTGCCTCATTCTGCTGGTTTTTGGAGAGAGCGACAACGCAACAATATGACAATGTACCTTCTTGTATTCCATACTATGCTATTCGAGATTACACATGTATTCGATTTCAAAGTGTTGGCTGGAGATGAAGGGCATATATGTCACTGTCCCAGGGGGTAAGAACAAACTAAAGGCTAAACTCGTACAGTGTTCTTTGCAGTTGCCCTTACAATCCGATATGGGAGATGGGGTAAAGTATAGACCATTCTTAGCCAGTATGCATGACCTCGAGGTCAGATCGAAAGCGAGGCTAAAATAGGTTGACCCAAACTTGAAAATGGCGACCTCAAAAAGGAAAGTTTACTGCTGTGTGCAGTAAGATTTTACGGTATGTTCTCGTCATCTTCCTAAGGAGAAGATCATATGAACGCAGTGGTTGACGAAAATACAGAGAGAGAAAATTACTCAAAATAAGTACATAAGAATTATGGTATATGATCTAGATCTGTCGTGAAATGTACAAACTGTTCATTATATAAAGTTTTAATCAGGGGCACGTGTACAATGTGATTCTCTCTCTCTCTCTCTCTCTCTCTCTCTCACACACACACACACACACACGCACACACACATTCACACCAATAACCCTCATCCGCATGTACAAAATCAATGATCACCCCTTAATTCATGTGTACACAACTGACCCTCACTTCTGGCCTCCACAAAACAGAATGGGAGACTCCCCACCTAAAATAAATTATGGACGATCCCTCATATTATTTTTTAAAGCATATGGCATATGGAGACACTGTTATCCTGAAGGCAAGGGAATCTTATTTGCAATTATTCTGCAATTCTAGGTATTGTAATCAAGTAACATTTTAAATATATCCAGGCCACACATATACTGTTAAAGCCCCTTTCTACGAAAGCCTCCTGCTGCCACTTTTGTAGCAGAAATTAGTTTTTTCAAAGACAATTATCGTTACTTCGATTATTTACTCGTTGCTTCGAGTATTTTCCAGTTATTTCAAATATTTTTTCGTTGTTTCGAATAATTTCTCGTTGCTTTGAGCATTTTCTCGTTACTTCAAGTTTCTTTCAAAAACTTGAAATTTTGGGCATTTTCTCGTTATTTCAATTATTTTTTCGTCCCTTCGATTAATTTCTCGCTGCTTTGAGCATTTTCTCGTCGCTTCGAGCTTCAATCAAAAACTTGAAAATTCGAATATTTTCTCGTTACTTCAAGTTTCTTTCAAAAACTTGAAATTTCGAGTATTCTTTTGTTATTTCAATTATTTTTTCGTACCTTCGATTAATTTCTCGTTACTTCGAGTATTTTCTCGTCTCTTCGAGTTTCAGTCAAAAACTTGAAATTTCGCTAGCATGTATAGTTTAAGAAAATCTGCACCGAAGTCTGATGAAGTTATCACGAATAGATTAGGACATATGCTTCGGACGGTATCGACCTCCCAAAAGACTGACCGCTTAAAACAACACATGTTATGGTTGCAGTCCAGGAGGAGGCAACTGAAGAATCTGATGTCGTGGCCTCCCCAGCACTGATTTGGTTTGACACCATTTTCAGTTAGTATGATGTCTTGGGCTCATGAAAATATATAACTCTCAGATTGTGGTATCGGTTTTTATTTCACAGGCCATTATATGTGGTGGGGGCATTTTCATGACATTTGGTTTGCTGCCAAACAACATCTCAAAGTTAATCATGGACAGTTTTACTACTATCAATCTGATCACTTTCGTTTTGACTTTTGTGTATTGCTAAAGGATGTACACATTTTTGTACACATTTTTGCTTTTGAAAACAATCAAAATGACCGCCATTTTGGCCGCCATCTTGAATTGTCGTGTGTTGCCTTCTCGGCAGTTAAATTTATGTAAAAACTAACATGCTAATGTGTCTACTTACATCCAATGTTGATGATTTTCGATTATTTTTTAGACACTTGTAACTTTAAGAGAGGTGGCTCGGGAACAAAACAAGTAATTTTGTATGGCCATGTCGTATGTGTTACAGTTTATTCTTTCAGACAACTTTTCATGGAAATGTGTGGTGTTGATTTATTTATTGAAAGTTCACATTATTCTTGTAACTGGAATCAGTTGTTTTTGTTTCCTGTTTACTTCTAGAGTGACAGCATGTTATATGGATTTATTTGATATTATCCAGAATTCAAAATGGTTGTCAAGGTGGCCGCCATTTTGGTTTTACTACTTATACTTAGCAGAGGACTAAATTTGTACTGATATATAAAACAAACAATTCATTTGGTGTCACATGTTTAACACGGTATAGAAAAAAACTAAATTTCAATGTTATGGTTAATAAAAGTTTCACATTCCAAACATATTTGATGAAATTACATTATCCAAAGTATTAGAAAACTACGCTTCACGGTCGATAACTGCGTCTACGCTCTTGTTGCAGCTATTCAAATGGTTTGTCACATAACCCTTAATCACTTTTGATACATTCAGAAGCTTACAATTAACTATCTTCCTCACTTTCTTTCATATCCGATGTTACATCATGTCAGAACTGGAGTAGATACAAGCCAAAGCTGTTCGGGCAACAATCACCTGCCATACAAAAAGATATGTCTCTGTGCACAGTAAAATCAGTATATCTGCATTGACATAGATCTCTCCGCTGGCATACTGACTTTATTGCATGTACTCTATGTCAGTTCAACCAGTCCATGGGGAGCAGAATCTCTCGACATCAGACCACCAGGAAAGGGATAAACTGACCATCACAAATGCTCCAACCATGGTCAACTGGTGAAGGAATATGATTGGCTGCAGATACTGTTTCCAAACATGCACTTGTTAGTTTACTTGCTCAGTGTGATATTCTAGACTGTTGGATGATGACCGGAGCTTTTCATTTAACGTCTTGTCTCATCTACAGACATCACTGGATTGTTTGGTACATACATTGAACTAAAAGTCTGTGCGATGTGACCTGGTAATGTTGATAGGCTTTTGTATTGTAAGTTCTGGTTTGTAGATATTATAATACGCCCGTGTACTGATGTATTTTTGTTTTAATGTTGGACTTGTGTCTTGGTGTGTTTCTGTATTGGCAGTGTTTAGTAGTGTATGGCAAAAGCAAGCACTACACGACGATAAAGTAAACGGTTCTCCCCGAGTTCACAACTTTCAAAAACAAACCAACAAAACAAACATGCACAATTAAACCAGCTGTGTGGATTACGTTTTTTAATGTCATCATTCCCAACATGGAACAGTACCAAAACCTCGAACATTAACACGAACACTGTCGTCGCAGAATGTGTGTATACATTGACCGTGTTCAAATTTGAGATGTGAACACGGTCAAAGGTAACTGAAGATCGACACGTAAAACCAGAGATAATAAGGCAAATAGTATTCTACATCATTTATTCTTCCCACACATACTAAGACTGCACGAGTGTACTTTTTACACCGCTTTTAGCAATATTCCAGCTATATCACGTTGAGAAACAACAAGTATAGGCTCTACACATCATTCCAATATGGGAAATCGAATTAGGGTTGTTTGGAGCGTCATGGGCGAACGTTTTAACCATTAGGTGATTCGACGATCCCCATAGATTTACATGCAAAACAAATATGTCGGGACGTGAAAAACAAAATTTAATCTACATATTAAACTGAAATATTGAAATACTTCACCAGCAGGTGGCCGCGCAGTCGCTATGTACACTGACTCTCAAAGTGACCATCTGGGACTTGCTTTGTCTCGAGCTACCCGCTGAAGGACGGAATGGTGGGTTAACACTATGTTATGCCATCTATAGATAATATCGTACAGGGCATGCACGAAGGGGACCCTATCTACACTACCACCTAAATCTACCAGTCAAATGCAGTCAGCATTGGGCCTACTGGGGATGCTGAAAAGACTGGGGCCACAGAGTGCGCCAACCCATTTGAGACCGATGAATTGCTCACTGACACAAAATCTAATAATTGCAACAAAACCAAAGTTTGCACAGCCACATGAAATCGACAGACCAACTCTGATGATGTGTCTCATAATTTGGGACATCCGAATAAATAATAAATTGTCACCTTTCGCTATTTTGTACGAGGGGGGCTCTTGCTGGTAGAAGAGCCAGGTAACCAACAAGCGTGTGTTGTGAAGATGCGGTCATCTCAAAAGCCGTTATCTGGTGCCCACTTGAGATGTTCAATGGGAGTCAGTGTTGCCACTTTCAGAAGACGCTGTTGTCCGAATCGGTGTCGCTGTCGTCAGAGTCTACCCTCACGACGACTGGCTTGATGGTGGCATGGTCCAGTCCACTTTGTTCCCAATAATGTCTTTTTATTTCATTCTCAACTTTCTCAACGCACTATCGCCATGTTTCCTGTGTGATGGTGTCTATTGACTGTTGAACAATCGTCTGTACATCCCGAAGTTTGAATGTCAGGCAGAACAGGTTTGGTTGCTTTTTCTGGATACGATATTGCTTTGTTTTGCAACCATTCTATCATGTCCCTCTTCTTACTGTTAGATGTTGGGGCTTTTGTATTAGGTACTTGAACGCCATCATATGGAGCGTTATCCATGACAATCAGACTTTTGGGGAGCAGTGCTGTTACCAATTGATTTTGTACCCATTCTAAGAAAACCATCCCGTTCATTTCGGTATGATAGTCTCGGTTGTCTTTAGATTTTGCCTTGAAGACTAGGGAGCGGTCAGGTAGGAATCCCCGACTCCTGCAACCACCATGGAGCACAATCAGTCGCTCTCCCTTGCCAAGTGGAAATTTTCTGGCACAGAACTCTGAATAGGAGCTAGCGAACCATTATGTCCCTGTGGTATGGGAAGCATTTGTTTCGTCCAAATATACAGGCTCGTAACCCTCCGTACGTTTCTTTTGCATTGTGCGTAAGTACTGGTTTCTTAGTCGAACAATATCAGTTTTGTAACGGAACCAAATTTGTGAAGCAACCTCCATAACTGATATGTTGAAATGACCAAAGAATGATTTGTCTTCATATGCTTTATCAAAATACCCAGAGAGACAAAGGTATTTTGTTTATATAGACTTAATGGCGTTTCTAACCAGCTGTTGTTGAAATGAATCGACTTTCTCACATCGTGTGGGTTTTGAGACGGTCCCTTCAGTTGTGTCCGTGCAGGTTGAATCGGTATGAAACCGAAACTGTCTCAATATATGAACAGACACGGTGGTGTTCGCAATATGGCCTTTATTTATACTCATGTAGAAAAAACCCTGAAACAAATAAAACATCCTTTAAGTACAACGTAAGTATATGCTGATAGATAATATCAGTCATTAATACAATCTGTGTATATATATAACCATTTACAGAATATCATCATTGCTGAGCCATTTCATACACATTGCCTCAATACTTAATTGATAGCAGATTCCATATACTAGTATACTTTAATTCATACATAGAACACAAATATCTATGTACACATCACATCACATGGAGAAACAAACTAATATCGTACATTGAATATATCAAGTAATCATTACATAATGCGTTAAATACACTGAACCCACCAAGTATGTGGACCTGGGTCTGTTGACTGAAAGACACTACAGCTGCACGAGCAATACAGCTACATCTGCACAAATAAATGAAACATATATACACACTGTGCAGACTAATCGAATGGCAGCAACAACAATGCAAACAAGTACGTTTAGGAATTGTTGATCAATGGGAAACACTTAAAATATATTTATTGGTAAAACCCTGCTTCATTCTTACATGCATTCGTTCATTTACACATTATACATTCGTACATTTACACATAACGTACACATTCACTCATCACGCATTTACACATCGTACATGTATATCACTTACCGAATTATTTACCATTTGTAAATAATTAAACTCATGGTTTATTGCAATCTGCAAAACAACTAATTATCACAAACTACTCAATACCTACAATATGACAAAGCAGCCAAATTATCAAAGCATATATACACTGTACGCATGACATGAATATGTACAACCATAAAATGTATTGAAAGAGACTAACCTCTGGAAGTGATCCCGACAGCTTTGTGACCAGTAGAAATGTTAAAACTCAACTGCTAATAGACAACAAACTTTAAACAGGGGACAGCTAGTAAGCTGACAAAGTTTATGACAAAGGGACGCTAAGTGGCGCGCTTGGGCTGGCTATTGTGTGGCAGTGCTCAGTGTAATTGTAAGCTGAGAGAAAGGGGTTAGAGAAACTGGAGCGTGAAGTATATAGTGTTTAAAAATATGCTAAACTGAATATCTAATTCAGTTAAAACTAAAGAATAAAAACGCAGAATATTTACAAATATTTCATCCTGTCACATACTTCCCTCCCTTGAATAATGACGTCCTCGTCATTCCGGTTCTTCATCAACAAGGGAAAGCAATGCCTTGGAGATACTGGTGCTGATGTGCCCCAGAATGCCTGTCGCTGCCAGCTGTTCCAATCGTCGACTCTTCTGTTGCCAATCCGGGTCAGAAGTCTGGCACATTACGTAATCTCCCGAGGTCTGCCAAGCAGGCTTCCTGGTTAGTCTGCCAGTTCTTCTCGGTGCAGGTATCGGTTGAGGATGAGTATCGGGAGGTGCAGGATGGGGTAGATCATCTCTGACTGAGTCTTCTGGCTCCACTTCCGTGTTCTGTGATGGTTGCTCCTTTGCAGGATCTACTTCTGAGCTGTTTTCGTCATCAGATACGTGGTCGTCACCACCAGAAGCATCACCTGCTACTTCAAGAGACTGTAGATCGTCACCTGTTGTCTCTGAAGTAGCCACACTCTCTTCCACAGTGTCCTCACTGATGATAGTAACATCCTCAGCAACTGTGGGAAAAAAGAATGGAGCATCATACTCAGACTCTTTATCCTCATGATTGTCATCTTCTACAGTCTTGTTCAGTGTCTTTCTTGGTCTAGGAGTTGGCTTCGTGGCTCTTGGTATGCTGTTGTTCTCCGTGATCACTGGTACTGATCCAATGGGCAGGAGGTGGTTTCTATGCAGCGTCCTCTTCCTCCCCTCACCAGATTCTCTTTGCACAACAAACACAGGGATATCCTGGTTTGGCTGCAAGAGAACAACATAAGGATCTTCCTCCCATCGATCAGCCAACTTGTGTTTACCATCAAAGGCTAATGTCTTTACCAGAACTCGATCACCTGTTTGGACTGTGGCTCCTCTCGTCTTCAAGTCATAGCTGGCCTTCTGCTTGTCTTGGGCTCTCCTTGATGCCTTGGATGCCAGAGTGTATGCTTCCTGAAGCTTCTTCTTAAGAGACTCTGAATAAGCTGTAAGAGACTGGTGACTCTTGTTGGTCTCTATCCCAAACGCAAGGTCTATAGGAAGACGAGGTTCACGACCAAACATAAGGAAGAATGGAGACTGATTTGTTGACTCATGCCGGATGCTGTTATAGGCGTGGACAAGCGGAGCTACATAGGTCTTCCAGTCTGCTTTCTTGTCGGGTTGGAGAGTTCCCAACATGTTAAGCAGAGTCCGGTTGAAGCGTTCAACCATACCGTTACCCATGGGATGATAAGATGTAGTTCGGCTTTTCTCCATTCCCAAGAGATTGCACAATTCCTTCATAAGTTGGCTCTCAAAGTTTGCTCCTTGATCACTATGGATACGCTTTGGGATCCCATAATGCATTATGTAGTTCTTAAACAAGGCTTCTGCTGTAGTTTTGGCAGTTTGATTCCTAGTTGGGATAGCTTGTGCATATCTCGTAAAGTGGTCTGTGATAACGAGAATATTCTGGTGGCCTCCCTTTGACGGTTCCAAAGTTAAAAAGTCAAGACAGACAAGCTCTAAAGGTTGGGTGGTGGTGATGTTGACTAGAGGAGCACGTGCATTGGTGGGAGACTTCCTTCTTAAACATCTGTCACATCTCCGGATCCAGTCTTCTACATCTTTGGCCATGCCTGGCCAGAAGAAACGATCTCTGACAAGCGACCGGGTTCTCTCTCTTCCAGGGTGTCCTACATCATTATGAAGTCCTCTGAGCACATTTTCAACCATGGCTGATGGTAAAACACGCTGTTGTCGTTCTTGGCCGTTGACGTTAGTTTTCCTGCAAAGGATTCCATTTTGGAGAACTAGACTGTCAAAGTTCCTGTAGATAACAGTATTGGCTTGACAAGGGGGATAATCTTGTCGCTTTGGCTTTCTGTTAATCCTTATCAAGTTAATCCATGGCCTAAGAACGTCGTCTGCAGCCTGGGCCTTTCTCCAGTCTCTGTCTGTCATCACTTCAAGGTCCTTTCCGGGATGATCTTCTAGGCTTGATAGATCTGGCGTTGCTAAAAAGCAAAGACTGTGCACCAAAGGATGGTCCTGTGAAACGTTACACACAGCCTGTATTGATTCCGATGTTATCTGTTGTCTTTCAGCTTCTATTCCTGGTAGCCTGGAAAGACCATCAGCATCTGCATTATTGAGTCCTGGTCTGTAGACGATATCAAAGTTGTATGCTGATAAGGCTGCCAGCCAGCGATGACCTGTAGCATCCAACTTTGCAGAAGTAAGCACATAGGTCAGAGGGTTATTATCAGTATAAACACGGAAGGTGTTACCATACAGATAATCCTTGAACTTTTCCGTCACTGCCCATTTCAAAGCTAGAAACTCTAAACGGTGTGCTGAATAGTTGCTCTCTGCCTTGTTCAACCCACGGCTTGCATAACCGATGACTTTCTTCAATCCATTCTGTTCTTGGTACAAGACAGCCCCCAGTCCATGGCTACTGGCATCAGTGTGAACCTCAAAGGGCTTAGTATAATCTGCATATCCAAGGACTGGTGGTGTTAACAGGCATGTCTTGAGTGTCTTGAAAGCACTATCCTGTTGTGGTCCCCATTGCCATGGCTTGTCTGGTTTGTGGGCTTGACTGGTTTTCCTTCGTGCCTTGGTCTTTGTAGCTGGTATCAAAGCAGATAAAGGTTTGGAAATCTTAGCAAAATCTTTGACAAATTTCCTGTAGTAACCGGCAAACCCAAGAAACTTGCGCACTTCATCAGGGTTCACGGGTGTAGGCCAGTCCTTAATCCTCTGTATCTTGTCAGGATCTGCCTCAATTCCATCTTCAGACACAATGTGGCCAAGAAACTTAATCTTCTTCTTAAAGAAAGAACACTTGTCAGCGCTTAGCTTCATTCCCGTCTCTCTGGATCGTTTGAGGACTTGTTCAAGCCGTTCTAGGTGTTCTTCGTATGAGCTGGAGAAGATGATAATATCGTCCATATAGATAAGACATATTCTAAGGTGTAGTCCTTCAAAGCATTCATTCATGACTCGTTGATATGTTGCAGGGCTGTTGCAGAGACCAAATGGCATGCGATTATACTCAAAGAATCCCAAAGGACCTACAGTAAAAGCTGTTCTCTCCTTATGGGTTTCCTCAATTTCTACCTGATGATATCCCGATTTCATGTCCAGTGTGCTGAAATATCTTGATCCTGCTAGTGCATCGAACATCTCCTCTATTCGTGGTAGAGAGTATGAGTCCTTGATGGTCCGACGGTTCAACTGTCTGAAGTCCACACATAGGCGTAGTTTTCCATTCTTTCTCCTGACTAGAACCACATTAGATGACCATGGAGAGTACGAATGTCGGATAACTCCACATGCCAGCAATTGTTGTAGGTGTTCTTTGACTTCTTGATACATTGATGGTGCAATTCTTCTGTGTCTCTCCTTGAAAGGTCGCTCGTCCTCAAGGTCAATCCGGTGCTTAACATTCGGGACATGTCCTAAGTCTGTCTCACCATTGGAAAATACATCCAAATATTGTGAGATAACCTGCTTGCCAATTTCCAACTCTTTGGGTGTCACTGCTGCTTCCCTGAAGTCCATGAGATTCATTACATCTTGGCCTTCACCTTGGCTTTCACTATGGGGAAGATCTTCAACCTTGACGACTTGGAGTTCACACAAAACTGCACGGGGTGGAATGGCCACAGTCCTTGTTGTTACATTAGCAACGTGTACTTGTACCATAATCTTGTCGTCATAATGGTAGTTGATGACAGTTGGTGCTATATCGAGATCAGATGGTATCGTGGATCCAATAGTCGGATGTATCATTGCGCACGTATCCTTATAAACAAGAGGCTTGGTTATATATCCTGAAATAACTCTTTCAGTGTTGGGTAGTATTATCAGTTGTTCAGTCTCAGCGCTTCTAACCTTTCCGAGTGAGTAATCGTTTCTTGCCAGTTCCTTCTCCTGAAGCATCATGTTCCGGAAAGCCATGTACCAGGCTGTATGAATATCTGCCTGTTGGAGAAAACGAGTTCCATACTGTTGTTTGCATGTGTCCATGCAAGAGGACAAGATGTTAGTACCAAGTAACACAGGGACTGTTGAGTTATAGGATGTGTCTGGAACAATTAGTAGGATACATGGAAGTGGGGGTATGGCTCCTGTATCTCTCAATTCAACTTCAATGTGGCCATAATATGGGAGACGTTGTCCATCTGCACAATCAATCTGCAAGAATACATCCAAAGGTTTAATGGGAATATCCAATAGATGTTTTGTATAAAAGCTGTGGGAGACAGTTGACACAGTGGAGCCTGTATCAAAAAGAGCTGTGGCTTTAACTCCATTAATGAAAACTGTCCCCTCATTTGGTTGACCCACCAGCTTGGCAGCTTGCTGATTAGTGATGGGGCGCGTCTTCCTATAACCTATGGCCTGCCCCGTCCCATAGGTTTCTTCCTGTTTAAAGTGCGTCTGTGGTCAAGTATTACACGGCAACCATACTGTAGATGTCCTGGCTGGTTGCATCGGAAACAAATTGGCTCTCCAGTTACGGAATCCTTAGATGGTCGTTGATTCCTGGAGTCCTGGTACCGTGGTGGCAATCCTGGAGATGGTGACCAATACTGTTGAGACTGAGGCTGCTGATGTGCTGATGGTCCTATGGGTCCTGGGTTTCGGTTCATCCAAGGATCAGGGGAAACATACGATGGGTGACTCTGTTGCTTCTTCAGTTCCGCAACTTCACCAGACAACTGTCTGAGCATCCCTTTGATCTCCTTCATTTCAGTGTCCTGTGGGTTTACAGCGGCCATACTAGGAACTGAAATCTTCTTCTTAGCTCCAGCTCCTCTCTGTTGCAAGTCCACTTCAGCTCTCCGCAGTGCTCTGAGGAGGTCATCAAAAGTGCTTCCTTGATCATAGATGTGAGCTGTCTGATCTCTGAGTTCTGGCTTGGACCCTGACCACAACTGTGTACGGAGCATCTCATTCCTGGTTGACTGGGGAAGAGGGCCTTGTGTCTCTGCTTGAATGAGTAAATGCTCTAACCTGCATGCCCATGCCGTAACTTCCTCTGTGGTCTCTTGACGTGAGCTATAAAAATTAGCCAGAAGTGACTGACCCGTATCTACGCTACCAAAAGTAGAATCTAGCTTGGAAATAAGTTGTTTGATGTCAGCCTCAGGACCAAGACACATGGCAACCGTGGCTGCCCTACCACGCAGGGATTGCTGGACTATGTTTGCAACAGTTTGTGATGAAAAAGACTTGTTTTGAATCAAACACTCGACTTGGTACTTCCAAACATCAAAAGATGTTTCGCCCTTCTTGTCACCAGAAAAAGATGGGACTTTTGCCGCCTGAGCTAATGTAACAGGTGCTTGAGCGCCTGAACTATTTGAATTAGACGGAGTACCAGAGTTAGAAGGCAGGGTGGATTCACCATCCTCGACCTTCACCTTGGTCTGAGTGTATGCTCGCATCCACTTCACCAAGTCCTCTGCATTATCAACAGTAGGCCAGGTACCAAGAGCCTGAAAGGATGATATTAGTTTCTCAAACTCTTCGGGTAGAGGTTTACTCATGATGGCGAAAGAAAAAAAAATGAAGACAAGTGATGTGGGAAAACAACGTTAATGTTGTGTAAATAACCGGAATCGGGATATGCCGATAAAAGCAGGTGGAAATATGAAAATGTACGTGTACACTCAGGATGTACTGAACAACAAGCGCATGATACAAATGAGAGCGTACACCTGGGGTAATGACATCGAAAGATGGGCGAGACACCTGGAATATAATGGCCGAATAACTAAACCATTAACAAGCTGTTAATATTTCACACAAATCAAAGAGACCAAATATAAAGAACAGAGTTGACGGTTGTGCTTGAGTCTATATGCAATGTATATTTACGCGCGCAGGGCATGGAAACAGAAAGGAGGGAACACTATGGCAATGCCTTAAGAATAGACCCAGCAAACAAGGCAAATCCCTACTGACACAAGAAGGTACACGTAATGCAAGTAAATGAACGATATGGTATAATTTCACTTGCAAAAGACAATAATAATGCCACTACTGACCTTGGATCACAACACCAACCCTACATGATGAAACTTATCTGGTTAAATATTTAGTTGTTTATTTTTGCAAGGTTTTCAATGTGAAGTTTTGTATCTCACATCAATCATACACGCAAACCAACATCATATTCTCAGTCATTGTTCATTCACTCACAGGGCACCACACAGAAAAGGAATATGTAAATTTCTTTCTAGCAAAATACCATAAATGTGAGCGCTCACTGAAAGACACTACAATGTATATGAACCAGTTTATGCTCTGAGGCACGGCAAAATTATCAGCATATTATACCCAAGAAAGTTCAACTAGGGCCCGAATCTACAGTATTTGTACGTACAACGTGTAGTGATATCAATTGACAAGGTTTACAACAAGGTAAACAGTATAGTTAAACCCGGGTGGTGTACCTTAAGGCTACATTACTATCAATAGTATGCATAAAGCAAAGTTAGGAAATACGATTGTACAGTCAAAGAACTGAGCACCGGCACGTTCTTTGGTTATGTGACGACTGGCAGTTCACATGAAGCACAGTATAAAGTGTCTTTCTGAATAACACACAAAGATGTCTCTCACGCCTTTAACAGCATCTTAGGTCTCCGAGAGTGACGTCATAACACTTGTAGTGAACGAGGGATGAATACGCAGATGATGGTGTCTTAGTAGGCCATGTTCCTCACTGGGGGCTCCATTGAAACCGAAACTGTCTCAATATATGAACAGACACGGTGGTGTTCGCAATATGGCCTTTATTTATACTCATGTAGAAAAAACCCTGAAACAAATAAAACATCCTTTAAGTACAACGTAAGTATATGCTGATAGATAATATCAGTCATTAATACAATCTGTGTATATATATAACCATTTACAGAATATCATCATTGCTGAGCCATTTCATACACATTGCCTCAATACTTAATTGATAGCAGATTCCATATACTAGTATACTTTAATTCATACATAGAACACAAATATCTATGTACACATCACATCACATGGAGAAACAAACTAATATCGTACATTGAATATATCAAGTAATCATTACATAATGCGTTAAATACACTGAACCCACCAAGTATGTGGACCTGGGTCTGTTGACTGAAAGACACTACAGCTGCACGAGCAATACAGCTACATCTGCACAAATAAATGAAACATATATACACACTGTGCAGACTAATCGAATGGCAGCAACAACAATGCAAACAAGTACGTTTAGGAATTGTTGATCAATGGGAAACACTTAAAATATATTTATTGGTAAAACCCTGCTTCATTCTTACATGCATTCGTTCATTTACACATTATACATTCGTACATTTACACATAACGTACACATTCACTCATCACGCATTTACACATCGTACATGTATATCACTTACCGAATTATTTACCATTTGTAAATAATTAAACTCATGGTTTATTGCAATCTGCAAAACAACTAATTATCACAAACTACTCAATACCTACAATATGACAAAGCAGCCAAATTATCAAAGCATATATACACTGTACGCATGACATGAATATGTACAACCATAAAATGTATTGAAAGAGACTAACCTCTGGAAGTGATCCCGACAGCTTTGTGACCAGTAGAAATGTTAAAACTCAACTGCTAATAGACAACAAACTTTAAACAGGGGACAGCTAGTAAGCTGACAAAGTTTATGACAAAGGGACGCTAAGTGGCGCGCTTGGGCTGGCTATTGTGTGGCAGTGCTCAGTGTAATTGTAAGCTGAGAGAAAGGGGTTAGAGAAACTGGAGCGTGAAGTATATAGTGTTTAAAAATATGCTAAACTGAATATCTAATTCAGTTAAAACTAAAGAATAAAAACGCAGAATATTTACAAATATTTCATCCTGTCACAGGTACAGTTTTTGAAGATAGTTTTCCCAACAGCACGTGCAGTCCCTAAACGATACGTAGCCAAAGCATATTGAGGCCTACCCCTTTCACTTTCGTTTTTAAAAAAGTTAAATACTTTGCAAATAACTGACTTAGCCTCGTGTGATAATCTCATTGTTTCAGGTACTGCAATCACCAATGTCTAGTTTGTCGAGCAAATCACATGTGTCAATTCCACACGTGCACCTTGCCCACCTGGCTGTTCTACCAGCAAGAGCCCCCCCTCGTACAAAATAGCGAAAGGTGACAAGAAAATGATGATCGTTTGTTAAACAAATTTTATTTATTCGGGTGTCCCAAATTATGAGACACATCATCAGAGTTGGTCTGTCGATTTCATGTGGCTATGCAAAATTTAGTTTTGTTGCAATTATTAGATTTTGTGTTAGTGAGCAATTCATCGGTCTCAAATGGAATAAACATAAGGACTGTACCTTGAAAGCTTGGTGTTGTGTTTACTCCTCCACTATCATGGACTAGAGCACACAGTTGTATAGCATCTCAAGCAAATAAAGCTTTAATGTCATTCTATGGTTATGAGTATAAATATGGATTCGTTTCCTGTATAGAGATATTTATAATTTTCGATACAATGATTTTACCTATAGTTACGTATGGAGCAGAGTTGTGGGGTGTACAGTATTCACAAATTATTGAAAAGGTACAAACACAGTTATGCAAGAGAGTACTGAGACTGAACAATATACATGTAATGTTATGGCTTTTGGGTGAATGGGGCAGGGTTTCTCTTCAGTATAATCACATGTTAAAACCAGTCAAATACTGGTGTAATTTGATTATGATGGATAAAAACAGAATACCTTATCAAGCCTAGAGTACGCTTAAGGCACTTGATGATGTAGAGAGAATTACATGGGCATCGCATATCAGAAATATTTTATTTCAATTTGGTTTTGGTGTTTTGTGGATACATTTAGACACAGGAAATGTAAAAACGTTTATCTCACTCTTTAGGCAGAGATTGGTTGATTGTTTGATTCACTTGATTCACTTTTGAGCAAATTAATGTCAGACATACTGTCAATTTTAGACAATGCTGTATGTCGAAAGATATTTATCAATAGACATTCCATGGCATTACAAACATGTTTTAAGCCAATTCAGATGTAATAATTTCAAACTTGCAATCGAAACAGTAAGGCATAATAATACACCCTGTTGTAAATAGACTTTGTTCATATTGTCATGATATATGAATACCACCTATTGATGATCTGTCAACGCTATAAAGCTGCAAGAAATGAATTTTTACACTATGTTTATATCAGTAACCCGTGTAGGTAAACTTTTGTAAGACTTATGTCAAGTAGGGATGAAAACGTTTTGATAAGTATTGCTAATTTTTTAAAAATTAGAAATGCATAAATTTCAGTTAGTATTCTACAACCTAGATCCAAATGATACTTGACAGACGCCTAGATAGTGTGTCTTTGTACTGTACAAATTGTCTGACTTTTAACGTGTATTACCACTAGACACTGTGGTCGAGGTTGGATAGTTGTCCAAGGCAACAATTTATGACAGTCACTTGTCACCAGCATGAAACAAATTATATATTGGTGTTCTATTCTGTAATGTGGGCTATGGCCCAGTATACTGAATGAAGATGTCTGTCTGTCTGAAACAGACTTCAGTTACTGTGTTACAGAATAATTACACCAGATCTACCATAAATCAATTTTGACGGTTGTTTCAACTATTCCTAAAGGAAAGTTCCATAAGTTCATTGAGGTTAAATAATTATTCACCTCCAATTCAGTCAAGAAAGAACTTGAAAAAATCATCCAGTTTTGCCTAGCACTGTGTGCCCCACTCCTGTTGATTGAAATATGTATGTTCTTAATGATGATGTGGCGATTCGTTTTTCCCCATCCTATTGTAACATGTATGCAGTTATATGGGCGAAAATATGTGCACATCGCCATCTCCAGTGGGTACAGCTGAAAATAAATGCCGAAATATATACCCTGTATCTATAAAACCGATTCGATAGGACAAAACATTTCAAAAAGAAAAAATAACAAACAAATAATTTTATCGCATGAATAACACAATTTTGTTTGGTCCAGATCCATTCATGGAGAGCTGTCTAGATCTACATATTAATTGTAATGTCGATTGCCCAGCTCAAGAAAAAACACCACCACTCCCACGCGGAAGTTGAGTCTTTGGCTTTGTTCATATGTTGATAAAGTAAACGAGAATGAGTTTTGTCGAAATTATGCGAATGTGTCCTTGCCCAGTTCACTCTCCTACCCAGAGTTCCATGGGGCGAGCCAGCACGTTATGATTAGCAAAGACGTCTTTGTGATAAGTCATCATTGCTCCGGAGTGTGTGCCTCGTTTTGCCATGTGCCATATTTTGGCCTCGTTTTGGCACAAATATGAATATTCATTGTACCAGTCTATCTGAGCACGCGACAAATCCCGATCGGAAGTATCTGTTGATTGGTTCAGTTAAATAGCCCGTGTCGTGACGTCACAAAATTACGTCATCCACATTGCCGTTTCAAATTCGTAGACGCCGCTACTGTTGGGTGAACGAACAGATCACAAGTAAGTAATTACGTTTGTTACTTTACAGGACGATGTACCAAGTGTACAGACACTGAGTCATCCAATTAACCCTTTAATTTCACGTCTATATTGTATGTGATAAAATTATGAATTCTAATTTTAATAAAAAATGGGTTGAAAATGGTGTGGCTCAACCGGGACGTAGATACTTAAACACTGTCACGGATTTTTCACGCCTAACAGTTATTGTTATGTGGCAAGCACCACAACGAATGGGCGATCTTTTTGAATTTATCTTTCCTTCACTAATCCGCTAGATGCGCTGATCCGAACGGTCCAAGCTTAAACTGACAGCGCATGACGTATGCGCGACGTGAGCCGTACGTGTTACCATTACACTTAGAGACAGTTAACCAGTATAGCTTTCACCTTCACCGGTAACGTTCGCGCCGGTCCATGGACCCCTTTTCCCCTCTACGATGATATATCAAGTGTTATGTCTTGGAATATTTATTCCATGATTCTGTGACACACCTGGGATAGGCATGACTGCTTACACTGCAAGTATGAATCGCGAAATGGCAGTTCGAAGCGAGGCGGTGGAATCAGCTGATCGTTTTGTTGACGTTTTGCAATCGGTTATTTCAGTCTGGCACTAGATGTTTGAGCATCACACATTTAAAACTGCAGTGTATTTTCATTGTATATGTACTCAAATCGTTTTAGTATTAGATCTATGGCCGATATGGCTGCATTCGTGGAATTCACTACGGCTGGGAGGTGATGCTATGCGCAAAACGTGAAACACTGAAAGTCTATTTATGTAAATTTCATTGGGTCGTTCATGATGGGACTGAGATTTTGGACATCACAAATGGTTGGCAGCCAGTTACACGGTAACACGAAAACAAGAAACATATAAAACGTATCATACACATGCTCTTGAGTGGTCAGTGGTCAGAAATATATGTTGTCGAGACTATTCATATTAGGAGCTCTAAGTGGTGTTAAACTTTTAGAAGAAATGAATCAATAAATTCACATATATAACATGACTCACAATACTGACTGGTGGATACTCGTTCGCCGGAGGTGTAGTTCCAATTTTTCATTGAGATCAGTGGTAGTTTAGGAACTGTTTGTGAGATTTCAATGTGGCAATAGTTAAAGAATTATCGTTGTGAATAACATAAAGGCCGATGACGTAAAAAAAAAATTCATTATGTCACAAATGCTACGACACCCGAGACTTGCTCTGTCTCGTGTTCTGTCGTACGAAATGCCGTGACAATATACATTTCGTGGCGTTTTCCCTGGTATCTTCTATTGTGTCAATTCGTACAGCATTTGGAAATTAAACGAAAAATCAAAGCAAAACGTGTCAGTTGATGGCTTTTCGTCGTAAACGATCGTTTTTTTCAATGAAGGTGACCACGGCAACGCGTTTGCTGGGTTCTCTCTTTACATGTAGCAAGTTGCAGTGTTCACGATGGTTTTTCAAAGTAACAAGACATTGGGTCCTGTAAGTTTCAGATGTCTGTCTGACCCACTGAAAATTCACAGGACCCACAGAATTAAGTTAAACATAACTGGCATTGAAATTATTAACACTATATGATAACAGACATAAGATTTATAAACAGCAAACAAGCATCACATGCCACAAATAACAACTTCACACAAAGATATTGTGAAATATTCAGTCAGACACTGGGGCTGGCAGGTTGGTGATGTCTATCTGACCACTGGCGAATCTGCCAGATTTGTCAGAGGGTCAGACGTTATTCGTGAATACTGAAGTTGTCGCAGCGCACTTTGACTCGGGAACCAGACCGGAAGCTAGACGTTGTACCGTCGCATATATCATTTCAAAAGGAGAGTTATCGCCCCTCGCAACAAAAAGATTTCCCATTACTCGTCCACTATAAAGCTTTCCTAACTTTGTATTGTATTCCAATACTATTCTGGGGGTTCCCCTTCGTCAGGTTACTGGAATGATGCGAACCTTGAAAGATTCCTCCCTGACCCTCAAAGGCGAAATCAGTCGAATTGCGTTGGGAACACAATACTTTAAAAACATATCTATCAAATTCCTCTTTAATGGCAATGTCTTACGTGTAGCTTTGGAATCATTTTAACCGGCATATTATCACTTTGTAAACCGTACTTTCGAAAGTATCCAGTAAGAACGTTTTTTTCAATGCTATCGAGGATTATCACAATGTCCCTATGCTTGTTTAGTGGGCTGAATTAGTAGATGAACACTGTTGGCCATTTTTGGGATGTTAATGAGTATTTGAAGCACGGGAATTCATTTGGAACCGACGGCGTTTGATTTTCGAAATATCTGAATAATTTCAGACCCAGAATATGATTCCCTGTAATGTCTCTAGATACTGTAGATAAATATTACTCGCATATACTCACTTAGTACATCTATGGACGGTGCTGAAAATACTAGTGAAAGGTGCGAATTGTCAAAGGTTATTAAAAAGTAATTACACGTAGGCTGTGTCTATACATTTGTGTTCATCATCGAGGAGCGGAAATTACTTGCGAGCAATTTCGGAGTTGCAGACCATTTCCTAAATACAAGCCCTTACCAGCTATATTCGGACACCTGACGTAATTTCTTTAGACTTATATGTTAATTTAGTGTAGCATAGATAATTGTCATGAATGCAAAGGTCAAAGTCAAATTTTGCAGTAGGGATGAATTGTCTTACCTCAAATCACATAATTTCTGTTTAATTAATTTTCTGTTGCTAATTTATCGAATGCCAACAATTTAATTAACATGATATGTGCAGTGATGTGCCATAATTATATCATAAAATGGCCGCCATGTTTAGGGACAAAATTTATGGAAGGACACAGAAAAGTAAAAATTAAAATCTGCTTTCCCCTAAAATAGACTTTGGATGCCTAATACTTTGTGACCTTTATATTTATTGTAAAAGCTCTTTATCTTGGAATTGATGAGCATAAGTGCCTGAATATTAGGCAGTTGTAGTGACTGCCAAATCCTGAGAATCTGCTGAAAAAGTTCCTCCCTTTGTTCGTGTGTGAGACTTTGGATGCTTAATACTTTGACCTTTATATTTATTCTAAAAGCTCTTTATTTGTCTTGGAATTGATGAGCATAAGTGCCTGAATATTATTATGCAGTGGTAGTGACTGCCAAATACTGAGAATCTGCTGAAAAGGTTCCTCCTTTGGTTCGTGTGTGTAGCCTGATTTTGATCACCAACAAGATTATGGCAAGATGACAACGGTGTACATTTGATTTCATTAGTTGTTTTTCAGTCTTTTGTAAAAGGAGACCCATTACATGGTGCACTGTCATCTTGGAAAAGACAATGTCAATTGTGAAGTGTTTGGCACGAAACAGATTTTCACCCAAAACTAGATACGTACTTCTCACTGTTGGTATTTCCATTACCAGAGTTCCAGCTCCATGGTAGAAAATGCATCCCCAAGTTATCACAGATAAACCTCCCTTTTGCGAAAATCAGGGAACCTGTCAACACAATATGGTCTGTACTCCTCGCCTGGCGTTCTCCTAACAGAAATTTTGTTATTTTTGCCAAGAACAGTTAGACTTCCATCACTGAATATCACTTTGGATAAATTAGTTTAAGTTCTCCAGTGAAAATGTGTCCTGCACCATGACATTGTCTGTTACTCTGTTCACAGCAATTGCTGTCAATTTCTTCCTCACTGATACTTTCCAGCAATTCTGATTATTCAGCTTGTGTCTTGAACAATCCTCTTGTAATACCTCATTTACAATACTTGTAATATCCCCAAGTGACAGATTGTTGTTGTTGACAGTTCTCAAAAAGTGCCCTGTCTCCCCTCTCTGTCAAAACTGCAGGCCTACCTCTGGGCATGTTCTCGTCATTATTCTCCAAATGAACTCTCCTTAAAAACATTGAAATGGTTCTAACATCCCCCGTGACGGCATCGACAATCTGTGTCTGTTTAAAGCCAATTTAACTGAATCTAAATTCATCTCAATGATTTTCCTGACCTCCTTTGCAAGCTTTTCCTTCTCTTCCCCATCTTAAGTTGACCTTGAACGTGTTTACATGTAGCAGACGACGAAAGTTCCTCCCCCTACATTACCTCTGACCCAAATTTGATCCCCGATCATTTTGAAGATTGAGTACACCAAGCACACCAAGCACACCGCCCACCTCACTGCAACCGCTGCCTAGCAGCCGTTTTATGATATTATAACTGTCCAGTGCCGTGAACTCTTCAACTTGCGGTCTATACTTGGTTGTGCGTTGTGGAACCATACCCAGGCCCTAGATTTTCGAAGCTGCCTTAGCGCTAAGATAGTCGTAAGTTAATGTTAATGTATGGCACTTAGACTATCTTATCGCCAAAAGAGCTTCTAGAAACTAGTCCCAGGTTGATAAGTGTAACGTCATAGTGGGAAGCCTGCAGAATACCGGACACCTTCCACCATATTAGAAATCTGTTTACTTTTGGTTAAGGTTAGGGACACGTGATTTGATTTTCGAGTTTGAGGACGAATTCAAGTTAATAAAATGGGTGTTATGTCGTGGAAATCAGGCAGGGTGTGTGGGGACATGTATAGTTGATAGGTACGTGTGCATAGTTTCGAATGTCACCGAGTTCTTTGCGTACATTTCAGCTTGAAATCGGAACGAGTCGGTGTCGGCACGACAATTCAATATGGCAGCTGCTGCCCCTTTACTCTATTAATATATATAACGTGCGTGTAGGTCTATGGTCTATGTTAAACCAACAGTGCGATATCGGGTTCCTGTGACTATTCAATGAAAATTGTTTTAGGTTATTTGTTTTTCTCATAAATATTTATCATGTACAGAAACCCAAAATGTTGACGAAAAACTGATATGCATGGCAGTTACAGTGTGCACTGGTCACCTTTCACAAAAATCTCGTAAGACTTTAACCATTCTCATAGCATTCCTACTTCCTATGTTACGGTATAGGAGCAGTGTTTACAAATAGTGTCTGACCCTCTGACAAATCTGGCAGATTAGCCAATGGTCACACAGAATTCCTCAACCGCTGGCCCCAGTGTCTGACTAAAAGTATTACAATGACTTTGTCTGAAGTTGATATTTGTGGCATGTGACACGTGTTCACTATATATAATCACTATGGTCACTATATAAATTTATGCTTATAATGTTTGTCATCAGATAATGTTAATAAATTCAATGCCAATTACGAGAAATGTTAAATCAGAAATGTGTCTTTAATTTTATTCTGTGGGTCCTGTGAATTTTCAGTTGGTCAGACAGACATCTGAAACTTTCAGGCCCCATTGTCCTGTTACTTTGAAACACCATTCGTAAACACTGTAGGAGGTACGAATGCTACGAGAAAGTTACGAGATCTTAGGGTTATGAGAGCTTTGTGAAAGGGGGCCCTGGCTGCCAAACAGTTATCGACACAGTTTAATGATACTTCTCTTATGTTACGTAGAGACAAGAATTTTCTTTTGTTGTCAAATGCCTTGGAGAGAATGATGATGTTTTGGCAAATGACTTAGGCAGGACTTGATCTGGTACGCCTTTTCACTGAAACGTATATGCATGTATTTTTGTTCAATTCAAGGATGAAGCTGTTAGTGCTCTGTACGCTGGCCATGATGGTGACGATGGCGATGTCCCGCAGTTGGGGCTTTATTCCTCGCAGAAGTCTTGCCAGGCCTTGTAAGTAGTGTCTTCCATACTCGGCAGTGTTAACCTTTGCAAACAGAAGCTAACCCTTGTGGGTTAGATTGTTCATAGTTTATCCCCTGTTTTTATCATTGATGTAGTCATTTTTGCTAGAGACAAATATCAGTTTGTCAGTTTATCCAAATCACTGATCCAATATCATTAAAATAATCTTCAGGGTAACCGTTTTGCTAATAATTATAGTGTCCCGTAAAATGAACCGAACTGAAACCCTGTGATTGGTTTTCAAAACTGCTATTGTTCGTTTTCAACACATTTCCTGTTAAGTTACGATTCCCCCATTGTATCTAAACAATATCGAAACACGTCCGCCAGACACACGTCGCCAGTTTTTACGGTACCGTGAAATGCGCGCAATTCGTCGAGTTTAAAGTGAAAAAAATGAATAATAAAATCGCGACTGTATACTAGGACTCACTTGTAAAAAGTTGTTGTAGCGCAATAACTATCGAGACTACGTGTTACCACAATCAACACTGACTTACAAATAGTTATAGCGCCATAACTGCTTTAGACAAATGTTTCCAGGTGCATTTACCGGATATTGACCGCCATGTCTGACAGAATTTATGCGTAGGATTTGGAACGGTATTTGCTTTTCGTATCTTGCAACACTTTGGTTGGAGGCGTTTTGGATATTTTTATGTATTTGTTAAAATTTGAACTTATGTTATCTTGAAATTTCAAGAAGAAAATAATGAATGGCTCGGAAACATTTCCGTTGTATGACAGTGCCATTATTTCCTGCAACATGGGCGGATCCAGATGTGGGTGTACCTCCTCTTCTGTCCCGAAATTCTGTTAAATGATAAGTGAAAACCCCTGTCTCTCACTTGAATCAGATCTTAAAGCAGTGTCTGAAAGAAATTTTTTCAAGTCATACACCACTATCTAAATCTATCAAGTGACAGTCTGATCAAATGTAATTTTCTGCAAAATAATCGACCACCTTTACCTGGGTTTCATCGGTTCACTTTCTACGACACTGGCCGTCTATCTAAATATTTTGTCCAAACGTCCATAAGTACAGAAGAAACAGAATATCAAAAGAAACAATTATGAAAAAATGTCTCCCTATTAATTGAATTATTTTCATGGATCATATTTATTGTAATACAACTTGTTTGTACATCAAACTCCTTGGCAAACGGATACCTTCTGCAGTTTGTTCATAAATATACATTTTGTTAAAATGTATAGATAAAATAATTCCTGTTATAAAAGTGAAAAATGACTTCTATGTTGGAAGCGTAACACATGGCTGCGAGGTATCCGGCAAATGCAAGTGACCCGTTTGATATGCAAATATATTCAAATATTTCGTTTTGGTGCTAATTTTACTACATTTGCCGTTGAAGATGAAGTTGCAATGAAGACACAGATCATTGCTGGGTTTGATAGAAAGCTGGTCAGCTGGTTAGCACGTCATGGCAGCGGTTTGAAGTAAATATGAACTTTCTTATTTTGTTATTTTGTATTTAGTTTTATTGTTTTGTATATATCTATATATCATAACGCAACGGTGCGCTTACAGAATACGTTCTCCACCTAATTGTGTACTGTAACTATTTTACCACTATGCTTACCTGATTCCACAAATACAGGTATATAAAATAATCCTTTCACCTCATACTGAAGACTAAGGTTAGGATTAGGTTAGAATGTCAATGAGGAACGTACCCCATTGCAGAGATGCCAACCCATACCCGTATTCGTTCCCAAAAACAACACAAAATTCGCGACGACGATAGCAGTAAGAGGTATGCGAATTTGAAAGAAGGAATACACTGAATGACATTATCAAATAGCATATACACAATCAATTTCAACCACATGTTACTCAGTATCAAGTTATACGTGGATATTTAATTTTTGGTGAGTACATTGTTCTTAACAAGCCCTTGGACTATCTTTATATTTACTTATTACACAAAACTCTTTGGAAACGTTAATATTGATTTTGGTTTTAAAAAAACAAAACACTAATATTTGCATCGGGTTTGGGCAAAAATACTAACTGGGCTAAATTAGGGTTAGCATCTCTGTTTTATGGGCTATACATTACAGGGCTCCATCACAAGAACTACCCTCACGGTATGTTGATGTATGGGAGCCATGACCATAGTAGCCTTAAGTTGATGCTGTTTTCTGAGTAAAGATACTGACATGAAACAGTTAGTGTTAAATGGATATTTTAAGGTAGATCGATAGGTAAATTCACGATGCTATACGGTACCTTGATATGGAAACTTGGTCAAAGGAAAAAGTTGGTTGCAGGAACCTTCGTAACATCACGTATTGAAACTTATGTACTGCTTGACAAGTATTAGATGAGCCACGACCTGTCAAATGACCCCAATTTGCATATAAGGGAACGCCCTCCAGAACATTCCATTTGAAACAACAGGTTGTCGTCTAAATATTAAAATGTTCAATTTCCTCGTGCGAATCGTGTTTTGCTTAACGAAATCTCTCTACGAGACACGTGATAAACAGTAGCGATATTGATTTCCCGCCACCGCCAGCGTGTATTGCACGTGCTTAGTCCCCGACCTACCTCTGTACCTGTAGCAGTCGAGTGTATTCTTCTACATTCCTTGCCCAGACTACTTGTCACAAACGCGTTTAATGCGCAGGCTAATGCGTGTCTAGCAGTAGTAGGCTACTTGACACGTATTGGATGAGCCTGCGCATTAAGCAGTTTGTGACAAGTAGGCGGGGCAGGGAATGTACACTTGGCTGCTACAGGCACATGTGGTAGATCGGGGATTAAGCATGTGCAACCAACGCTGACCGCGAACTCGATGTCGCTTCTGTTTAACACGTGTCCAGTAGTAAGATATAACAATTAAAACACGATTCGCACGAGGAAATTGATCTTTTCAATATTTAGACAACCTGTTTCCCTCTTGTTTCAAATGGAATGTCCCGGAGGGCGTTCCCATGTATGCAAATTAGGGTCATTTGTCGTGGCTCATCTAATACTTGCTAAGCAGTATGCCACTCATCTATTGAACCTGATATCTCACGGGTTGGGATTGGGTTAGAGAACTTTGACAATGGACCATGTTCGTATTTTAAGAATGGAGCACTGCCCTTGCATCAGTAGTAAATTTCAAAATTTTGATGGGCCATTCATTTTTTATTCTTGTGTGCAAAATGGCCCATGGCGCCTGCCTTTTCCAATCCCTGAAACTTACAACACATTTTCGATTTGACAGACAAAACCGTTGGGGAACATTGAAAGAACGAGTATTTCTCGCAGATGTATTGTCCATATAGGAGACGTTCCGTATATGAAAACTCTGGGTGCAACTATGTATTGTTTCAGCCTAAGTATTTTTAACAATGACACTGTGTGTTGGTTGCACCACAAAGGAAGGTAACTCTACAGAGAGTTTTAATAGCAATAGACGGTTATGCGCAAGGATACCGGAAATGAGCTTGGCTCTTCTAGCACGGCCTAGAAATGTGCACTTCCCGTGGTAATCTTATTTTTCATCTGTCGTCAGCGATGATACTGAAATGTTTCTTCAAGTTTTCAATCTGTATTTATTCCCTTTTAGTGCTATTCAGAGGAAGACGCTGTACTTCGTAAACAGACGACATATGCAGACTTACTGGCCATCTTACACAAGATACGCGAGAAGGCAGACAGCCAGACTTGTAGGTATCATCCAACAGGGCAGCCCCATCAAGATGCGGGCTAGAACTGATCTTCAGCAGGGATTGGGGCAGAGATCTTTGACAGTGGGCCATTTTCAGGATTTAGAATGGGTCACTGTCCTTTTATCAATAGTATACTTTCACATATTAAGGGGCCATTCTCATTTTAATATGCAAAATGGCCCATGACCCATGGCCCTTGCCTTTCCCAATCCCTGTGTCAGTGAGTGAGTTTAGTATTACGCACTCAGCAATATTCCAGCTGTTTGGCGGCGGTCTGTACATAATCAAGTCTGGACCAGACAATCCAGTGACCAATAGCATGAGCATTAATCTGCGCAACTGGGAACTGAGGACGTGTCAGCCAAGTCAGCAAGCCTGACCACCCGATCCCGTTAGTCGCCTCTTACGACAAGCACAGTCACCTTTTATGGCAAGCATGGGTTGCTGAAGGCCTATTCTACCAGGGGACCTTCACGGGTCCCTGCTTCAGTACAGTCTACTTTAAACAGGGCCTGGCTACCCACAGCCGCCACATGCAGTACGCAACGTCACAGAAGGACCGTGACATCACGGCATTGTTCATGACATCACGTTACCATGACAAAAGTGATAATTTTCCCTGGGTATCTGAAAATATGAACCCCGATATGTTCGCCCTCGTAGGTAATAATATGCTGTACATTCTTTGTGTCACTAAATGTGATTTGTTCTGTTCTGTTCACAGCGTTCAGTTACACCCAAAGTAGCTATGGTTAATCCCCTGTATCAAATAGGGGTGGTGTGGTGTGTTTTCTTTGTTTTTTACCTACTCCATTGTCTCAAATGGGAGTAGACCTTCTGTAATAATGCTGAGCGACCTTAACAACAGCCAAACCAATGTAAAGGAGAAAATGTGTGTGAAATACTTCCAAGTATCGAACCCATATATTGACTCAGTGTTTACGAATGGTGTTTCAAAGTAACAGGACATTGGGTCCTATAAGTTTCAGATGTCTGTCTGTCCCACTGAAAATTCACAGGACCCACCGACTAAAATTAAACACATATTTCAGATTTGACATTTCTAATAATTGAAATTATTAACATTATATAATGACAAACATTATAAACATAAATTTATGAACAGTGAACAAGTGTCACATGCCACAAAAAAAAAAAAACAAACAACTTCAGACAACGGTATTGTGATATATTCAGTCAGACACTGGGCCAGCAGGCTTGGGACTTCTGTCTGACCATTGGCAAATCTGCCAGATTTGTGAGTGGGTCCGACACTATTCGTGAACATTGTTGACTGCTTTTGGATCACGGTCATTGGCCTAGAAAATGAACCTATCTGAAACACTAGTTTTACTAGTGTTCTAGGAATAACACATCGCAATTACTATAGACTCTATTATAAGAAAGTTACTTAATTTTCATGAATCTCTGCGCAACATATTTTTGCTCTCAACTTTTCAAATTTCACGTTTAAACAGGGTAGGCCAGCCACTGTTAACGACTACAGGCGCATTGGTGCCGAGATCGGAAGACGTATTCCTATGGAATTATCCTATGAAGTGTTGGTTAGGAGAAACATGATTCCAGCATGGCGTCAGTACATGGCAGACCTTATGGCCAGTAAGTATAGGATAGCAACTGATGCCAAACAGTGAGTTGGGTGAGTGAGTTTACTTTTACACCGCAATTAGCAATATTCCAGCTATATGGCGGCGGTTTGTAATTAATCGAGTCTGGACCAGACAATCCGGTGATCAACAGCATGAGCATCGATCTGGGAACCCATGACATGTGTCAGCCAAGTCAGCGAGCCACCCGATCCCGTTAGTCTGTGACAAGCATAATCGCCTTTTATGGCAAGCATGGGCCTATTCTACCCAGGAACCTTCACGATTTTCCCCTTCCCAGTTACATATGGCATAGACAACATTCATTGTAGTGTTCGTTTCACAGCTTTTGATATGTTTTGTTTTTAGGGAAGGGACTGTTTTGGGGCTGGGGGTGGTGTCATTCTTTTATTTTTTTATTTGTGTGTTTGTGGTGTTTTTCCTTTTCTCTGTATTGAGCTTATCTCAGTGTTATGTTTTTTTTTTTTTTTGGGGGGGGTTCCTTTAGTAAAACAAATATCGGAGGCTTTCCAAGGATATTTTGACCTTTCCCAACGAGTGTGAACTGATATCAGTAGACACGAGGGTGCGATTCTATTTATCATCAAAAATCATTCATTCATTCAAGTTCATGACGTCAAAGCATATTGTGCAAAAGCTACTGTCAAAGTGATATCTGCTAGAAGATAACGTCTGATCTCCAATTTATCACCCAAAACTGTTCTGTGGAACATAGTTTTGGATGATAAATTGATTTTGGATTTGGATGGGTGGGGGGAGATTGTCATTGATTTTGTACAGAAACTGAGGGTGTCATCCACATCTTCTTTTCCCCTCGTTTCCCCCCACTCTAACCCATAAATTACGAACGGTCTCTAGAGGTTTCAGAGATGTAAAATCATTGATTCAGAGAGTACAGTGGGGGTATGTCTTCAGCATCTCGTGGACTTACAATGTGAAACTGAACACAGATAGCGTATTACTTTCTTCATTAACAGACACGTTCTTCTCAGCCAATATAGAATGGAATTAACCAAACAGTCTTTGTTCGTTTAAATTCTCGGAAATAACTTCATTTAAACGCATAGTCGTTTGGAACGTCTTATGGAGATTTGTTTTGTTTTCACAGAACGCGTGGAAGATATCCCAGTTGGATAATTGCACGTAGAAGTCGTGCCGCAACCGGGACATGACATTAAGAAGACGTCAAGCACTGGATGGAGGCATGACCTCAGTCTAGCGCAGGGTGGCCAGATTTTGCCCCCGTGATATTTTAACTCGTAAACATTGTACAGTAGTAAATAAATAATTTTGCCACGATGTTTGTTCTCATAGTTTTTAATAGTTGGGCGGATAACAGAACAAAATTGGAAGACTCGTTCACTTTGCGATACAAGCACCAAAATTGGCCTGTGCTCCGTTGTTCAAAACAACCTTATCTCTAAGGTCAACCTTATCTCTAAGATTTCAACCTTAGACCTTTACTAAGGTTAGCCTCCCGTTGCACGAAACAACCTCAGCTAATGTTAACCTTAAGTTAAGGTTGATAACTAAGGTTGGTTCGACCCAACCTTAGCGTCTCTAAGGTTGGACAGGGAATATGGCGGCTGATCTCTCACAAAGATGGCCGCCACTGGTTATACAAACCTATTATCTTTTTCTTTTGACTTTGATTTTTGGCAGATATCTTTGACCCAGATGTTTAATTCTGCATTAGTTTAGCTTGCTGAACAATGTGTTAATGAAACAACGACAACCAATACATTATATGGGTGGATTTATCTGAATATGGCAAGATGAAACTACAATTGTGCTAATTTTTGTCGTTACTCTTGTCCATATTCAATGTTGGTGGTACCTAAAGTTAGATGTTAAAGGACCAAAACTGATAAGTTTATTCAACAAAGATGCATATTGAAGAAAACATCATTGGCCACTCAACAATCTAAGATGGCCACCATTTTGTCAAGATGGCTGCTACTTACTATACAGAAGTTTTGTCTTTCTTCAGATTTTCTTTGCAGACTCATCACTGCGACTAGGGATTTCTAAATGTGTTTTAAAGAGACATCCTTTCAGGCAGTTGGTGAAAATATTGCAGTAATTTAATGATCATATATATTATAATAGGAACACATTGCGATATTATAGTATATATAACATAACAGTATAAATAACAATGAATGTATGATCAAAGTATATAATATTATTGTATAATATTCGTGTTTGTTTATCTGTTGTCTATATTACTGGTAACAATTCTTACACATTGAGCTTTCAAGAAATATTGTGGCGCATAACGGGCAGATGTTTTGATAAATGTTTAGTCAAATATGTATTCCTTAAAAAAAGAAACACATAGCCAATGTTTCCATGTACTGCCTTGAAAATGAATCATAAGTGAGTGTCTAATAAGTATGTCTATGGGGCAATAACACTGCACGGTATTTCCGTTATACCGGTTTTTCGCAATGCTATTTTCAAACAGTATTATTGCAGTATGCTTTCTGAGAACCCTTATACTGGACAAAGAACATATATGAGGTTTTGGTGGTTATTTCTTTGGTTTAAATTAAAATCTACGCAGACACTAATTTGCAATGAACTCCAGATACCAATATATCGCAATATGTAATATATTGTATAAACGGATCCGGGTGGGCGGATGACGATCACTGATACTCTTGTAAATGAAGTGTGCACCGACACTTTCTCAAGAATGTGTAGTTTGACGTGTGACAACGCGAGTTTGACGTCTCTCAATGATTTCAGGAACGTGTGACAAATTCAGTTTGCCATGTGAATGCCGCAGAACTTTATGAGGCCTTTTGCTTCACGTGTGCTGGGACTGGGAAAGGCAGGGGCTATGAGCCATTTTGCACATTAGAATTCATAATGACCCATTACAATTCTGAAGTTTACTATTGTATCGTGCCCCATTCTAAATTCAGAATATGGATAATAATTCTGAAAAATGGTCCATTGTCAAAGTTCTCTATCCCAATCCTTGCGTGTGATTTTTTCATGTGATCTATCCAAGACCATAAGTAGGGAACTTCATTTAAGCGAATTGAGTTTACTCATCGTTCTGTGTTCCTTTGTCGTTTCCATGACAAAAATGACTCGTTGTAAATCAAATAGGGATGATGTAATTAGAGATTATTATTAAGAACTGCAAGATCTGTTTCCATGACAACAAATTGAATTTAAGATAGGACGCGACTGTCGAGCTCATTTTCAAACCTGACTTATGAGTTAATAATGAATAATATAACAACGAATGAATAAATTGGTGGTCGCGCAAAACTGGCGCAAACGTTTTCATAGCTACATGTATGCGTAGCGAAGAAAACTACACCTGAACATACATGAGAACATGATGATACAACTAGAAAAAAACGTTATCCTTATGAAGCAAGAATAGAATTTTCCGTCATGTGACGTCAAAATACGGTGGTGCCCAAGGGCAGATAACTATCCTTTAATTACTGTAGGCTTGTCCTTGCTTCACAACAGTGGTTCGATTTAATTTGATTTGTTCATTTGTAGTCTGGCAAGTTGCACACACAACCATGGGTATCTGTAGCCAGCTTGCCATTGATTGTCATCTAAAACGTCCTGAAGATATATTCCAAATTTGGTAAAAATGAAAAATGACCATTGCAAACCATGAAAATATCCTATTGACATTTGCGTCTAACAAAATGATGGACAGGTTGTATATCGAATGAGGATTCGCGCAAAATAAAAATGTGTTAACAGTAAAGATTGACCCCTTATGGATGTTCTTCGTATAGTTATACACCCTCACATCCGCACCCTATAAAGAGGGTGTGCGTGTGCGAATTGGTTTTTTTTATTTATTAACCTATTCCTATAAATTAATCTTCATGAAAGAGATGCACGCGTATACTGTAACATACGTTACATGTCACGACAGACGGAAGTTCTAATGTTCAAATTTATGTTTCATTCATATTATGGCAGAATGTATGGCATCACATTCTTCAAAAACATTAGATTAGTACGAATGCGTTACACTGGCCACATTCTGCCATATTCTATCATTCGCAGTCTTGGTTAATTTAAACAATCCAAACATATTTTATATTTCGGTTCAAACGTAACTATCTGGACCAAATGAATTATAAATGTTAACTAACAGACATATGTATCTTTTTTCATTCAATAATTTGCATCATCACACTGAAATGGAGTTTATTAGTATTTATTTTTCTTTCACAGATATGACTAGCTAACTTTGCACACTGTGCAACAGTGTGGACGTAGCTCGGTCCGTTAGCTGTCAGGCCACTCTCCTACCCAGAGTTCCATGCGGCGAGCCAGCATAGTATCTCTGCCACAGGCCAGAAAGATGTGACGATTCGTCACATCTTACAGAGTTCACTCAACATAATTGATAGGGTTAGGGCAGGGTTAGGGGCAGGGTTAGCCAGGGGTCAGGATTCAGGGTTAGGGTTATGGTCAGGGTACAAATTTCATAACTGTTTTATTTTTGGTGGGTCTTCACATCAAATTAAACATCTGTGTTAAAATGGTGCAGTTTCACTGAGAAATTATCCTAAAACTTGTAACACTATTTCGATTTGTGAAGCGACCTTTGTTTACTTGGGTTGCACGGCTCCACGTGCAAGCCTAATGGATAGCAAACGATGCAGCCGGTTTGAAATATAAATATGTATTGTCAAACCTTACTGACGCAGTAGTTACGAAAACCTCGTCGAATCACTTGCCTTAAGCCAGTCTCAGCATATTAGTGAATGTGTGGATTTGTTTACAAACAAGAGAAAAGTCCACTCGCGTGATATGCAAATTAGCCTGTGGCAGTGATGTTATGTTAAGTCATCGCTGCGCCGGAGTGTGCTGTCAGGCTTACAATCCGAAGTTCGCGCGATGCCTGTGTCATTGACATTTGACCTACGGCTGAGAACGTCCTCACGAGAAGTTGTCGTGCAGAATTCTAAAGGCGCTCCCATTTGTAACTTCTACCATTAAAAAACCCGTTCTCAGCCCACAAAACATTATCATATAAATATCAATTATGCTTACATATAAAGTCGACACGTTTCAGTCGACATTGGCAGCAGCCAATAAAGTTGCAGCTGAAACCCATTTCTTTGGCGGTAGTGTAACTATGTACTGGCCCAAAATACACATTTCCAACATACTGATTCTAAATTTGATTCTCGCCGGTACCAGTTAGAGTTGCTGCCCTTTATCCAAGGGAAGCTACTCTAGCTCTTGCGCGAGAAACGTCGCTTTGTTTGGAATCTGCGCTGCTTGTCATCAGCTGGTCATACCGTTACGACCTGCAGAGCTATATGTATCCATCAAAACCTAATTAGGAGAAATGGGTTGAGGTATATCCATCCTGATTTATTGGTTTTATTGATATTTTTTATAATATAATTTTAATGTTTTATTTGTTTAAGACTCCCTGATGCTCGTTGTTTACCTTGCCTTTTATCTACACGCTATATGTCGATAACTGTGTTGGCAGCTACACTTAAATGTCTAGATTTATGTAACTGCATTTCAAACTGGGATTTACACGTGTTCCTGTATTTCGTCAATTTAATACCAAGGGTTATATTTCTTTACGACTCTTTGTAGCCTGGTCCTTTAATTGCACAAATACTATTTCGTAAAAGTATTTCACAGTTGTGATTCAAATATACGCAGGCTAGAGTGATGACTGGGTAACAATGTTCAATTTTGCTTGATCAAGGTAATGAGACTCTAAATATACAATCGAGTCGCTGGACAGTCAGCTGACTGAACCAAGAGCCAAGAGCGGCTGAACGAGGGATGGCAAAATGGTCCTAACTTTGTAGCTTGCAGTTTTACACATCGACACTGGGTGTTTTCTTAAAAATAGTAAATAATGAACTAGATGAACTACAAAGTGTGATAGAGAGATTATATTTTGAGTAATATTGGCTGGCTGGCCCATGTTACAATTGTTACAACATCACGTGTTAAGGCAATAAAAAAAATTAGATTTAAGCACTGTTTCAAACATTCTTGGCAAATATTCAATATGGCTGGTACTTTAAGGATACAGGTACTTCTGCGAATTCAATATATTTATGATATGAGATTGCCGCATGTATGAATGATTGAAAAGTAGTTGAAACCAAGAATATGTACATATATATGCCCATTGTCTCCGGTAAAAAGCGGTTTTTGCTTTAAAGATCGTTCTGCAAAGAATCGAACCTCCACGAACCAGTCCGCCATGAAGATAGGCATCATGACTGGTTTCAATAGACAACTGGATGGGTGGCTTGTTCAGCATGGCGAAACAGTCAGGTAAGTATTTTTGTGAATTTACAAATGCAATAGACGTTCAGTTATCAATCCGACTGAAAGAGATTGAGTTTCCATCCAACTGAAAGAGATTGCGTTTCCAAGTTTGAACTTCTATCTAGTAATCACAAGTGCTGTTTAAGATTTCTTTCTAGTTCTATTCTTAGTACTTGGGTTTTTTTTTGTTGTTGTTTGTTTTGTTTTTGTTTTGACTTCAGATGTATTTAAACATTAAAATAATATTCAGGGGATGGCAATTCTGCTCTGGTCTGCGGATTTCCGCCGATTTAATTCCAATTTCTTGATTTGCTGGTGGAGGCTGCCATTGCCTCACAAGTCTATCAAGATTATCCCAGAGATGCTGTGTCGGATTCATATCCGGAGATCGTGCTGGCCTGGGCAATATTTTGTTGATGTAGCTTTATCTTACCTCACACATGAATGTTGCTTTCTGACTGGCTAAGTGCTGTTCTATTATTTTCAATGTACACCGCTGGGAATTCCGAACTCTTCTGGTGCTTCATGGTAGTACTTTCTTATCTCGAATAAAATTGAATCACGCATCAAGCACGGAAATTACCGATGGCTTGCGATTGAAAATCGATAGAAGGGACATAGCTCTAAATCTGTTCACGTTGTGTCGTCTGCAAAATGGCGATTCGCCTCGCATTCAACAGAAGTGCTTCAAACAGTTCCAAATTAAAATTCAGGTGTTCGGTAAGATAAATACGTTGTTCACTGGTCGTGAAGGGGCCATGGGCTAATGTACCCTCGAGGTTTGTTTATGTTCCTCGAGTCCGCAGGCAGTTGGCAGTATGCGGACGTGCATTGTCCTGTGGCAAGATCAAACCTCTCGGCTGGTGACTCACAAATGGAACTCCACTGGTCTCAAGTCTTAATCTTCATGAAAGATGATAAGTCGTGTTCTCTGCTGACCACAAATCCCACCCTATACCATGAGACCACCTATTTGGACAGTGTTTGGCAGCAGTCGCTTACCGCTACGTCTGTTAACACGAACTTGCTAATCATTTCGGAAGATGTTGAATCGACTCTCGTCTGTAAACAGAACTCTCTCTCAATAACGACGTAACATAGTTCCAACCCACCGTAACCTGCGTTGACAGTGTTGACGGGTCAAGGCCATTCCACGAAAAGGATGGTGAGCTGTGATACAAGTCATGCCGAGTCGCAGTAGGGTTCGTCTGCTAATCGGGTGCCCTTATGCCATTGCCGCCGCTGATGTCACCGTTCCGACGATGTGTTGTCCAGATGTATTGGTCTTCAGCTGACGTGGTAACCCAAGGTCTACCCGTTCTTGGAAGGTCGTGTGTTTGGCTAGTCAGTTGGTAACAGCTCAACGCATAGCTGATGGTTGCTTGGCTGCAACTGAAGATTCTTGCAATGTGACTTTGCAAGGCCCCCATTTCTGCTATACCAAGGGCGGTGTCGCGCTCGACTTCTGAAAGCCGGCATTTCTGTGACGTTCTTTTTGATACTGCACGGTTGCACTGTCCCACATTTTTATTTACGCAACAATTGTACACGGGTATTTTCAGCTACGTACATTCACGGTGTTTTTTTTCTCCATTTTTTCATGCCATCACGAAATTCACTTAAAGGACTTAAGCCTTGCTACTGGACCGAGAGCATGTGTTTTCTGCAAATATTTCACTGTAGATCCATGGCAGTATCCGTAATTGAGAAAGCGTTAATTTAAAAGTGATAAGTTTCTTTTGCCCAGTCGTTTATATCTGTTAAATCATATCTGGGTTATCGGGTTACTGTTGTTTTGTAGAGAAACGCGCAAAGTCAGCCAGTTTCCTAGTCATTTAAACCATCTTTTTTATCAAAAATGGAAATTGCTTACAAAAATACAATGCTGATGATCAAATTTACATGCGCCTCGATTGAATTATTTTAAAAATATGCTCACCATAATGGGATAACTACGCAAATATGAATATTTAATAAGTAATAGATAAATCGGTTGACAGATCAACTGGAAAAAAATGTTCCATAATATTTTTGTATCAGTGCAAAAATACCAGCCAATCAAAAACTGCCAATTACTTTGGCACTCCTCCATACTGAACTGACGTGCTATATGAAACTAAAATAATACACAGAACAGCTTCAAACCAAAGGTATGATGACACTCTTTTAGAATGCCGATATATATTTTATCATCGATTATATACGTTTCTCACTGTTTTCCCTTTTCATTTTCCAAGCGACAAAGAGAGGAAGATTCTACGCTTTGTAAATATACGTTACATGCAGACTCACTGGCCAAGCTTTCTCAGATTTGCTCGAGAGAGGATGAGGAAACTGGTACGTTATTTTGTGTTTTCAAAAGTGTAAAAGCATAGTGCAAACGTTTTCAGTCCTGTTCCACAACGAAGCACACGCGGATCACCTTAACCAAGTAAGTTTTGTTCAATGCTGCCTCTGTTCACCCAGCCGAAAAATGGGTACCCGGTGGGATAGGTCATGTGGCTGATAAAAAGGTATCCCAAAATATGTATAATCCCCAACTTTCTTTGCTCCATATGTTTTAAATTTGTGTCGTACATTTTGTGACATGGATGTTTTGGTGACACCGTCTTCTTGTCAACCTTCCCGTTGGAATAAATCGTTTCACAAAGCTCTCGTAAGCCTAAGATCTCGTAACTTTACTCGTACCGTTCGTACCTTACACACTTGAACATAGGGAGTACAAATGCTACGTGGAAAGTTACGAGATCTCATGCTTACGAGAGTTTTTTGAAATGTGGCTCTGGCAGTGTATGAAATAGCGTCTGCCGGGCGGCCCGCTGCTTGCTAGTTTCAGGCGGGCTTACAACTTTTATAGCCGACCCTGCGCGCCAATACATTTTCCAAGGGTAAATATTTGACCATGTCATTAACTAAGTGAAATATTTCGAAAATAATTTATAATTGTGGTAGCTAGATGATGTCTCCATAGTTCATCATCAATCAAACTGTAACTTCCACAGATCAGCCTACCCATTTATCTAACACTAAATATGACTTGTCTCGAGAATGCTCTGAGCCAATGAATAATGTCGTTCTTTCTGCTTTTCTGATTCAGATAACAATGACACTAAATGAATCAACAGTCTTCATCCAGTTTTAAATTTGCTTTTGCACATGTTTAAGTTTACCTCACTACAGGTAATTCACTAATTACTTTATGTTAACACCATATTTCCATTTCCTATATATAATACAGGACTGGGTACATGTTAACAGGGCCGGCAGCATTTCTTAGTTATCAGCCATGTGGGCTTCCTGTCTTTTTGTAGGAGTTTCATCCACTGGCTCTGGTTGCCCAAATCCAGAATAAGTTTAAGGGTGTGGACTGAATCATTTAGTCCTTAGTTCTAAATGTTAATGATTATCATGCAGCCATAAGAATGTTAAATGTCATCTAAAAGAGATATCTCTGGAAACAGGCCAACAGACCAACAGAACATGACTACTTAAGCATTGGGGCGGAGATTGGGAGGCGAGTGCCATTGCGATTTTCATATGGCTTTTTGATAAGGAAAGGCTTACTACCCCGGTGGGCAGATTATATGCAAGATCTCCTTGACAGTGAGTAGCCCTTATATTTCTTTAACTTGCAGATACCGGATTTCCTTTAAACACAGCTCTAACATTACAGCGCTGCAAACATAAGGCTTCATAAAAATGATTAAATGTTTCTCGGGCACCTTTTTTACAAAAGTGACGAGGGCAGTAGGACTTTTTAATAATTTTTTTTATAGAAAAAGGTGACGTGTGAGGAACACACTTTTATTTTTTCTCCCTCAGAAATACAGCTTTGAAAGTTTAGCACGTGCTAATGAGTTGAAGATTCAGTCATACTCGTTCTTACAAACACTCGATCTTATAGTGGGAAAATGGATGATCGGGACGCGGCAGTGTCAAAATTATTTTATTAAAATGGCAATAAAAAATTGTTACGCTCACAAGTAAATCTGACGCGCCGATGCCCGAGAAACATTTCACTTTTTTAATTTAGCCTAATGCATGAATGAATGAACGAATGAATGAACGAATATGCCTGCCTGACTGAATGGCGATGTTGTATGTTACCATGGTCACAAAATAAAATGTCAGATATATACCATGGAGGCTGGAGGTTAACCTCCCTCAATTTTTGTGGCAGTGGTTGTATTATTGTTTTAAACTGGAAAGGCTTGTTTGACACAAACATTATTTTGAAGGATGACCAGAATCTCACCCTTGTATCGTTTATATACAAAAAGTAAAAGTCGTTTAAGTAGAAGTGTTTTAAAAAGATATTTAGAAACCTTTATACTGGTAAATAAAGAAAAGAATATTTTTGAAGAATCTGTCTTGTGCTTAGTGATATTGGGTAGATGTATGTCAGTTACATATTATTATAGTATGATTTTAGATTTACGCTGCTTTCAGCCATATCCCAGCAATGTCACGGTGGGGGAACACCAAAAATAGGCTTCACACATTGTACCCATGTGGGGAATCGAACTCTCTTCCACGCGTCAAGCGTTTGCTTTAGCCACAAGGCTATAATACCACCCCTGTGGATGAGATCTAAGAGATTGTGTAAAGTGGTCGATCTGATGTGACCGTAGTGTCAGTGTGATCTCATCGTTACTTTGTAAGCGTTGAAAGAAAGTTGTTAAGGAAACAAAATTCACGTAAAGCATCACCGCATTTGCTGAAGTATTTTATATTTAGTATATTAGACGAGTGCAAATGTTGCCTAAAAGGCATACATATTTTGGTTATTATCTAACCAACTTGTTAGTTGGGTAGCTGGTATTTCTTTTTATTGGTGTTCTTCATATAAATGGCACAATCATGTCGTATCCACGCCACACCACCTAGAGCTTTAATATCCGACAGGATGGTGTTTATATTTTGGAATGATTTTATGCTCTCAACTCATTAGAAGTAGTCTTCAGTAGTCCACACTGAGGCTACTTACGGTTATCGGGATAGGGTGGTCAGACTCACTGACTTGACTGACACATGTCATGGTATCTCAGTTACTTAAACTGATGCTCATGACGTCAATATGGATTGTCTGGTGCACATCACAGTCATATAGCTGTAAAGTTACTATGGTTAAAAACGAACAAACGCGCCATCAAACAGGTCACTGTCCCTGACCGCCTGCTCCATTTGGTCCCTTCTTAAGATCACTCTAATGCCGGTTGCCAAGTCTAACTCTGAATCCCTACAAGACGTGGGTGGATGAGTTTAGTTTTACGCCGCACTCAGCAATATTCCAGCTATATGCCGGCGGGCTGTAAATAATCGAGTCTGGACCAGACAATCCAGTGATCATCAGCATGAGCATTGATCTCCGCATATGGGAACCCATGACATGATTGTGCCAACCAAGTCAGCGAGCATGACCACCCGATCCTGTTAGTCGCCTCTTACAAGCATAGTCGCTTTTATTGACAAGCACGGGTTGCTGAAGGTTTCACCTTCACGGGTCTGAAGGCTTGGTGTTAATGATGAAGTAAGTACTTACAAGTTGCTATCATTTACAAATTTACGGTTAGTTTAAATTGTAAAATCAATTGATTCAAATCAACCCTGTGTTGTTTTTCTATTCCAGCGCCACCTGGTGACATAAAATGCAAGTCATAGCTGCCATACTGCTGGATTTGGGGGTGTGGGTTGAGGTCTAAGGGAGTAAACATTCAAGTAACCACTGCAGCGAAATGAAAAGCCATAATTTCAAACCACAACATGAGGTGTCTGATTTTGTACAAAAAGTGGATTTACATAGAGGAAGGTACAAGCTATCATAAAGTTTGAAATAAATAGATCTGCTGAAATGGTTTGTTCTGTAGTCAGTGAACATAATTTTAAGGTGTTTTTGACAGTTTTTGATAAATATTTTACAATGGGGAATGTCAGAACTGAACTTCATGGTGGGAAATTGAATATACTTGGCAGTGTCATGTTGGCTACAAATGTCAGCTTACTTACTCCATGTACAATGTAGTTTATTTCTGAAATGATTCAACATTTGTATGTAAAAACGGCCCGTGGTTGATGTCAAAGCAACTGGAATGCCAAAACGTGTCCCTGGCTGGTATCAGAGCAACTCGAATGCCACAACAGGTCCCTGGCTGGTATCAGAGTAAGTGGTATGCCACAAGGGGCAACTGGGTTTGGGATTTTTTTAGATGACCTCCAATTCGAAAAGCTTCACAGTACAATAAATGGTGATTTATTGTATTGTAAATCATTCCGACCCAAGGGTCATCACAACAAAAAGTAATTGAAGAAATTAATCTTTAATCCTTGCACAGACAATATGGCCTGAGGTTTAAACATGATAGAATCACAAAGTTCTGTAGCTCATTGAGGAAACATAAGTTTGATATATCAAAATACCAGTCTGCTGCTGCTAACTATAATCATGCAGGGATGCACCTTGAGGTTCAGTTCCTAAATTTGCCAGAATCTTAAAGTGTTTTTGTTTCTTGTTTTATGACGCATTCAGCAATATTCCAGCCATATGGCAGCAGTTTGTAAATAACTGCATCTGACCCAGAGAATTAAGTGATCAACATCAGCAGCATCAATTTACACAATCCGGATATGATGACGTGCCAGCCAAGTCAGCAAGCCTGACCACCTGATACCCTTAAGCACCTCTTACAAGCATGGGTTACTAACGACCCATTATAACCCAGATCTTCATGGTAATCAAGTTTCTACCAGCACAGGTTGAGTCACCAGAATCACCAAGGGATTGAACTGAGGTGACAAATATAATAAACAAGATTGTGGTAGTGCCAAGCCTACCTGCATGGTATCAAGGATATTTCCAGAAAAAAAACAAACAGTGTAGGACTTGACAAATGTTGGGAAAAATAGAAACATAAGAACAATATGCAGTGATTGTAACAATTATATTTACAGTTCAATTGTACATTCATACAACTCTATCACATATATTTACACCAAGAATTCTTACATATCACAATTTAAAAGTTCTCTATGAAGCTAAATTACCAATGAAAGGAAGGCATGTCATTTCAGTTCTGCCTCTATCACTGATATGTTTGCTCATGCTCAAAATATTGAAGCCATTTAGGAACATTTGTCCTTTTGAGTAACTTTCAACTTTATATCTTGACATTTCAAGATTATTAAGTTGAAATTTCACCCCAATAACCCTAAAAGATTTTGGTAAGTGAACAAAACCAGAGCCAAGACAATGACAATACTTTGATACACCTTCAGGGATTGGGAAAGAGAACTTTGACAATGGACCATTTTCAGCATTATTAGCCATTTTCTGAATTTAGAATGGGCCATTGCCCTTGTGTCAATAGTAAACGTCAGAATTTTAATTGGCCATTTTTCATTCTAATGTGCAAAATGGCCCATGGGCCCTGCCTTTCCTAATTCCTGCACCTTGGATACCTTGTGGATCAGAGCCATGGTCTCAGCCAACAGATCTCCACCATTGAACACCGATCAGACTGTTCTCAAGCACACCCAATGAGCGATAATTAATGGGCATGTACAATAAAGTAGTCAGTCAGCTTCTGAAAGCCTTTTCCTCAACCGGTATTTGTAGATATTTTCATGCCACCTAGGACACAACTTTGCACAGGCAACTGACATCTCACAAATATTACCCACACCTAGACCATATCTGTCCATTCTTAATATGAACCATTAAACCCTTCATCACAAACTGATCATTATGACCTGTATCTTGGACAGTCCAGGCAGTTAAAATTTCCAATTCCCATGAAGGTATGATTGTTCCGGGACACTAGTGAGAGACTCAGAAACCCAAAACAAGTTACCATGGCCTGCATGCTTGAAACATTCTAACATCGGAAAAATAATCTCAGATTTAAGATTGTTGTAGACCTAACATCACTTTTTGCATGTGGGCCCAGATATTGATCCTAAAAGGCAAGAAGCATGAATTTCATGCATGCTAGGTGTCAGCATTCAGATGCATCAACTAACATACTTATACAAATAACATACATGCTTGGAAAGATACGCGAGTTAAGAAAATCATTCATATTTTTCAATGTTAGACAAGCTGATGGAGTAGAATGACAATGCCTGGAAATATCCAAGACAAACCGCCATATTATAACCCATACCTCATAATGAGGCATATTTGCCCAAACCTAATCTTAACGTTTTTAGTGAATGTGTTTTACATGTTAAAAAATGTAAAATAATGTTTAGCCAATGGCTATTCAAATATTACCATTCACATTTCTGGGAGTCAATGAGAATTTGAAGAACAGTAATTAATCTGCAACCTACAGCCATTTAATGACATTGTACACAAATAGTAAACCAAAAGCCAAACTTGGGTTTTACTGTCTGCACTCACTGACACATCCTCGATATCTTCAGAGTATATGTTCCAATAAATCTCCACTATATCCTGCATCCATCTATGGCTCGTCCTGATAATTTTAAAACCTCCCTTTGCTGGTTCTGCATTTTCATATTAGCCAGTCACTGACATCGAGTATGTGTAAAGCAGTGAAGTGGCATCAGCTGGCCATTTCAGCTGATTCCTCTGGTAGCATCTGGAACTGCTTATTTGTGACGTAATTCTAACTTTACATCACAATATGATTTGAATGATGTTACCAATGCAGATGATGCAACGTGACTGTGATATTTGTAAGTGTCAATACCCAGTAAATAATATTGCGATTTCCGGGAACTGAATGTAATTCGATCATGTTTTTCAAATCAGATTAAAGAACACAGTGACTTTTGGTCTACAACTGGTATTTGATAGCAATAAAAATTATAATAATGTGATGGAATGGGGACTTGTCAGACAGGTGGTGCTAGAACAGATGTACCCTGAGGTTCGACTCCAAGACATTGAGGAACCTCACATACATCAATCACTCAGCTATGTTTCCCAACCCATTGATACTAGCAAGGGCTGCCTTGATCGTGCCACTGCACACAGCAGATTGTAAATGGGCAATTCAGTTGCCAAAATGATATGTTGTCCCTATCAAGAAAAACACTGTCACCTTACATAGACTCATGTTGATAAAACTACAGGGGACCACAACTGACAAGTCTGACTTCAGGAATGCTGTTTCTAAGTAGAAGACCAAGGAGAAAAGAATTTTCAAGCATGTTAATTAAAGATTTAGGAGTACCTCTGTGAAGATATTTAACAGATCTAAGTTTGCAGAAAATACAAGTATTTACTTAAATATCTCTCAAAATAATAAATATCAGCATAACCACACTTCTATAGTTTATGTACTCCATAGTACACTTAATATGCACATTGTGCACTTAATAGTATGTGCACACTAATATAGGTGTTTGGTGCAGAAATTGGAAGGTAGTGAATCAACTGGCTCAAAACAGCAAATCCTAGATGCAACACTGAGGCTACCCCACTGCCATCTGTGATTTTGAATAAACATATTCTTAAAAAAAAGTAGGGGGATAATGAACTTTCAAATTGGATAGGAAGTGTAAACATTAACAAAAGTCTCAAAGGCAGACATCATATGAACGCACCACCATTTCCCTCCCACCATTACCACCCTTTAACACAATGCATGATATGCACGTGCACAGTGCAAGAGCTCCATACATGTGCATGGGGTGCCATGCTTGATTTTAATGTTTTTTTCATGAGGGTCCAGAAATCACTTAGAACATTAATTTTGACACTCACCTTGCATCATCAGTGTTTGTTTCTAGTCATTTGTTTTACAATGAAAATCACATACATGCAAATTGCATGCCATACACCGACCATCTTTCAAAAGCGGCTACATTCCAAATAACTATGGTTGTAAGGAAGTGCAAATGGTGATGCACTCTCAAAACATTCAATGACATCATATCAACATTGACTGACTCCAATTAATCTCCTATTTTTAATCGTAAACAAAAAAAATGAAGATCCCCTACTTTTTTTTAAAGAGTATACATACCTGATTTTAGAAGTGTTAGAACAGTTAGTGTTCGTTTGTGTTATTGTCCTAGAATGCTTCATTCACAATTGTGACTGTGGTGGTGTGAGAGTGTAATTTCTGATGGTTTGTGAACGAGTGAGGGAGTTTAGTTTTAAGCCGCTTTTAGCAATATTCAAGCAATATCACGACACCAGAAATGGGCTCTACTCATTGTTACCATGAGGGCAACCGAAACAAGGTCTTGGTGTTCCGAGAGAATGCTTTAATATTTTGACTGCCTCTCATGAGTATACTTTTACTTGTAGTATCAGTTGTAGTCGAGTTTGCCACTATATGAGTTATCTCGTAGTTACAGCAGCAGAACTTTACAAGTTTCACATGTTTGCAAAATAGGCACAAGAAACAAACGTCTCTAGGTGTTCTTTCTTACGGCCAGGAGATGATTGCTTCTTGTGCCTGTTTGCCATCATGTGAAACCTGTTTTAAAATACCACTGATGTAGCTATGAGATAACACACAGCCACAATTCGACCAGAATTGTTACCAAGAGTATACTCGTGTGGCAGTTACAGTTAATCAACGGTCTCTGGACAAGGCATGCCAGTGGTTCACACCAACACTGACAGGGTAATATCACATACATTCAGGCACTGCATCCCAGGGTCTGATTCAATGAATTTGTTAGCTTTTTATTCATTCCTTTTTGTAAAAAGTCCCTACTAATTTTATGGTTTCTCTAATGTGTAAATAACACAATTTCTACATCGTAAAATAGTGTTAAAATGACGATCATGCAGTTTGAAAATGTTCTGTAAAACATGTTTTTGGTTGAGATTTTGTTTTTTTTTGTTAAAAGAGTTTTATGTTGAGGCAAGCTTTCAGGAATCTACCCATAGTGAGTGAGTTTACTTTTACACCACTTTCAGCAATATTCCAGCAATATGGCAGCGGTTTGTAAATAATAAAGTCTGGACCCTACAATCCGGTGATCAACAGCATGAGCATCAATTTGAGCAATTGGGAACCAATGGCATGTGTCAAGCAAGACAGTTAACTTGACCACCCGATCCCATTAGTTGCCTCTTACTACAAGCATGGGTTACTGAAGGCCAATATTCTAACCTGGACCTTCCCAGGTCATCTACATACAGTAGCCATACAGTAGCTCTTAATAGTACAAATGCACAGCATTTCAGCTGACAACGTGAAACCATTAAAGGTACAGTTGTGTCTATCATTCATAAATCAACAGCTTGACAAATTTAAAATGCCCACAGATTGCAGTTGGCAATAATCTGAGTCTCTCCTTGTAAAGAGGCTTTTAGCTAGCACCACTTGTGAACTTTAAGCATCTTTTCAGTCAATGCCACCAAGAAGTGTTGACTGTTGACAGCAAAAGTTGTGAGGTCCACCACAAATGCACCTGTTGAAATCCTCTGACACTGCTGTCCACTACTGCAGTCCCATATATGTATCTGAAACAATATCATTGCCCTCTCCTTCATCCTTCATCCTCAATCACAGGCAAAAATATTCATTCAGAAGTTAGTTCTCAGCAAAGTTAGTTAAAATGATCTGAGGATATCTCATTGCTAGACAATTCGGAACACTCTTACAGTCAACCTTTGCAGTGCAGGATTTGAACACAAAAAGAATAAATAAAATAGCAGCACTTTTCTCTATATGTGGTTCTAATAAATTCATGTACAATCAAAAGTTTTGAATTTTGAAATTCACACAATCATGTGCCTGATGCGTCATGTAAACCATTATTTCATTACATGATCAAAGGGGAGACAACTCTTGCTATTTCAAAACAAAACTACTCATAATATAATGAATTAGTCACTTTACAAAATGTATGGCACAAATGAGATGCTCATTTCACTTGTTACATTTTAATATCATTACTTTGGATACTCATGGTTCTCTTCTTCTTTTTCTTCATATTTACTCAGACGGATTTTTTACAACTAAAATTCACCCAAAAATGTGACTGACGTGCTCATGGTAACCCTCCATTTTAGTGGACTCTGGTCAAAGGGGAGACAACTCTTGCAATTTTAATTCTCATGCCTAGGCCTATGGAAACTCACAACCCAGCAGAGCTGAGACATGAGCACAAATCAGATACTTGTATTTAACCTGATAGTATTCATCATAATCAACTCACAGCATTTGAAGTCTCATCTCCAGCACACACCAGCAGTTTGTTGGGATCACTTGGGTTTGGAACAAGAGCAGACCTGGACAACACAGACTGTGTCCTGCCTCCCTGGAAGGTGTGTACAACGTCACACGAGCATAGGTTGTCTGTGACAGCAGGATCTGTGCTGAGGTTACTGCATGACATCTCACACAACTGGGGGAGAGATGGAGAAATAATATTACCTGATTTGTAGGATACAGAACAACAGCCAGACAAAATACCTATCCAATGATTGACGTCAAAAGCACAATCATCAACACAATTAGGATCGTCAGTGAGTCTGAGCGAGTGTGTGTAGTTTTATGCCGCTTTTAGCTATATTCCAGCAATATCACAGAAGGGCTTCAATATGCATGGGTTTCAGTTATTATACAGTGATTGCGTTAGGTTTTGTACGAATGAGTGCAGAAATAAAATATGTAGTCCACATCTTTTGCGCCTGAAATTTTCAGTACAATTTGTCTACATATTGCGGTTTTAACATACTTTTTAAAATTATGTAGATCAGAATCTGTGAGTCCAAAACGGGCGGAAAATATTTTTTGCGTGGTTTTATTATTTTTTTTGCGTGAAAAATGCATGTTTCTGCATTAATGCGAACACTGTTTTACCCATAAATAATTATAATAGTGATGCTAATTTTTGCACCTAGAATTCAACGTGATGCTGCTCTCTGGCATTACATTATGACAAAATTATCCTTTCAATGCTGCTACTACATGCTAAGCACAGCCATACTGGTCCATACATCAGCTCCTCAGGTACCCATTATGAACAGCTGGTTGGAGCGAGTGCAATGTGGACAATGTGCCTAGCCTGGGGACATAACATAGTATGAGACCCAGGTGACAAATTTTGGTGTCTCCACCGGGAGAGAGAGGCCAGCATACTAACCACTACACCACTGTGCTCCACCCATGTGGGAAATCTGGGAACCTGGGTCAAGCAACCACTTTGACCTCTAGGCTACCCCACCACCACTCAATGAGCCTGACTACATGATCCTATTTATAATCTCTCATGATATGCATGGGTTGCTGAATGCCAGTTAGCCCCAGTTCTTCACAGGTTGGCTATTGCAGGTTAGATTGCTGACCAATAGTTGACACTTGCACTATTAGCTTGACTTATCAATCCTGACATGATCCTCTGAATGTATCCTGTCGGGAAAACTAAAGATCATCAGTCACAAAGTGTCAGGACTTTAAAATTCTTAGTCCATGAAAGTCAATGAACACTTTAAGAGACTTTAAGCCTACACGGTAACCCATGACATGACAGTGGTCTGCAAGGTCTGTGAAGCAATATCAATGTAGCAATATCTTCAAGAGATATCACACCCACACACTATCTCTTGAGGAATCCAAACATTTACTTTTTCAAACTTGACAAGCACATGTCTCAACCACAAGTGTACCACATTGTCTAATAGTTCAAGCATTAGCTCATCACGCTTGAGACCAGTGTTCAATTCCCCACATAGGCACAATGTACGAAGCCCATTTCTGGTGTCTCTCGCCATGATATTGTTGGAATATTGCAAAAAGCAGCGGAAAACTAAACTTACACACTGCTCAAACTTAACAAGTACATGCATCAAGTAAATACACTGTGTCACTACGTACCTGATGCCTGACCGTGGCGTGTTTAGCTGTAGGCCGGAAACTGGCAAGCAAATGACGGGTGTGGTTATCAAAACTTAAGCTTGTTAAACTACCTGGAAAGAAAAAATCATATGATAGTATAACAGTAAAAAGTTCATAATGGAACTGTTGCTGCAAAGGGCTGGTCTCCCATGACTAACATGTTGACCTAAAGAGTACCACATCGCTCATGGGGCAGTGGGGTAGCCTAGTAGCTAAAGCATTCACTCATGAAGACTCGAGTTTTATTCCCCTAAATGGGCACAATGGGTACAAATTTGTCTGCCAAATGCACACTATATATTAGATAAATCACCTTCAGAGAATACGGTTCTAATGAACTATAGGGAATGTGAGATCATTGTCCAGAGCAAAAGATGTTAGTCCAAAGTCTCTAGTTTGCAAGGGACAGAGAGTCGAGAGTTATAAGTATTACCCAATGACATTTCAATAAAGAAACTGGAAGAACCCATGAAATGTCAAGAAGAAAATCTTACTAAAGGCAACCTGGTTTTTTTTCCTCCCATGTGTCTCTGGCCATTGCAATACATCATTTAAAAACACGAAGAATGAACAAAAATATGAGCACTTTTGATTTTTTGTGGTTCTGTTCATTCATCATGTTCACATGAATTGATGTTTCTAAAATTCACACAATAACATGATGTATGTGCTGGTAGCCTTCCACGTTGATGGCCTCAAGGGGAAACAACTCTTACAATCTTAACTTGAAGGCCTACAGTCAAAAGGGAGGCAACTCTTGTTATCATGACATTTATGACTGTAACTATAAAATCTTCAGTACAAATCAATAGATGCTCTAATATTAACCAATGGAACACTAACATAACTTCAACTCACCAATAAGCATTAAAAACCTGTGATGAGTGAGTAATCATTACTCCACACAACATCTGAGCGAGTGTTTTGAGTTTAGACATATGCTGGACAACACAATATTCCAGCTGTATGGCAACAGTTTGAAAAATTATTGAGTCTGATCAGACAGTCTAGTGATCAGCACCATGAGTATTGATCCCCTTAGTCATTTCTTACGATAAGCATGGGTAACTGAAGATCAACTCTAAGGTGGATCTTCATGGGTAACCACACGTTATCTGCAATGATGCAGCTGTTCTGAGTGATGACATGTTTCCACCTACCTGTAAACTGTAAACAGTAAACTGCACCTACCTTCCAGAGGCAGGAAGTTTAACCTGGGCTGTTCTGTTCCCTTGTTCTCAAAGAAACTTGTTCTGTCCAGCTGACCCACAACCAGACCTCCTGGTCTGGAAACAATCAAGTTCTACAGTTAAACAACAAACCAGCACACACCTGGAGCTATGTTTTTTTCAGTCCTAGATTCTCTAAACTATGGATGGCTAAATGGCTAAAAGAGCTTTGATGAAGTTCATTATTCAGACACATCTGCTGTTTAGTAATCTACATGAACTCATAGACTTACATAGCATCTATTATGTATTAGTGTAACTATCTGGTGCACTGTTCTTCAGATCGCAAAAACCTTGACTACCATAAGACACTAAATGGTATGTGTATTTATTGTTTTATGTTTGGTTTGCCTCTTACAAGCATAGGTTCCTGAAACCCACTTCTAACACCAGTCATAAGAATATCTAAGGTACATAATGTAATAATATCTCAAACTTATACTGTGAGAAGGGAAAAGATGTGTACAGAGTACGAGTTAAGTTGCGATGATCAATCATTAAGTTCCAAATCTTCCCATTTCTTTCGGAGACTGCTTTCTTGAGGATATTACTAAGTTCTTCATCAGCAGAAACATTTAAAAAAACATCAGTATTAAATAATATTCTGATGTATCAAACACCATGGAAACCTTTAATTCTGAAAAACATTCATACTGGACAGACTTATTTTCATAAGCCTGAATCATCATAATCATATAAGGACAGAGCCACATCTAGTCCAGAGTGACACTTACTGTAACTGTAAAAAAACGCATACATACATTATCATCTTTATAAAAAAAACAAACTCAACTATCATAGCTAGTGGTTAATAGCATGAACACCAATAACATGACAGCCACTGAATGACAGCCATCACCTGCGTTGCTATGTAATACCCAAATGGCCTGTTGGTCAGGTGTCCAGTTTAAACAGATTTTACCTGAATATTGCCGTGTGGTCCCGAGGAATGTACTGCATGGCTACGACTGGTGACTTGCTGCCCCCAGTGTTCAGCTGCTGCACGTGGGTTTGTGTGTTGCGGACGTCATACTCCAGCACAGAGCCGTTCATCAGGCCTGTGTAGAAGTAGTTGGGGTCATCAATGTTCCACACGCAGCTCCACACTGGTACAGGGGTCTGGTAGCTGTGGGCACAGATGTAGTTGTCGGGTGGATTGAGTGTGACATGTCTGGGTGTGAGATCATATGGAAGTAAGTCTAGATCTGACATTCCAGTGATTGATATCATTAGCACTGCTCTTGGAACCAATGTTATCTTCAAGCAATTCAGACAGAGCTCCCAATCTCACCTATTAAGACACACATTGTTGTAGAAGATCAGTTCTGATCCTATGTGCAAATCAACAAAGTGCTCTTAATGTTACGACATATAGTAACTCAAAACTCTATGAAAGCCTCAAAGATCTAGTGTTGAGAACATTTTGTGGATGGATTCCTGATCTTCAAAAATAATGTCTGGAAGTATCATCAGACTGTCACAATACCGTCCTCACTATTTACCACCATATCCAGCTCTTGAATTACATACGTTTGTACAACGTTGTTGCTCATGACGCTGGTCATCTTGGCAGTCTTGTCCAGACCGCAGCTCAGCAGAATCCCGTTGTCGAATGTGGGATGGAAGCAGATGTCCCGGATTGCCTTACTGTGGATGGTCATGTATTGGGACGTCTTGAAGTCCATCGCACTCAACTGCAGAAAGAGCAACAGAGATTAAAACATACAAGGATTACATGACTTGACAGTTGAAGGTGCAGAGATATCCTGTCTGTAGGTGGAAGGGAGATAACTCAAGTCAAAAGAAAACATACACCATCTTGAAATGTGGCCAAAGTTGAGTACAGATAGAAGTGTCTCATAAAAACTCTTTACATTATTTTGGCTATGGAGTCTTACCTATGAGCCTATTTCTTGATATTGATTAGGTCAATACAACACATATGTTACCAAATTTAACATGCTAAAATATTTACTCGTTCAATATTGCAAGGTAGACCCTCTCTTATAGGGATGTCCAGTGTTTCAGTTTTTTCAATCAGTTAAAACACCATCAGTTAACACACCAATCAATTAACACACCAATCTTTCCCTGCATAATCGTGATGATACCAAATCTAACTCAAATCTTCACAGATTCCCATTAGTTTGAAACCATGTACCAGTTCGATAAAAGAACACATTACTTGATACAACAGCTCACCTTTTTTATTCCAAACCCAGGAAAGAGAGAGCTTGAGGAGGGCTGTGACACAATGAGAGCACCCAAAGATGAGCTGTATGCCAACACTCGACACTGGCCAGCCTGGAATAGAGGAAACATAGTATAAAATGAACATCTTTTAATATATGTATGCAATTTGAAAAGGGAAGTTTGGATAATTAAACAGCACTGTCATACCCTTACGTTTTTCAAACATCTTAACCATGAGGTTACTCCAGTGTCCAGAATGAATGAGTAAGTGAGTTTAACACATTCCTGAATAGCATAGATCCTGTTAGAACACATTATTTCATCTTGATGTGGGCTGAAGTGATATGCCTTTGTTGACAGGGCCACACCGAGCCTAATCACCTGTTCATTCAGTAGTCACTTACAACCAGTGCAGGACACCAACATGTTTGCCATACCTCCCATATCTTCACTGTTCTGTCCATGACGAACCTCTTCCCTGACATGTTGGCAGTCAACTGTGAAGCGCCATCTGGAGTCAGGCTCTGTGAGAGATGCTGACCACTGTTCATTTGAGACCTTGATTCAAGAAAATGATTTACACCATATTTTATACTTTATCTACAATGGTTACAAAAAGCAGATGTCTAAGATACTTTTCAGCAATATATAGCTTACAATAGTTCAAAACTATGCAGTGACTAACAAATGACTGATTTTATATTTTAATGGTATTAATTAAGTCTGGTGAACTGTGTTTTCAGTGAAATGTTCTTAGCCAACAGAATGCATCCATCAAACCAGTGGTGGATGTCATGAGCACTGGCTCAAACTGATAGATACTAGTGGCACACAATTTTCTACATCTGGTAACTAATCATTCCTATAATAATGTGTCACCTGGCTATCCCAGAACAATTAAAAAAAATCAGCCATTGCTACATACATTTCATCATGTTTCATACTCAAGTTGCTAGAGATGAGCGAACTTCAGCTTGTGTTTAAAGCGATTACAGTCACAGAAGTCAGGAGGGTGCTTACCTCAACTGCTGGAGCTGTGTATTTGAGTTGTATTCAGCTCTTGTCTGAAGCGATTATGCTCCTCAATACAGAGCTGATACTGAATATGGGAGCGTGCTTACCTCAACTGCTGGAGCTGTGTTCGAGTTGTATTCAGCTCTTGTCTGAAGCGATTATGCTCCTCAATACAGTGCTGATACTGAATATGGGAGCCTGCTTACCTCAACTGCTGGAGCTGTGTTCGAGTTGTATTCAGCTCTTGTCTGAAGCGATTACACTCCTCTATACACAACTGATACTGAAGACGGGAATGAGCGGCTTCTAGCTCAGCCTTCCGTCGATGTTCTTTTTCCTTTTCCAGTTCAGCAAGTGCCCGATCTCTCTCTGTAGTATCCACTGCCTGAAGTAACACAATGAATAATCAGTGTGAATCTATGAAGACGTCAAGTACTTGACCTGTTCTGTAGAAGGATCCACCATGATGATCTTAACTTATATTCACTTACAACAGTCTTAGTGATAGAATGATTTGTAGAAGGGTTACTTCAAATATATCTGAGGTAGCAGATCATTCATAATGTATGGCTGGAGATGGGGGTGTTGGTGATGATTGATGATGATTTTGACGGATAAGCATATACAATATGTATGAAACCCTCCAATTTATGTACAAAGCATGTACATAATTGCTGACCCACCACATCAAAAATATGTACAAAATTGACACCTCCCCTGAACACAATGGGTGACCTAAAAATAATCATCAAACCCTCTAACCAAACATTATGTACAGTCTCTACCATCATGGAAAATAAACAGTAACCACGGTAACCTTGATAGACTTTGTGTAGAGGACCCGGATGTCCTGTCTCTTTGCCTTGGCATTGCAGTGTGGACATTTCCCACCCTGACCCTTCAGCCACTTGTCGATACAGCTGTCAACAAACAGTCAAACAATCTTGTTTGATTTCATATGAGACCAATGAATTTCTCACACAAAATCTAATAACTGCAACACAACCAAATTTTACACTTTCACATGAAATTGACAGACCAACTCTGATAATTTGTCTCATAATTTTGGACACCTGAAGAAAAGAGTTGTTAACAAACGATCATAATTTTGCCATTTTTTGGGTGTGTTTTGATGTGAGGGCACAACTTGCTGGTGTTAAAGCTGCAGGTGTGAAATTGAAATTCCACTGAACACACTTGTTGATTACCTGATATAAATATTGACAAGTTTGGCAGAGTAAGAACCAGTGGAAACACAAGGGATTTTTTTGACTAATGACAATGTAACGTGATTGTCCAATGTATCTGTATGTAACCTGAAGACATATCTTCACTAATTGTGCAGTGTTTGGTTTTACAGTAAGCTTAGTTACATGCACTGTCAACTCAGCTCTATACACAGTTCATCTCAGGTTTCTGTTAGTAAAACAAATGTAATGCGTCACACAAAAATAGTGCACTAAGTGAGTGAGGGGATTTTGCCGCTTTTAGCAATATTTCAGCAATATCACGACTCGATAAGACTTGAACTACAAACCTTTGTCCAAAGAGATGGCCACATCGGAGAGACGCCAGTCTGTGGCTCCCTGATGTTGTCCAGGGCTCAAAGCATATTGGACAGCACTGAAGGAAAGAGTGGTGATTGTTTGTTACATTCCAATAACTTCTAATGCATTGCTGTATCAGAGTGCTGCTTGCACCAAGATAATAAATATCCATCAACCAAATTTGCTAAAGACAGAAATTTATGGATGCCAACTTGTGTATTTACCTGATGAAAAAGTAAGAAGTGTACTGAATGGTGAGTCAAAGTTTAGTTTTATGCTGCTTTTAACACTATTCTGGCAATATCACAACTAGGGACACCAGAAATGGGCTTCAAACATTGTACCCATGTGAGGAATCAACCCTTCTTTGGTGCCTTAACGCCTTAACCACTAAGCTACCCAAATGATCCAGTACTGAGAGTTGACATCACAGTATGAAGTATTACATGATCAAGAAACCTGTCTTTAAAATTTCATGGATTTTCTAGAGTTTAATTTGGACCAGACAAACTGTGGTTGACAGCATGAGCAGCAAGTACTAAACGAGCACTGTCATAGCAGTTGTATGAATTCATCAGAATTGTCTTGAATTTTTGACGGATTTTCTAGTGTTTAATCTGAACCACACGGCATGACTCAGTTGTGACTTTTGTTTGTGTTAGAACAAACGGGAGTCTGTTTAACATTTCTAACTGTCAAACATTATCTACTCACATCACTATCCTCATCTGATTCCACATTCGCTGGTGCTAATTTTTCTGGAGAGCTCCTTTTTTGACGCTTAGGTGATCGGAATTCTGCCAATGATGCATTTAGTAATGACTGTGTCCTTGCAGAACTTGCTGGAACAATAGTTCTCGGGTCATCTGATGGCGGTACTGGAGGATCAGTCAGAGTTATCTCCCCTCCATCAGCAGGTGGATGTGGTGTCCCTGCTTCCCTGGCAGTTCCAGGTGTTGGTGTTGGTGACTCCAAGGGCAGCTGAGGTAGTGCTGGATCACTTCCTGTTGGTTGCTGTGGCGATGCTTGGACTGGTAATGATGGATCCATTGCTGTTGTCTCCTGAGGTGATGCCTCAAGTTGAGGCAATGAAGGATCCATTGTTGTTGGCTGTTGTGGTGATGGTGGGGCGGAATTTTCCACGTCAACTTCATTACTCTTTTGGAGTACATGAAAACAGTTGTAATGAGGATAAAAGGGAAGGCAGGAGTATGTCAGTACATTCGTACATAGGATTTAGCACCCTCCTCCCCACCAAATGTAGGTACCATGAGACCCCAGAGTAGAAGTCAGCGATGTACAAATGTACGGGGTAGTTTAACAAGACTTTTGATGTTTGACATGGATGGCTTTGGTGAGTTTGTGTTTAGTGAAGTCCTTTTGGTTGTTGGCCAGGATGGTGATGTCAGTCCAGTTAATGAGGTGATTACTGGATGTGATCAGCAATGGTTAATATGCTGTCGGACTTTGTGACTGATATCTGGTGTTCTTTCACACAGGTGTTGATCGGTCGGGATGTTTGGCCCATACATCTCTGTCCACAATCACAGTTTATTTTGTAAATCCTGGCTAACAACCAAAAGGACTTCACCAAACTCACCTCCCCCACTGTCTACCCACTGGCTTCATCACCTCAGTCCCCACCCTACTGTGTTAATTACCTTGTTGTCTTTGCTAGCCTCATTATATATACTTTGCCACCACTGTATGTTACTTTCCTGCTTGACAACGGTGCAAGAATCTGTACCGAAACGTCACACTATCGTAATAAAGAAGTAGTTATACACAAGGTTTGTCAATCTTGTACTCCCCACTTAAACAAGATACCCTAACACATTCCTTCTTGCATAAGTTGTCTGGATAACTGAATATCTGGATTTCTGTTATCCAGGATTTGGTGCATAAACAGTAACAAGCACACATTTCATTTTTAAAACAACTGCGAAAACAGCATGGTCATTGTGATTTGCTAACAATACTGTTAGCACCTTGTCTTATCTGATCCTCTGCTTTCCAAGTGTCAATACTGCAATGGGTTGTTGTACATAGTGACATATATCAACTAACAACCTATTCATAAAACAAGGTGATGTCATATTTTGTGTGCATGAATGGGTGATGATTGAAAATGGTTTCAGTAACAAATCTTTCATCCCCTAGGGGGATTTCAGCATTTTCATTTGCTAAATCAATGAATAAAAAAGTCAGTGAGTATTCAAAACAAAATCGTTAATTAAAAGTATGATTTCCACCACTCTTCCCTTATGTCCATGAATCATGTTACGAGAGAGTACTTTTATCATGTTGAGTGTCACCTGGGATTTGAACCCACCTTGTCAGAACCCAGCACCTAATGGCAAACACACAAAGCCTGCTGTCTAACCCACTAAATTCACAGAGATTCAGTTTGTATCGATTTTTCCACTTCATTACAAATATATTACTGTTAAACACAAGATCTTTTACCTCTGATTCTGAGTCTTGTATAATGTCTTCTTCATCAGAATATACTACAAAGATGTCATCGCCAGAGTCCCCACTTGCTGAATCACTGATATCAACAACATCTGGTGACACTGCCACCTGCTGGAAAGAACAAGTATTGAAAATATTTAGGTAGTAAAGCGAAAGCGAGTTTGATAAAACTTGTATTTCAAGGAAGCGAGTCTAGTATTCTGTTTAATACTCTCCATCATATTTTGATAGAAACGGCGGCGAAATTGCCTACAATGTGATGACTCTCTGCTTTCCACGAGTCATGCAAGGTCTAGTACCATTGCTACAGCGGCATTAGCATTGTGATGTCATTACTGTGAACCATGATGACGGCATGCGTCTAGCGGTATTACACTAGTAAAATATTGCCGTACAAATATTATGCTGCACTGTCTTCCACGGGCGTGTAATACATAACAGTTCCAAAGTATAAACATTATACATGTATTACTGTAATATTAGTATCAATCAGTATGTATTACATGATTTTTGTGTGTGTTCCAGTATGACAGGAGAAACACAATACCTTGTCAGTATCTTTATCATTTAGTTCAGTAAATCCAAACTACAATTCACTAACAAAATGGCAGAAACATGGAAGTACTTTTTCTCATGTAGTTATCTCAATGTATCCATGGCTACAAAACGACAGTGACAAAGTAAAACAGAGTACTGATAATAATTTAAAACAAGAAGACATGTCATTAAGTGATTAACATCCACTGCAATGGCAAAACACTCTTCATGAATATGTCTGCAAGTTATGATTATGTCAAATGTTTTGGTGTGTATATAGCAAAGTAGGAGAGTATTGAAGGGTTTGTAAGTTCTGCTCCATAAAGGAGCAATGCCACGATCTTCAGTTGAAGCCAACCTTGTTGCCATGGAAACACACAAATATATTTCAATCAGAATTCCACAACTACCTCTAGATATGTGTATGTATGAAATTCGGTGAAAAAATAGTGAATGGTTCAAAGGTCCTGCTCTAGAAAAAAGCACTACCACCAATTTCAGTCAGTCAAAATTGATCCCATGGAAATGCCAAAAATATTTAATTCAGAATTTCAAATCTACCAAAAGGCACTATTGCTCTACCAGACCTATATATGTGCCAAGTTTGGTGAAATAACATTGAATGGTTTTACAGTTCTGCACTGGAAAAGAGCACTACCACAAATTTCAAAGTCAAACTTGTTGTCGTGGAAACGCCCAAACTATTTCATTCAGAATTTCAACGCTACCAAATTCCAAAACTACACCAAGAATCATCAGAAGATAACGTATCCCCATATATTTGAAATTACAAATCATCTGACAGTTACTTGATGTTTAAGACTAAGTTCAAATCATTTCCATGATAATGATGAAAAATGTATACATGTATGCCAAATATCTGTAAACAGCAAAAGGCACCACTTCAAGCTCTGCCTCACATATATGCCAAGTTCTGGTGAAAGATATCAAATGGTCTTTGAGTTGTTCACAGGAAACAAAGCCCATTCCTCCCTTTTGAAGTCTGAATGATTTCCATGGGAACCAAGAAAAATATAAGTGTTAAAAATCTGCAAATATCAAAAGGGTGGTGGTGGAGGGTGTGGGGGTGATGGTGGTGGTGGCAATACCTTCTTAGTATTATTGATATAATTACTGTTTCATATCATTCTGCCTTTGACTTTGTACTGACTTTCAACGTTCAACAGCCACTGTACAACCTTTGTACACATGGTCAATCATGGAATAAAATTGTTAACTATATCCAGTGTAGGAAAGATAGCCCCTCCATACGTCCAAGACTGGTGAATTTTGTGGAGGACGGATTATAAAGCATTCTAGTATATCCCCATGTTGGGTCAGTTTTAGCAAACCAATGACACAATTGGTAAGGATGCAGATTCAAACTACCACCCTGCTCTGGCTTTTCAGATCTTGATGAAAATGATGATAACCTGTTCAGTAATGCTGGAACTAGATGATTCCACTGGGAGAGATTTATAAGTCCAAGCTGTGTGTGTGCATATTAAATGATAGCTTGACATAAAAGAAACCAGTTTTAAGTCTTGAAAAGGTGTTCCATTTTTATTTGAAGACAGGCTAGAGTTTGGTAGGAGTGGTAAAACATTTGACCAGTGAGTCATTCTTTACTGTTTGTAGGTTGTTATAGGAGTCTGATTCTTGTTTAACTTATAGTTAGTTTCAAATCCGGAATCAACAGAACAGAATACTTCCCTACTGCAACTTGAATCAAATATAGATCATGACTGATGTCATACCTGTAGTCCAGGCAATACAACATTGGTGTCATCATCCAGGTCGTCATCAGCAACAACTACCTCTTCTTGGATTGCCTCCACACCAACATCACTGACTTCCATACCGTGCTAAAGATTGAACTGCAAACAGATCAAGATTCCATCTCACTTCTCTGCAGCAAGGTATGAAAATACTTGATAGTCTATACTGCTGGGGTGGAAATAACTTTAAACTTCCTATTGGACTCCAGCACAGTGGTAAAATCACTTGCATTGATAATTTTTCCACAATACCCACCAAATTTCTTGTTGATTTTTTAAATAAGCAACATAATTAACATTGAAAAAAGTACTGGACACCTATACTGTGTCATATACAAATCAGCTTGCCCAACAGAAGAAGAAATACAAAACTTAAAAAAAAACACCCTAGACTAGGAGTCAGTCAGAACTGTAACTAGACTCTCCAATCAGGGGACACCAAATAATTAATTCAAAGTCCTGATGATTCTGTCATGCCCCTTGCCTCTTTCAGTCTCTGAACCACACTATTTTCCCTTCAGTGTTTTCCTTGCTGCACTGATAAAGCCCTAGATAAAGCAAGCACCAACTTCCTCTGGTTCCTGAATCTGAATCTCCCATCTCACTGGGGCTCTTTTCAATACAGAATGAATTGTTGGTTTCTGTCAAAATTATACATTTTCTGGGAAAAAGCTTTCGTCTATTATGCTCCCCCTGATATGCAAATTTCTGATTTGTATGATTCCCTGTCTCAAATGCTAACATAAGACAAGTAATCATTTCTTGGGGTTTTTTTTCATGTGTATGCCTCTAAGTCTGAATTCTAAAGAATTATCAAGTGATCTTTGGAACCTGTGTGAAATCAGAAATCAATTTAGTTACATTTATTACCTATATCATTGAATTGTGTGGTTTTGATTAGCAATTTTTAGGATCAGAAGCAACGTAGTATTTGTTTTTTAATGTGTATTTTCACCTTACACTGCATCATATACAGGGGAACCCTGCACAGTAAAAACATCACATTTCATTCAACACTCAGAGTTGGCTTTTTCAGCATGAAATACATCATCAATTTGGCGATGTCTACTGACAACATTTCTCCTTGGACAATAAGCCCAGAGTCAACCAGTAATGTTTCACTTTATTTCAGCGCTCGACTGTTTGAGTTGAGTCAAAATAATGTTCTGGCTGTGTAAAAATAATTAATATAGTTATTCAAATATTAAAGCGATCATGCTTATCAAAAATCCAAACTGGGTGTCAGATTTGATTTTCGATCGATCAAACCAAATGGTTGCAGTCCTATTACAGGAGACATCAATGTATGGCACCAAGTTGCAAATGAATTGGTTACATCTGCGATTAAAATTTGAGAAATGCAACAGAATAACATGAAACACTACGGCTATAACAGTATATGCATAATTTATATAGGCATCTGCATTTTTCGTACTCAGAGATTTGTAATTGAATTAATATGATTTTTATTGAGTAAAATACGCAAACATGCACCTTATCTGGAGCTCTGTCATATTCTGGATAGACACATTTCATTAACTCCCAGATGACTAGTCCTGGGGCTGTTCCCTTGATGAAGACCTGCGGCTCCTTTCACGATGCAACCTTTATCAAAGTTAACCTTAACTCCCATTCTTTAACCTAACACTAAGGTTACTTTAGTGACTTGTGATCACCTGAGGTCTATGTGAAAGGAGTCCTAAGCAAGATAACAAACATTGTAGCTTTATCATGTTATTGTCTCTAGATATGATTAAACAGTCACTTTCTCCCTTCCAAGTCATTCCCTTTTTGAGGATAACTACAGGTGTGGTTAACAATAAAGTGTGCTTTTGTAGAGAACATGGTATAGAAATGAAGTTAATAAACCACTTCTTTTCAGGCATTTAAAAGTTGAGGCAGTATTGAAGGATTACAATAAATGGAGAACGACTTCTTTATTGCAGTGAGAGCGACATTTTGGAGAACCTACATCAAAATGTTGTTCTCACTGCAATAAAGAAGTTGTTCTTCCATATATTGTTATCCTTCCAAACCATAATCAGCTTATACAATTGCAGCTTCAAGGCTCTAGCCATGACAGCTATGTCAGACTGGAATTCTGCAAGCAGTTTTAGAAACACTACAACTTCATGCAAACTTTAAGCTCCATTGGCCGTGTAGTTTCAGAGGAGATATCGAAAATGTGAAAATTGATAGTGTATATGCTGAACCACAGGTAAACTGTAGCACAAATGGGTTGCACAGCATAAAGAAAATAACCAGTCTTCTTACATGTGAGCGAAGCGAGCAAAGGTTGGCAACATACTTTCCTCGCTTCGGTTTGAAAAATATTTTTCATGTCAAAATAAAACATTGCCACCATCAAAAGTATACACCCATTTCTTCACTGGGTTGTGCTCTCACATTTCCAACCTCATGTTGACCAATTACTCACATGAAATATGTTTTATTCAACATCGTTCTTCGCCTCCATTCGCCCTTCCAGCTTCCAGTCCAACGGAGTGAAGGAACAGGAGCGTATTATTCCATATGGAATACATACAGTTACCTCCCTGCATCAGTCACCCATTACGCCAGAAGTGTTTTTATGTAGAATAAATTTACGAAAATTCTAACAATAGCGAAGACAGACAAGACAAATAAACTCCAACAGGTTCACTATAAAATTAGGCAATATGGTACTTTTTAAAAATTTCTGCTTATTCTTGTTCCACCACTCCGTTCAGCTGGAAGCTGGCAGGGATAATGAAGGTGAAGAACGATCTGAATACCACGAGAGGTGCTTAAAGTGTTGAATAAAACATATTTCACATGAGTAGTTACAAAACGTGGGGTAAGAAATGTGAGAGCACAGCCAAGTGAGGAAATGGACGCGTACCTTGGATATTTTCTTTTGACATGAAATATATTTTTCAATTGGAAGCGGGGAAAGTACATTGCCAACCTTTGCTCGCTTCGCTCACATATAAGAAGACATGTCATATTCTCCATGCTGCGCAACCCTATTTGTGCTACAGTTTGCCTGTGGCTGAACATTACCTTACTCAACTTTCAATCATTTACATTACATTAGCATTATTGTGTGAACTCTTTGTAGATACTTACCTGATAATTGTTGCAAAACCATTGTGACACCTTGCCTTACATGAGTCTGAAAAGAAACCATACGAAAATAGACATGTTAACCTATGAAATACTCTCAGGGCAGAGATTATACAGGCACCAAGAGAAAAATGATTTTATTTAAAAGACAATATTGAAATTGAATTGAAGAAATGTTTACCAGCTCACCAATGATTAGATACAATAGAAAGGAGAACATACAGAGTGTGCTAATTTCTTAAATACACATACTGATATAGGTAAGAAGTAAGTCTGGATATTTATGTTGATTAAAGTGGTACTGGATATATATGTCTAGACCTCCATATGTATAGAGTTGATAGATGTCATTTGGCATTACAGCAGAAACACAGAAATTGGAAGAAAGTTTTCGTCTGTTTTAGACACAACACATACCAATTTTGATGATCAAGTGTAACACCAATAAAACGTTTCATTTCCGAATTTATTACCAAGTTTATTTCTGATTGTCTTAACTAAACGACATTATGTCAAACTATATGTAATCAGTTGAGTCAATTATCACTAGAACTGCCTGACCCTTAGTTTATCATGGAACATGGAACTGTGTTTACTGTTTTGAAAGATTAAAATGTGGACATTTGTAATGTTAATCAACTGAGATTGACACACAAGAAAGTGTGCCATCATGGGAAACCTTACGAACATTTGCCCATATATTAGGGTGCGATTGCGATTGTCATTGACACTGTTATTTCTAATCGAAGCAATGACATGACATCGGGAGAACGGTATCTACGCTATAAACCGTATAGATCGACACGATTTATCGTGAAACGGCACTTCTATTTCTAGTAGTGTTCGTTGCTCTCTTTGAAAAAACGCTGACTTCCATAAACACATACCGGACCCACCTCTGAAATGTCAGTTTTGGGTTTCAGAATATCTGCTGACAGTCTTGATAGAATAATGACATTTACTACTTTATCACAGATAACGACAAAACCTACACTCTTGTGTCAATAAGACCGTCAATTCTTCCTTTGGATCGTTGATAAACGTTTATGTTTTCGTAAATACAGGTAGCCTTTCAAAACTGCTTTGGCGCCATTCAAGGGACGTAACTCTTACATCCGGGAGATGCAGTATTCAACCGCTATAAATTAATTGGCAATGCATTCGACAGAACGACACTTAAAAAGACGTATGTTCGCGTAAAGGCTCCTAAACTTTTAAATTTCAAGACTACAGTCAATCAAAGATCACATGATGAATAAACTACTCGAGTTCGTGAGTATGGTTCCACACTGCCTCAGTAATGTTCCAGCTCAGAGGGGAGTGCCACAAAATTTATAGGCTTCTAAATTATTAACCATGAAGGTAATCGAACCTCGGGCTTCAGTGTGATTGGTGAACACTTGAACCACTGAACTATCTCATCGCCCACACTGTTCTGGAATGAATACTGCTTTAAAACATAAAGACTGCATCTAAAAAAATATTATAATTAAATGTTCACATGACTGTGTAAAAGAACAGTCAACCCATTTTGCCGTGTCAATTACCTTTCTTTAAACCTTGGGGCAATACTAAGCGAGGCAAAACTTGCTCCAGGTCAGTTTCTCGTCACTAATTACATAACATACTGCCAGCAGCCTACTGTTCAGAGTGAACCGGGATTTGAAGCCACGGCCCGCTCCTCTAAGATTGGTGTTACATCATTTGTATGTGTGTATTTAAAATCTAAAAACTGAAAAGCATTGTTCTCCCTTACATTTCCAGTTAGAAAATGAAAAGAAGACTTTTTTTCCGGTGGCCTTTTTGACCGAGGACGTTTTTACCAAACGCCGTTGTTTCACTCCACAATCACCAATAAAAATAATTGCGTTATACCAGGCGATTAAGTGATTGACGTTGTGAGCATCGACCTCCGTAAGTGGGATTCGATGACATATCTGCCAAACCAGTTAGCCTGACAACCCGATCCCGTTAGCCACCACCTACACTTATGGGATGATTCACAACAGGTCTTCAGTGGTTCCCTAACCTAGGAGTTTTACTAGGACTGGCTAGCCTGTCATACAGACCCTGAGGTAATTATATGCAAGAAAGCGCACGCAAGTCTTGAAAATGTGCCAAGTTTAGATTTCCACAGCTTCTGTGTCTGTAAAAATGAGGAAAGTCTAAGGGCCCCTTTTCATTTTGTTTTATTTTTTTAACTATGAACTTCCTTTCTTTAAAATATGCTTATTTCAGAGACCGGTTGTTAGTCTATAGGATTGGCAAGCCGGTTATAGACGAGGGCTTCACACGAAATATAGGATGGAGTGTTTTGATCGGGCGATCATTTTGGACAAGCGGCGCTACCTACCTTTGAAATGGTCGATTCCACGTATATAGCTATATCCATGGAAATACATATATCTTAGAATATAACCAATATCATAAACTCTTCTGTGTGATATAGAAAATATACACAAAATACCTTCACGTTGCTATGACCAAGTCTTGAAACGCAGGGCATAAACTCACCAGCATGGAAGCCTCTGGTGTTCTTAACATAACACCTTCCGTAATATACCACCACCTTGAGTAATTGTACGCTTCAGTTGATTTGGAGGGCACTTCTCAAAATCAGGAGGGCGAATATGTTTTTGTTCTGTCCAATTCAATACTTGGACTTGTCTTCCGAGATGTCACTTTGGAACATTATTGAAATTCTAGATGATAACAGTTTGGACAGGCCCACTTTGGCCATGTAACACCCAGTTTCAGGTAACGTGTATTTTAGAATAATATTTTTTTTTCATATTTACGGTTATTTTGATTTCAATTTCACGTATGTGGATTAACTGATGCTGAAGAATAAACTATCTACACCCCCACCGCAACACCCCCCTCCCCAAACTCATGACATCGCCCCTACAGTTTGGACGAGTTCATTGTCACCAGTATATTGTTATTATTTGTTACGTCACGAATATACTCCGCTCGCAGTTTACACATGTGGAACAAAACGTCTTAACATAGAACCGGACCCCCGTCAATGGACGAGTCATTAGCCACATAGTAAACATACAGCGTTATGCTACCAATGATGTAATCTAGCTGCATAAGATTATTACACACACAAGCTGTGCTTTCTCTACACTCGTGTTTACGCCATTTTTTCGATGCATGTTACAACTGAGAAAATGGTAGAACAACATATTTATCTATCCACAAATAGAAAACTGTTTGAGGTAAAAAAAAATTGAGCTATAAATCAAATGGAACATGTTTTGAAAAATTTATTGCTTGTTATGTAATATGCTGTTAAAGTGATTAAACAAGGTCAGCGGGAAGCTCCAAATATTATTTATACCGTTATATATACTGGACAAAATAAGTTAGGGATACTGGTATATTTATGACTGTTATTCTATCAGTGTGTCAATGAATAAATACGTCATTATTCTTAATTTCAAAAAATACAAATATTCCTAACTATTTTGTCCAGTATATTATATATATCCATTTGTTGCAACGGTAGCTCGATAACCAGTCATGCAGTAAGATAAACTAGGAAGAGTAACGGATGAAACAGACAGTGAGCACTGACAGAAACATCAATAGTGTTTATTCAGGAAAGCCATCGGCCAAATATTTCTTTAGACCTAAAACTATGTAGCCAAACCATGTGGGACTTTATTGTAATTGTTGTACATGTCGATAATCAGCATAACTAACCCTTATCTCTACCACTGTTTACATTGTCTTGACATCAACCATGTACCACCCTGTCACTTTCATTAATTACTGTTTATATAAGCCTTGATTGGACATCCCTCTTGACTGTGTCTGTCATCACATCAAAGAAAGTGTTGCTGTTTTTCTATCTCTCCATCGTGTGTCTTCGCCTGTCCATCGTTGTCATAAATCGTACCTATGCTCACATCGGTATCTAGTTTGTTGTGTGTATGTCTGCTGTGTGATCTAGCTGACTGGAGCATGTTTGTTGAGCGACTAACTATACTACGTGCATGTAGTGATTCTCTGGTCTGTTAAACTGTGCGTGTGGGGCTTTTTGTTAGAAGCGTGAAATGGTATATTGTGTGCATGTGGTAGGTTGGGGTAGGGTGGGGTGTGTGGGTACACGTGGGGGATGTATGCTGTCAGTCTTGTTAATCTGCTAAAGTAATGTTACAGTTACGGATGAGGGAAGTTGGATGAAGCCGTGCATGTGGCCTAGCGATCGGAAGGGTGCACATTTGGTCAGTACTGTATGAGGTTAAATGGTTGGGTGTGAGGCAGACAAATGATTGAGTTATCTCCCCTATGTATGGATGGGTGAGGATGGCGAATGTAAGAGAGGATGTGTTTGTTGTCGGTGAGCTTTTAGATGTAATTATAATAGCTGCTCAGGTGTGAAGGGTTTTCCACTATGTTCAGTTTTAATATATTTACTTATTTTTTTTCATGCTTTGTGTTGCCATAGATTATAAATGTTGTTAACGTCTCTCATAACCCTCCATGGTGACTTATACATTTAAACTGATCATGTATTGCATTTTAGACACGGCAAATGTGTTTGGTTCGTGTCGAATCTTCTTCTTGTTAAAAACTATTCAAAACACAAAGAGTGAGTGAGCTTAGTTTTACGCTGCACTCTTTAATATTCCATCAGCGGTCTGTGAATAATCGAGTCTGGACCAGACAATCCAGTGACCAACAACATGAGCATCGATCTGTGCAATTGGGAACCGTTGGCATGTGTCAACCAAGTCAGCGAGCCTGACCACCCGATCCCGTTTCTTCAGGTGTTCTTTTCAGAAAACCATTATCTCTTGAATTCTTCAGGTGCTTGTTGATTGAAATATTATAAAAGAATGAAATATGTTGTTTTGCGATACTACACTAAAAGAACAGTCATTTCCAGGATCAGTTTGATTTTGCTCGTAAGTGAAACAAAATAATAGACATATCAGAAAGAAGAAAACTTTCCTAACCTCTTCCCTTCCAACAAATGACGTGCTGGAAAAGAACGGAATAAGTCACAGATGCTCCAAGGGGCATAACTCTGGTTCATTCAAGCGGAAGTGCACAACAAAACTGTCAACATGGCTGACCCGTCTCCGTGGCAAGCTGATCAACAAGCAGTAAGTTGACGTTTCTCGCCAGCAAAGTGCCGTAACAACACGTGATGTATCAAAAGCAATCTTTGCCCTCATTGTCCAAGAACTGCTTTATCTCGAACGATTGTTTAAACGGGTTGAACATCTATCCATCCGAGAATGTGACAGGCTCAGACATAAAATCGGACTGTGAGATTTCGTAGAAAGCATAATTCAGACATTGTCTCTTTAGTGTATCTAATATATGCAGACTTGTGTCGTGGAAGATATGTAAAGGTTGGGATACCAAAATACAGGTTTGATGGAAAAGTAAAGTGACTTTCTCAAATAAATAACTTGTCATGAGTTAATTATTTGTGCTCTTACAATCTTTTTTGGTGATACTGAAAGTTAACGGGTACCTTGCCAAAGTTCCCACTCCTCTTTTTCGTCTTTTTAAGTGCGGAAATATTTAACGTTATCAGACCATGAATACATCAGTTTCGGCCCCTCAGTTTCATCTTTTATGACCGTGCTATGCTTGCCACCTTCCCATCATTTTGTGACTATTTAACCATGTTTACCGATAGTTTCCTCTGATGCTCAGAGTTAGGTTTTACTAACTTTTAGGGTTAGGATTTCAGAATTTGGGTTTGGGTTAGCCTTTCTTTCTTTTTTTTCGCCAAGGTCACAGTGGGTGGCGAATATCTTCTATTGTGGGTTGCAATTATTTTAAATTATCATTTTCATCAGGCTTAAATTGCATTTTGTTTTAGATTTTGTGTTTGGGGTTACATTGATAATCTATCTGAATTGATCATGTTAATGTTGATGACATCCTCATTTCCTTGGCCCTGCAGATTGGACTTGAAAGCAATGTTACTGAAATATGATCATGTATGGTTAACTCTTTGTACAATTAACAATGATCTCCATACATCGAGGCTTTTAAAACAGAGTGTCATTTGTTGTTTATTTAAGTGTCTCCAAAAATGTTGTTTCAGTGTACACTTCCGAATGAAAATGATTTGTTTGCACACAGTCTTTTCAAACTTCATACAGGTGTTTGGGTAAGCTTGTCAAACTGAAGACCAAAGTTCAATTCCCCACTCTGGTACTCTCTGTGTGTGTGTGTGTGTGTGTGTGTGTGTGTGCGTGCGTGCGTGTGTGTGTTGGAGAGAGAGACAGAAAGAGGGAGGAGAGTTCGGAGTTAATTCACATTGTACATGCCTCTCCATAAAAATCCACATCATCACCGTCCACCAACCAAGCCATAAATTATGAACTGTTGATCCTTAAGTTGCACAGTTCAGTCCAAGCATTCATCATCTGACCCTTGTCTGAATCTAACATGTTGATAGCATCTAGTTTTTATATGGTGGTTCTTAAAATATTAAATGTTACTTATGGTAATAAGAGTGTCAAAGTAAAGGTAAACATTTCTTCGTAATGCATGTATTGTGTTGCTATGATTACAGAACATGAACCAAGGTTCTGCAGTCCTAGAGATGGAAGGAGTGGAGATGATGGATGATGGTGATGCTTCAGGCTATGAGAACATGTCTGGTAAGCAAAACTCTTATTTCAGAATATTTCAGTTTCATAGCAAACATCATAACATCCTCAGTTAAAATGGTTCAGAGAGTAGTAAGATCTGACTGCCCATCTAGTAGGTCTTGAATATTGGTATCTGTTGTGTTGGATACTCCTCAACCTTTTCTCTCACTGACTGCATCCGTGGTGTAGTGGTTAGGGTGTTGCCATGAGAGTAGAAAATTGTGGGTTAGATACCCAGCTGTGTCATACCAAAGTCATTAAAATATGGTATTTATTGGTGTCAAGACATTGATTTGCTTTAGCTATGTGTGCAAGATATTAGTGTGGTTGAACTGTATTTTGGGGTAGCAGAGTATAGGAGTGTGGGAAAAGCGTGCAAGCTAAACACGACGTGTAAGAATACATGTTAAGTCTGTGGGATGTCTTGTAAGGAGAGAGGGGGAGAATACTCAGCGCAGTCATGAGAGGTTGGTGTATACAGAAGTTGGTCCTATCATGTCATGAGTAGTTCATATATTTTTTGTAAGACTGATATTAACAAAGGCATTGGTGCATTAAATGGGTGCAACAAGGACTGGTTGACTGGGAGTCAATATAATGTGTCTGAGAGAGGTATTCATGTTTACCTGTGCCATGGTATCTCAGTGGGCCAGCTCTATAAAACAGCTCATGTCTGGACTAATACAAGCAGCCACACATACACACGCATGCACATTGTCATGGGAGCAAAATATTCTTAAGTGCGACATTAAACCCTCATTTCACCTAAACTCAACTCAACTCAGCTGAACTCACACACCCACCCACCCAAACCTGCCCACTCACTTTCTCACTCACACCATAAGTTGGTTGATTGCGTAGCATAATAACTCAGTTCAACCCACCCACATACTCACTCCCTCTCTCACTCACTCACTCTGAAACTTGGTTGACTGCGTAACATAATACCTCAAACAGCTGTTGTACTGTTGCTTAATATGAATCACTGGATTGTCTGGTTCTCACCCACTTGCTCACCCATCAGCCCAATGATACCACTCTCCCACCCTATACTTATCCACTCACCCACTGATTTTTTTTGTTCAGGGTCACAGCGAGAGGGAGACAAAGATGGCAAGTTCATGGATGATGTTCGGCAGCGTGTTACTCAAAATGTTACACAAATGGTATGATTTGTTTTATTTTACATTAACCAATTTTACATCATGTTTATGTAAGGTGATGCGATACATATGATTCAGTGCATATTTATTCTCATTCTTAAGTGAATATCACTTTCAACAAAATTATGTTTTTTGAGAGTTGTATTTTAATATTTCCTATCCTTTTAAATTAAGGTAACAAATAAATGTCTGTTGAGCCAGTTACATATATTTCTTGTGGATTGTGTTAAGGCATGTTGAATGTGTGAGACAAAAGGTATCCAAAATCTTGAAAGTAGAAGTTACCAAGGCAATATTCCAGCTATATGGTGGCATTCTATAAATAATCAAGCCTGGACCTGACAATCCAGTGATCAACAGCATGATCATTGAGCATTGCAATATTGATACGATGATGTATCAACCAAATCTGCAAGTCTGACCACCCGATCCCCTTTTGTCTCCTTTAAAAACTTGATACCAAAAGACCAATTGTAACCCAGATCTTCATGGGTAAGTGATTGTGATTGTTAAGAATTTACACTGACAACAGGTACGCAGTCACCTTCATATTAATTCTGTTACAACAGATGTGGACTGCAGGGAAACAGAGTGCTCAGAAAGCCTGGAGTGTCTATGGGAACATTGATATCCTGCGGCCTTATTTTGATGTAGAGCCAAAAGAGGTTCAGAGGCGGTAAGTGGTGGACTTTTCTTATTCATTCTATATATGATTTCTGATGTGTAAATAGTATTAGACTTATTATCATTTACTCTTCATGTACCTCTATATTAATCCAGTGATTCAACAACATCTATGGATCTCACTGACCAACAAAAGTGTCATTAAAGAGTCAATTCGGAACTATGTCTCATTTTGAACATCGCCCTCACAGCAGCAACATTGAAACCTTAACCTATCCGTATATCATTGTGCACATCATTGTTGATTCTTGTCTGTGGGCCGATGGCCTTTATACCAAATACATTCTTTAGAGAGCAACAAATGTCTAGAAATGTATTGATATCTTCACATTTGAGATTATATTATGTAATGGTGGTACAGTCAAGTCTCGTATACGATAATCAGCTGTATCCAACGCTTTTGTTGGTAACAAATTGAATCAGTGTAATTAGTCAAAATTATTTAGTCTGACATCCTCGTTAATCCGACAATTAGCTGGGGAACGTACGATGTCTGATTAACCAGACTTGAGTGTACGAAAGACAGTTATAGATCACCTGACACTGATGTTGCTTGTGAGTTCTGCTGACTAAAACTTGGGTGGCCAGACTCTATGGATTGGTTGATTTGCATTTTGTTGTATCATGGATTAATGTATGTGATGTCAATCACTAGATTGTCTGGTTCAGACTCTACTATTTACAGTCAGTTTTCATATAGCTGAAATATTGCTTTTGTGCCGCAGTTAGTATATAAAGCTGGCTGATGGCATGAAGGTGTTGTTATTATCATAGGATATTTATATAGCTCACATATCCATGTAACTAATGCTTGTTCAGTGCGCTGACAGGTGTCAGACAAGCAAACAAACAAACAGGCAAACAAATAAACATTTTACCTGTGAAGATCAGATGCTGATATCTTCATCACTGGATTGTCTGGTTCAGACTCGATTATTTACAGACACAATGCCATATGGCTATAATATTGTTGAGTGCAGTGTTAACAAGCTAGCAAACAAACATTCTCCATGACACTTGACACAGGCTCTGTGTCTTCTTCCAGACTGCTGTTTTCCATGATACCGCAGAAACCGACCAGTCAGAAGCAGGTGAGTCGGCTTCCCCAACACAGACATTTTATATATGCCTCTCTAGTGGTGTTCTGATGATCGAAAACAATTGAAAATCGATCGAAAGAAGAATTAAAAATAATTATTGATTGTAGCAAACATTTTTCCTTATCCTGAATCATGCTTATTTGTTTTCCCTTTCCCTACTTCTGAATGTTCAAGTGGAAACTTGAATCCCTTCAGTTTTCTTAAGTGAGCGTACAATCACTCACCCTCGAGTTACCTCCCTTCTTTCCTGCCAGAAGTGACCAACATGACCTCAGCATGCCTTGGCCTCTTTTTCCCTGAAAGCGTAAAATTGCATTTTTCGATAAATCAGAATATTGTTCCTTTAGTATGGCACATTTGAATAAAGTAAAGTCACGATTAAATCTGATGAATATTCTCAAACCAACATATGTCCAACATTGTAAAACTGGGTACTTTGTTTAATTTTAACCACTTTTGTTGTTTACTTGCAATTCCAGTGTCTTTCTTTCATGCGTGGATTTCATTGCTCGACAGTATTAGATATGAGAAAAATGAAATAGGAAACAAAAACAGTAGTAAAATCCCTGAAAATTGGTGATTACATTAAAAATACATATATAGTTTCAGTCCTCCAATAATCAATAGTTGGGTTTTGTTTCTGATTCCCAGCACTATCTCTCTCACAATGCTTCCCACCATCTGTGGCAAATGGAGGCAATTAAGGAACGCTCCAAACATGTAGAACTTTTAGCCAGAGACCATGTGGTTTCTAATTTGTGTTTGTTGGCATCTTGATTATTCACACAGAAGCTTGTAATTTATGTTCTATCCAAATTTGACTCCACAGTCACTTTTGCTGTTTGTTGTCATATTGCTGACTCAGCAACATGCACTGTGTTACAGCGTATACAGAAGGAGTTATATGGGCCACTGATGGTGATCTTCACGATGATTGCCTTACTGCTGTACCAGATGAAAGTCTCATCACATTCTGTGGTTTGTATTGTTTGCTTTTTGCTGATTTTTGACATCTATAGTTTTCATGATTTCCATGGAAACAATTTGGACTCTTTTAGTGGCATTTAGAAGTTGTTTTAGATGACCAAGTGAACTGAAAAATGGATCTGAAATGACCCCGAAACGTTGTGTGTCAAAGATTAAAAGAAGATTTATCTGTAAAAGATCTTGGTCAATTTGGACTCAAGTTGGACTTTATGTAACTGTCAGATGGTTTGTTCTTTCAAATTTGTGAGGGGTGTGGGGTTGGGTTGTCTTCTGAGGACTCTTGTTGTATTTGCTCACACACAAGCAGTTTTTGAGAAATTTGATTTTGATGGAATATTGCTTCATCACTTCAGCGTTTTCTCCCACTACAAGCTGAAATGAAACAGTGTGCAATGTGTCATTAGATTAACTTTACACTCAATTTTGTTACAATTTCTTAATGGCATTTTGTATTGATGTCTGAAACCAGTGGAAAATGAATATAAAATACCATGAGACTTTTAAATCAATAGATTGTGCTTTTAAGATGTTAGGTGACGTATAGGGCGGAGTGTTAGGTTTGCTGATATATGGTGACCTGTTGTCAGTTGAAATTTGCTTTATCTCTCAAAGTTCAATAAGACAGAAAACCATGACCTTCGTGCTTAATTTTGAATAGGTGACATTGTTGTCCCTTGCCGCAATGCGGAACGAGGGACTATGTATTCAGCAGTGTCTGTAGGTCTGTCTGTATGTCCCGATTCTTGTTAACATGATATCTCATGAACTGTTGTACCCAATGTCTTCAAATTTGGTGACAGCCTACGTTTGGGAATAATGCATAATGGTTGATTGGGGTGACCATCACCTTATCTTCAAGATCACCATGACTCTTTGATCACTTTTCAATCTCTTGTTCACCTGATTTCTCATGCATTGTTGTGCCCAGTGTCTTCAAATTTGGTGACAGCCTACATTGTGGGGTTAGACAGAAAACATTTGGTTTGGTTGACCTTGATTGTATTTTCAGTGTGAGCACGACCCTTTGTCCCTTTCTCAAACTTATGTTAACGAGATATCTCAGAAAACATTGTAGCCAATGTTTTAAGTTTTTTTTGCCAGCCTACATTTGGTGATTATGCAGACACCAGTCATTTCACACATCTTGTGTGTGATCAAAAAGTGAAAAATAGTGAATATGTTGTAAATATTTCTTTCTTCTTTAGTGGCAGGGGACATTGCCATATTAGAGAAAGTACTTGTGTTTTTCCTGTTTATCCAGTAAGTCATAACTCTAGCTGTACCTGTTGCCAGGAGGGGCAGTGGGGTACCCTAGTGCTTAAAGTGTTCCTGCCGAAGACGTAGGTTTGAATCCCCACATAGATATACGTGTATTGTGTGAAGCCCATTTCTGGTGTCCCCTGCCTTGAAATTGCTGAAATATTGCTAAACATGGAGTCTCTCTCTCCCTCTCTCTCTCTCGCTCTCTCTCTGTGTCTCTCTCACTCTCACTCACTCACTCACTCACTCACTGTTTACAGGAGGAAGGAACTCTGATGGGAACCGCATTCTTGGTGTGCTTCACATACTGGTTCGGGACATCGTCTTTCATATGGTTCCTCAGTTATGTCTGCAACGTCAGGATAGCAATGGTGCAGATGTTGTCCATGGTGGTGAGTACAGCTTCACAGCTCTAGATGAGGTGTGCATTTTCATGAAATAGGCAATGTAAATCACCATAGCCCAAATATCACTTCCTTGTGCATGAATCTTGACTGAAGAAATGTGATATCCTGATTGTGCAATATTGCTTTTACTCAGTATAGCTTTTGTGGCTGCATAGACATGTTTATTTTCAGATACAGCAAATTGTGGTTATACCAATGACTTATTTTAGTTTACTATGAACTCAGTCTGCTATATGCTTTTTCACTATAATATACATACGGCCTGCTCCCAAAAACAGTTTATTATATCTGCCATCTTGTGCATGTTGTGGAAAGTGAGTTTGTTGTACATGTAGATTACTGTATTTCTTATAGATTCAGGGGTTCAATTTTTTTTAAAAGCCACTTGCCACAGGGCAAGTGACTTTAAGGAAGTACCTTGTCCTGACTAGTTTTCCACGTGCCTTGACTTTTATGACATAATCATGATGATGTAATTATGAAAGAATAAATCAATATGGTATTTGGTGCTAATATTTTGTGGACTATTTATTGAGGAGTGATAAATAGGAAAGAAAGATAACTCTACTTTATGATCATTGTGGAACTTAATAGCTACATTTTGAGCAGATATGAAATAAAATGCAGATGTATTCGCTGTTTGAAACCATAAACAGTTAATCTAGTAGCCCATGGACAAGTAAGAAACCATTATTTGATTGCCTGAAATGAAAACTGACTTGTCCTGGGCATCGGGCAGTCGGTTTTTTGAACCCCTGAGACGACAGGAATCCTATATAAATGTAATGCAGGTGTTAATGCTGAGTTATGCAACATATAGTGTGACTAAGTCATGTATCAGTGTTTAGAGGTGACACAGAACTCACTTAAAGCAATACAAAAACAGATTAGATATTATCAGAAACAGTGACTGTTTTTACATCTCTATTCATCAATCTACAAAACTATACTGGACACAAGAGAGTGAAATATGTCGAATGCTGAAGAACCATCAGTAACTGATGTAAATACCATTTCAGTGGGTGGTTTGACATTATGACTTGGTTGTCATATATTCATTTTGTTTACGTAGATTGATATTAATGCTGTTTATCACTAGATTGTCTGCTCCAGCATATATTATTTACAGAATGCCACCATATTGCTGGAATATTGTTTAGTAAGGCATTAAACAACAAACAAAAACTCAAAGACACAGGGTTTGGTTATACGAAGTGGTGTAAGTGTTTAGATGGTTGTGCTTCTATACTTGAAAAAAGACTTGCAATTGCCATAACAATAAGGATGCTTTTGTACAGCAACGCTCTGAAACATCAAGCTTGACATCTATGCTCTTCAAAAAAAAGTAGGGGAACCTGAACTTTGAAGTCTGTTAGAAAGAAAAAAGAAAACCCATCTAGGAGCATTACAATGACATTCATCTTGTGTCTGCAGCATCAATGCATGTTATCACCCATGCAAACACAATGCATTGGAAGCACGTGCACAAAATGGGAGCCTTGTACGTGTACATGGGGTGGTGTTGTGACTCTTGACGTTTTTCAGGCAGGTGTATAAATCACAGTAGACCATTTTTTTCGTTAATTTTCTTGCATCTGTCAGGGTTTTCAGGGTCAAATCACACCCTGCTGACTGAAAATTGTAAACCTGAAATTCCATGTCATGCTCCAGTCAAGGGGGATAACTGAATGAACAGCTTTGCTTTGAATGAAATCCATAGGTTGATGCATTCTCAAAACACCTGCTATTTTTGTATCAACATTGATTCAATCCCATATATCTCCCAGTTTCAACAATTGGACATTGAAAGTACAGTTCCCCTACTTTTTTAGAAGAGTATAGTTGTGAAGAACTGCTAGTCAGTGTGGTGGAAACATTGTAACAGCGTGATCTTTGAGTGGACTCAGAAAACATGTATCTCAGAAACTGTATTTGCTTAACAGGGGATGTGAACAAAAATTAGAAGGCTGGAATTACAATGAACACATTTTAACTGTTTGATGTCATATGTTAGACAAAATCATGAGTTAGTAACATAACATAACATTAAGGTCTGCACTCAGTGAATATGTTTTCAACGTGAAGCACATTGCTTGGAAAGATCAAACTTGCAGGGACCTGTGAAGAACTGGGGTAGAATATTCCTTCAGCAACCCATGCTTGCCATAAAAGGCGACAGTGCTTGTCGTAAGAGGCGACTAACAGAATCAGGTGGTCATGCTTACTGAAATGGTTCACTCATGTCATTGGTTCCCAACCGCGCAGATCGATGCTTATGCCGTTGATCACTGGACTGCCTGGTCCAGACTCGATTATTTACAGACTACTGCCAATTGGAATATTGCTGAGTGCGGCATAAAACTATACTCACTCACTCACTCACTCACTCACTCACTCACTCACTCACTCACTCACTCACTCACTCACTCACTCACTCACTCACTCACTCACTCAGCCACCCACCCACTCACTCACTCACTCTTGTATGTTTCAGGGCTATGGACTGTTCGGCCACTGCATTGTTCTGTTCCTGGGTACTGTGATACACACATCTCATGATCATGTGTTCTTCTATCTACTGTGGGCAGTTATTGGAGGACTCTCAGCTCTGAAAATGGTATGGACAACAAAATGAAAAAACATAATTTCATTCCCATTCCCCCTGTGGGGAGATCCCCCAGTGCACTGTTGTTAAAGGCACGCAGATGAATCATGAAGTCTGGCATGGTTTCTTGGTTGTTCATACATAGACATCATGCCTGTTATTATCATGATAATCATGGTAATGGATCAATGTTCACAATATCGGTCACTGGATTGTCTGGCCTGATGCTTGATTGTCTTCAGACTGCTGTCATACAGCTGGAATAATGCTGAGGTGTAAAACAAGACACACAATCATTCCTAGTCCAATATTCTGACTGAACCATGTTGTTTGAACCTTGGTGACTGAAACATTCTATCTGAAACACACTGTCTGGACCATGATGTTTGAACCATGCTTCTGAACCATTCTGACTGAAATATACTGTCTGAAACAAGTAGTCTGAACCATGTTGACTGAAACATGCTGTCTGAATCATTTTGAAACATGCTGTTTGAACCATGCTGTTTGAACCATGCTGACTGAACCGTACTGGCAGAAACATGCTGATTGAAATATGCTGAAGGAAACATGCTATCTGAAATCTGCTATCTGAACCATCCTGAGTGAAACATACTGTCTGTACCATGCTGTTGGAACCATTCTGACTGTAACCATGCTGACTGAACAGTAGTGAATGTAACACACTGACTGAAACATACTGTGTCAAACATTCGGATTGAAACAAGCTGTCTGGAAAGACAGTATACTGGCATGAACAAGACGGTATACTGGCATGAACAAGACGGTATACTGGCATAAACATGGCTTTGTACTACATTTGGTAAGGTTCATTGTACCCCAGATAGATTTTTTCCCACACTGTAAATTGTCACCAAGTTGTCTGATTCTGACTTAGTTACAAATGGAGCATTATCTACTGGAATATCAATCACATGCAGGATGAGGCAGATAGACGGACAGTTTGTTTTTTCTGGTTGTAATGAGGAAATACAGTCATCAGTTCCTGAGGAGATATTTAATGTCAGAAATCCAATTTGATTGTATTTTATCCTTCCTGTTTTTCAGGCGTGTATTATCATGTCACGAGCCAGTGGGAAGACAGAGCGGTTGATAGTGATTGTGGTTTTAGTGGCATTACATCTTCTCTTCCTCCTGTATTTACACTTCGCCTACCACTCGGTGGTAGAAGGTAGGTGCTGGTCAAGGACACTTTGTTGGAAATCCTAGTCACATACCTACATATATCAGAGCTGTGTTACTCCGGATGTGGACATACTATAAGCTCCTATTGAATACGAAAATAAAGTGGGAAACTTTAATTAAATGCATTTGGTTTGATTCAGAGAATTGTAAGCTGTGTCATGTTTCTACAGGTGTGGAAACTCCAAAGGTTCACAATTAACAGATGTTCATTCTCAGATAGACCTAAAAATTAATTTTTGTCATTGTTGAATCTTTAGTGGGGGACGTTGGTCTAGAGGAGATAACTCTGGTTTTGGCAGTATCCCTGTAACATCTATAGGAGAATATTTAATAAAGAAGCCTTGCAGAGCCTAGTGTTATATAATAACATATGTTATATGTTATATGTATTTCTGTACTTTAGATGGCCAACTTGTGCAATTACTTTAAATATTTTGAATTTAGAGATTTTGCTTTTCAGTTGAGTTTCTATGGTAACAAGTGCTCTCAATGGTCCTGAACTTGTTGCAGCATTCATATTCAGAATTATCCTCATGATTTTGTTTTGATTGCAGAGTTGTCCAGTATGTTTGAGGATCATCGACATGAACCAATTCAGCCTGTGGTGGCACAGAGGATAGCAGAACAGGGGCTGGACAGGAAGGTTGAGAATGCAGCAGGAAACGTTATGGAGAAAGTCACACAAAGTGAGTGTTACCTTGTGTTTGTCTATCTGCATGGGTAGAGAATAGTCTCTTGCTGAGACTGATCAATTCAACCAGGTTACATCAGGTCTCCATTCCAAATTGCATGTTGGGTAGAGTATGGCTTATCACAAAGACTGATCGATTCAACCAGGTTATGTCAAGTCTCCATCCCAACCTGCATGTTGGGTAGAGAATGGCTTATCACTGAGACTGAACTAGTTCAACCAGGTTATGTCAAGTCTCCATCCCAACCTGCATGTTGGGTAGAGTATGGCTTATCACTGAGACCGAACTAGTTCAACCAGGTTATGTCAAGTCTCCATCCCAACCTGCATGTTGGGTAGAGTATGGCTTATCACTGAGACTGAACTAGTTCAACCAGGTTATGTCAAGTCTCCATCCCAACCTGCATGTTGGGTAGAGTATGGCTTATCACTGACACTGAACTAGTTCAACCAGGTTATGTCAAGTCTCCATCCCAACCTGCATGTTGGGTAGAGTATGGCTTATCACTGAGACCGAACTAGTTCAACCAGGTTATGTCAAGTCTCCATCCCAACCTGCATGTTGGGTAGAGTATGGCTTATCACTGAGACTGAACTAGTTCAACCAGGTTATGTCAAGTCTCCATCCCAACCTGCATGTTGGGTAGAGTATGGCTTATCACTGAGACCGAACTAGTTCAACCAGGTTATGTCAAGTCTCCATCCCAACCTGCATGTTGGGTAGAGTATGGCTTATCACTGAGACTGAACTAGTTCAACCAGGTTATGTCAAGTCTCCATCCCAACCTGCATGTTGGGTAGAGTATGGCTTATCACTGAAACTGAACTAGTTCAACCAGGTTATGTCAAGTCTCCATCCTAACCTGCATGTTGGGTAGAGTATGGCTTATCACTGAGACCGAACTAGTTCAACCAGGTTATGTCAAGTCTCCATCCCAACCTGCATGTTGGGTAGAGTATGGCTTATCACTGAGACTGAACTAGTTCAACCAGGTTATGTCAAGTCTCCATCCCAACCTGCATGTTGGGTAGAGAATGGCTTATCACTGAGACCGAACTAGTTCAACCAGGTTATGTCAAGTCTCCATCCCAACCTGCATGTTGGGTAGAGTATGGCTTATCACTGAGACTGAACTAGTTCAACCAGGTTATGTCAAGTCTCCATCCCAACCTGCATGTTGGGTAGAGTATGGCTTATCACTGAAACTGAACTAGTTCAACCAGGTTATGTCAAGTCTCCATCCTAACCTGCATGTTGGGTAGAGTATGGCTTATCACTGAGACTGAACTAGTTCAACCAGGTTATGTCAAGTCCCCATCCCAACCTGCAAGCTATGCTGGAGCATCCAGATTAGAATTCATCTGCTTGTACGAGATAACGAAATGGTCAGGGACCTTGGTCTGACTGAATTTCTTTCAGTTGGCTGTGTTTATTGCTCATAGTATCATTTTAGACCACAGCTAACCATGTCATTAGGCCCTGCAAGTGTGACAGTCAGTTGTGCTTAGATGTCGAGACATGCAAACAGAAATAAACCTTGACCTTATCTGCATTTTTGAACATCTGCTTGGGAACAATTGATATGATCAGATAGTGGACTGTTCATAGAGAACAACAGGCAAGAGTTGCCTTCCTGAGAGCTATGCAGAATAAATAATTGGAAGAACCACTTTCAGAGCAAACTAAAACCATGGCCTGAGTTAACTTGCTTTAGAACCATAGAGACCAGAATATGGCAAGAGGCAACCTGCCTAGAGCCATACAGATTAAGATGTGGACAGTCACTGTGGGGTGACAGGGGCAGCATGCTTGGATCCATGCAGACAAGACAGTGGACAGTCACCATCCTTATGGTCCTGCAGCCTTGACCATGGTCAGAGCCAACTAGCATACAACCGTGCAGACACAACTGTAGCCAGAGCCAACATGTTCAGAATCATGCAGGCTAGACCAGGCCTCCTAAAGAAAGCCATCTCGCTGTAGAAATATGCAGAAAAGTCCACATTAATGTGGAAATAGCTACATAAACATTAAACTTGCTACTGAAACAGTGAAAATGGTAACTTTAAATCACTAAAACGAGCAAAAGACGAAAAGCCTGCTTACTTCAATTTTGCGCATGCGTACACAGAAGAGGAAGTTTTGACCACATGTTAACATTTTCCAGTTTGGACAAGCCTTACATTCCACATTTAAAGTATTTTTATTTGGCAGTTATCATCATCATACTTGTGTGCACACTTGTCTAGTTTACTTTCCATTCGTATGACATGACTGACAGTAATTAATTTTGACATGTTCGATACATTTTCTTCATGAGGCGACGCATGGTTGCTCATAAATTTGACAGAAGCACTGATTGTAATGCACATGTGCAGTTTATGTTATATTTATGTTGCTATTTCCATGATTAATGTGGGCTTTTCAGCATTTTTGTGCACAGTGGGAAAGGTTTCTTTGGTAGATCTGTAAACTGTGGCTGTGACCAGAGCTTTAGCATTTGTAATTAGAGCCAGCAGTCCAGGCTATGGTGAGAGTTGTCCCAAGTCTGACCAGTAGGACTTCATGCTGGACCTGACCAAACACAAGCAGACCGTTACAAACAGTTTGGACTGGTGAGCTGTATGGAATGACAAGCCGAATCTGTTCGATATTGCGCCAACATACTCAGGCTTGAGAGGGATTGGTGGGGTAGCCTAGTGGTTAAAGTGTTAGCTCACCATGCTGAATACTCAGGTTTGATTCCCAACATGGGTACAATGTGTGAAGCCCATTTCTGGTGTCAACAGCCGTGATATTGCTGGAATACTGCTTAATGCAGCGTAAAACCATACCCACTCAACATCGACAGTCAGGAATGTATTTCTTTTTCAGAAAAAGAATGCTATATTACAATTAATATAATAATTAGATCACAAACACTTTGCCACATACAGTTGAAACCCATTGCTTGATTTTCTTGGTGTCCTGGCACATCTGACTCAGCTCTATTACTATATGATGTTGTCATCGGTACCTGTGAAGATACCTGTTATTGCCAACCCATGCTTGTTGTACAAGGCGACTGATGGGGTCGGGTGGCAAGGTTCATTTGACTTGGTTGCATGGATCAATGCTTATGCCGTTGATCACTTGAATGACTGGTTCAGACTAGGTTATTTACAGACTACTGCCTCATAGCTGTAAATATTGATGAGTGCAGTTTAAAACTAAACTCACTCCCGACAACCAAAGCAAATCTTGCTATTGGACAACAGCAATGAAACTTGACACATTGCGTATATTTTTTAATACTATGCATACATAACAAATGAAAAGATTTGCTGATTTGACACATCTGAGCTCCAGACATCAGTGTTTGACAGTTTATGTTTATGTTTGTTTAGTTTGAGTGTTGAGTTGTGAATTAAGCTTATGTTTGTAGTGCATGCATTTGATTTACCCCACACCTCATGTACATATATATATGTATATGTTCTTGCACTAAGTTTCCTATCAGTGTGTTGTAGTCTTCTGCTTTTCCTTATACTAACATACTCACTAAACTACCGAAATAGCAATTTACTCTGTGTGCTGTGGAAGTGAATAAATATTAGCGTCAAATGTTTGTGTATATTTTTATGAAGTTACTGAATCAGTACCAAGTTAACTTATTAATTCTGTTAGATGTTTTGAAATATTTCCACTTGTATGGACAAACTGCCATGGAAGGAAAATTGACATCTCATGAAAGAAATGGATGCCTCTTGAGAGTTGGAGCTTGGTAACACTATCCAGTCAAACTAAAATGAAGTGTGAAGGAACCACTTGGTGCCTTCTGTAAGAATGATGTTTCATACTGAGAAATATGTGACATAAAAAGAGCAGATACTTCAGCACAAAAGTGAATTCTTTTGGTTCATTTCTAGAGTTGAGTATAGAATGATCCATGAGTAGGTACTCCATTTTGACATGATACATCTAATAGATAAATGATAGTTTCAATACTGTATTAATTTTTTTTTTATGTCTTGAAATGGATTTTGTGGCTGACTTGTAACAAATCCCAGTGGGTTACAAAGTGTGAAAAACTTTAAGCACATCCTGATTAAGATGTTCATAGGTGGGAAGCTTGAGGGGCATGAATTTTGATGAGGCGTGAATTTTGTCAATTGATTTGTCAACTGATAATTCTTATTTAACCACGTAGAGATTGCCGCAGCCTTTCAGCAGCGTGGTCAGTTAGTGGCGGAATCGGTGGGCAAATCTGTCAACTCCTCCGCAGTCAAGAGAGTGTTGAGGGAATCTCTGAAAGGTGTTCAGCCAGGCAGGATTGTCCCCCTTGTCTCCAAGGCTTTAAATGGAAGTCATGTGATTGCTGGGAACGCTTCAAGGATCATGTGATTGCTGTTGATAGAACATTGGTCAGTAGAAAGTAATCACGAGATATGACTAATTAGCATACATTGGATCAGAATTAAATTCTAGCAAATGAATTAAATATTCCTTTGGGGTTTCTGGTCAGAATAACTGAAATCAACTTGTGCTTGTCCTAACAGGCGACTTGTTAGATCAGATGGTCAGATTTGCTGACATGATTGGTTCCATGTCATTCTGCCCTAGCTATGAATGGTGTTCAGAATATCAGTCACTGGCTTGATAGGCCTGGACACAATTATTTACACGCCCTAGTCAGTAGGAAATATTGTTTAATGCACTTGTAAAATAAACCAGCAAACTAGTGATGATTTTATTGAAATAATATTCTAAAAGGTTGTTCATTTCATCTTTTCCATATAAGACATCAGTCTGTTTCTCACATACTAACGGTGGTGGTCATAATTCCTGACAATTCTCAGATAGCCAGTAGATATATAGAAATTAGGGATGTGTTCATACAGTTGTTTGACACAAAGAGCTGACCAGTGAAATGGTTTTCACAGTTACAGAGTCTTTGCATGCGCAAGCACTAGTTCCCTTTTTCTTTGTGTTTAGTGTGTATATTGGTCACCATCCAAGTCTGTATGCATGTTCACTGTGAGACTGGCCATCTGTTGTTGAACTGTTTATGGTGTACTGTGTAAACTGTACATTTTTCTATGACTTAATCAAAGCAGAGTGATTGTAATATAATGAAATGAGTGCTAAGGGTAGTTTGACTCTGTACAAGACTATGAATAGACATGTTACTCCAGCCAAAATAAGACTGGTTAGGCAGGGTTGGAAATAGTTATTGAGTCCCATGCCTCATGAGGATTGTTCAAAAGTGGAAATATCATCTACTGGCTATGCTTCCTTGCTTTACTGCCGTCTACCATCTGTCATCCACCCCATGGGTGTCTCTATTATGGGTGTCTGTCATCACATTCCCAATAGATCCTTTCCTTTGTGAAACTTGGCCACTTTTCTGTGTTTGGTGATAAATATGACTGTCAGCCTTACTTCTAAACATATATAGATAACAAAGTTGGTTGGCTTGTTTAACGCTGCACGCAGCCCTATGTCATCTATATGGTGGTGGTATGCAATTGAATCTGGACTAGATACTCAAGGGATCAACACTTGGGCATCAGTCTTAGATAACAAGGATGTCTACTTTTGACCTCCAGCAATTAACTATTAAGAAACAAAGGGATAGAAGACCTAAAATTGTGAATAGTCCCAACTCTAATATCTGTAGGATTGTATAATCATGATATTTTACATGGGCTTGCTATTTCATTCACAGTATTTATCAGGAGGTATGGTTTACCAAGATTGCAATTATTGTATATATACTACCGACAAGAAATAAGGGAACTAATGAAATAATAGCGAATTTGAAACTGCTTTAAATATCCACTAAATCAATTTTAGGCGTCAAGTTCAATATCTGGTGTGTCCACCATCTTGGGCAACACATTCACGGCACCTTGATGGCATGCTGTTAATCAATTTCCGGATGGTTGCCCGTGGTATTGCCCGCCATTCCTCTTGGAGAGCTGCACCAAGCTGGGCCAGGTTGGCGGGTCCTGGGTCCCTGGTGTACACCCTTCGACCAAGAACGTCCCAGAGATGTTCAATTGGGGACATGTCTGGGGACTTAGAGGGCCAGTCCAATGTCTGGATACCTTCTTGTCGGAGATAAGCGGAGACAATTCGGGCCCGATGTGGTCTGGCATTATCATCTTGGAATACAAAATTTCGGCCGATAACTCTAGCCAATGGAGCCACAACAGGACGCAATATTTGGTCAACGTATCGCTGACCAGTCATGGCTCCGTTAATGATGACCAAATCTGATCGTCTGTCATGTGTAATCCCACCCCACACCATGACACTAACACCTCCATATCGATCATGGTCAAGAATTGCTGCTCTGGCATATCGCTCCCTGCTCTGACGCCAACAACGTTTTCTGCCATCTGTGAATCGTAGGCAAAACCTTGACTCATCAGAGAACATGGTGTAACGCCAGTGGCGCATAGCCCGTCCCTGATGCTGCCTAGCCCATGCCAATTTTTGGCGCTTATGGTGAGCTGAAAGGGTGACACCCTTAAAAGGCCGTCTTGCTTTCAGACGAGCTTGATAGAGTCGGTTTTTAACGGTTGAGGTTGAAATGCGTCTTCCAGTGAGTGTGCAGAATTCTCTATTGATGGCAGGGGCCGATTTAAACCTATTGCGTAGAGCGATTAACGTAATGAGACGATCCTGTCGTGGTGTCGTTGATTTTGGTCTACCACGCCCAGGTCTCATTGCAACTCCACAAGTTTGATGGTACTTATCCCAAAGGTGTGAAATTACACTTTTTGATTTACCCATTTGCCGGGCAACTTCACATAATGATGTCCCCCCTCTATCATCCCCACAATTCTCCATTTTGTTGCTTCACCAAGATACTGCTTCGGAGGCATTTCTGTCAGAAAGTGTCAATCTCTATTGCATTAGTGATTGTGACTTCTCCAGTACATTTACAGGAGTTAACTTCTGTATGCACGTGTAGCACGTGTTGGGCATGCATTATGCGAAATTCCAATGTCATTGGATGTTGCGTTTGGGAGATACGCCACGATAACGGACCCGGTCACAGTCAAAGTCATCTACATTCAATTTCTTGGTTCCCTTATTTTCTGTCGGTAGTATATTTCATTTAACAAAGTTCATCATCACAAGGTTTGTAGGAGTAAGTTACAGCTGATCAATTTGGACATAAAGATCACATTGTGGGGAGATTGTAGGGATGCTTCTGCTTGTAATCTTGACTTTTCGCTTGTGTGAGTTGTGTGTTGTCAGTGTACAGTGTACAGAAGTACCCTGTAGTTAACAGCTTCACCCGTGTCATCCTGTTTTATCTGTTTTTGTTGTCAGTCTGTCTCATTGATGTTTTGCAACTGTTGGATCTACTTTTGTGTAGGTGCAGTTTAGTGAAGACAAGCTACCACAGCAGACTGCACCCACAGGAAGTCGTCTGCCAGGAACATAGGGAAGTAATCCAGGCTTCTGGCTTCAGCTATTGTGAAGACACTTTTGAAACATGTACAAATGTCCTCTGAGGGAGAAGATGAGATTCTGTCTATGCCTGACTTTACCTGGGAACAGAAACCTGCAATGTGGCACTGTGGATCTGGACCAGATTGAAATCCTTGTCAGGCTGACACCCAACAATGTATGTTTATGCTCTGAACTTGCAGATACATGCATAGACCACTCCAAACAGAACCTACTGAATTTAACGTTATAAATGTGATACCACCTTTCCATCACCCTTGCCGCTTATGGATCCATTCAAGTGTTTGAGTTTCCAACAACACAGCCTGAGTTAAGTGAAACTGATAGACAACTTACACTGACAATGGCATTGTGTTGTCTTAGTTTTTACCTGGAAATGCTTTGTCCTGAGTGTACTTAATACCCAGCAAACTGCATGCAATCAAGCTTAGTCTAGACGAGTGGTGTAACTTGAGCTCATCTCTCCTTGTTAGACATATCATTTGTGTCAACCAGTGTCAGTCCCTCCTTTTGATCAAGGTTGTGTGCTCTAAACTTTCTAGAAACCCTTGACCTGACTCTACTCTGTGTTGAAGTCTTTCTTGTTGAGGTATAATTGATTCTAATACCTCACTTATATTATGCCATTGTTAAAATTCCTACATATTGGCCGTCATCAGATTAGAAAATCTTTTCGTTCGTAACAGATGCTCCTCATTACTGTCAGGCTATTTGATAAGTCATGTGGAAGATATTATCATTAACGAAACAGCTTCACTCAAAGAAGTTCACTTCCGTCCTGGATGTGTGAGAGAAGCAGTATGTGTAAGTTGAAGACAATGTCTTTGTCACATAATGTATAAAAGTATAAATGGAATTTATGAATCTCCTGACTTAGTGGCATCAATGAAAATATGGTTTCTTTGTTTATCATCCGACAGATTTGAATGATACGTTTACATAAATATTTGTAGTAGGGTATTAGCATGTCATATCAGACAGATTGGGTTTATACAGTGTTAATTAATTATTTATCATTTGCAGCTTTTGAATTCACATAATTTCTTCTGGTAAAAGATAACTGAAAAACTAAGCCATTATGTTCCATCTTTGCATTCTGTTTTAGTTTATTGTTACAGTGAAGAGAAGTGTGTGACACAGATTTGCTGACGAAGTTTTGAAAATAGTTTGATAGTGCAGGGGGAAATGGTGAACATGTCACACAGTCCTATAAGTGCATTACTGTGGATTCTGCCCATCCCTCACTGTAGTGGAGAAATCCTAAATGAAACAAGTCTAGATTTACTCGGATTCTCTCCCATCTCACTGGGGTTCGTTTTGAGTTTTAAAGGAATTGTTGGTTTCTATCAAAATATATCTATTCAGAGACCAAGAGTCTAGGGTGAAATATGGCTATCTCCTTGTAGAGTGGGCAGGTACCTGTGTGTTGTAGGGGTGAAGATGATCGAAGTACATAGTGCTTTTAGAGTGATGCTGCTTGCTGCTTTACAAAACATCACATTTGTACATAGTATGTCATATCATACAAGGGGAGTATTTGTTATTGGGATATTTTGTGAAAACTCTCAATTTTTGTATTGGGTTAGTTTAATAGAAAATGCAAGAAAGTGCTGGTTTTGTAGGTAATTTGGCCATATATGGATTTCCAAATTTTTTTTTATTGTATCTGGGATTTTTCAGTGCAACAAACGATAAATGTTGATAGAATAATTCAAATATATTTCACAAGATTCTGTCATTTATGGATTTTTTTTGTTATAAACTTGGGATGACATAACATCATGGCTATTTTGCATGTGTTCTATTCGTATGTATTGATACGTGCACAGTCAGAAAACTTTCAGAAGCACTGGTTAATAACTTATTTCTCATCCTTCATGGTAAAGGAATTGTTCTCCTGCATTAAAGGCTGTAACTATGGCAACAAGTTAATGCAAATGTGAAGTATGTTGTGATAGAATGTGAAATGAATAACAATTAATGAATGTTTTTTGTCTATAAAGCTGAATCTTTGCATGAATTAGCGTATCCAGTGAGTCATGGACTTTATATGTCATTTTGATCATTATTCTACTGTAACTGTATGTCTTGTTATGAAATGTAAGTAATGATTTAGGTGTAAATAAAACCAGTGTGTTTTTTAACTATTTTTGGGTTAATCTTGAAATGCCTTTGATATTTTTGTCATTTGTGTAATGAGTGCTTATTGTTGAACGCAGAGAAAGATTTATCATAATCATCGTATTGTACATATATTACATGTAAACATCTTTCTGAAATATCCAGTTTAAGTGTTTATCTCAAACACGTTTTGATGATATAGATGTTTGTATATGATAACTGCCGATCTTGTGTCTATGCAATGTACAGTTGTATTTGCAGAGATGAGAATTTTTGCCGGGTCTGTGGAATTCCATGGCTTTGATTGTGTTGGAACATTGAATTTGGCATGGGGAGCTATGCCAACTACACCCCCGGCTCTTTTTCCACTCATACCCACTCTCATCTCTGTATCAGACTGATTTATATGTGTACCTGCTGACTTCAAAATGGAGGAGGCTTGAACAGAATGAAGTTGACATGTAAGGTAATATTTGGTATTCACTGACTGGTGGGTAGCTGTTTTGACCACAAAGGGATTCATTGGGTATTTTGGGGAGTCAGGCACCTAATCGCCAGTACACAAAGTCAGCCGCCTAGCCCGCTCAGCTACTGTGGGTTACATAAAAATGGAAGTCGGGCAACTGGTAGTCTAGACTACAGACTTTGTGTACCTGTCTGATAAGTGTTAATGATCTTTTTCTAATTTTAAAGAGGGACTTTGTTCAAGCCAGTGGCTGAAGAGCAAGTTTGATTTAATCTGAATCCACCTTTTCTCTTCAAACTCAAATATTATTGCAAAAAGTAATCTACAAGTGAACTTCTTGATTATCAGGTTCATGCTTCTCATGTTTAGATAAGGCAATATGTTGTATGATGCATATTGTTGAAAGACTTTTTGTTCCTACCAAGAATCTTGTAGCTTAAGTCACACTGACCTTCACTCTTCAAGACCCGAGCTCTGTTCCACAGGTACAGTGTGTGAAACCAATTCTGAGGTCATTTTCCCCAATGATATTGCTGAAAAATTGCTAAAAGCGGTATTAATCATACCTGCTCATCAAATGTTTAGGTTATCGCATGGAGTCAGTATCTCCCTGCTGTAAGTTCAGTTGTGTCTATTGCTTAGTGGGTAATATGTCAGTGCATTGCTGGTACCGAGAGGGAAATGACTGTACATGTAGATACTGTACATACATTTGCTGTACATATTGCGGGGACACACAGATCATCTATCTGTACCTGGTTGAACAATAAAAGAAGAACAATATTTTTCATATTTGTTTTATTTTATCATATGAATTTGCTGATAAGTTAGTTGTCAACTGTCACTGTATGACCATTAATTATACTACCCATCAAATGTTTAGCCTCACTTAAAACACTGTTTTTATGTATATGGTTACACTGAAAAGAATTTTCTCCGCTAACTTGGGGGAACCAACTGCAAACAGTTTGCAGATGAATTACACAAGTATTTTGCATCAAACTGTTAAAGAGCATATGCATGCAAATATTGTGCAGGTGCGTTTTGGTGTTATGTATTCACCATTGTTCACTGAGTTTCATCATTTATCAAACTCATGACAATAATCTTTTCGTCATTACGAATGTGATTTACAATACATGTGTAAGCAGACCCTTCAAACAGAATGGAATATTTTGCAAAATGTAGATTAGAAATGTTGACTGAAGTAACTGGCCACATTTACACTAGTGAGTCTAAACTTTTGATGGTTAGTTCATGTGCTAAAGCAACTCCCATAGAAAACAATTATGACTTTAAATTGGGATGACAGTAACAGGCTCCTGAAGCCTGTCTGTTTTATCCAGTGTTAATGCATCCTCTACAACCCATGCGTGCAAGCAAGGTAGGAACGGCAGGATGGCCCAGTGGTTAATGTGTTTGCTTGACACACTGAGGACCTGGGTTTGATTCCCCACATGGGTACAACAATCTGATATTGCAGGAATATTGCTGAAAGCAGTGTGAACCTAAACTCACTCACTGAGGACAAGGCTGTGAGTGTCTGAGTGAGTGGTTGCATCCTTGAGGGAATTCTTATAAGAATTTGATTTTGTCTTCAAACCAATGCCTGCTACTTCATTGTAATTCTTGGTTAGGGATGGCCAACCAATCAACCAACTGATACCTTGTGGGAGTTTTGGGTTTAGTTTGATCTACATGCCATTGGATGGAATAATTCTAAAAGCAGTGAATTTGAAACCTGAAAAACCTGTCCATGTTTCTTGTGCCCTCGTACCAAGAGCAATTATTATAGGTCAAGACTACAATGTGTTGTGTTGAACTGACTACGACAACTGACCCCACAGTTTCATGATGGTGGAGTAGCCTAGTGGTTAAGGCATTGGCTCATCACACTGAAGACTTGGGTTCGATTCCCTATATGGGTACAACATGTGAAGCCCATTTCTGGTGTCCCCTGATGTGATATTGCTGGAATATGGCTAAAAGCAGCATAACACTAAACTCACTCATAAAAAATCCCACCCAACCCTAAACAATGACAGACACACACATCCTGAGATTTTGGGTTGGGGGTAGGTTGTTAAAACTAATGGATTATCATCATGTGGAAAGACAAAACAAGAGATATTAACCGTAATGATGGTAAAATAAAACAGACACTGTACATAGTGATCTCCCTGCCATGACTAGACCAGATGACAGCGCTAGACTTTGGGCCTGGACATTAGTGATAAGAGTTTGACGAGCGTGGGGATTTCAACCAGTCCTTAAAAATTTATTGCATTTTTATGAATAAAACTGAACTTGTTCAGTTTCTCATGGCCTGTGATCTGTACTATATAGTTCTGTTACAGGGGCTTGTATTGCTGAAAATAATATGTCAACACTCCTGTGACCATTTACATGTAAATATTACCTACGACATACTGTGTTCAGCAATACAAGTCCAGTGTATCTTTCCAACTCCAGCTCAAAACACCCAACCATACATGACTCGTCCTTTACAGTCTTAGCAGAAATGTTTTGTAAGATGGGTGGGGCCCCAAGGTGGGGCTAGTCAACCTTTATCACGAAAATCTGAGGTAGCATCTGCTTGAGTCATCTGAACATGAATCTCGGACAATTTGTGGTCTTCTGGCCCATCAAGTTGGCCTTCGTCATTGTCTACTCCCTGGAAATAGTCCTGGTCCCTAGGCGTCCGGCGACTGCCATGTTGGCTGCAGGTGAAAGTAAAATGAGAGACAACCTTTTGAGTGAGTGAGTGAGTTTAGTTTTACGCCGCACTCAGCAATATTCCAGCTCTATGGCGGCGGTCTGTAAATAATCAAGTCTGGACCAGACAATCCAGTGATCAACAACATGAGCATCGATCTGCGCAATTGGGAACCGATGACATGTGTCAACCAAGTCAGCGAGCCTGACCACCCGATCCCGTTAGTCGCCCTTTACGACAAGCTGAGTCGCCTGTTGTGGCAAGCATGTGTTGCTGAAGGCCTGTTATACCCCTGGACCTTCACGGGTCGACAACCTTTTGATCTGTCCACCTTAAAAGTAAGGAAATTAATGTAACTGGATGTATTATACCACAAAGACATAAAAGGATGTTATTTGTTGTTGCTCTGCCTGCTGCATGGTGTGGAATAACATTGCGGGTAGTGCGTGGAATAACAGTGGGGGGAGGGGGGGGATAGTGTGTTACATTTAGGTAGCAACTGGGCCACTTTCCCTTGTATGTTTAACAATATGGGTCTTACCCAATGCTAGTCGACGTCCCAAAGGGATGTTTCATGTTTCATTCACCTTCGTGTATTTCGAAGCTATTTGGTGAGTGAGTGATTGGGTTTTATACCACATATTGCAATATATTCCACCAATATCATGCTGTGGGACACCAGAAATTGGCGTCACACGTTGATACCCATGTGGCGAATCGAACCTGGGTTTTCGGCTTTACGAGCGAACGTTTTAAACACTGGGCTACCCAAGCGCACCAGAGGCTGTTAGCTAAAATGCTCAGTCGCTCCACAGCTGCTGTCCTGCTAGAGTTTCGCCGACTGCGGCACAAAACAATATTAAACGTGTTCCTACGTACCAACAAGAACGACGGAGGATCCATCGGGTCTCCGAACAGGAGTCAGACTCCACATTACACCACAACACGGTGAAGAGCAGCGTGCCGAGGAAGACAGTTGTACAACCGATGCCTATAGCGATGTACCGAACACGACTCCACCTTGCAAACAGAAGAAAAACCATCACAAGTGAGTGATTGAGATAACTCAATGATTATTTTGGTTATATCATGCATTTCAACGTAGTGTGTGTGTGAGTGGGTGAGTATTGTTTCTCGCTTTTAGCAATATTCCAGCGATACCAGAAATAGGCTTCACACCTTGTACACATGTGGGGAATCGAACCCGGGTCTTTGGCATGACAAGCGGACACTTTAACCACTAGGCTACCCCACCGCCCTTTGTTCAAACAGTATAATGTGCGGGGAAAGCGTGCAGTGATTGCTAGGCCTTTCGCATGTACTCCTTTCCTCAGACATATAGACTCACGTTTAAAGCAAGAACCATAACCAGGGTTTGAAATCCGACATCATAGGCTTTTGGTTTGGTTTGTTAGGTGAGTGAGTGAGTTTACTTTTACGCCGCACTCAGCAATATTCCAGCTATGTGGCGCCGGTCTGTAAATACACGGAACCAGCCAATCCTGTGATCAAACAGTTATGAGCAACAATTGAGATACAATGACGTGTAAGTCAGCGATCCTGACTGCACGATCCCGTTAGTCGCCTCTTACGACAAGTATAGGCAAACGTAGACCAGTTCTAACCAGGATCTCCACGGGTCCCATAGGTTTCTTACAAGGTCAAGGTGTTTCAGTGGTGTGTGCAAGATGTGTACATGACCTGTGTAGCACGGGGTCAATGTGTGTGAATGGTGAGTGCAAGATGTGTACATGACCTGTGTAGCACGGGGTCAATGTGTTTGAATGGTGCATGCAGGATGTGTACAGAGCAGGTGTAGGACAAGGTCAGGATGGTTGAATGGTGCGTGCAAGATGTGAACAGGGCAGGTGTAGGATTGGGTGAAGGTGTTTTGGTGACTCCTTCAGAGTTTGAGCAATTTCGTGCAGGGTGGACAAAGACTGGTTCGTGAACTAAGCATGAGGCATTTCCAGACAGAAAACTTCGATACCCAATTGACCCACATACTTTTCGTCTATTTTGCAGCAAACCTTCACCCCATCGACTTCACAACAAGTGGACTCGCCTTCAATGATATAGATATCTTTGGAACAGTCCATGTAGTTTCCGGGATACGTGGCAGGTTTGGATGGGTCCAAAATACAGTTGTTGTCATCCTCTGACCAAAAGGAAAATAAGCCCATCATATATTTCACAAAAGAAAGGACTACTGTCTTAATATTTTCATAATAAGAGATCTTAGAGTGAGTGAGTGGGTTTAGTTTTACGCCGCACTCAGCAATATTCCAGCTATATGGCTGTAAATAATCGGGTCTGGACCAGACAATCCAGTGATCAACAGCATGAGCATCGATTTTCACAATTTGGAACCGATGACACGTGTCAACCAAGTCAGCGAGCCTGACCACCCGACCCCATCAGTCGCCTCTTCCGACAAGCATAGTGGACCTTTATGGCAAGCATGGGTTGCTGAAGGCCTATTCTAATCCGGACCTTCACGGGTCTTGTAAAATTGGAGAAAGGGCCAGGCAAGGGCCATTAAATGAACATTGAACTGGAATTTGGTTTCGATAACACACATCAGCCAAGTTTCGGATCATGATGACCCGATCCCGTTAGTCGCCTCTTAAGAGAAGCATAGGTGACTGAAGATCACTGTGCAGTTGTTAAAAAAACCCAGCTTTAGCGCTAAACTACAATAAGCTCATGTTGTGGTATGGGAGTAACGGTCACCTTAGCGCTAAGATCACTTTGAATAATGGCACCCAGTTCTCATAATGACAGTGACTGGATTGTCCAGTCCAGGCTCGATTATTTACAATTGTCACATTTCTGGACAATCTCTGAATGCGGCGATAAACAAAGAAAACAAGAATATAACAACATGGCACCATTTCCATTTTTCGCCTTTATCGACAGGCACAACCATATCTTAGGACAAGCATGGGTTCTTGAAGAAATCAAATCGTGAAATCATGTCAAGTATAAGATTGCAGACTATTATTTGTAAATTAGTGTATTAATTAGAATCAACTATCAATTAGGTTTAGGGAGATTATTAATGCCATGAAGATTACATCCAGTTAAAAATTAATATACAACAAACTGGTATATGCACTGGATTGCATTCTGTATTGATGTCATAATAGGGAAAATTAACACTTAAATGCAGAAATATAAATTATCCCAAGGCATTTATCAAGTTATTTCTGTTTATTCTGTTTTACCTTTAATACTACCACTATTCGTTCATCAACCAAATGCTTTTCATAATATTAATCCCCACATTGTGAACTCACCTGCTTTTATGGGAAGAAAAAAACTCCAACAGACGACAGACAGCAGCAGGCAAGCCGGAAATCGTCTGCTTGAGAGATATGACGCCATTTTGAAAATGCAGCTAACATAGTTGCATGATGTCAAGCTTGGCTTTGTTTCGTTGGTCTCTTCACCAAAAGGTCATTTTTGTGATTTTGAGCTCTTCCAGGGATTTAGGGGAACATTTACAAATATTTGCTAGCAAATAGTTGGCTCGCTTTTGGTATTGATGAAGCGTGTCCCAGCCTTTACAACATTGATCCTTCAACGAGAGGACTGATTTCTTCTCGCTGTTTCAAGTATTCGCCTTAATAAGAAATCTGCTGTTTCCATAATACTTCAACCTTTTTTTAATGTAAATTTGCTGTTTGCATTAGGGCGGTTATGTAAAGAGAATAAAAACAAAATATTCAACGAGTAACATGGTCCCCATGGTCCCCCAATGGTTGTGTTTGAAATGTACTCTACCAAGTGTTTGTTTATGTGTTCAGTATAAAACGAATTCTCTCAATAATAATGTTTTCTTTCATCTGTGTGTACCGTGTGTGATTTCTGGGCGATCACAATGTTATTCTTATTGTTGATACTTACTGCAAGTCGTGACATGAACAAAGTTACTGCACACTGTCTCAATAGGTTGTTAACGGGAAATACTTGTTGTGGAAGTGTCTTTGTTACTAGCCCCGTATGTGATGAAGTGTTTTTGTTGTTTTTCAACCTGAATGACGTTGGTCTGGAAAGGAAGGAGTCTGGTACGGACAGTGTGCGAAATAGCCACTGGTCCGCTCGCCCGAGGCTATTAAAAGTCCAGTTGGGTCAGCAATCCTCCACGGTCACTCGCCCGAGTGGTTATCTAGTGAATTTTCATGGGTTCATTATTGTAAATATATCACTCTCGCCGACGGTTTGCCCTCATATCGCCTACACCTTATATCACCTACACCCTTATCAAGACGTGTTAACACACCAGTGAACTTTATGATTTGTTAAGTTATAACACACTCTCAAATTTTGCAAGATTTTGGCCGGACAAGCAGGGTACTGATGAAGCCCGTGCTGACAATATCTTATTCTCAGCTATTTTTTACATTCAAATTTCGAGCTAATGAATTATTTTGGGGGCTAGTAACGTCCAGGCATAGCTAGCCAGACTGACTCGCAAAATGTGGTAACTATTTCTCGCACTGGGCACAGCCAACCCTTTGATTGATATCGTGAGCAGCCCCGATCGTGGTACCTCGATCAAGCAAGTGTCCCAGTCCCACCACCGGGCTCATTTTATCTCCTGGAATTCCTTTTATTAGACGTCAATCAGAATTAAACATCAATACCAATTTATCAAACCTACTTGGAGCCGCCATGAGATTTTCCCAAAGCAGGAAAACGTCTGTCCGGCACAGGCATTTCTGTGATCGACATCATGAGCACCCAGGATAGGGGTGCCATGACGCGCATCACGGGCATGGCCCCATGCTCATGGGACAACAACATGCAGCTACCAAGTGACCGAGCCTGACCATTCGACCCCTTTAGTCGCCTTTTACGGCACGCGTGGTTTACTGGAGACCAATTCTATCCAGGATCTTCAGGGTTCATACTTGTATACATACGTTTATGGAAAGAAAACACAAAACAAAGCAGGTAATGCTATATAACGGTTCCTATTCGTGTGGGCATGAAAGGGCAGTCCTTTTGTATAGTAGAACGAATGGTCTGGATTATGTCTACGTATAATAAGTGATGGAAATGGGTGAGTGAGGGAGTTTAGTTTTACGCCGCATTCAGCAATATTCATGCTATATGGCAGCAGTCTGTAAATCTAGGGATCAACAACATGAGCATCGATCTGCGCAATTGGGAACCGATGACCTGTGTCACCAAGTCAGCGAGTGACCAGCCGATTCCGTTAGTCGCCTCTTACGACAAGCATAGTCGCCTTTTGTGACAACCATTGGTTGTTGAGATTGGGAATGGGTGGATGACTTATCACCGCTTTTAGCAATATTCCACCAACATCACACCAGGGGACACCAGAAATAGGCTGCAGAAATTTTTATTTTTGCTTCTGAAAATAATCAAAATGACCGCCATTTTGGCCGCCATCTTGAATTGTCTTGTGTTTAATGAATATAAAAAATAATACCGAATGTGTCCATTTACATCCAGTGTTGATACTTTTGATGTTTTTTACACCACTTGTCTCTTCTAGAGTGGTGGTTTGGGCATAAAACAAGTAATTGTGTATGATCATGTCGTGGTAATATGTTTTACACCTTATTCTTTGAGAAAGGGGATTTTAGCGATTCTCCAACTTTTCATGGAAATGTGTGGTGGTGATTTGTTTATTGAACGTTTACATTATTCTTGTAACTAGAATCAGTTGTTTTTGTTTCCTGTTTACTTCTAGAGTGACAGCATGTTATATGATATTGTTTCATATTATCCAGAATTCAAAATGGCTGCCAAGATGGCCGCCATTTTGGTTTTACTACTTATACTTAGCAGAGGACTAAATTTGTACTGATAAATAAAAAACCCCAATTCATTTGGTGTCACATGTTTAACACAGTATGGAAAAAAAAAAAAATTTCAATGTTATGTTTAATAAAAGCTTCACATTAATAAAATACTTTATGAAATAACATTATCCAAAGTATTAGAAAACTGTGCTTCACGATCGATAACTGCGTCTAAGCTCTTGTTGCAGCTATTCAAGTGGTCTGTCAGATGACCCTGAATCACTTTTGATACATTCAGAAGCTTACAATTAACTATCCTCCTCACTTTCTTTCATATCCGATGTTACATCATGTCAGAACTGGAGTAGATACAAGCCAAAGCTGTTCGGGCAACAATCACCTGCCATACAAAAAGATATGTCTCTGTGCACAATAAATCAGTCTATCTGCATTGACAAACCTCTCTGCTGGCATACTCACTTTATTGCATTTACTCTATGTCAGTTCAACCAGTCCTCGACATCATAACACCAGAAGAGGGATGAACTGACCATCACAAATGCTCCGTGGTCAACTGGTGAAGGAATATGATACCAAACATGAGCTTGGTAGTTGACTTGCTCAGTGTGATATTCTAGACTGTTGGATGTTGGCCGGAACTTTTCATTTAACGTCTTGTCTCATCTACAGACTGATTTATTGTACAGACATCACTGGATTGTTTGGTTCATACATTGAACTGAAAGTCTGTGCGATGTGATCTGGTAATGTTGATAGGCTTCTGTATTGTAAGTTCTGGTTCGTAGATATGATAATACGCCCGTCTACTAATGTATTTTTGTTTTAATGTTGGACTTGTGTCTTGGTGTGTTTCTGTATTGGCAGTGTTTAGTAGTGTATGGCAAAAGCAAGCACTACACGACGATAAAGTAAACGGTTCTCCCCGAGTTCACAACTTTCAAAAACAAACCAACAAAACAAACAGGTACAATCGGACCAGCTGTGCGGATTACGTTTTTTAATGTCATCATTCCCAACATGGAACAGTACCAAATCCTCGAACATTAACACGAACACTGTTGCCGCAGAATGTGTGTCTACATTGACCTTGTTCAAATTTGAGATTTGAACAAGGTCAAAGGTAACTGAAGCCCGACACATAAAACCAGAGATAAAAAACCTTTTTCAGAAAAAAACCCTCTGGAACTGTACTCCCTCAACGTATGCAACGCTACCTATTCTTCTGGAGGGTTTACAGTAGTAGACACGCATAGTACTTTGTCACAAAATGTACGAACAGTAAAACATCCACATCCACATCCTGCTCAAGAAGAATCCTTGATCCACTTCTGTCCATGGAATGTCTTCTTGGCAGTCGTTCTGCCTCTGGGGGATTTCAGGGTCCATTTCCGCCCCCAGGACGATGGTATCCACGTTCCTGATAATAAAGGTAAACATATTTTACATCATTGGTACCGTGTGTATTAATGCAAAATATATGCCTCCACGAGAAAAAAGCTCAAACATGAAACTCAAGTTGTGACTTGGCAGTAGACGTCATTGTAAACAAGGAGGTATTGTATGTTATCTTTAAAAGATCGTTTGAAAAGACACAGTTGCTTCCGTGGGCTTCGGTTCAACTAATAAAGGTAAATAGTATTCTACATCATTTATACTTCCCACACAGATTAAGACAGCGTGAGTGTTGTTTTTACACTGCTTTTAGTAATATTCTAGCTATATCACTGTGAGAAACAACGAATATAGGATCCACACATCATTCCCATAAGGGAAATCAAATTAGGGTTGTTTAGAGCGTCATAAGCGAACGCGTTAACCATTCGATTATTCGAGTGTGCAGTGTATATTAAACAAACATTCATGACGACGCATATTTTCTTCCAGACAGTTTTGGAAACACCTGCCTGTCTGGTCCTCTGTCGCCCTTCCGAAGAATCCTTGGTCCACTTCCATGGAATGTCTTCTTGGCAGTTGTCCTGCCTCTGGGGGACTTCATGGTCCAATTCTGCCCCCAGGACGATGGTATCCACGTTCCTGCTGCTAGACACATATTGGATGATCCTGCTCACTAAACGCGTTTGTGACACGAGAGGCGGTACAACGAATTGGGCGAGTACACTTGGCTGCTGCAGGTAGCTTGACGATTATGCACGTGCAATACATGCTAACCGTGACATGAAATCAACACCGCTACTGATTAACACATGCCTCGCTACTGTTTTACACCTGTCTTAATACTGTTAAACAGATTTCAGTTGTAGTACAAAAAGATCCAAGTTAGGAAAACATGGGCAAATTAATGTTAATTCTCAGGCAAGGGAGATAGCATACAATGTTATCATGTATATGGACAAAAATTGTGCAACCAAAGCAGATTCTCTTTTACAAAGTAGCCTTGCTACTGGACTCTCAACGGCAACTTTAAAGCGCATTAAGGCAGAAGGTGGTAGGAGTGCGAGTGGACCTACATTTATCAGTCCCACCAAGTTGCGCAAACCCAACACTTGCAGTTACAAACTTGATGATTTCGACCTGTGTGCAGTCCGTCAATTTGTACAAAGTTTATATGGCGTAAAAATCAACTACCCACTCTGGATACGATGTATGATATGGCAAAGTGCCAGTTGAACTACAAGGGTTCTAAGGAAAGTCTTCGAAAAAATCTCAAAGACCACTTTACATAATTTAAGCTTCCCACACAGATTATGACTGCGTGGGTGTAGTTTTTACACCGCTTTTAGCAATATTCCAGCTATATCACGGTGAGAAACAACAAATATATGCTTCACACATCATTCCCATATGGGAAATCGAATTAGGGTTGTTTGGAGCGTCATGAGCGAACGCTTTAACTATTCGGTTATTCGACGATCCCCGTAGATTTAATGCAAAACAATAATGTCGGGACGTGAAAGCAAAATTGAATGTTGATATTAAACTGAAATATTGAAATACTTCACCAGCAGGTGGCCGCGCAGTCGACCAGTACACTGACTCTCAAAGTGACCATCCGGGACTTCCTTTTGTCTCGAGCTACCTACTGAAGGAGGGAATGGTTAACACTAAGTTATGCCATCTATAGATAACATCGTACAGGGCATGCACGAAGGGCCCCTATCTACACTACCACCTAAATCTACCAGTCAAGTGCAGTCAGCACTGGGCCTACTGGGGATGCCGAAAAGACTGGGCCACAGAGTGTGCCAACCCTAAACCAGCTGGGCTGCTGTAACAACCATCTTGACTGTGCAATCAGGCCCTAGCACCGAACCTACTCCATGTGCAGTTGGCGGGGGGGTGGGGGGGGGGCTACGCGGAGAGTGGACGTACTATGGAGCCACCATGAGACAAAAGCTCATCCCATCGGTCACTCGGAAAGCCAGTGTACTAAAGTCCAGGTGGAAGGGTTTAGAGGGACACAACACCAAATCCAGAATGTGCCAGGGTTCCTGCGTCTGAAAGAAATGAGTTATGCATGAACATCAGGAATCACATTTCTCGCGTATGTAGATTGGTTTAGCAACAGCGAGTAAGTGTGGTTTTATGCCGCTTTGGCAATACATGTATTCCAACGACGGGTCTCAGAAGTGGGCGTGAGGCATAGTATTTAAGTGGGGACTCGAACACTGGCACTGAACATGGCGTGCCAACACTTGAACACCTAGGCTACACTACGACTCGTTTACATGCAGAAACCAGAATCAACCTTTCCCATCTACACCTAAATGGCTGTATACCATGAGAGAATGAGTGTGCAGTGTATATTAAACAAACATTCAGGAAGACGCATATTTTCTTCCAAACAGATTTGGAAACACCTGCCTGTCTGGTCCTCTGTCGCCCTTCCTAAAAACCTCGAAATCGTCCTACCTTTACAGGATTTCAAGTCCTCACGACGAATATTTCACATCATTTTGAGTGGGTGCTCAGACTCCAAGCGGGCTTCAGTCGCTCGCTTCGATCGCTCGCTTAAAGTGTGCAGCTGGAAACGACGAAGGGCAAACCGGCCACCTTACGCAACCTAATCCCAGTCGCCGAACCCGAAACAAGGGATTAAAGCTATTTAAAACACCTCAATCACAAGTGTTTGCACAGAGAGATGTTTTCTGATTGAGCGTGAGCCAAGTAAGGCCCGGTAATATTCTCTCTGAGACAAATTTAAACGAAACAAAAAATTCCATCATTAATTACAGATTTATTTATGTAAGACAATATAATTAAAACATAATCAGCGGCTATTACAATGCAGGTATGACGCATTGTAAATTTAAAATTACATGTTAAACCCAAAGTGACATAGGTGTGTGGATCATCTAAGAAAATGAATTAAAAATGACGTCCATGGTTGGGAATGTTGTAAATTGTGATGTGCTTATCACTGCTCATCGCATTCGTGACTCACTGGTGTTTATTCTACGGTTAGAATCTGTTTGTCGTGAAAACGTACCGATGAATGTCTCTTTAAACAAAAAAGTAAATCGAATAAAGTGAAATTAAGATTGCAAATTCTTATAATTTTACCTTGCCAATTGAACATTTAATTCTAAGACTTAAATTTTCAATTGGCAAGATATATTACGTTGATTCGAAATGTTAATTTCACTATGTCTGGTTTACTTTTTGTTTAAAGTGAGAAATCATCTCAACATCGGACACCATCATACATGTACATGAGACACTACCATCACATTCGCCAATACATGGCGCACCACCACCGGCATTAAATGGGACACCAAAACACCCACCAATGCATGGGGCACCACCACCGAATGCACCATATAGACACCACAGCCACCGACACAATATGGGACGCAACACAGCCACCACTAATTACGACACAAATACATCCACCACTACATCACTGGAACACCCAAACCACATCTATCACTGTATGCGTGTCATCATCGAGATATGGTGCTATGGTTGACACTGACTTGTTTTAGCCCATCATGTTCAGTTTGTTCATCCTATCTTTGTGCAAACTAGTTATAAAGATGTGTTGGGATACGACATGCATCCTAGAAAGACAAAGTAGGATCATACCTTTAGAATGAATTATATCTCTCGATATGGATGAATTTGACGTTAAAGGAATACTTTTTCATAATATTGACACCTAGGTGATTTACAAAGTACACATGGTCATGTACTCCCAGTTTTGCGATATTCTAATAAAACAGCAGCATAACTTTAAACACATGACACGTTTTATTGATAACAGTACTTCTTTTTTAGTCTTTACACCACGTTTCAGAACTACTTCTTTTTTATTCTTCATACGACGTTTCAGAGCTTATTCTTGCTCCTAGTCAGCTATTTTGTTCCAAATGATAAGATGTTATATTTACTAGCCAGTGTTTAGAATACCTCTTAGTGACATTTTCAGCTACATGTACTTTTGCTGAATCAGCTGTCACGTAGATACAAGTCATGGTGTGGATGCATCTTCCAGTCATCGTGCATTGTAGGTTAAACGTTTGTGGATTTAGATCTGGTTTTACATAATCTTAGACTGTACATCTGTATATTCATATTTGCATGTAAATGGTCGTAGATTGTACATTTATGGATTAAATCGGGTTTTGAATAATCGCACATTGCCCATTCGTGTATTTAGATCTGGTTGCAGACGACAAAACATATACATTAATACATTATTTATATAATTGTATCAAATTCAAAGATATCAAAATTTAAAGATATTCTTGTGAAATTCCGATGTTTCAATGACCTTTCTTGTGTCTTGTTTCTGGGAAGGGCACATTCGATAGACTGGATCAACTGCACAAAATGAGGACATAATAATATAGGACTTCACTAAACGTGAGAATCCTTGAGAATGGCTTTAAAACTAACATTTTGGGAGATCGAAACTACATTAATTGTCAACACGCTTCACTCACTCACTCAGCTATTCTAGACGTTGGGATTTAATGGCCGCGTTGTATGCGCATACAATCTGGAACATTCTCTGACATTCTCTGATATTACACTGAAATGTTTTAACCTGTTTCCAAAGTGTGTTAATAAGACGCTGTCAGGTGTAATGAAGATCTGATTTGGGACGGTTTTGTATGCAAACTGTCCACACGATATAATGACAAAATGATAATGACATTATCCTGATTGCCACCTAATGGCGTGAATGTAGTTGGTGAGTTTGAAATGACTTCGGTAAGACAAAATCCTATTGTCCATTGTTCTACATGTTCTAAAATGGGACGGAGTGATAACACACCTTAAACAAGATTGAGGAACGGAATCGCCGTACTTCAAACTTAATGGGAATGTGTACAGACATAATATAGTTGGACATCAGTTGCAATGCGTTTGTACACAGTTTCCATCAGGTCAACTCCGTTCGCAGACAGACGAAACTCGAACGCATAATGTTCTTAGTTACTTTGGTATTCCGTGCAAATATTCTCAAAACCAAATGAATTGTTCTTAAGAAGTTTGTAGTTAAATTTCTACTCGGATCTGAAAGATCGCAATGGATTCACATTAAGTTCTACTCGTTCTGTGGTTATGTAGGTCTCACACAGGTCTTACTATGTCAACACTGTGTGCATTACCATATGACACGGTAGGGTATACAGACATGCGTTTTTAACTTGTTCTCTATTTGCGATAAAAATTCTGCCTGTGAAACGTGAACAAATCTGCAGCTGTCAACATGCTGAATGCTTATTTCCTGCACTTTTTATTGGAAGCAGAAGAAGAGTAGAATGGGTTGGTAGAGCAAGAAAGGAAGAAGTGGGTAGTGCATGTTAAGAACGTGGTAGGTCTAATTCAGAACGGATATAAACTGACTAAAGACGGGTTTGAAAACGTTGTTCACGTGGGGTGAAGGCGCATTTCTTCCCAGTCTGTACGTAATACCAACTGTTTGGGGATTGCGCACAGATGAGGTAGACATACTGACAACTGTTTATGATCAAACGAGCATCGTAATTTATATAATCATTACACGTTCTGTCCCGTATAATCTCTTTTTACAGTTATTGTTTGGACAGGTCAGGACGTCCTAAGAACTTCAAATGTACCTTGGTGTGCCTCGGGCCTACCAACAGGTAGCGTGACCGTACCAACAGAACTCTATCGTTCGTTCGTATGTGCGACAAGACTGGACTTGTTGAAAAGACCGCTGATTTGTCCCAATGTCTTGGTTATGGTGTGTTTTTACCAACAATCTTGGCTTCTTGTGCCGTTGACGATCATCTTTGATTCACTCCCCTACTTTGACCGACTCTTGCCTGGCATACCTGTCCCAAACAGCATCAGCTCAAATACAGTCAGTTCGATTCCGAATATCCGAATATTCCGAATTCCGTATCAGCCAAGTCTCCAAATTTTGAAGCAGTTCCCTTTCTGCACATTTGCAATTTTGCCATTCCATTAACTATACGAAGAGACAGCATTCTCTCCTCTGCTAGTAGGCAATGAAGGACCAAACGTTCCCGTTTAAAGTTCCTCTTACAAGACCCGTGAAGGTCCAGGGGTAGAATAGGCCTTCAGCAACCCATGCCTACCGTAAAACGCAACTATGCTTGGCGGAAGAGGCGGTTAACGGAATCGGGTGGTCAGGCTCACTGACTTGGTTGACATACGTCATCGGTTCCCAACTGAGCAGATCGATGCTCATGTTGTTGATCACTGGATTGTCTGGTCCAGACTCGATTATTTACAGACCGCCGTCATATAGCTGGAATATTGCTGAGTGCAGCGTAAAACTTAACTCACTCAATCACTCCTCTTACAAACCGCATTTGATGTTTACTTTCTGGATATTGTAAAAGGTACACCAGCAATGTCAGTGTGCTAATCAGGATTGATGGGAAAATCCATTCAGTCCAAAATAATGATGTCCGTATCATTGCAAGCGCAGTTGTTGTCCCAAAGGATATTATTCACAGCTTCTTGCATGCTAACCAGAGCAAGAGGATTAATATCATATGTAGTCAGTTGAACTCGTCCCAGACAAACTTTTGGTCACCTTTACATCGATTGAACCTGAAACTGAAAATCTCCTCTTCTACATTGATTCCCAAAAGGTCCCCAACAATCTAGTGATGCTTGTAGATGAAGTATTGACAAAAACTCCCACCAACATCCAACAGTCTAAAACGTCTTATTGAGCGAGTCAACTACCATGTGCATGAGTGGATACAACCAGTCATGAAGATTCCTTCACCAGTTGGCCCTGGTTGGAGCATTTGTGATGGTCAGCTTATCCCTTTTCTGATGTCCAGAGATCCTGCTCCCCGTGGATTGATTGAACTGACGCAGAGTAAATGCAAAAGGTCAGCATGGCAGCATAGAGATCAATGTCAATGTAGATGAACTGATTTATTGTGCACAGAGACATGTCTTTTCGTACGGCAGGTGATTGTTGCCCGAACGGCTTTGGTTTGAAGATGACTCCAATTCTGACATAATGTAAAGTATGATATGAAAGAAAGTGAAGAGGATAGTTAATTGTAAGCTTCTTAATGTATCAAAAGTGATTCAGGGTTATCTGACAGGCCACTTCGAATAGCTACAACGGGGCCGAAGTTGTGATTCCTCAATTAAGGGAGCACTATCAACATTAAAATAGTGTTATATCAATACGTTTATGCATAAAAAGCAACCTGTAAAAATTATAGGGTTAGCTCGGCAGCCATTTTTTCTGGGTAATGTGAAACAATTCCATATTACATGTTGTCACTCTAGAAGTAAACAGGAAACAAAAACAACTGATTCTAGTTATAAGAATAATGTAAACTTTCAATAAATAAATAACCACCACACATTTCCATGAAAAGTTGGAGAATCGCTAAAACCCCCTGTCTTAAAAAATAAGCTGTAAAACATTATATTACCACGACATGACCGTACAAAATTACTTCTTTTATGCTCAAACCACCACTCTGGAAGAGACAATTGTTAAAAACATCAAAAGTGTCAACATTGGATGTAAATGGACACATTCGGTATTATTTTTTATATACTGCCGATAAGGCAACACACAACAATTCAAGATGGCGGCCAAAATGGCGGTCATTTTGATTATTTTCAGAATCAAAAATATGTCAAAAAATGTATACATCCCTTAGCAATACACAAAAGTGAACATGAACGTGATCGGATTGATAGAAGTAAAACTGTCCATTATTAACTTTGAGATGTTGTCGGGCAGCGAACCAAATGTCATGAAAATGCTCACAGACCCCCACCACATAAAATGGCCTGTGAAAAAAGAACTGATACCACAATCTGAGAGTATTACATGAGCCCAATTGCACACACATCGTACTGAAAACGGTGTCAAACAAAATCAGTGCTGGGGAGGCTACGAAAACCTATTTCTAGGCCCCTTTTGAGATTCTCCTATTACCCAAATGGGGTTCGAACCTTCGGTGTGACGAGCAGACGCTTTAACCACTAGGCTACCCCACCACCCGACTTATCTAAGACATAGACAAAGCATGAAAGGATGTGTTGACGGTGTATTGTGGGTGAATTCTTGTTTCGCCCTTGGCATGACATTGTCATGTCGGCTGTCTTTTCGGCAGCCGTAAAACCTTTGGTCATAAAGTATGAAATGCATCAATCACGTGCATCGAGTCACGTGGTCTGGTTACCTTAGCGGCTGGAATCAATAGAAATAGGTGAGTGAGTGAGTTTAGTTTTACGTCGCACTCAGCAATATTCCAGCTATATGGCGGATAAACATAGGGGCAACATGGACTTATATAGGATATGTTCTTGTTAATATTGCATTAATACTTGTTATATTTTGCAGGATTCTGCCAAGCCTATTTTCATAGATCGGTGTTGATTCTCAGTGTTGGTTCATCAGTATCTAATTGAAGGACAAACAGAACAGAAGTCACAGGTATGACATTATGCAGTCATTGTTGGTTGTCATTCTATCGTTCTGTCATTCTGCGAACCGTGGAGGTTCGTTTTACGCCGCTTTTACAAATGGACTTCATACATTGTAGCCATGTGGGGAACCCAGGTTTTCGGCGTGCTGAGACACTACTGCCCTTCGTGTTAAAATGAAGGGCATAGGAGACACGTTCTTTCTTTGTCTGTCTCATACCTTTACTACATGTGAACATGTCACTTGACATGTCTTTAACTGTCACTCAGAATAATTTTCATCAAAGTGTGAAAAATTGTTCTCTCGTGAAGATCTGGATTAGTATTGATCTTCATGCCTATAAGCGACCGGTGGGATCTGGCGCTCAGCAAGCTCTCTTAATATCGGGAAGACCCCGCAACATTAAAAAAGTTCTGTCCTCACGTGTGACTGGTTTAAAAGTATTGTCATCCTCTCAGTTCCAAGACCCAGAGATTCTGAACCAGACTCTCAAGAGAAGATTTCCCACCGGAGACCCCATGAACAATCTTCTTAGCATGATGATGATGTGAAATTTTAAGAACTCTGGCCCTGATAATTTTTAAACATGTTTGACACCAGTTCTCACATCTCATTTACAGGAGAGTGGCCACTGTCTGTAAACGCTTTTCATACCATGATTCTTTCTTTTGATTATTTGTGTGTTAAAGGTACCCAAGCCTACAGATACCAAATGAAAAACAGAAATGTGATAAAGAATTGGTTCTATTTGCGTTTTTCATTATTATTTTTCCTGAAAGAGAGCCGTGAAAACAAGAACGCCATGTGTTAAATGAACCATCACATACAGGTATACTGGCGGGTATCCATATTGAGCTGCTGTAAGGTATCTCCGAGGACAAGCGTTATTAAACCGACATTAGTCCGGAGTGGAATGGGCTGCAACACACGAAGTTCCTTACATACATTGTATTATTCCCTTGTTCAATTCCATTTTCGGCCGTGACTAGCTGCCACATTACTGATATGCACCGGGAAAATGCCAGTTCATTGCAGTTGGTTAGTTGTTTAACGCCGCACACGGCAATATCCCATGGGGCCATATGGCTGCGACCTGTAAATAATCGAGTCTTGGACCAGACAACCCGGAATCAACATGTGTCAACCAAGTCGATCCCATTAGCATGGTTTACTGAAGACCAGTTCTAACTCGGATCTTCAAGTTTCATTTTTCAATTTAAGATGAAAACAATTGTAATTCAATAGTTTACACAGCTAGCGGTTGACATGATCATTGCACCCCTCGCAACATATCGTCTTTTCATCACGCATCCAGAAAGTTTCCCAAACAAAATGAATGAGTGAGTGAGTGACTGAGTCACAGGTAGTCAGCTCTCTAATTGATACCTCTAAAACGTCCCGTGTGGCAAACGGGTGGTAAATACTACTAAATGGTCGGTGCAACCAGTAGGGTAGAACACACTAATCCTTTTGCCGGACACCAGGTGTCACCACCTTTTTTCAAAGGTCTATTCATATGCCCTCTCAACAAATGGAATCTATTTCTCAAGAGAGTCAGAAAGAAAGTAGAATCCCCAAAATAACATTCGTTACTTCTTCAACAACAATCTACAGTGTAAATAGTCATAAAAATATAAAAAAAAGATTGCATGACACATTTTGGTAATCTGATAAAAAAAAAACATCACTGAATATTTGACTGAAGTACTTTAAAAAGTCACGTCTATATGATTTCAGCCATATTGTGAAATTATGCATGAGACAACGCTGCACATGGTGTTGCAGATGGAACTATCTGGAGTAAATTACCAATGAAATTTAAATGTGGCATTTTCTTTCGTCTGAGTACACTCTGTATAATTTATAACAAAACTTGTAGTGTATGGTTTCGTAGTAAATATTTGTATGGAAACAGTTTTATAAAATGCTTTTAATCTATTACAGTGGGCCTTATTTAATTAGCCTGTCAAAAGAAGAGTGACTGAGTTTAGTTTTACACCGCACTCAGCAATATTCTATCCATATGAGTTTCTGAACCAGACAATCCAGTCGAACTGAAAGGATTATTTCGGCCTTGCAGCTTGACCCGTCAACAATTAATTATTGAATAAAAACTGGGATTCGTTATCCTTACTCAGTGAATGGTATTAAATAAGTATTAAATAAGATGATTTATTAATCCTTTCGGTAACCTGTTTTCTCACTCTAAATCCAATCAGCACACAGAGAGTTGGATATCTTGACCTGAGTCATAGTGACCCGTGATACATATTTAAACCGAACAAATTGAAAACATTTAGATAATAGATGACGGTACAATATAAAAAAACGGATAATAGATTGAAAAAAAAAACTGAACGTAGATCATCACAACAAGAACCACGAGAACTACCAGAAGACAAGTTGAATTAGTTAAAACAGACAGTTATTTTTCCACATTTGATGTAATTAAATATTCTACTAATCCGTTGTCAATATAAGCACTATCTTATTATCTATTTGGTCTATTATCAACAAATCTTACCTGTACAACTCTACAATCTCAATCAAACTCGTTTGTTCATCGCTAGAAGCCATGGAAACAATCAATGAATCTGCAAAAGGTGAACCGCTGTGGATAACGAAACGAAAAAACCCCCACCCAATCAAGCAATTTTGAAAAAGAAACTTATTCGCAATTAAGTATATTATTTATTAATGCACACACATGGTGGGGCCCGTTTTCTCCTGCAAAGAGGTCACGGAGGTCCGTCTTTAAGGCCTCCATGCTACCGTTTGTAGGCGAAGAGTAAGTTTGATATTAGCATTTTCAAACAGTTTTTTGGATGGTAGATATTATGGATATTTTTGTATTACGATTCACTTGCAAAATGAGAATTTCTAGCACACTCGGTTGAAGGGGGCAAGAACAGGGGATTCAGCAATTTGCTTGTAGGTTTCACCTCATTGAATGGTTTTTGTCTACCATCATTGTTATGTTGGGATCTGCTCGCGTATTCACTGACATGCCATGATATAACTGATTGTTGAAACCAATCGCATTTAGTCATTTGTCGAGTTTGATCGAACTGGTAAACATCTAGGCTCTGCATCGGTTGGACTGACAGTTGATATGCAACAGTGTTCAAACTCAGCTCATTCAACCGCTTGTCAACTTTCACTCATACGCATTTGACATTTGGGGCTGTCTTCCTACATTGGACTGGCACCGTGATATAACTGCACTACCGCAATAATTTTCCAACTCAGTTCACTTAGCCCCTTGTCCAGTTTCACTCATATATATCTGAAACCTGCAGCATTTGGGACTTTCGTCCTGTGTTGGGCTGACATCGTGATGTAACTCCGTTACTGCAATAATGTTCAAACCTAGTTTATTTGGTCACTTGTCGACTTTCACTCATACACATCTGAACCCTGCAGCATTTGGGACTTTCGTCCTGCGTTGGGCTGACATCGTGATGTAACTCCGTTACTGCAATAATGTTCAAACCTAGTTTATTTGGTCACTTGTCGACTTTCACTCATACACATCTGAACCCTGCAGCATTTGGGACTTTCGTCCTGCGTTGGGCTGACATCGTGATGTAACTCCGTTACTGCAATAATGTTCAAACCTAGTTTATTTGGTCACTTGTCGACTTTCACTCATACACATCTGAACCCTGCAGCATTTGGGACTTTCGTCCTGCGTTGGGCTGACATCGTGATGTAACTCCGTTACTGCAATAATGTTCAAACCTAGTTTATTTGGTCACTTGTCGACTTTCACTCATACACATCTGAACGCTGCAGCATTTGGGACTTTCGTCCTTCGTTGGGCTGACACCGTGATGTAACTGATTACAGCAACAGAGTTCCAAACCAGTTCATTTAGTCACTTGCCGACTTTCACTCATACACATCTGAACGCTGCAGCATTGTTGTTTTTTCCCAACATCGGGTTGACACCGTACTATAACTGCAATAATGTGTGAAGCCGCATTAATCTCATCTCACCCCCAAGACTCCTGACGATCAATACGCCACTTACTACCATGTGGATCGATGCAACGGGCGACGAGATGTCATCCAGTGCCAGAAGCAATGAGACATAGGCCTTTCATCAGGACACCTGGGTCAAAATTAATCTTCAGCTGGCAACAATGACCAAGTTTATTTATTTTTTTGTGAAACCAGCTTGTCACTGAATTCTCTTTTCAGTAAAAGTAAATATTTGAAGGGAATTGTGATGTTTCAAAAATAATCCAGCTGTAACGGGGTGTGGGAATTGTAAGCACTTGTGGTTGAACTTGACCTCTACATATGGAAATTAATTAAGCAACACCTGTACTGCTTCAGACTGAAAACTCTTTATAGACTTGTTTTCCGGCTTGTGTGAGGGAAACCATCAACCTCGTACACTGAACTATTTTAGCTCGATATATAATTAAAGGATGTTATAGCTTGGCATAATATTCATAAACACTTTTGTCTGGCATACTCCGTCGTTCAAATTATGGATAAACGTGACATACATGTATATACAATATCCATGCAAGTGTGGACTTCTTAAGGATCAGAGTTCCTCCTTTAGGCTTAGTGATCAGTGTATAGACACTTTGTTTCATGATATGAAAAATATGTTCATGTCTATTAAAAGAATTCTTGACGTTTATAATGTAAACATTAATTTCATTCTAAACCTCGGTCAATGGCATTTTGATTCATGGGCGACTGTAACCCGTACACTAGGGTATGTTGAATTGTATGATGAATCATGTTGAATGTTTTTAAATATATTGAATATATGTGTCACAGTACGGTATACTGAATTGTATGATGAACCATGTCGCATGTTTTTGGAATACATGTGTATATTGAGTATATGTGTTACACTAGCGGATATTGAATTGTATGATGACCCAAGTTGAATGTTTTTAAATATATTCAATATATGTGTTACACTAGGACATGTTGAATTGTATGATGAACCATGTATGTTTTAAATATGTTGAGTACATTCTACACCTCGGTCAGAGGTGCTTTGTTTCATGGACGACAGTAACCTGTATACTTGGGTATGTTGAATTGTATGATGAATCATGTTGAATGATATTAAATATATTGAGTATATGTGCTGCACTAGGGTATATATTGAAGTGTATGATGAATCATGTTGAATGTTTTAGAATATATTGAGTAATGTGGTACACTAGGGTATACTGACTTGTATGATGAACCATGTTGAATGTATTAAAATATATTGAGTATATGTGTTACACTAGATTATACTGAATTGTACGATGAGCCATGTTGAATGTTTTAAAATGTATTGAGTATATGTGGTACTATAGGGCATGTTGAATTGTATGATGAACCGTGTTGAATGTTTTTAAATGTATTGAGTATATGTGTTACACTAGGGTATGTTGAATTGTACGATGAACAGTGTTGGGTGTTTTCAAACATGTCGAGTATAATTTGTTTGCATCATGTAGAGGGGAACGTCACGAATTACACTGTCTACATCTACCTGGAAAACCGAAACTGTCAGTTTAAGGAAAGAATATACGAAAATTGGATTTGACATACAATGACAAATGACCACTGTTAACGTATGGCCATGCTTAATTGCAGCATATGATGGATAACCAGCTCACCCGGCATAACACTTACATGCAAATACACGTTGAAATGAGTTATAAACACAACTTCATCTAAGGATGACATTTATTTCATATGAATAGTGGATGTTTGAAGGGCATTTAGAAGTGGAATGCATAACAAAAGCAAGACCTATTGATGTGAACTTCTTTATTTTGAATAACGCGACGTATCTGAGTGTATGCTTGTTCTTCCATCAGGTGAAGGTGCAGGCATACGCTCGGAAACATCATGCTGACATCCATAGATCTTGCTTTCTTTTTTTTTTCACAAAAAGTGATTGATATTCTTCAGCAGTCTTATCCATTGGATAGAGCAATAAATACTCGCATACAGGACCAGGTGATATCATTATCTGGCAGACTGTTAGGTCATCTTATCTTTCTTTAAGCATGAACTGCCAGACATAAGCATACATTTATGTTTCAAGTGGCTAAAATTGAAATCAAGAATGGTTCTTTTAAATTCATACGGGTGTGGAAATGTTGATCCGAGGACATGTACAATAAAGATTTAAAATCTTTCAAATACAATTAGAGAGTCTAAATAGAATTTCACCTGATCGTATATGCCTGAAGTGTGAAAACAAGTGAGTATTTTCAACATATATTCGTTGCCTATGGTGTTTACATACAGACTCCGTACAACCATAATGGTGTCAAATATATATAGATTGTAATAAGCTTATGGTATTCATACAAAACTGTGAACATTTAAAATGGTTAGCATGAGAGGTACTCATACAGTTATTTCACAAGATGAATACATAGCTTTTGAAAATATCAAGTCACTGTTAGGCTGAGACCAATACAGTGCAATATAATAGGAAAAAAAAGCATGATAAGGTTTCCCAAATATTATTGTACCCTTTGCGCATAAGACAAGGTGGGATAAAAGATATTTGGAAAGTCGTTGAGCGATGTCAGTGACCGTGTCAATGTTCAATCAGGACAACACAGACCAGTGATAGATATCTTAAGCAACGATCCAAGCCTTGGAGAAGAAGAAGCAGAAGAAGAAGAAGAAGAAGAAGAAGAAGAAGAAGAAGAAGAAGAAGAAGAAGATGATGATGATGATGACGAGGGGGTGAGTGAGTGAGTGAGTGAGTTTAGTTTTACGCCGCACTCAGCAATATTCCAGCTATATGGCGGCGGTCTGTAAATAATCGAGTCTGGACCAGACAATCCAGTGACCAACAACATGAGCATCGATCTGCGCACTTGGGAACCGATGACATGTGTCAACCAAGTCAGCGAGGCTGACCACCCGATCCCGTTAGTCGCCTCTTACGACAAGCATAGTCACCTTTTATGGCAAGCATGGGTTGCTGAAGGCCTATTCTACCCCGGGACCTTCACGGGTCGACGAGGGGGTGAAGGAGGAGGAAGATACACAAACAGCAGGCATGAAGAGCGGATCCATTTAATCCCCTTTTGCATGACAGCTGAATTCAAACAGCTATTTGTTTATACCACGTCATGCAGTTTCATTCTGGTCTTCAAAAACCCATTATTTTCTCCCCTTGAAGATCTAAGTTAGTAATGGTCTTCAAAAACCCATGATTTTCACCCCTTGAAGATCTGGCTTAGTATTGTTCTTCATCAACTCACAATTGTCTCCCTATGAAGATCCGGTTTAGAACTAGTCGTCAGCAACCCATGCTTGTCGATTTCTGTCGCGGTCAAGGGAAGTAACTGCACTATGAATTGAGGCACCCTGAACAAAACACTTGAACAGCGAGGCGGCGGTGTAGCCTAGAGTTTAGAGCATTCGCTCGTCACGCCGGGGATCGATTTCCCAAATGGGTACTACATGTGTGAAACCCATCTCTGGTGTCCCCCACCGTTTTATTCTTGGAATATTGGTAAAATCGGCATAAAACCATACTCACTCACTAGTTACTTCGAGATTAGGACGATGGTTATAATTAAAACACTCTGATGGATGGAGTGAAGTTTATGTAGATGATGTAGAATGGACTTATGAGTAAATTTGTGTGACATATCTAACAGGCTTAGAATTAAAGTTGATCTGAAGTATGGTTTAGATTTATGACAAACGTTGTTTTGACATACGTAGTAGGATTAAGACAAGCTGGTTTGACAGAAGGGTTGGGCCGTGATTAAAGTTGGTATTACTTTGGTGTACCGTTATGATTAAGGTTGTGACGAAAAGTAGCCTAACGGTTATGAGTTAGAGTAACTGTTATAAGAGTTAGTTGATATATACTATCAAAATAAAAAAGAAACGCATAGACGAGAAATCTGTTGCGAAAGTGGTGTATTTTTATAATCATTAGGACAATGTTTGATGCCAAAAAGAAAAGCAATGTCGATTTTGAATTTTGGACTAAAGGTAATGTGGTCAGTGACACTGATAGATTCGCTTGGGTTTGTGGCAGGTTTTACAGTGAGCTGATTGGTCACGTGAATGATCACGTGGACGGCCTTTGGACCCTTGTATCACAGACAAATAAATATAATTTTATAGGTAATTATATGTAACATTAACCTATGTCCATCAATGCCATGGTGATAATAGTTTTGACTATACTCACTGTGTAGATTATCCAGTTGTTGCCATGGAAACCACATCGCTCTCATCATTCTCTGAACATGTTATCTTTAGAAACTGTCAATCAAACTATTAACTGACAATTTGATCCAGAAAACAAGAAAGATTAACCTGTTCAGACGGCAATACAGGCTCTAAAACTATTTCTATATTCACAAGAAATCTCCACCGTTAGTAGAGTTGATTGAACGATTCCATAACAATGTGTTCATAACAATGTGTTCATAACAATGTGTTCATGAATCAAAGTGGCAGTACCTGGTGTATGTAACAGTTGGAAAGCAAATAAGTTAATTGCTAGCCTGACCAAAATTTACTTTTCACTGACTGCCATAGCGAACGAGTGAGCTTAGTTTTATTCCGCTTTTAGCAATATTGCAGCAATATTACGACGGAGGACACCGTTAATGGACGTCACACATTGTAACTATGTGTTTAATCAAACCCGAACTTTCGGCGTGACGAGCAAACGCTTTATCAACTGGGCTACCCCCTGACCCCTGACCCAGACAACACTTTTGAAAACTTTGTATGAATATAGTAACCTTGATCACATGCAATATGAATCTGTTTGAAGTCTTCTTAAAAATGCACTGAAAGTTTCGAATATTGCTCGACATGAACAGCAAGAAGACAGCTGGAAAGTTGACGTCATCCCTACAGTTGAGTTATTTTGGTATGTTTGTACTGAGTCTGCATGAAAATATGAAACACATGAGGCAGTCTCACCGATCTCCTTTAACTATAGTTCAATTCAGTCGAAGGGATTTGACTGTGATTTAAAAAAAATATCTGAAGAAAATCAGACCATAGAAATGCCCGAAATTTAAATTCTTGTCTGGGTGACATTAGAACTCATGTTCTATGTTGCGATTGCGTTTTCTCAGTAAAGTACAGATTTTCGTACTTTTTTGGGTTGAGTCCCACTCGGGACCTCAGTGCAGTGCAGTGATATTATTGGAATATTGCATAAAGCGTCTTAAAACCATACTCACTACATATTAACATTTGTAAAGGACCAGTATCAAATTCAGCTGCTCAAAGACGCTTTGTTTTCCATGGATACCAATGTCAACGCCGCATCATATTTTCACCATACACCTCTTGCGGCCATTAGGCTCACAAAGTTAATGTGGCTTCGCCCTGCGAACCAATGTCAACGCCGCATCATATTTTCACCATACACCTCTTGCGGCCATTAGGCTCACAAAGTTAATGTGGCTTCGCCCTGCGAACCAATGTCAACGCCGCATCATATTTTCACCATACACCTCTTGCGGCCATTAGGCTCACAAAGTTAATGTGGCTTCGCCCTGCGAACCAATGTCAACGCCGCATCATATTTTCACCATACACCTCTTGCGGCCATTAGGCTCACAAAGTTAATGTGGCTTCGCCCTGCGAACCAATGTCAACGCCGCATCATATTTTCACCATACACCTCTTGCGGCCATTAGGCTCACAAAGCTAATGTGGCTTCGCCCTGCGAACCAATGTCAACGCCGCATCATATTTTCACCATACACCTCTTGCGGCCATTAGGCTCACAAAGTTAATGTGGCTTCACCCTGCAAACTAGGTGGCCATTCACAGCTGGGTAGACTGGAACACATAGTCACAGTGCATTGTCCACGTTTTACTGCACGTTGATGCACCCGCAACTAATTGTTTGCACGCACCTATGCGGCCACCTTTTGGTCATTTATCAACGGAATGAACGGACTCGTTGGTTCTTTTAAGTGCACAGGGTTGTGTACTTTACACTAGGGATTGTGACACCCGCACACAAAGCTGACTCCAAGGTTTTACACCCGGTCACGGATGGGTTCGACCCATGCACCTCCAAGTTCGCTGAATCACTAGCCTGGTGCATTAGACAGTTTGCCCACCATTAACCGCTTCCATCTACCCCGCACCAGACAAAGTCACCCCTCCGCATCACACTCCACCCTGTCAAACATCCCTTTGGATTCACAAATTATGGTTCCAAAACACCTGTATATTCCTACTTCGTAGTTCTGTAGCGTTCACATTTATATTACTCCACTACAAGGTAATTGGACACTACAGTCAAGTGTGTAAACATACGTGTGTAATATATGCCAGTATTTTAATGATTACTTTAATAATAAATGCCTTTCGGGCTGTTATTTAGGTTGAATTCACAGAACATTCTAGGGTTACAATATTTGACATGGTAACCATGGCAACAATTCTTCGTACAAAACGTATTCGATTCCGCTGTATTTGAAACAAAATACATCCGTAATTATTTATATCCCCACAACGTTGGGTAGATCGACGCATGCATTAATACCATACATAGCTAGCCACCCGACCTTTTGTTTTAATGAACTCGTTACACTGTATGCTTTAAGGGTTGTTGGCTGTTAAATCGACCCGTGAAGGTCCCGGGGTAGAACAGGCCTTCAGGAACCCTTGCTTGCCATAAAAGGCGACTATGCTTGTCGTAAGACACATGTCATCTGTTCCCAATCGCGCAGATCGATGCTCATGTTGTTGGTCACTGGATTGTCTAGTCCTGACTCGATTATTTAGAGACCGCCGCCATATAGCTGGACTAATGCTGAGTGCGGTGTAAAACTAAACTCACTCTTTCGCGGTTAAATCGGAGGCAGCTAGGAAAACCATTTAAGAACCTCTCATACTCTGTGACAATGAGTAACTCCTCCTTCAAATGGCGTCTTTAGTGATGTACATGCGTCTATTACACCATAGCATTCCTGAAACGATTTTAAAAAGCCATGAAGAATTCATGTAGTTTAATACTTTATAGGAATATAATGGTGTGAATTTTTAATTTATCTTCTCTTTGTGTACATATTACCTCTTTTTGTCCAGGGTTTTTACAAGTGGCATTTGGTAAATATACTGTATGTATTGAATATCAGTTGTGATAAATATTTATAATACCATGACAATAAAAGAATAATGTATTTTGAATGGTCAATTTTTATGAAATATGAAGTGGTTAACGAGCTTGGACTAATTCCGAATGCATCACTGCACTGACTATCAGCACAAAAAAGCGCGTTTTAAAATTGGATTCTAATTATGTTAGGATGGAGATATCAGTTGGAATTTTGAGGTGGTTCATTGTTGATGTTGTACAACGTACCATTTGAAAATCTAGAACGGAAAAGGTTTAAATCACAATCAGAATCTTGTCTACATGCTCCATGAAAACGATAAATAAAAAAGTGAATGAATGAATGAATGAATGAATGGACATGATTTTACGCAATATTCCAGCAATATCACGACGGGGGACACCAGAAATGGGCCTCACACATTATACCCATGTCCGGAATCGAAACCGAGTCGTTTACAATCGTTTACAGTCGTTTACTATTTACAATCATGGAGTTGGACCAACTGGCGTGATTGAATATAACAAATGTGAAGACGATGTGAACAGTTGAATAGTATTAAAGTTCTCAAAACGTTTTATGTCAGCAATTACTACTTTACGTTTTAACCATATTTAACTGAAATGAGGCATTCTGTTGTGTTTTAATGACCAGCGCTATTCTGTATTCTTGCCCGTGCTTCTTTTACAGAAAAAAACCCCGAAACATAAAACAAAAATAAATAAGTAAGTAAATAAAAATAAAACAACCAGAACAAACAAACAACGGAAAGTGAAGAAAACTCCATTAGAACATGAGTTTATATAAGATTTCAATCGAACATGAAAACATGAAGACGTTCTATGTACAAAGTGAATACAAACACCAAACAGACGCTGGAGGTTCTGTCGTTCTAACACTTAATAGCTTTTACAGCAAACTACAGTGGAAGCTGTCTAAACTGACACGCAGCGGTATTCAAGAAATTTTCCAATTTAGACACTGTGCCGGATTGGAGAGCTGATGATAAGTGTACAAACCACAAATGGGACTGAGATTTTATGCCGGTGTTGTCAACTTGGACAACTTGGACTTGGTATGGACATATGCCGGTTTTGACAGCTTCCACTGTAATCAGTGCGGAATGAGAATATGACGCTCTTGGGAAGAGGACAATCTGCCTTTTATTGAAAATTCCGAAGTGTAATCTAAAATGCGATATCACTAAGCAGACGGTCAGAGATAATTTGGAATTTTTTTGAAGAAGTGTTGATATTAATGAGGGCCTGAAGATATTTGTTAAAGAAATAACACTTCAATGAAAGGTTGAAGCTCATGAAAAATTTCACGTGAAATCCGATCACATATATTGATGTTTCTGTGGTTGGAATAATAACATATCCATTATTTGAAAATTTAACATTTATTTGACTTGTTCAAATATTAACGGGTATGTTTACCAGCCAGCTATAGTATGGCATCTGTCTATGTAAAGTCGAGGTCATTTTCCTGAACACTGAAGTAAACAATAAGATACAAAACATTAGTAAGGCGCGAGTCGGTGTCAACAACTAGTGTTACGTCATTTCCGGCATGTGACACAATCTCCATATTTTGCAAATGCTCTTTCTTATGATGGCGCCTGATCACTAAGGCGCGATTCGATGTCAACAGTTCGTGTTATCCATTTATGTTACGTCATTTCCGGCACGAGCGCATTCTCCCTACTTTGCGCATGCTCTCTGTCGTGGTGGCACCGCTTGTCCGAGACAGAGATACCGCACAGAGAATGTCTGGAGATTTCATCAACTTCAGTTCCACCGAGGGGTCTGTTAGACTGGGTTCAAGGGTTTTCACCTGGCTCTTTTCAGGAATGGTATCAAACGCCATCAAGATCACTGACAGTTATTACGATCCCAATGCGATATTCATGAAGTGCAGTAGCGCTGATATTTTCTGCGATTATCTAGAGCACAGGAACAATTTAAGAATCATCCAATATTCAGAACCAGAAAACACGTGACTTCCTCGAACCGCACCCGGAACGTATGTTTCAGAGTCATAAAAAAATATAAGGTATTGTGTTTGTTTCCAGGTCTGGCCCACAGTGCATACAGCACAAAGATGACCATGTTCTTAGGGCGCCAACCTCGCCCTTTCAGAGATCTTCTTTTAGAGAAGTTTTAGAGAGAATTATGGGACAGGGTGCAGATGATCGTTGGGCTAAATATGTTATTGATTTGTCACTCTTTACAAGAAAAAGAGACGGAAAATATAATTCATCTCTGAAGAAATGGTAGCGAAATATCAGATAACCATTTTACGCACCTGTATACCACTTATTAGAGATATTAGCACTTATTAGCATCCTGTACACCATACGCGAGTTGGCACCCTATGGCATTGCCTTTTCGTCTTTTCTATTCCTGGACGATAAATCTTCATTACAAAATGATTCTTTTCTGTCGAAAATATGCTGATGGAAACAAATAAAGAAACAGATGCAAGTTCGTGTATCCATTTCCGGGTTGTTTCGAATGTTTTTTTATTGCACCGAAGGTTAATAATTTGATTCATGAGTACTTGCCATTTCATGTGTTCCTTTATTTTATTCTATCAGTATATAGAGCACCAAATTCATTATTTTAACCCTTCTTCTTCAGGCTTGTTAATCCTAAGGCCAAGTGTTTGATTTACACAAAGTCCGCGTCACCGTTACTATTTACAGGAGTTATCCCCTCTTGCTTTGCTAGTGATTTGATGATGATGAGTTACATCTTCTCTACAGTTGTCGGCCTTGTTGAAGGATCGCTGGAGGATAGACTGATGACCGGAGACGTTGACGGACCGGTGTTGATGTCGTCGTATTCGCTGTCGCATTTACTTGCATCGTCCAGTTTGTTGTTACGCCTGCAAATGCAGATTTAAAACAAAATATCAGATAGTGAGTGAGTGAGTTTAGTTTTACGCTGCTTATAATAATATTACAGCAATATCAGGGCGGGGGACACCAGAAATGGGCTTCATACATTATACCCACGTGGGGAATCGAACCAAGGACTTGGGTGTGACGAACAAGCACTTTAACCACTAGGCTACCCCACCGCCCCTTCATATTAAAGGGTTGCACCTGTGGTCGTCACCTGTCAGCCATGCTAACAAATACTTCATTCTAACTCTGTCTCAAGTCTTTTCATTGTATTGTTACTTCTTGTTTAACGCCACACTCGAGTTTGGACCAGACAATCCAGTGACAAACAACAGCGATCTACGCAGCGTGCCTGACTAGGCGATCCCAACAGTCGTCTCTTAGGACAAGCATGGTTTGGTGAAGGTTATTTCTCACCCGGATCTTCATGTGTCACTTTAAAGTAAAATAAATCGTAATTCAATATGGTATTCGGCGAATCTTTCACATGACCTCTGCGGCCCTCGCAACACATTATCATGCACCTGATTATCACGCACCGAGGGGGCTCCCTAAACATAATGAGTGAGTGAGTTGTTACTAAACCTGCTTTTAATGAAGATTTCTTAATACGATCAGCTTATTACTACGTACGCTGATATATCCGAGAGTGAGTGAGTGAGTGAGTTAGTGAGTGAGGTTAAGTCACATCGGCAATAGTTTAGCCACATTGTGTCTTTATAAAGATAGGCCGAAAATCAACTAGCAATGCATCACATATTTGTTTTTTAAATGCTACAGAACATTAAAACTGATAATCTGACAGCTATACATAAAACGAGACTAGGGGACGTCAGCGGTACAGTTGAGGACACCACAGTAAGGACCATGGGCACCTCTGCTAACTACATGGCTCCCTAGAGGGGTTAACATCTTTCACTAGTAACTGGCGATTGCCGAAGGTTGGTTGATCTGAGAAACTTTTTTGAACAGCGTCATGTATATAATGTTCACGTAGGCTACATGTAACACTAAGTATGCCTATGACGTAACAATGTACCACTTCCACTTTTAGAAGGGGCGGTGGGGTAGCCTAGTGGTTAAAGCGTTCGCTCGTCACGCCGAAGACCCGAGTTCGATTCCCCACGTGGGTACAATGTGTAAGGCCCATTTTCTTGTGTCCCCCGCCGTGATATAGCTGGAATATTGCTAAAAGCGGCGTAAAACCAAACCCCCCCCCTCCAATTTTAGTTTTGCAACTGTAACACCTACATATCACCTGTATCATCGACTGTATACATCTGATACATACATACATACATACATACATACATACATACATACATACATACATACATACATACATACATACATACATACATACATACATACATACATACATACATACATACATACATACATACATACATACATACATACTATACAATCAACACCTGCCATTGTATTTGGAGAATGTGACAGGAACCCGTTCTGCATTAACGCAATGTGTAAAACATTAAGATACTGACTGCGACTTAAGTTATGCACGAAAATCGGACACATGTTAAAGTATATGAAATTCAATTATTTTACTTTAACTGTGGCGACACTACTTATGCACCTTATATTCTCGCATGGTTTTGGTTACGTATGAATGTTTCAATCTGTAGGAGATATATATCCTCTTTTTAATGTCTTTAAAATGTTGCTGTTAATATGTTATTCCACTCTTGGGCTTGTACCCTGAATTAACGCTCCAGATACTGTATGTATCGTGAATACGAAAGTATTTTGTCCCTTTGAGAAATATTTAGATTGTATTATTGAACACATTTATTAATTTCTGAGTTGGCTTATTAAGATTAAAATATAATGAAAGGAGATGGTGGAAAATATGTCTATATTGTAAATTAGCAACTGAAGACGAGTACCATATTTTTTTTCATTTGTACATTATATAGCACGCTACAAACTGAATACTTCCTTATGTATATCAACAAGACCTGAACATGTACAAATTTAGATCTTTTCTATCAACGCAGAATGTAGTATTTATAAAAAGGTTAAGTAAATTGTTATGGCAACCAAACAAATTCAGGGAGAGTGAATGTAGAACTTGAGAAAACCTGATAGATATAACATATACAATATTTAATCACCATAATATGAGTGAGAGACAGACAGACAGACAGAGACAGAGAGAGAGAGAGAGAGAGTATGTGTGTGTGTATGCATGTATGTCTGTTTGTCTATATATATTAATGTTACGTAAACTAAACTTTAATGTTGTAAACTAAAGCAATGCTGCAATCTATATATTGTACATGCATCTCTATGTATTTTGCATTGTATATGGGTCTGAGAATTTCGTACAGGAACTAAACACTTGACATAAATTGACCTGCAGTTAATGGGAGATCAAGATAATACGTATCATATAATCACTACCAACAAACAGGTTGTAGCTTATACACATACCACAATAATGTCAGTATGGTGCCTGTACGGTAATTCAATAACGGCATCATTTTCCTCTATGATAACTATATACTAGAATGTCAACGATATGCACGTAATGTACTCACATCAACATTAATTATGCCTGTAACATACCTACATCGAACAATAAAGGCAAAATTATTCCTGTAACATACCTACATCCAACAATAAAGGCAATATTATTCCTGTAACATGCCTACATCCAACAATAAAGGCAAAATTATTCCTGTAACATGCCTACGTCCAACAATAAAGGCAAAATTATTCCTGTAACATGCCTACATCCAACAATAAAGGCAAAATTATTCCTGTAACATACCGACATCCAACAATAAAGGCAAAATTATTCATGTGACATACCTACAAAGAACAATAAAGGCAAAATTATTCCTGTAACATACATACATCCAACAATAAATGCAAAATTATTCCTGTAACATGCCTACATCCAACAATAAAGGCAAAAGTATTCCTGTAACATACCTACATCCAACAATAACGTCAACATTATGCCTGTAACATACCTTCATCCAACAATAACGTCAACATTATTCCTGCAACATACCTACATCTAACAATAACGTCAACATTATGCCTGTAACATACCTACATCTAACCATAACGTCATCAATATTCCAGAAACATACATACATCTAACCATAACGTCATCATTATTCCTGTAACATACCTACATCTAACCATAAGGTCATCATTATTCCAGTAACATACCTACATCTAACAATAACGTCAACATTATTCCAGTAACATACATACATCTAACCATAACGTCAACATTATGCCTGTAGCATACCTACATCTAACCATAACGTCATCATTATTCCTGTAACATACCTACATCTAACAATAACGTCAACATTATTCCAGTAACATACATACATCCAACAATAACGTCAACATTATTCCAGTAACATACATACATCTAACAATAACGTCAACATTATTCCTGTAACATACCTACATCCAACAATAACGTCAACATTATTCCAGTAACATACCTACATCCAACAATAACGTCAACATTATTCCAGTAACATACATACATCTAACCATAACGTCATCATTATTCCAGTAACATACATACATCTAACCATAACGTCAACATTATTCCAGTAACATACATACATCTAACCATAACGTCATCATTATTCCAGTAACATACATACATCTAACCATAACGTCATCATTATTCCAGTAACATACCTACATCCAACAATAACGTCAACATTATTCCAGTAACATACCTACATCTAACAATAACGTCAACATTATTCCAGTAACATACCTACATCCAACAGTAACGTCAACATTATTCCAGTAACATACATACATCCAACAATAACGTCAACATTATTCCAGTAACATACCTACATCTAACCATAACGTCATCATTATTCCAGTAACATACCTACATCCAACAATAACGTCATCATTATTCCAGTAACATACCTACATCCAACAATAACGTCAACATTATTCCAGTAACATACCTACATCTAACAATAACGTCAACATTATTCCTGTAACATACCTACATCTAACAATAACGTCAACATTATTCCAGTAACATACCTACATCTAACAATAACGTCAACATTATTCCAGTAACATACCTACATCTAACAATAACGTCAACATTATTCCAGTAACATACATACATCTAACCATAACGTCATTATTATTCCAGTAACATACATACATCTAACAATAACGTCAACATTATTCCAGTAACATACCTACATCTAACAATAACGTCAACATTATTCCAGTAACATACATACATCTAACAATAACGTCAACATTATTCCAGTAACATACATACATCTAACCATAACGTCAACATTATTCCAGTAACATACATACATCTAACAATAACGTCAACATTATTCCAGTAACATACCTACATCTAACAATAACGTCAACATTATTCCAGTAACATACATACATCTAACAATAACGTCAACATTATTCCAGTAACACACATACATCTAACAATAACGTCAACATTATTCCAGTAACATACCTACATCTAACAATAACGTCAACATTATTCCAGTAACATACCTACATCTAACAATAACGTCAACATTATTCCAGTAACATACCTACATCTAACAATAACTTCAACATTATTCCAGTAACATACCTACATCCAACAATAACGTCAACATTATTCCAGTAACATACATACATCTAACAATAACGTCAACATTATTCCAGTAACATACATACATCTAACAATAACGTCAACATTATTCCAGTAACATACCTACATCTAACAATAACGTCATCATTATTCCAGTAACATACATACATCTAACCATAACGTCATCATTATTCCAGTAACATACATACATCTAACAATAACGTCAACATTATTCCAGTAACATACATACATCTAACAATAACGTCAACATTATTCCAGTAACATACATACATCTAACAATAACGTCATCATTATTCCAGTAACATACCTACATCTAACCATAACGTCATCATTATTCCAGTAACATACATACATCTAACAATAACGTCAACATTATTCCAGTAACATACCTACATCCAACAATAACGTCAACATTATGCCTGTAACGGTCATTATGGTTATATTTATGACGTCACAATGCTTATACGTCTGTCGCAATGGTATTTGATTTGCTTGATTTGTGGAAACTTGACATGAAAGCCATCACTCTGTAGGAAGTTTCTATCAGTTTATGTTTCTAGAATAGCAAACAGCACTAAACTTGCTTCCGTGAGATGCCACTTTTATCACATCTTTCGCTCGTTTGATAGCAAACCATTCACTCGTTTAATAAACCGTATTACACGGAAGGTCGTTTAGTATTCTTTGTGTATCCCACTAGTTCTATCAAAATTATGTCTGTCGTGTACCCACATTTCACCAGATACAACGTACACACGTGCCTACACACGACAATAATTTCAACACTATGTTCATGAGTGAAAGAACGAAATGTCAGTAAAATCTAGACGGCGAACACCACATATATTCATAACACACTGTCCCAGTGTTCGAAACAGACCCCTGTTTAACAGAGAGATGAGCAAACGCTTTCACCACAAGGTTATATAATCCGGTCTCATACCTAGTACATACCGACATACCTGGTAAACACCGACATACCCAGAACCTACCAACATATCAGTACATACCAACATATCTAGTACATACTAACACACCTAGTACACACCAACATATCTAGAACACACCAACATACCCAGTACATACCAACATATCAGCACATACCAACATATCTAGTACACACCAACATATCTAGTACACACCATCATATCTAGTACACACCAACATATCTAGTAAATACTAACATATCTAGTACACACCAACATATCTAGAACACACCAACATACCCAGTACATACCAACATATCAGCACATATCAACATATCTAGTACACAGCAACATATCTAGTACACACCATCATATCTAGTACACACCAACATATCTAGTAAATACTAACATACCTAGTACACACCAACATATCTAGTACATACCAACATAGCTAGTACATACCAACATAGCTAGTACATACCAACATAACTAGAACACACCAACATGTCACGTGCATACCAACATATCTAGAACACACCAACATGTCTCGTGCATACCAACATATCTAGTACACAGCAACATACCTGTACTTCCAACATGGACAGTACCTAGTACATACTGACATACTTAGTACACAACGACGTAACAGGTACATACCGACACACCTATTACACAATGACATTCTTACAATCCACCAGTTATAGGTACATGCATGTTCTTTACCATGTGTAATGTCTATGTGATGCCCGTTGCGTACCTGCATAATACCTCCTGCACCTTCTCCTTGACCGTCTTGTCAGATGCGCAGTAGTTGACGTCCTTGCATAGGCAGAAGAGGAGGACGCCGATGATGATGGCGATGGCGCTCACGATGCCCCATAGTTGTACTTGTTCTATTCTGTTAATGAACAATGAAACCTTTTGAAAATGATAAGCAGTTGCCTCATGTGTACGCCTGATTAAGCGTTAAAAATAAGAGAGTAGTGTTCGAGAGGTTTTCATTGTTTTCTTTGCTAGTTATTTCTCAGTGTAATCTCTGAGGTCGAGCCACTTGCACCACACAATGAGTACATGCATCCCACTAAAGAAGAAATCTTCCCCGTGGACGTGTAAACAGATGTTTCATATCAGAAATGATGTCATTACCATTTGTACAATGTTAGCCAGACAGATTTTTCTTCAAGTTTTGGAAAAGAAGGAATTATTCCCTTTGTGGCGACTCTGCATTCTCTTTTGAATATTGATGACGATTGCAGAGTCAGATTCATGTGTTATAGCCATGGCAGTCTTGTGTACATGTAAATGCTCGAGTGAAACACCCCATCATTAAGATTTCTTCGGGACCGATGGATGGGACTTTGCCTTCATATGGAGAAGAAGACATGAGATTTTCCACTGCTTTCAAAGTTTTTCAGTCTTTGATCTTTGCCAAAAATCTAAAAAGAGATGTCATTTTTTAGAGATGGTGAATCTGGAGTGTGTCCAGTTAAGAGTTAGTGATCCAAAGTCAAATTCAGAATTTTCTCAAGTCACAACAGATGCCTAATGTTGTCTATCACCCATAATAACATCATGTATGTTTCACAGTTTCTGTTGGTCTGAAACATATCCAGTTGCATATCTTCTCAGTTTAACATGTCCTGTGCACAGGTCAATTGTCAATAATTTGCAATAAAATCGCTTATGTTTTACAGCATCCTTAATGCTGAAGCTGTCGGAAGAAATATCCAAATCCAAACCCAGCCTCAGAATGTTGTCAGCTCATGAAAGATGTCCAGTGCACGGGCCAGTTGTGTATTATACGTAATAAAATCATATTTCTGCTTTACAGTTTCAATAATAGTGGCAGCTGAAGGTCTTTTGTCTCTGAGGTTCTCCCCTTGAACTCAGTAGTCCACCTTTTACATGCTGGAAAGGAATGAGCATAGTCCCCGATGTAGACACCATTTTCTCATCTCTAATTGATGGTCATCTTCCCCTATTTCTATAGCAGAGAGTATCTCGTCACTTTGATACCTGTAGGCAAATGCCTCAGGGTTGTGTATTGGGTGCAAATGCAGCCTGTAACGATGAACAGTAGTGTACTTGATCTGTGCAAACCCTTAAGGGTGCTCTATACATTCTCAGAACTTTTCCACCACAGTCTCTGTTTTGGAAAATAGGGTAGACGAAGATGATAAGTTTTGAGAACTAGCTTATGGGTACCAATGACAAACATCACTCGACAAAATCACCATTCTTGAAATGTGTGAGGTGCAAAAGATAGTAATCGTAATATGCAGGATCCTTACTGAAGGAACGAAGTGCCGTCTAAAGATGAAAGGACGTTCCTGTCATGTTAGTTAAAGACTGATGACTTCAGCAGGCCCCCCTAAGTAATTGAAGGAATTACAGCAAATTTGAAGGAATTGCATCTCAAATGTAAACAAACGCAGCCCACTCGCGAAACAGTTGCAGCGATATCGGTAGTTTAGCGGTAATAACAGATTCACATCACCCCTATCGGAAGGAATGTCGGTAATACTGGAAACACGCTCGGCCATCTTCGGAGATTTTTCGGTCGCGAGCGGAAACTCACGCAGCAAAACATGGCGTCGTTGGAAGAAGCACCCGTCTCGGTGAGTTTTGTTTTTAGTTCCTACTATTACATTTTTATACTCATCCATCTTTGACCACCCGTGTTGAATGCGTTTAGGTATGAGGTGTTGTAAGTGTTTTTACAGATTGTCACTCTAGAGGAGTGTCACGAGTCATGCCCCTGGAGGTTGTTTACATCCGAACATCGAAGTCGTGCCGATGATTACGAACATGCGCTAGATATAACATCATTTTTTTTTGTAAAATATGTGTTTAAATTTGTCAATTGCACTTCATAGGAATAACAATTATGGCTCATAAACTTCTTCATGGCGCACGTTCATGATGTTCGTAATCATCGGCATCATTCGTTCATCATTGGTGCCAACACATAGGATCTTATTTCTGGGTTTAGAAGAAAGACGAACCAATGCCGTGAAAAACCCAACATTTGATGCTCCAGAAATGTTCCAGACTCAATCCAAAGATGGAAGATTATGAGATTTGTAGAGATATAACATCTGTGGGATAGGATATTTGCAGGTGGGGTAGCCTTGTGCTTAAAGCGTTCGCTCGTCACGCTGACGACCAGGGTCCCATTCCTCACACGGGTACAATTTGTGAATTCCGTTTCTGGTGTCCTCCAACGTGATATTGCTGGAATATACCTAAAAGCGGTGTAAACTCTCACCCACTCACTGCTGACAATACATGATGACTGAACTGTGGACAACAATACACGCAAAATGCAGGGGTTGTTGTTGCTGCACGAAGGTACTGCAGTGAATACGACCATAGTTGCACAGGCGGATAGAGGGGAATCTAGCTTGGAACAGTTGAATCTTTCTGTGAATTTGGTTTTGATCACTTCAGTCATCCTCCCCGAACTCCACATTTCCATAAGTTTCTGTGGGAGTTGGAGGTAAAAGCACTCCGTACATGCAGTTCTGACACTGTCGCAGATGACTAGTATCTCTAGTCTAGTATATCGACTTTGCTTTTGGTCTGGGTTTAAGTGGGAGAATTAATATGAAGGTCAAGTGGACATAATGCATTGAAATGGGGGGTCATTACATAAAGTATAATGGTGTCCGTGTAAACGGACCGAAATTTATGGCCGGTTTTGTCACCATTCGGATAACCAAGAATTATAAAGTGAGATACAGACACAGACAGTAAAGAGAGCCACTAGGCTATGGTACATGTACAAGGTGCATTTGGTGCCGTATCATTCAAAGCTCGGTGTAGACTCCAGTGCACGTACAAATATACAAGGAATTCATCATTGTGGTCCGCACTTTTGAACATGAATTGCAGATCATTCTGAACCAGACTCGTGCAAATATTGATTTTTTAAGAAACTGTCATGTGATCTAAAAGTGGAAAAGAGAAGCCTACGAGATGGGAGCGAGAAGCTTATATCATCACTATCTAGTCAGGAATTGGATTTACTCAGCGTATCATTTTGGGGATCAAACCCAAACTTTCAGAGTCACGAGCGAACGATTTTGCAAAGGTTTTTCCATCGCCATAATGAGATGGGCAAGGATACATGAACAACTTACACACGGACATTGTTAATTATTGTATCGTGTTTCAGCACGTAGGGCAAATACTCACAAATTTCTGGTGGCAGCTGGCTCGCAACATGTGAACGAGCTCTCCTTTTCACAGCACTCAGGTTTTGTTGCATCCTCGCACTGATAGATGTTCCCAGTCACCTCTCCAAGCTGCTGGTTCTTCAGACACTGCCTTCCCCAAACAGCATCTGCCAACACAGTTACAACACATCAGATTTCAAGCGCTCCTAGGGTGGGGTACCCTTGTGGCTAAAGCGTTCACTCTCACACCGAAGACTCGGGTTGGATTCCCCACATGGGTACAATCTCACTCACTATTAACTTCTGAAAGTCGAACTGATTATCGATCTGATTAGGGTTCAAGTTTGTCATCATCCTACCCCAGCCTATTGTTTTTACCAGTGAAAACATTTCAACGAGGCATCATGACATTTGCCTCTTCCCCTTAATATAACGGTATTAAGAACACGTGCGATGGGTAACCTAGTGGTTAAACCGCTCGCTTGTCATGCCGTACACCCGATTCCCCACGCGGGTACAATGTGTGAAGTCCATTTCTGACATTCCCCGCCGTGATATTTATGGATTATTGCTGAAAACCGCGTAAAACTACTCAATCACTCACTCCTCCTGTACACCTTCAGATAATGCATTTTGACGAACACCTTTATATCTTAAATGATAGGTGTTCCATGCAGAATGGACGTCATTGGTCATGTGTTACTGTTGACCTTCTAGCCTGTGGACGTTGATCGATGGCCACCTTTTAGTAAGCATGTATTCATGCACAGGCGATGTTAGTATATTTATCGGTATGGTTGGAATAGGTTGGTTTAAAAGAAAAACATATATAACAAATGGAATGTCCAGCCAATAAAAAGACAGAGTACTCAGAGGACCCATTCGTCACCTTAGACACATGGTGATTAGCCCAGAGTAAATATGCATTTTACTCGTAAAGGTAGGAGCAGAACTGGCTTTAGAACGAAAGGGGCTCACGTTATTAATTTGAAATGGTGAAATAGCATTTTAGAGTGATTTACAATATTGTATAAGGTTGGTAATAATTCCCCAGTCTTTAACCGTTTCTTCATCATGTCCAGATGGTGGTTCCTCAAGTGTCATCCGTTTCTGCATCACGTCTAGATGATGGTTCTTCAACCGTTAACTGTTTCTTTATCATGTCCAGATGGCGACTTCCCAAGCATTAACTATTCTTACGATATGCCTGGACGGTGTACAGTTCTTGATGGTGTACAATTCTTGAAGCTTCAACTGTTTCTTCATCATGTCTAGATGGTGATTTTCCAAGCTTCAGCTGACCTGTGGCCATTTCGGGAATCATATTGAATACTTGATCTGATTTGTAAATATGATGCACTCTTCGGGCACAAGGCACAAGGCACAATGAAGAGTGCACCGAAGTGTTTTGACGAGCAATGTAGACTAAACACTGTGCTGATGGAGGTAAAACAAACAAGAAGTGGTTATTCAACGGTGGTACATTCGAGATTGGTTAAGCAAACCTGGGCGCGGAGAGCACGGGTACCGTTTGTGACATCTTGACTCATGAGAGTTTCTAGGACTTCAGCTCCATAACGAAGGAGACGTGATACACGTGGTCGCACCTTATGTAAGAGAGTCTCTTCAATATTGTTTCTGTTCACAGAAAATGGGTACCCGGTGAAATAAGTCTTGAGACTATTAACCTACTAGCTGTTTCATGGGCAATTTGGGTTATCCAGAGCAATAAAGATCAGATTTTGCGCTTTGGACAGAATATCTGTCCTGGAAAAGGCTCCTCAAATTCATAATAAATCTACAAATTTTCTCATTATAATTGTAGACCTTTAGTTGCGGCGACCATTGATAATAAAGTTTCATAAGCTTTTACAGGTAAGGCCATTTTAAGTGTATTCTTGCTGTTGTCCGCTAGTGCATGACGAGTTGTTTACAGCGCTGCGATTACAGTGACAAGTGTTTTCCCATGCTGATACATCAATCATACTGTCTGTAATACAATATTGGCCCATGGGAAACATGTTAAACCTGCTGTGGCTAATTAAACAACGCTAACCGTGTACAAGGGCGACGCAAGGGGAAATTCTAGATAATGGATCACATGACAAATATCCGTTAATCAACGCTCCATACAATCAGATGTTTTTCAGTCGCTCAAGGCTCGCGTCAACATCCTCAGTTTCCATGAACACCTGGTGTCAGCTGTTTTGATCGCTTTTTATTGCCTTTAATCCTTAATAGAATCTGTTAAGCAGATTAGAAGGTGGGATGTACCTTTGCCTCGACGTATGTACATATATACGCACACACATGCACACACGCGCACGCACGCGAAACCACATCTTCTCGTTCTGTCAACTTAATAACTAAAGTACTTTGATTTCCGGATGAACCATTCGATAATTTCGAATCCGAGCATTAATACATGAATATTTCACAGCCATGACACATTTATTTTTGGACTTCCATTATATTTATTTTCTTTGCATTTACTCTATGTCATGTGGACGAACATTAAATTATACATCGAATTAACTGTTGATCGTTAAAATATGAATTAATAACATTGCTCTTTCAATTGATGAAGGAACAGCGATAAAAGGTTTCACCAGCTTCTGGATTCTTCGATTCTTCGATTTGGATATGCCGTGATGTTTGATAAAGTGATGATCTCCTTTTCTGATAAATGGTCGATATGTCTTGTTTATTTTGACAGCACTGTAAGGACGTTATCCTCATGCTTTTACCGATGTCACATTCAAGTGTAAAATATACGTCAATCACTAGGCAACGTGTTATAGATTGAAGCTGTTGTATGTACGCATAAATAATGACATGACATGCAGAATATTTTAGACACATATACAATTTTAGAAGACATTCCGGGAATAACCGCATCGTTTTATTGTTTTGAAAACATTTAAATTGTGTTTAAACCATGACTTATAGTAGTTGCTTTCATTAACTTTAAAAATAAATTCCGCCAGAAAAATCGATTATTTGTCTACAAATGTTCCACGCTAACAATTTTCTGTTTGGTGTGGTATTGCATACATGTACTTGAGAGTGGGTGAGTGAGTGATTATAGTTTTACGCTTCTTTTAGTAATATTCCAGCAATATCAGGATGAAATCCAGAAGTGAGGCAGGTCTAGCACGTTCGTTTACAGCTTTGGTGAAACGTTTGAGCACATAGTTGGTGCTGAAAAACCATCATTGTGGAGAACCGGGATTAGAACCTTCTGGCGTGTGTAAGGGTCATAAGATGAGCGGGGGCCAACTCGGGCATCATCTTATTGACGGGATGGGGTGGTCAGGCTCGGTGACCTGGACGTCACATGTCATTGTATCCTAATTGCGTAGATCGATGCTTATATCTGCTGTTGTGTAGTGTCTGGTCCAGACACAATGATTTACAGATCGCCACCATGGACAATTGGTGAGAAAACAACAAATGAAGCAAGCGAACAAACAAAACATTAACGTAAATTGTGCGTGTAATGTGTATGAATGAAAGGTAAATGTGCTCTCCAAACAAAGTAGATCATGAAAAACGTTATGACTTATTTTTGAAGAAAGAATTCGGTCCTGGAAAATAATCGACATGCACCAATGGTGATTGCAGATTAGGGAAAAGAAACTGGTGGGATCGCAAGGACCTCGAATCGTATATGGCGGTATTCCGAGGCAATCTGCCTAACGTGCAACGCGACCTTCATCGATGATTTCCGGGACTTGTAAACAGGAGCGACACCATTACCGACATGCACTGCGTAACGAACAACGTCTCCATCCTCAAAAGACACCGTCTTACAGACAACATGGTCGACGACAGAAACAGCCTAGCGTGGCTTGTACTGAATAACGTGGCAATGCACCCTTCACTGACATCCACTGACAACTGGGCGACTATATTCGCCTTCAGTGATAATCCACCTGCTCCGTGTTGCCTGTCCTGTGTGCTTGATCACTGTCGATATGGTGAAAATCAGGTATATTTACACAGCAAACCTCTGTCAATAAAACCGCTTCTTATATTGACTTACACCACCAACAAAAAACAATCGCCTTTGGTTATTCTGGCATGGAAATGAAAGGAAAATACAAAGGGAAACATCAACGAATATAAACGATTGGCAATCGATATTTCTGCGCCTACGATTTACCACAAGATAATAAAGTTCCTGTGATACAAACGGGTTGCAATACTTGTATCCCCTTTTACACCTGACGTCCTATTAACAGGCGGATCAGCATTGCTATACTGAAACTGACATGTGAGCAAACAAGACCGATAACAGTCCCCTGCAGTGATACTGCTGCAATACTGCTAAAAGCGGCATAAAACCATACTCACTCACTCACTCACTATGTTCTTCAATGTTTGTAGTCAGAGTTCAATTGTATTGAAATATATATTTTTTCAGCTTTGTACATAACTGGTGTCATGGTTGTCTGGTCGAGAATGTATAGTAGTGTTGAATAGCAGCGATAACTAGGTCCATATAAGTGATGACAATTTAAGGGCGGCAGACATATACCGTCGTGTTTCAAATTTATAAACTAAAAATCTTGCCCACAAAAACTTTGCTCACTGCCAAGCATGTAGAATGTGTTCACTGAAAACGTATTTCCTAAAGTGCAAAATAACTAATATACATGTATGCCGACGTTTTTTCATAGACAGGCGATTCAAACGCTTTCGTTTCGTTGTACTTTAACATGTCTCACGAGAACTTATTGTATAACACTTACTGCAACATTCTAAGTCCCTTTCAATTGGTCTGCAAACACACCGTCGTTTAAAGTCGACATCAGCAAACACCAGGTACAAAGAGAGTGCATGAAGTGATAACAGCTCAAGGCTGTAATGGCGTATCAGTCGATCGTACATCTCAATGTTCGCTTTTTACATTGTCCAGCATTGTTAATATGTGCTTGCAACGACAACACACGCATGCTGATATTGATCTAGTGTCGGCGACGATGTTGTTTTTCGCCTACAACATCGTCGTTGATAATGTTGCTGTTGTGATTGCCATCCTGAAACGCAGCTACCATGGGACACTGATAATACATGACTCTTTGACGACAGTTGTAGTAACATTCTGATAACTCTAGCATGGAGCAATCGAATGGCATATTGGTTGGGACAACCGTCAATGATTCAGTGAAACATGGCAGCATATATGTCAAGCTTGTATGCGTCAACAACCCATGGATCAATGTCAGTTTCTTAATGATGTTCTCACTGAATGCCGCACCACTACCATTGTGCTGATCGATTATGATATAACTGCCTGTTTGATGAAATACGAACACCCAGAATCAACTAATCAATCGCGTTCTTGATGTAATCTGTAGGATCTAAGGAACGGGCGATATTGACAGCCGTTTGTGTTATGACCAAACATATGTTTGTTTTTCCACCTGTGTCAACTGAATGAAACCGAAATTCAAAGGATGTATGTTTTCTCTCAGCATTTGCCATAAAACGATGTAATTCAAATACTCCTAAAGATTCTGGCGAAAATTGATCTTCAGCAATCCATGCTTGCCGTAAGAGGCGGCTTACAAGATCGGGTGGTCAGACACGCTGACATCATGGCACGTCATCGCACCCCAGTTGCCTACATCGATGCGCATGATGTCAATCACTAGACTATCTAGTTCCAGTCAAACCACAACACACCCACCCGAAAGCAAACCAAACCAAATCTAAAAACAACAGAAAAAAACTCAAACAACTTCCCCTACCCCACACCCCCATCCCCCAATGAAGAAGATACCTACACCCCAAAAAGCCCCCAAAACAAAATCAAAACAAATAATGTCCAACAGCAAATAAAAAAAAATAAAAAAAATAAAATAAAAAAATATTAAAAAAATAAAATAGAAAGAAATATCAGAAACAAGCAAAGCAAAACAAGCAAAGACACAAACAAAGAAACAAACTAAAGAACCAAAACCAAAGCAACCAACATCACATTACACACAAAACATCCTGAAAACAAAAACGATATGAATGTTGACACATCGCGTTTGTCAATACGATCAGATACTGCACTATCGCATGACCTGATCTCTGGTTTGCCTACATGTCCCCGCTGCATGACTGCTATGTTGTGTCGAGCAACAAATCTCTACTTTCCATGCTGATTTTGATACCGGTGCGTGCTATTGCTGGCGTAGAGCGTGTTAAGGGGGCACTTTCTGTTTTCGTAGCCTTTTAGTTACCTATTCCAATCATTTTCTCTTCTTCTATTCATTTTACAATCAAGCTTGGTTCGACGGATGAGGCTGGTTAATTCACGCGGGACGCATCCGGTCTGGACCATAGCTGCCGTTAGTATGTACAGCACACCTGGTTATGATTCTGGGTCTCGATCCGCAGAGCGTTTGTAACATTCGGATCTCTCGTAACTCTATAGCTTATCATAGGCTTACGAATGACGTTGCGCTTTATTGTTCAGGACCCAGGCTAGCTCTTGTCGAAACGTTCGTAGTCCTACGAACTTCTTAAGCCCATTCTTAACACATTGGCTACGATCAAAGTTAAGAATTCATAGCGCTGCGAACGTTTCGAGAATAAGGGCCCTGGTCAACAGGCGACACCTATGCAGTCTTTCTCCCTGACCAGAGCCAGAATCTCGAGCAGCCCGACACTCACATTCAAATACGATCACATACAATCACGTTGCCTTCCACTCAAAACGGGAGTTTTCGGAAAAGGAATCACTTTGCAAAACCAAATAAAATATTAACAACAGCTGTATCTAAATCAGAACGAATTTATATCGACCCTAGAGTGATAAAATTACAAGACAGGTATGTCATACATAAATAAAACGTACATTAAATCCTGATGTTATTAGAATGTTGTAGCAAACTGTTTTGGTGACGTTGAGAAAACACTCAATTTAATGTTATGTCAACGTAATTTTCTAACGTTGCCATAACAGAGCCGTAACGTAGAGACAACATGGTAGCAACATCGTTTTTCACTTGCTTGGTGATTCGATCGTCCGGTTTTAGGGTAAATTCAACATTTAATTCTATACTTTCGTTTCACTGATGATAGTTAATTTCTTCAGGTTTAATGATTCAGTCAATAGCAAATGTGCAATTGCGTCGATAACCTACTTCGTCAATGCAATGATCTCTTCTACTTTCTCCCAGACAGGGAATTGATTATTTATCATAAGTGTCAGACATAGTGATCATGGAAGTTTCCTATATGCACACGCTAAACTGTAAAATTCGAATTTTTGGTTTGTTCATTTGTTATTTAACGCCGCACTAAGCTCTATTCCAGCCTTATGGTGGCGGTCTGTAAGTAATCGAGCCAAGACCAGATAGTCCAGTGATCAACATCATCTACGTCAACGAAACTAGGATACGACGACATGCCAACTTTTCGAGCCTGTTCGTCTCTTGCAACAAGCATGGACTCTGAGTCGGATCTTCATGAACATCTGTTTTGGTCGTGGAGACACTTTAAATATTATCACACACAGAACTTAACTATTACAGGTCATTACACGCACAAAATAATTCACATATTCGTATATGTGTACGCTCTACCCCATAATGCTAAATGCATTCATTTCACCTCAATATATGTTCTTACATTCTCCGACACTTTGTGGATCAGTCAACCCCCAACCTCCTAACTCGCTCCCAAGGATTCAGCCAAACAATAGTGCTACGAACTGACAACTTCATGCAAAACTTTATTCTTGTTACTACAGTACTATTTGCACAAATGGGAACACCGATAAACTGAAACTATAGACCTCACAAAGTAAGGTTTGAACCACTAACCGACAATATCCCCATCCAAGACCTTCCTTTCAAACAAGATCCATCTGCGTGTATGACTGGATTCAAAATACGGGCCTTCCTTCTAACCAAGATACAGCTGTATGTATGACTGGATTAAAAATATGGACCTTCCTTCTAACCAAGATACAGCTGCATGTATGGCTGGATTCACCATAAGGACCTTCCTTCTAACCAAGATACAGCTGCATGTATGACTGGATTCACCATAAGGACCTTCCTTCTAACCAAGATACAGCTGCATGTATGGCTGGATTCACCATAAGGACCTTCCTTCTAACCAAGATACATCTGCATGTATGGCTGGATTCACCATAAGGACCTTCCTTCTAACCAAGATACATCTGCATGTATGGCTGGATTCAGCATAAGGACCTTCCTTCTAACCAAGATACATCTGCATGTATGGCTGGATTCACCATAAGGACCTTCCTTTCAACCAAGATACAGCTGCATGTATGACTGGATTCACCAGAAGTACCTTCCTTCTAACCAAGATACATCTGCATGTATGGCTGGATTAAAAAAATGGACCTTCCTTCTAACCAAGATACAGCTGCATGTATGGCTGGATTAAAGATATGGACCTTCCTTCTAACCAAGATACATCTGCATGTATGACTGGATTCACCATAAGGACCTTCCTTTCAACCAAGATACATCTGCATGTATGACTGGATTCACCATAAGGACCTTCCTTTCAACCAAGATACAGCTGCATGTATGGCTGGATTAAAAATATGGACCTTCCTTCTAACCAAGATACATCTGCATGTATGGCTGGATTCACCATAAGGACCTTCCTTCTAACCAAGATACAGCTGCATGTATGGCTGGATTCACCATAAGGACCTTCCTTCTAACCAAGATACAGCTGCATGTATGGCTGGATTAAAAATAAGGACCTTCCTTCTAACCAAGATACAGCTGCATGTATGGCTGGATTAAAGATATGGACCTTCATTCTAACCAAGATACATCTGCATGTATGACTGGATTCACGATAAGGACCTTCCTTCTAACCAAGATACAGCTGCATGTATGGCTGGGTTCACCATAAGGACCTTCCTTCTAACCAAGATACAGCTGCATGTATGGCTGGATTAAAAATAAGGACCTTCCTTCTAACCAAGATACAGCTGCATGTATGGCTGGATTAAAGATATGGACCTTCATTCTAACCAAGATACATCTGCATGTATGACTGGATTCACGATAAGGACCTTCCTTCTAACCAAGATACAGCTGCATGTATGGCTGGGTTCACCATAAGGACCTTCCTTCTAACCAAGATACAGCTGCATGTATGGCTGGATTAAAAATAAGGACCTTCCTTCTAACCAAGATACATCTGCATGTATGGCTGGATTAAAGATATGGACCTTCCTTCTAACCAAGATACATCTGCATGTATGACTGGATTCACCATAAGGACCTTCCTTCTAACCAAGATACATCTGCATGTATGGCTGGATTCACCATAAGGACCTTCCTTTCAACCAAGATACAGCTGCATGTATGGCTGGATTAAAAATATGGACCTTCCTTCTAACCAAGAAACATCTGCATGTATGGCTGGATTAAAAATATGGACCCTCCTTCTAACCAAGATACAGCTGCATGTATGGCTGGATTCACCATAAGGACCTTCCTTCTAACCAAGATACAGGTGCATGTATGGCTGGCTTCACCATAAAGACCTTCCTTTCAACCAAGATACATCTGCATGTATGGCTGGATTAAAAAAATGGACCTTCCTTCTAACCAAGATACAGCTGCATGTATGACTGGATTCACCATAAGGACCTTCCTTCTAACCAAGATACATCTGCATGTATGGCTGGATTCACCATAAGGACCTTCCTTCTAACCAAGATACAGCTGCATGTATGGCTGGATTCACCATAAGGACCTTCCTTCTAACCAAGATACATCTGCATGTATGGCTGGATTCACCATAAGGACTTTCCTTCTAACCAAGACACGAAAAGATTCATGATAGTATATTGTGAACGCGTGGAGGATATTTCCAAACTTAATGCGTCAGTAACAAAAATGTCCCTATTTTGACCTGATCCATACATTTCGGATTTCATTAACAAGTCTTTGCCTGCGTTTATAACAGACGCCCTCTACCTGTCGGTATAGGCTCACCTTTTGGCGAACACCTGGTAATGTCGTTTTGGGACAGTCGTTCACTGCGTCTGTGCCCTCTCGAGACACAGACAGCCACTGATGTCCATTTTCAAAAATACCAGTTTTAAGGTTCAGGGTATTATCCTGACCAGATTCTTGCAAAGGAAAACACAAGTGCAATTCATTTATAATGTCAGGATTTCACCTCGGCTCACAAACATTGTTCTTCCGGAGACCCCCAACCGTTAGTCTTAAGAGTTCTTGCCGGGAATATTAGGGTCCTGTGAAGCAGTAGAAAAATGTATGTTTTCATGTTTCTAAAGTGCCTCGTATGAACCAATGATCATATAGACTGGTGGATGGGCTAATGCACAAAACTGATGCAATAAACAGCCAAACACCCAACCAAGTCACTGATTCGTATTTGGAATCACGAATAATGAATAATATTGTGTGTCCATTTTTTTGCGTTCATTCCCAACATGTGTATGTACTGGATGCACAATTGCGCGTCGCGTAAATCCCTGGGCCCAGATTTTCGAATCTCTCTCCACGCTAAGACAGTCGTAAGTGCCATACATTAACACTAACTTAAGACTATCGTAGCGTAAAAAATCTAGGCTCTGTACTGCGTATCCGGATAACTCTCCGAACAGGTAATTACTGCGAATGATAGAGTCGTGTGCCCTCCAGTTTACAACAATTGTACCAAAACGTATAGAACAGAAAACATGAAACAGATATACCCTTGGCGTAAAAGGCAAAACAGTAGTGCAAAATGTAATATTGATCACTGAAAATAATGTAGTGACACGAGATGGTCGCTAAAAGGCAAAGGTGAGATCATGTTTCCAATCTTCCTGCAGGGAAAGTAAGCGTTTACGTCTTATCGATCGGGGTTTCTAAACACACTGATACCCATTGACAATTTAAAATGTGGACCACATTAAACTTGGAATAATCCGGAATGGGAGTGTGAGGAGTACCGGTAACAATATGCAAAACAATACCCAATTGATCTTGCCTCTGTGGTGGAGCAGGACAAAGCCGTTTTGTATAGACTAACATGAAAGAAGTCCTTAATGTATTATAAATTCAAAGTAACTTGAACCAGTTATGTTCGTGGGAAACAAAATGGGCTGTTCTTTCCAATCGAGCTGTCTATACAGAAAGAAAATGAATGTTCTGGTTTGTTTTTAAATGTCAGCCTTTAAATGAAATAATCTATAAACAGGATCATCAGTCCAATAACATGTGTAGTCAATCAATCATCAATCGCATGTGTAGTTATGAACACAGATATTATACTCACGTAACTTAATGAAAGCTGTATGTTTTTTTCATAAAGTTCGATTAATTTATAGGTACACATCGAGGATTTGTAATCGGTGGCATTACGCTACTGTGTCATCTTGAACTCTATTTTCAATATTTTTCTAGTACCATTTTACTGTCATAATAATATTTAAATCGAAATCAAAATTTCCTTCCTTGTCTTTTAATTTGCGTGTCATCGGAAAATATATTACCGGATAAATAATTTTCAGATTAGTGACACGGTTTTCTTGGAACATATTTAAGATCTACATAATTGATTAATGTTGCATGTCTATATGCAAAATAAGAAAAAAAGCTTTTATGTGGTAATTTGAAACCCGTATTTGATGTAATATCTTTAAGTAAGTAAACGTAAGCTTCACAAAAGATGTAAATGACACGAATTCCGTTCCATTTGCAATAAAATTGATTCACTGATTGTTTGTATTTTCTGTGAACTCAAGTCAGCCTTTAACAGTTTGACGAGATACTCATTCTTATTAAAAATATATTATTGTACCCAATTCCCTTCTCAGTTCCCATCGGTCATTAGAGATGAATAATTATCCGATGACGGCATTTGGTTATGAGTGAGTGAGTTTAGTTTTACGCCGCAATATTGCAGCTATATGGCAGGGGTCTGTAAATAATCGAGTCTGGACCAGACAATTCAGTGATCAACAGCCTGAACATCGATCTGCACAACTGGGAACCGATGACACGTGTCAACCAAGTCAGCGAGCCTGACCACCAGATCCCGTCAGTCGCCTCTTACGACAAGCTGACTCGCCTCTTACAGCAAGCATCGGTTGTTGAAGACCTATTCTACCCCGGGCTTCACGGGTCATATGGTCATGACAAGAAACAGTTCGAAAAGGCAAAACACGTACGTGACGAAGCATTTGCCTTCAGAGTAACATATAGTTCGCGCTAAGTGAAATAGTGATGTTTATTGGTCACTGAAAACAAGTAATGACACCAGTGTTTACGAAGAATTCCAAGCACAGTGATGTGTGTAATGTCGTCGACTTGTGACGTTTTACTTCATGAATAAAGTATAGCATATTCCACTTCAGCGTACAGAGGTGATCACATTTCAGAGGCTGTCAGGTGAACAGGCTATGCGAGGATAACAGTGCTTTGGTACCATCACTGTGTGTGTTACCATAAGTGAGCGAGTATGGTTTTGCGCCGCTTTTGGCAATATTCCAGCAATGTCATGCCTGGGGACACCAGAAATGGGCTTAACACATTGTATCCATGTGGGGAATCAAGAAGGGTGACCGGTTTAACCACTGGGCTACCCGCTTCGCTCGTGTTAGCGTTACCTTAAGGGGGAGTTGAGATGTTTACATTGGTAAATCCAGTAGGCACAAGTGGGGTGCTGACAAACTTCGAACTTGATTCAGAAGTAAAAAGGTGGGTGAGTTTAGATTTACGCCACAATTACGGCGGTGGATTGTAAATAATCGAGTCTGGGCCAGACAATTCAGTGATTAACACCATGAACACCAATCTACCCAACTGAGATACGATGACGTGTCAACCAAGATAGCAGCATGACCATCAGATACGGTTAATTATATTTCATGACAAGCATGGGTTACTGAAGATCAGTTCTAACCCGGCTCTTAACAAATCTCAAAAGCTAATAAACCTGCGTTATCTTTTAAAGTTCATGGTGCCCATCTCTCCGGAAATAAAACTATGTCGCACTGATGAGTAGCCATCAAAGTTTGAACCGAGGCGTGACAACATAGAAAATGTACTATGCGATATGTATCGCGATATCTTGGAACGATACGATTTCGATGCACTTCGCGATATGCTATTTTTAGTAATTTTCTTTTAAAAGGTCTATTTTTATATCAAGTAACAGTGTAAATTTTCACATAATCCTCAATTTCTAGTGAAAATTAACAATTTTAAGATCAACGATACGTACCACGATAAGTAATAAGTATCGATATATTTATCGTCTGATAAAGTATCACGATTATCGATACTACGATATATCGTCACAGCCCTTTTCCTGAATAGGGTTGTGCATTGGCAAACAAATTGTAGTGAAATGGCAACTTAGGTGTTTGACAATCAGTGACGGTAATTGTGCATGTCAATCCTACTTTCTACATTAAAAATCCCTACACATAAATTTTATGGTTCTGATAAGAGAAATCTCAAAATGAGGTTGCATAGTCAGGGATTCTATTATTTTATTTCCCATGCGTTTTCTTGTTCTATAGTTTTCCCTTTTGTCATTGTACGAAGAAGGAAACATTTGTTGTGGATGAAAGTATGTGCAAACTTTAATTTGAAACATAAAGATAACCACGAAAACGTCATATACGTTCATTACGCAATAATTCGCTTCTCAGAAAATGCATTATACACACACACACACACACACACACACACACACACACACACACATCGAGACAATCTAGTGATCAATGGGATACGATGACAGTATGACAGTATGAACCAAGTCAGCGAGCCTGACCACCCCACCCTGGTAGTCGCCACCTACGACGAGGAAGGGTCATGAAAACCAATTCCAGGATCTCAACGGCACACAACCATTGAATCTGAGAACTATGTCCGTATATAATTATTACAATCCTTATCTGACATTTTACTCTCAAATATCAACGTAGTTATTCTGCCCAATACATTTTGTACTCTAGGTATGCCCGTTGTGCTCTTGCAAGTTCCAAAAACAAATACCATCTGGCTTTCAAGATAGTAAAAGTCGCCATAAAATTAGTGTTGGTTACATTTAAGTCGACACCCAACATCAAGATTACTGACATGCGTTCATAAATGAATCATGTTAGGCGATAGACTGGTCTTGATCCATATCCCGTAAAGGCGATCAGCTGTGACGAGTTCATTTTGACAAGGCAAAAGCCTGTCCTGTACACAAGGGTTGGGGGAATAATAAAAGGTTTACTTCAAAAGCCACATCAAATCAGCAGATGGCATGTTGATTGTCGCGGGAAAAAATGAAGCTGACCTAGCACAATTAAGCTGAGCTTATGATGGAATTCATGACAAGGGCAAGACCTACGCTTTCATTTCGTCCACAGCAGCCCCGTAATGTGTTACAGACTTTGGGAATCTCATCAGCTACACTTTCATCAGAGCACAGTCCCCAACAGCAAACCATTTGCCGTTAATCAGATTAATAAGCTGTGAGTAAACGCCCACCTCCGTTTCCGGATGGTATAAACGTACACAGACAGGAAAGCAATTGCTATCAGATTGTGTCGAGTGAATGGCCTCAGTAGCTGTAGTCAGTGCTTTTGCCACTAGGCTACCACATTTCCCCCTAACACATCAAATATAACCGACGGATGCATACTTTTAGATGTTTGATTACGAATTCGCCATTCGATTGAAGAGGTCAAAATATTTAATGCGAAAAATGCCACAGAACCAGTTTTACTTCTCTCTGCATCCATTACAGTTCATGCCGTTTCTATCCTGCAATGGGTCTGCGTGTGCGCGCGTGCGGTCAATGGACAAGGCACATGGACAAGTACACTATGTTAATCACTTCACAAAATACCCGTGAAGATCCGGTTAAAATTGACTTAGCAAAACATGTTTCTAAGAGGCTTCTGGAGGCATTGGATGGTCAACTAGCTGACTAGGTTACAGCGTATCCCAGTTGAGTTGATCGATATTCACATCATCTCAATCACTGGATTATCTGGCCCAGAATCGATCATTTCAAGCAGCCGCCCTATAGCTGGAATATTGGCGCGAGTGCGGCGCGAAGCAACAAAGAGACAAAACTTTAGAGTAAGGTTAGGCGGTGGGGTAGCTGATTAGAGCGTTCGCTCGGGCGACGGTGGATCACCCGAATGGTTAGAACGTTTGCTCACTACCCCGAAAACCCGGGTTCGATTCCCCACAAACGATAACGCAGGTTTTTAACATGGGTACAAATGTGTAAAGCCCATTTCTGATGTCCCTCCGCCCAGATATTGCTGAAATAAAGGCGACATAAAACTACACTATTTCACTCAGAATAAGCCAAAACTCAGCACAGAACTGGACAAAGACGTCGAGAATGTCTTCGAACTTAATGTATTTGGAGTCAACCAAATGTAGACAGACAGACTATAATTGTTGATGGAGGTACGAAGTAAATATTTAACTTCACAATGTAAGAACGCTGTATGTATTTCCAGACTCGTATCGCACTGGCTCCACACTACAGTGAAACTGAATTGCTTTATAAATAAGTAACCTTTGCAGCAAAGGATCAATATTTTAAAATACATTCTTCCATCTATTTCACAATGGTATTTTTCAGTTGTTGTCAGACCACTGTTTACAATTTCAGAATTTTAATGTGTCTAACACGTAGAAGATAGCAATTTCTTGGAAGATACTATTTCTTGAACCTTACATTGTTAAATATTTATAACGGTTATTATTTCTTCCAAACAAGTTGAAACGGATCTCAGCGAATCGATTAAATGCAGTGGTACTAGGACCAGTATGAATGAACGACCGCCCGACCGCCAGAACGAATGGGTTATATTTCCTTCGATGGTTAAAAAGTGTAGCATTTTTACAATTACTATGATATATATTTGTCCATTTGTAAAATTAGAAGCTATTGAAAGGAACATAGATGTGATACATCAATAGATTTGCTGTGTAATATAAAGTCACTTCTGATCTTCCCCGGGATCTGTTTTACACACTGAATGTGATGTACATTACAAAAGCATCACTTTTGATATGACTGTATAAATAAGAAAAACACTGGTACAGGTTCGAACCCAAAACGCAACATGTTATAAACGCAACATGTAACAAACGCAACATGTAACAAACGCAACATGTAACAAACGCAACAAGTAATAAACGCAACGTGGCCCCAACAAAAATGCAGCTGCTTCGAAAAGTTCTTCACAACGTGGGGGTTTTACGAAGTCAAGGCAAGAACTTTCAACTACAGCCAGGCCACCATCAGCAATACCAGCCACCACCAATACCAGCAAACAGGCCAGAAACAAGACCGCCCAAGATCCGCAGGATAAAGAGTCCCAGGAGCAGATTAGTGGGGACGGCGACATCACCAGAACACGCCATCAGCAGACGAAAAGCCCTTCGACTGTTTGGTATGACTGGTAAACGAATCTACCGTCCCTCCCGAGATATGGCCTTTACCCGTTTACGCTGTCAACGCAGACTGCAATGGACACGGACTGTACGTCGATGGAAGCGACGTGACTGGGAGAGAGTGTCTGTGCAGAACGGTAACTCAGTTCGAGTTATAGAGTAGACCGACTGGCGCAAAACTGCGTTCAAGAAATCCATCCGTTCGATGGAGGAGGGGTCACGGTGTGGCCCGAGAACAAGAAGACAAGGGCATCGTTCAAGGAAATATGAACGTCCAGTGATACAGGGATGAAATGTTGAGACCTTTTGTGGTACCCTTTATTCCCCACCAGCCAGACGGCCTTACGCAGCTGGGCGTGTTCTAGACTACATACACAACGTTAATGTCAACGTATTGCCTTGGCCATCACGTTCTCCAAACATGAACTCCATTGGACACCTTTGGGATTATCGTGACCGCCAGTTGACACGCGTCACACTTTCAGCGAACCGACAGGAACTTGGACAGGTTCTCTTAGAATTATGCAACAGTGGGTCTGTTCATGAAGCAACCTTTTACTAAGGTCAACCTTAATTCCCTTTTCTTAACATTGCACTAAGGTTACCTTAGTGACCTACGATCACCTTAGTGGTTTGTGAAAGGAGGAGACAGGGCGGTCACACTCGCTGTTGACGACGTGTCCCTGACCCCTGTCACATTATGTAAATCTTGATGTACTTTTTGAAAGAACTCGGATTTTTGTAATTTTTTTGGGTTAATTTTGAGTCCTTGGTTCTTTCTAATTGAATTGCAGCAGATATGAGATCACTGGGAAATGATATCTATTTGTAACACGATTATCATAGATCTCACACTTTTGATCGAGTGAAGACGATTAGTAACGTTCTTTTACCCGGTAGTTTGTATTCTACCGATACAGAAGGAATCATAGGGTCTTGGAACCTTTTTAGTACCTTAAAAGTATGATTTGTTTGTTATCAGAAAAAATAACACGGAAATGAAACCGCATTGGCAAACTGGTTAGAGAAGGTTGTTTATGAGTGTTTTGATTTGCTAATTTATAAATCTTTGAGCGTAAAGTGTCTAAATGATTTATTCATATGAGTCATTGGTTGGTTAGCAATTTGAACTATAAATATGCTTCGGTTCGCATAGAGTTCCAACTATTTACTTGCGCAGGTGCGTTCTGTACATTCCATTATAAGAGTTTTGGAACACATCAGCATCGGGCTCTTCTAAGACAAGAAAGAGGACTACCAATAGTTGCGTAATAACGAACGTTATCGTATTATATTGTATGGTGTGAGTGAGTGTGAATATATGTTTTTACGCCGTTTTCAAGCAACATTCCATCAGTACAGGTCTTCAGCAACCCATGCTTGCCATCAAAGGCGACTACACTTGTCGTAAGAGGAGACTAACGGGATCGGATTGTCAGGTTCGCTGACTTGGTTGACACATGTCATCGGTTCCCAATGGCGCAGGTTGATGCTCCTGCTGTTGATCACTGGATAAACTGGTCCAGACTCGATTGGGTGGAGTAAAACTACACTTACTCACTTCCCGAGTCCAGTGTATAAATATTTACCCTTTCATACAATAGAACAAAACGTGAACATTGGTTCCCAATTGCATAGATCGAAATATCAGAAGGACAATAGGCTGTTGCAATTAATGATATAAAATCGGACCAAGTACTGTTGGAATGTGGTGTTCCACGAGGATCCGTGATGGGGCAAGTTTTGCTTACTATGTATACAATGTCATTATGTCACCTCATAGATAGCCAAAACATGGGTTATCAAATACAAGCACCTGTGTAACACACCAGCAAACCGGATTCTATCAAAGACGTTTCTGTGTCCAAATTTACAAACTGACCGGAGGAGATGCAACTGGAATTGGGGGACTCGTGAGGAACTCAGGAAACAAATCTTCATCATTTTATATCTGTAGGTAATGCCTTTAACATTACCTTTGTGACGTCCGAACAGTGTTCGAAAGCTATGGACACTTATTCAAGGGTGGACAAAAGATATAGCAAGATATAACAGCAAGAGGGTCACAGGAAGAAATAAACTGTTACTGTACTGGAATTTAAGTCAACTATATCTCGGGAAGTTATGCTCTCAGCCACATGTCAAGGTCTAATCGTAGTTTTAACGACCTTAATGATTTACAGAAAATGTGTGTCCAATCCATTTGTGATGTATGTGTGTGCCACAACCTGCAACATACTGCTACACAAACGAAAGAGTGTTTGATACGGTTCTCATGTTTAGTATGTTTGTATGTACCTTTGTATGTCTCTAACAGCATGATCTCGTGTATTTTATCATGTTTGAATTGTCTCTCGTAACCCTGAATGGGTGGCTCGCGCCGTTCATGTCATTTATTTGTCTTGTATTTTATGTACATCAATGTGAGGTACGACTTGAATAAAATATCTATCAGTCTATTCGGGCTGTGTATTGCAATATATTGATATATTGCAATTCGGGTACCCGTGCTCCGATCCGTATTGCGATATATTGGGAAGTTATGTGTTTGACAGTGAGTGACACTAACTGTGCATGTCAATTCTATGTTCTACATTATAAGTCCTAAACGTATGTTACGGTTCTGATAACAACGATCTGAAAATTAGGTTGCATGGTCACTGTTTCATTTGTCCACAATTTTAGTATCACAGTATACAGTTTTGTCATTGAATAAAGAAGCAAAATATTTGTTGTGAATGAAAGAATGTGTCAAAAACATCAAATATGTTCTGTGCCCAATATAGCGGTTCAGAAAAAATATTGCAATATGTACTGTTTGAAAAGGGTATCGCGATATACCGTTACACAGGTAATACCCTGTATAGTGCAGCCCTACTGTCTATCACGCGACAAACCTCTGTTGCAAGTGTAACTACCATTGCAAAACATTTGGAATATTCGTCACCTTCTCAGCCGAGAGGCACCTGCTGCCCTCATCAGAATACTTGTACTGACCCTGCTGGACTATTGCAATACTTTGCTCCTGAATGAAAAGCAAGAACACATCCGGCGACTTCAGATGACACGAAACAAGGCTGCCAGGATAGCAACATGAAGATCCAAGTACGACCATATGACACCAATGGTCAGGACATTGCACTGGCTACCGGTACAACCCCCGAGCTCTTGTGTGAACTCATCAACGTATATAAACCCTTCACAACGATCAGACATACAGAATTTTCTGCAGACACCTAGATGGAAGCCCAAAGTTTTCGTACAATGTCTGGCGCTACTCTCAAATGTCAAAACGTCTGGCGCTACTCTCTGAAATGCTCTGTATACTGACATGATGACATGTCCATCTTCTGAAAGTTTTAAAGCTCATTAGCAGACAAAAACATGATCCAGACTGACATTTCATCTTTGCCATATACAGCGTTTTGGGCGTATGTCTTTTCAGATAAGGCGCTATGGAGTTGCTCATTTATCTTTACTACCTTTTCGGAAACACCTGGACACATTTTTCATCAACACATGTCGGAATTATGATTACACAATGCCATTTAGAATGTCGTCAAATACAACATATGTCATACATGGGATTTCATGTCGGAATTGTACAATCGACTCTTGGCACCAGATGTCAAAGGGTTTTTGTCGCACTTATTTACACTTGCCGACCTATGTGCGCACTACGAGGCTTATATGACAATGCGAACAGCAAGGGCAGTGAATTATAGATGAACAATATGATCCTACATCCCAAATAGTTCATACTAACAGGACATAAGTTGCTCGTGACTGATGCTGTGTGGAAATGTGATCAGTATCAGTGTTCAAGACTCATAAAAAATAAAAGGATATAAATAATCTGAACAATGATCCATTTTGTTCATTTCTGGACAATGAAAACAGTAGTCACTGGTCACACAGAAATGACAGTCAAAGGACTTTGTTTACTAGATACCAATGTTAAATTGTGAACGAGGATTTACTATCATCTACGTTGTCGGGAGTTCCGTTAAGAAGTGAAAGAGAGCGTTGGTTGGGTTTGAGATCACTTTCAATAGCCTCTCTAAATGGAAACCGTGAAAACAAGAATTAATTGACCATATAGTTTTCTGCGAATTCAGGACACGTAATAAATCCTGCATGATTTTCAGATATTCGCTTTAAGTGCCACATTTATGAATTTTAAAATGAACTTTCTCTGGTATATTTTACATATTCAAATGTATTATGAATACATATAGATTACAACAGCCATCAACTTATCTACACACAAACACACGTTTGGTATTACAAAGCAGATCAAATGTACCGTTATATTAGAACGACATAAGTCACAGAACCAAGATGCTAAATTCTCGTGATAAAAGATGAATCATGGAAGCCGGAGGAAGACAGAGGGTGAGAGCAATACATTGTCTCCCCATGGTACACCTGTTCTTAGGTACGTGTGTTTCCACCTCTTGATCTGACATATTTCCAGATACTTTGTTACTTTAAACCCAAATAAACCCGGTTCATTTTGCGGCCTCGCGGTAATATTTAAAACATATATTTTCAAATGGGTTGTGTACAGACTATAAACTTTCAGTCTTTGAAATATTAATATGCTTTATGAGTCCGAAAATGAGGACACAAACAGATGTAAGACAAAAACCTAACATTGCGTTGGATACCACAAGCCAATGAAATTTGAGAAGGTCGAGACAATGCCATTATTTTGAGAAACACAATGTCATTTTACAAAAAAAAAGATAAAAACAAAACAACAAACAACAAACTACAAAAAAAGCAGACAAATTTCATCACAACAATCATTTACCCCGGGTTGACAAAACGAATCATGACATATTTCTTGACATTCAGCCACACGCATTTAAGTGCGCATATTTCACAGCAGCATATTAAAAATGACAAATTCTTTGCTCACCTATATATAACTGTAGAATTAAAACAAACGCCGGTACGATCGAGCTTGACCCTAACCGATTATTCCAATGTATTTCCATTGCGGCAGTTACAGGTCCGCTACCTCATCCTTTCAGTGTCTTCTGCTATCACGGAGCAGACGACAGTTAGCAGACGTGTTTCCTGATCGCCCGGGCAATATCACAGACGATCATGCTGCTCCGCGTGTTTCTGCGCATATATTGATTAGCCATGTTTCAGGTGGTCGTTGAGCTATGTATATATTGCTTTGGTATCATGCACCTTCGGGTAGATTTCAAAGCAAATGGGTTTTTTCTTCAATAGTACGTGAGATTAAATTGTCCCTAGGGAAGATCACTGGGCTGGGCATGGCATTTTTTATTCATGATACGGAAGAATTAGTGTGAGTGATCAACAGGGCGTTTTTATTGCCCTGGGATGGAAGCTATTGGCAGTTTTGGCAATAGACAAACGAGTGAGTGCGTAGTGACATGGGTGAATTAATAAGATGACTTTAATATCTAGACATTTTATAGATCGATTAAGTGAATCCTCTTTCTCTAAAAGTTAAGTCCGACTAACGCTATGGCAAAAATATGAGGTTATTGCCTTGTTCGAGTAATGTGGTCATCAATATCCACATAAAGGAACCATATGTCGTTCATTGGCACCTGAGAAAGAAACCATCCCATGTGCATAATATAGAAAAAATATATATAACGTTATACCTACCCACTGATGGTTTCTCAACTGGCAGTGTGACGTTCTTTCAGAGCCCCGTTTCATAAAGTGTATTGTAGCGTAACGACTGTCGTACCTCCGATACTGGGCCTAGATTTTCCAAGCTCTCCTAGCACTAAGATAGTTGTAGGTTAATGTTAAAGTATGGCACTTACGACTGTCTTAGCGCTAAGAGAGTTTCGAAAATCTGGTCCCTGTAACATAGACTTGAGAATCGTAGCGCTTTTTTTGCTTTGTTTGGTGTATTATTGTCTCATTTCGCACACAAGAAAGCACACCTAACATCTTTGGTTCACCTTTCTTAAACAATAATTTAGTTAGGCAATAAGCAATCAGTCAACAAATCATGACGTTAATCATTTGATGGAAGGGCGTTGTTTCTACACAGGTATTTTACGACAGTATTAAGTTGTATTGATGTACTTTACAGATTCAAATAAATCAAAGGTGTGTTTTTAATATGATATGTCATTAGATGTAAAATTGTTGCATGACAAGATCAAATATCGAGGTAAAGGCAGATGTAACATTGTTGCATGACAGATTAAATATCGAGGTAAAGACAGATGTAACATTGTTATATGACAGATTAAATATCGAGGTAAAGACAGATGTAACATTGTTGCATGACAGATAAAATATCGAGGTAAAGACAGATTAACATTGTTGCATGACAAGGTTAAACATCGAGGTAAAGACAGAGGTAACAATGTTGCATGACAAGATTAAATATCAAGGTAAAGATAGATGTAACATTGTTGCATGACAAGGTTAAATATCGAGGTAAAGACAGATGTAACATATTGTTGCATGACAAGGTTAAATATCGAGGTAAAGACAGATGTAACATTGTTGCATGACAAGATTAAATATCGAGGTAAAGACAGATGTAACATTGTTATATGACAGATTAAATATCGAGGTAAAGACAGATGTAACATTGTTGCATGACAGATTAAATATCGAGGTAAAGACAGATGTAACATTGTTGCATGACAGATTAAATATCGAGGTAAAGACAGATGTAACATTGTTGCATGACAGATTAAATATGGAGGTAAAGACAGATGTAACATTGTTTCATGACAGATTAAATATCGAGGTAAAGACAGATGTAACATTGTTGCATGACAGATTAAATATCGAGGTAAAGACAGATGTAACATTGTTGCATGACAGATTAAATATCGAGGTAAAGACAGATTAACATTGTTGCATGACAAGGTTAAATATCGAGGTAAAGACAGATGTAACATTGTTGCATGACAAGATTAACTATCAAGGTAAAGATAGATGTAACATTGTTGCATGACAGATTAAACATCGAGGTAAAGACAGATGTAACATTGTTACATGACAAGGTTAGGTATCGAGGTAAAGACAGATGTAACATTGTTGCATGACAAGGTTAAATATTGAGGCAAAGACAGATGTAACATTGTTGCATGACAAGATTAAATATCGAGGTAAAGACAGATGTAACATTGTTGCATGACAGATTAAATATCGAGGTAAAGACAGATGTAACATTGTTGCATGACAGATTAAATATCGAGGTAAAGACAGATGTAACATTGTTGCATGACAGATTAAATATCGAGGTAAAGACAGATGTAACATTGTTATATGACAGATTAAATGTCGAGGTAAAGACAGATGTAACATTGTTGCATGACATAAAATATCGAGGTAAAGACAGATTAACATTGTTGCATGACAAGGTTAAACATCGAGGTAAAGACAGAGGTAACAATGTTGCATGACAAGATTAAATATCAAGGTAAAGATAGATGTAACATTGTTGCATGACAGATTAAATATCGAGGTAAAGACAGATGTAACATCGTTGCATGACAAGGTTAAATATCGAGGTAAAGACAGATGTAACATTGTTGCATGACAAGGTTAAATATCGAGGTAAAGACAGATGTAACATTGTTGCATGACAAGATTAAATATCGAGGTAAAGACAGATGTAACATTGTTATATGACAGATTAAATATCGAGGTAAAGACAGATGTAACATTGTTGCATGACAGATTAAAAATCGAGGTAAAGACAGATGTAACATTGTTGCATGACAGATTAAATATCGAGGTAAAGACAGATGTAACATTGTTTCATGACAGATTAAATATCGAGGTAAAGACAGATTAACATTGTTGCATGACAAGGTTAAATATCGAGGTAAAGACAGATGTAACATTGTTGCATGACAAGATTAAATATCAAGGTAAAGATAGATGTAACATTGTTGCATGACAGATTAAACATCGAGGTAAAGACAGATGTAACATTGTTGCATGACAGATTAAATATCGAGGTAAAGACAGACGTAATATTGTTACATGACAAGGTTAGGTATCGAGGTAAAGACAGATGTAACATTGTTGCATGACAAGGTTGAATATTGAGGCAAAGACAGATGTAACATTGTTGCATGACAAGATTAAATATCGAGGTAAAGACAGATGTAACATTGTTGCATGACAGATTAAATATCGAGGCAAAGACAGATGTAACATTGTTGCATGACAGATTAAACATCGAGGTAAAGACAGATGTAACATTGTTGCATGACAGATTAAATATCGAGGTAAAGACAGATGTAACATTGTTGCATGACAGATTAAATATCGAGGTAAAGACAGATGTAACATTGTTGCATGACAGATTAAATATGGAGGTAAAGACAGATGTAACATTGTTTCATGACAGATTAAATATCGAGGTAAAGACAGATTAACATTGTTGCATGACAAGGTTAAATATCGAGGTAAAGACAGATGTAACATTGTTGCATGACAAGATTAAATATCAAGGTAAAGATAGATGTAACATTGTTGCATGACAGATTAAACATCGAGGTAAAGACAGATGTAACATTGTTGCATGACAGATTAAATATCGAGGTAAAGACAGATGTAACATTGTTGCATGACAGATTAAATATCGAGGTAAAGACAGATGTAACATTGCTGCATGACAGATTAAATATCGAGGTAAAGACAGACGTAACATTGTTACATGACAAGGTTAGGTATCGAGGTAAACACACACATTTTTTGTCGCCCTATTGTTTAGGGAGTGAGTGAGTTTAGTTGTACGCCGCAATCACCAACATTCCATTTATGTAGCGGAGGTCTGTAAATAATCGAATGTGGACCAGACAATCCAGTGATCAACATCATGAGTATCGATCTACGTAATAGGGATACGAGGTCAGCAAGACTGACCACCCTATCTCATTGTTCTGGTTCAAGGAATGCTTGTATATGTACATGCATATAAACAAGGCGAGAAAGAAACGTCATGACAGTTGGACGGCGTAATTAGACGGCTGGCGCAAAACATGAATCACTCCAGATCAGCTCTCCTTTTCCTTCAGTTTTATATTTTGTTTATTATTTATTTGTATTTATTGTATTTTCCGCCACTAAAAAGAAGAAAGGAAAGTCTAAACTGGCGTTGGTTCGACGATGGATTTTCAGGCGAAACAGCATTAAAGTTTGTTAGGGTTAATAATTTGCCATGACGAAAAGTAAGAAATCCCCCATGAGCCAGGTAGCATTTGTACAAAACAGCCTTAGCGGTACGGCTACCTTAAGTCTATGTTAAGGCATAGGAGTTACGGTCACCTTAGCGCTAAGATTGCTTTGTACATCGGCACCCTGCAAAATATAACACCGACACGTCTAAAATATTCAATAATATGTATTGACCAAAGAGCAAGATACAATGATTCACAATAAAAGGTTTCTAGTAGAATGCATTTGAGACAAATCTTAGGTAATGGGTCACAAATATAATATCAACTCACCAAAGTCTTGATTTTCAGTGAACCACTTATACTAAATGTTACGCATCAAGAGGTCTTAAATGTAAGTTGAACGTTGACGAAGAGGCAGACAGATGACGACACAACTCCAGTATTACTCCGAGTGTAAGTCCGTGTCCGTGTGATCAATACAACGCCCAGTCTTTATATATACACACCCAGATTCTTGAGTATTCCCGCGAAGTGTGGAAACGCGATCGGCCTCATGTTTACCAACAGTCAAAACATACTCATGCAGTAAAGACTGCCCAAAGGGAGGCAACTCCATACCGCTACCTTAAAAGGTGTGCCGCTAAAAAACACTATTACCAATGGTACAAAATGTGGCCTATAATAACTATCACTTATGACTCTAAACATTGTGACCCAACAATAACTATCACTTATGACTCTAAACATTGTGACCCAACAATAACTATCACTTATGACTCTAAACATTGTGACCCAACAAAAACTATCACTTATGACTCTAAACATTGTGACCCAACAATAACTATCACTTATGACTCTAAACATTGTGACCCAACAATAACTATCACTTATGACTCTAAACATTGTGACCCAACAATAACTATCACTTATGACTCTAAACATTGTGACCCAACAATAACTATCATTTAATCAATAACTACAAATACACAAAACACGCTCTCGCAACAAGTTTCTTTTCAAGGTCAAATATCTTTCAATGTCTCAACACAAACGGCCGTCAGTCTGAGGTGGACACAGATCAAAGCTATTGTCGGGAACCTGCAACTTGTAGTAGGAACGTGGATATGTCCTACGTCTTAAACGTATGTTGTGTTCAATTTGATATCAGTAAGATTAACAATGCGGTGTGTGTTTTGGAAATTGGCGCTTGACAAATATCTGCTAAAATCTTTTGCTGATTAAAGTTAGTATGCAGCAGAGAGGGTTTGAGTGATCAGGCTGGTAACGCTCATCATCGGCTCAGGGCCTTTGCCCCTTCTACATGCAGCCCACACAGCGAATGGGTCTTGTCCCTGGAAACGATGCCAAATCGAACCCACCAAGAACTTCCCGAAAAATATATACTGTATATGTAGACCCCGCAACACAGCAACCAAGAGTGTCAGAAGGGCTTGTGCTCCCAGTGGAGAATCCGGGAACTGTTATCTGCACCAAGATGCCGGGGCCACCTGCACAAAGTGGTCTTATCGCTACGATAATTCTTCCACAATAACTTCCATTCTCTAACATAGGCTTATGATAGTCGTCGCGCTAAGATCGCTTTGCGCAAGTAGGCACCAAACCAATGGCACCGAGACCAATGCGTGACGAAAGTGTATTTCTGATATAGTTGGGATGCAAGCGAGACATTTCAAAGGCGAGGTCCGCATATTTAGCATGCATTTTCTGAATCTTGCCGGTCACATTTCTGTCAAAAGGGACAGAAAATTCAATGATGTTAATTAATTCATTAGTTTCACAAAATAGAACAAGATCACTGATGTTGGCCGGATTTCGTCTGAGGCTGTATATAGGTCTATTCCAAGGAAGTTTAAAAACGGCTTTCCCGATAACATCCTGGACATGTTCAGGGTTGTACCATGGATGGACCTCGCAGTCAAAGTCACAGGCATGGCGAAGACGGCAGTAGACACAGAGAGCCATGTCTTCATGTGCTCTAGATATGGTGTTTGTATTTGTGTCAAGGAAAGGCAATCCCTGAGGTGTTGGACAGCCTTCGTACATTCTTTTCAAAGTCAACATTTCGGGTCAACATCTTCTTTAAGAAACACATTTAGGTTATGATGAGTGGGAAATGACTGTTCACAAGCTGACATTAACACAAGCTGCATAAAACGTAATTCATAATGTTGTGTTTGTATTTTATATTTTGTATATATTTAACTGGCTCCATTACTGTGTTTTGTATGCCCAGTCAGGTTTCATGATAATTCTGTATCCGTATGTGACTTGAGGTGATTTGTCTTGAGATGAATTGGTTTGAGGTGGTCAGGCTAGAGGTGATGTGACTTGAAGGCAAATGGTTTTAGGTGATGTGATGGTTTAGGCAGTTGAGGTGATGCGGCTTGTGGTAATGTGGCTAGAGGTGATGTGTTTTAGGGTGGTACGGCGTGTGGTGATATGGCTAGAGGTGATATGGTTTGAGCTGATGCGGCGTGAGGTGATGTGGCCAGGGGTGAGGTGACTTTAGGTAATGCAGTTGAGGTGTTCCAGCTTGTGGCAATGTGGCTAGAGGTGATGTGGTTAGAAGTGGTGAGGCTTGTGGTTTGGGGAGAGGGTGACTTGTGGTATAGTTTGAGGTGATATGGCTTGACATGAGTTGGCTTGAGGAGATGTGGCTTGAGGAGATGTGGCTTGAGGTAATGTACCTGGAGGTAATGAGGTTGAGGTGATGAACCATGTGGTGATTTGGTTTTAGGTGATGTTTCTAGAGGTGATGTGATTAAAGATGGTGCGGCTTGAGGTGATGAGGCCATATGTGATCTGGCGAGACGCTATGTGGCTAGAGGTGATATGGTTTGAATTGATGCAGCTTGAGGTGATGTGGCTGAGGTGATGTGGATTTAGGTGGTGTGGCTAGAGGGGAGGTGACCTGAAGTGAAGTGGTTTGAGGTGATGTGGCTAGAAATGATATAGCTTTAGGTGATGTGAGTTGAGATGATGCGGCTAGAGGTGATGCGGCAAGAGGAGAGGAGACTTGAAGTGAGGTGGCTTGAGGTGATAATTCGGTTCGTGATAATTCAGAATCCATATGTGGCTTGAGGCGATTTGTCCTGTGGTGATACGGCTTGAGTTAATGTGGTTTGAGGTGATGTGACTTGAGGTGGTATGGCTTGAGGTTATGTGGTTTGAGGTCATGTCGCTTCAGGTTATGCGGCCCGAGTTGAGGTACCTTGAAGTGAGGTGAGGGTTGTTCATCGCAGCTTCAACTAGTACGAAGTAAGACTGGCTTTGTTCAGCCAGGACAAATTATACCCAGGTCGACCAACCATTGTTTTATCCCATAACAGAAAGCGTGGTTACAAGTTTCCATATTTTACCATATTTGTCGCGCACATGGCAAGTCGATCGAAGCAGACCTTTCACTCTCACAGCACCGTTTCCACTCTAACGGCGTACTACTGAGATTACAACAGGTGAAAGCGTCCATATTCTTTGTTGTTTGTCTGTGTGGACAATGCATCATTCAATTCCTAAGCTGCATACTTCAATGGGGAGAAATATATTCACGACACATTCGTCAATCAAGGGAATGGTCATTGAAGAAAACTTGCAATGAAAGTCCGAGTCTTCAGCAGCTCACACATGTTGTAAGTGTCGGGTGGTCAGGTTCGCTGACTTGGTTGACGCAGGTCATCGCATCTCAGTTGCGAAGATCGATGCTCATTGTATTGATCACTGGATTGTCTGATTCAGACTCGATTGTTCACAGACCGCCGCTATATCGATGGAATGTTGATGACTATGGCGTTAAATCCAAAATCCAAATCTTGACCAATTGAGCCTTTCATCGATGCATGTGCACTGCAGCTCAGTGTAACTGCTTTCTATCTATTGAGTACCTGATACGTTCCAATTATTCTTGTCGCGTATCACGACGTTTCAGAGCTAATTATTGCGTCTTCATCTTGTGAATGATGAAGATAAAGGAAAATATCCGATGAAGGAGCAAGAATGATCTCTAAAACGTCGTGATAAAGAATGCAACAGATGTTGTCATCTATAAAAAATCTGTTGTCCCTTTATTTCCCTATTTTTTCCTCATTCCCAGGGGCTCCAACAAACACCTTGATGTTGATTGCTGGTTCATATAGATGGGAGACTCGTATCTTGAAAGGGACACTGCGGTGGCCTAGTGGTTAAAGCGTTGGCTCGTCACACCATAGACCCAGGTTCGATTCCGATGAATGGAACCCATTTCTGGTGTCCCTCGCCGAGATATTGCTGGAATGTTGCTGAAAAGACGGCATAAAGGAAAACACACTCTCTCACTCGTACTTGGAAGACTGAAGAAAAGCAAAGCGTGCAGTGATTTGTTGTCATGGCAAAGGAGGCTGATGATAAGCAACCTTCGTCTTCCCGTGGTAGGTATACAAACTTAATAATCGTTAAATTCTTTTAGCGATGCAATTGAACATTGTTAACTGAAGGTCGGTATTGTTTTCTTAGGCAACGTAAGAATAAAATCATTAGGAGATCCAAGGACGGGAAATTATTGAACACTGTAATTAAACTTTCATGCTGCTTCATTTGCAAGGTTTAAAAAATCGATACATTGATTGGTTACTGTAATCTGTATATCCAATTTTTGTGGTCCGTGTGAGGAACATGACTAAGGTATGGGTGTGTAGCTCAGATCTTGCAGAAGGTCCAATGTAAAGGTTGCACAGATATGGCATCTCGTCGAGTTAGTGGGTGAGTAAGTTTAGTTTTATGCCGCGGCTTGCCTATATATGGTGGCGGCTGGAAATAATAAAAGCTTGTGTTAATCCATTCCACTTGTTATTTTGTTATTGTTTTACCTGCACATATAAATGCAGCTCTGTACCCCATTCTCATTCACCTGATGGAGGAGTAAGCATTAACTCCGAAACGTTGTGTTCTCATAATAAAGAAGTTGATATCCATAAAAATCCCCATTCTTATGTATTTCACTTCTAAATGCCCTTCAAAGACTTTCTCAACTGACTGTCAACAATCGTCTGTACATCCCGAAGTTTGAATGTTACATTTTGCCTGCCAACATCCGATTTCATGATACCCCAAATGAGTTCTATTGGGTTTAAATCGCATTGATAGGGTGGCAATCGCAAAACTGAATGACCATGTTCTGTAAGGTACTCTTCAAGACCCTTAAAGACAGGTGTGGTTTTATTTGACTTTATGATGCCCTACAGATTTTGTACCCTTTCTTAGAAAACCATCCCGTTCATTTCGATATGATAGTCTCGGTTGTCTTTAGATTGAGCCTGGAAGACTAGGGAGCGGCCAGGTAGGAATCCCAGACTCTTGCAACCACCATGGAGCACAATCAGTCGCTCTCCCTTGCCAAGTGGTAATTTTCTGGCACAGGACTCTGAAGAGGAGCTAGCGAACCATTATGTCCCTGTGATATGGGAAGCATTTACTCATGTTTCGTCCAAATATACAGGCTCGTAACCCTCTGTACGTTTCCTTCGAATTGTGCGTAAGTACTGGTTTCTTAGTCGAACAATATCAGACCTCTCGCACAGTGCACGTCTATTTTCTGAGCCCACTTTTTTGTAACGGAAACCAAATTTGTGAAGCAACTTCCATAAATGATATTTTGAAATGACCAAAGAATGATTTGTCTCCATATTCTTTTTCAGAATACGCAGAGAGACAGGGGTATTTTGTTTATATGGCGTTTCTAACCAGCTATTGTTGAAATGAATCGACATTCTCACATTGTGTGGGTTTTGAGACGGTCCCCTCAGTTGTGTCCGTGCAGGTTGAATCGGTACAGTTTTCCAAGATAGCTTTTAACTTCCCTCCCGTCATCCCAACAGCACGTGCAGTCCGTAAACGATCCTTAGCCAAAGCATATTGAGGCCTGCCCCCTTCACCTTCGTTTTTAAAAAAGTTAAATACTTTGCAAATAATTGACTTAGCGTTGTGTGATACTCTCATTGTTTCAGGTACTGCAATGACGAATGTCTGGTTTGCCGAGCAAATCACACGTGTCAATTTCACACGTGCACCTTGCCCTCCTGGCTGTTCTACCAGCAAGAGCCCTCCCTTCCCCCGTACAAAATAGCGAAAGGTGACAAGGAAATGATGATCGTCTGTTTTTTTATTCGGATGTCCCAAATTCTGAGACACATCATCAGAGTTGCTCTGTCGATTTCATGTGGCTGTGCAAAATTTGGTTTTGTTGCAATTATCAGATTTTGTGTTAGTGAGCAATTCATCGGTCCCAAATGGAATTAAACGGACTGTAGGTGGTGAAAAGGTTTTATAGTGCAAACTCAATGAGATATCATGACGCAGTTACGCATGAATACCCCACTAAGGCACATTATATACTGACTTGGAGCCGACCAGTCCTTAAACCTGTTAATTCCAGGTAGCATATTTTAACGTCTTGTGGTATGACATTGCCGGTGATCGAACACGTGACCTTCCTAATTGTTCCATGATTTTCTTAATGACAAATTGTAATAAGAGAATTTCGTTTTCATTTGTGTTTTTTTCGGAAAAGGAAAACCACAGCATGCTCAAACTAACTTCTATACGAATGCTATGCGTATAAAACCTATGCCAAAGAATTACCGGTATCGACTATCGTTGAAACTGATTCTGCGGGGACAAAAAGCAAAATACACTACGCCGTCATTAACGCGCTGAAGCATTTCGACGTCTCCCTATAATCGTTAGTTTATTAACATCAGTCAAGAAGTTCGATTAGGGTTAAGGAGTTCACCAACTGATTTCGATTTCTAGTCTAGCCGAGATATCTTGAAAATCAATGAATATATTATTCATACCATCAATTCCTGAGTTACAGCTTAGAAGCATTTTAGTCATGTGTCGCAACTAAATCAATTCAATAGTTCCCATTGATTTGGTAGTATCGATTTGTTTTTTGTTTAATTAGTTTATCGCAGCTAATCCATAGTCCCACTGTCAATCACGTGTGACCTGTTGAAAAGCATTATTAGGAATAATGGCATTGGTTTTGAAAAAGAGAATTTCGATTCAGATGATTGAAACGTGATTGGGTAGAAGCACTCGTACCGGATGGGACTAACGACTTGGGTGTTCAGTCCGATAACATCACTATTACGGGACTTAAGTTCAACTCAATAAGTGAGTGAGTTAATATTTAAAGTCAACAAAGAAAAGCTCTCTTCGTAAAACTGTTGACGGCATCTTTATATGAGACTAAATTGAAGAGAACTAAATGTACTTCACATCCTCGAAAAACGTGTCGTACCGTCAACAGTAAATGAGATGTTGGATTCACTTGATGACATATGTTCTCCTACTTGACAAGTATTAAATGAACCGCGACCAGACAAATCACCCCAATTTGCATATATGGGAACGCCCTCCAGGACATTTTAAGAAACAAGAGGGAAACGGGCTGTCGTCTAAATATTGAAAGGTTCAATTTTCTCGTGCAAATCGTGTCGTGATGGTGTTTTGCTGAACTAAATCTCTCCACGAGACACGTGTTAGACAGTAGCGGTATTGATTTCACGCCACGGTCAGCATCTATTGCACGTGCATAATCTCCAATCTACCTGTAGCAACCAAGTGTATTCGTCCAGATTACTTGCTCCGCCTGCTTGTCACAAACGCGTTCACTGCGCTGGCTCAGCTAATACCTGTCTTCGCGAGTAAGAAATCAAGTTCAAAGCGTCGTAAAATGAAAATCGTCTAGTTTCCGAGCTTTGATCTTTGATTGGTGTCATCAACTGCATCACATTTAATACAGGACATTGCTTCCATTAATGAAATAGAACAAAGGGGTTTAAAGAATCATATTAAAAAAATCAGTCTTTGTACAAAATATTTATTATGAATATTAGAACTGGCAATTGAATGTCCATTTATACAAGTATGAAGTGGAAACCGTTATGTTCAGAAATTAGTCACTCTCACCCTATTACCGCCCAACACCAGTCATTTTCTTTCTTAATATTTTTTTTCTGTTTAAGTTATTGCTCACACAAAGCAAGAAACTTTTTACATGCGCGAAATACGCACCATGTCCGAAAACGCACGTAAAATCTCCAAATCATGATTAAAAAATGTGTCTTCCCAATAAGTAATAGCATAGCATCACTTACACTATTTAGTGATCATGAGGCTGTTCTCATTCTTAAATGCGTGGAAATGTTGCTTTAAATGGGTTAACGAGAGTGTCACAAACATGATTTGACGGCCAAGAAGTCAGAAAATATCTTAAAAAGAATTTACCGTATCAACCATAAAAATAGATAATTCGAAAAAAAACCTACAGCGTGATATGTATTTTCACATTATTGGCGGCAAATGTCTATATCAATCAAAATAATCAACACGATTGTTTTAAAAATGAAATCTAAAATTACGAAAAGGGACTTCTAATGAGCTAAATATGCACTCTTCTTGTCGTCCTATGTCAACAACCAATTATAATATCATTTTTCCGCAAACTCTTATTAATTACCCATTGGAACCCAATGTGCCATGTAAAAATCACCTTTTTCAAAACCATTGCTAATGGCCGTTCCAGGTAACGGGTAGCCGTTGTAATACACAGTATAGCCATCGATAAGCCAGGCTGCCCACCATCCAAAGGTTCCCACAGTCATTATCATGTGATCACACATAGTCAGAGCAGCGAAGTCCACATATTCATTCATGTTGTGCATGATCACAGTGTCTTGGGCGGATAGATGATCAGAGCACCAGTCCTCGTCATCGGTCGCTACAAGAAACACTGGGTTTGTGAACTTTAGCCTCATGTGCACAACTGCCTTCCGGATGTAGGACAGGGGAGCCGCTGTATAGCCTCGTTTTCGATACCATGCTTGGTTGATGTCTGTTCTCCGGACATGCAAAGCAATGGTAGTTCGATTTTGAAATGGAGCAGTGTATTGCTTGAAGGAATTGGTTGCCAGTCGGGCAAAGACGCCTTTAGGCTTGAATTCCTTTCGAATTTGAGATCTGATTGGTTCGAAATATTTCCAGGACTGAAAAAAGCTGAGTATTTTCACGTTTCCCTCTGGTAGGTCTTCAAATTGATCATCGTAGCTAGCATATTGCCTCTCTCTGATGGTCGTCCACCGATGTGTGTCGACGTCATCGGTGAAGGAGATATTAAACAGTTTAAGCAGTGGCGTCTTGCTGGAGATGACTGGACGCTTGCCATTGCGGTAGGCGATCCCAAGAAGAGATGCATACTGAAACATGGCGTTACCAAAACGTCCCCTTCCAGGGATCGTGAGAAGGTCATCATCGGTACGCTTTAGACGCCATTTTAAAAACACTTGGTCAACGGGATTAGAGACAGATGGGGCATTACGTGTACTGATAGTTGGTGACTTCTCAGATAAATCATACTGTTGTAATTTAGTTGCAACATGTAGTGACCTTGCTAAACCCTGACTGTGTGATGTATACAACTTAAAACATGACATAGCAACCACGACGGTTACAAGGATAATTCCTATAAAACACCTCCTAATGTTCGCATGTAAACGCTTCATTGTTTACGTAGGTGAATGGACAATGAGCTAAGTTACTGCAATGAATATTTCAGATTTACTCCAAACATTCACGGACTGCTCCACGTCATTACCGGGAATCTTTCACGTTTCCAAATTTTCAGAGTTCGTCTGTGTTTCTGGAGACTATCATCCCTGTTATTGCAGGGAATATGTAAAATTTACTCCAAACATTCACGGAGTTCGTCTGTTGTTCCACCGAATATCGGTATTGACAATGAACAGCAGATTATAATCTGAAAGGAAAGTGTAAAGGATTTGTAAAAAAAAACAAAGATTATTGCTGCCTGATATCTTCATAAGCTAGCGTAGGATATGGATGCAATATTGCCAATGTGATTCAAACTCTTAACTAACTTGTAGTTAGCGTACTACAATAAAGTTTCCATTCTCTTGAAGATGACATCTTGTTTGATATGATAAATTCAATTACAAACGTACGAATAACTTTATCGTGTAATTACTCATGATCTCTTCAGATTGAGATTCAGTAAGTTTGTATAATTTCTTACCATGGAGCCATTACTACTACTCCTAAGCATGAGCCCACTATTACGTTAGTATCTGACGAGTAGATGCCGTCATAACTGCAATCACCATATTTCCAGTCTATCTGTGTGAGTGTGTACTTGTATGCATGCAGTCACAAACATCTCTACATAAACTCACTATACGCCATTCAAGCACATCAATGAGCCATGCGTTAGACATATACCACAAACTAAACACACAAATCAGTGTTTACTTGCACAGATAAACCGAACGATCCAGGCATTCATACACATATCAACCAATCACAGATTTCTAGATATGAACAAAATGTGCACCAAGCATGCACAATAATAAAATATACAAAAAACATGCATCACACACAAAACAGAACAATCTCATGTTTACCCAGCACAACTATTACGGAAAATCCACATAAAACAATCACACATCTCTAATATTGCCTAAGCACGCATCAAGCATGCATTATAATCAAATACAGAATAGACATGCATCACAAACAAACAAACACCAACCTCATGCCTACTCAGTACAGCTACAACAGGCATAACATGTAAATATATAAGTCAATCGCTCATCTTTAATTATGAACGAATTACACACCATGCATGCATAAGACACAGGCTAAACTTATAAATGTCATATTTACCGGACTCACATATACTGGACATTCAGTTACCTAGTACGTATCCTTCACAGCTTCATTTCGTAGAAACATCTCGTCGCCATTCAACCAACGCCAAATCTTTTTCGCCTTTGGAAATATAAAAATATTTCAAACAATAAAAATGGCTCCCTCGCCTTGTGAGAGGACTTCATGTTACTGCTCACAAACTGTGATCTCAGGGATCTTCAAGGTTGAGTAAACAGTTTCTTGAACATGAAGCTCTGTGTTCTTTGGTTGCGTTGGGGAGATAAGCTCGCGAAGAAACATCTCGTTCTAAACAACAGGCAGCAGTACTGAATGGCAGAGTCTGATCTTGTCAAAAGTAGCAATGTTTATTCGAATCACGGTGAAATACATGAACTGTTTCGACATAGTCATTAAGCATTAATTTTGAAGGCTGTAATTAAATTTAACTGACAAGATGCACGTGTGGTGAAAATATATCATGCCGAATACAGATCACTCTTGTCGGAAAACCATTAAGAGATTCCGCATCTAGCGTTTGAAATAATGTAGTAAGTTAATAGATGCCAGTTACACGAATCTGTAACGTACATGCATCGGTGTGAAGTGAACAAGTCAGTTTAGTTTTACGCCACTTTCAGGAATATTCCCCGACAATATCACAGAGGGGTGCACCAGAAATGGGTTTCACGCATTGTGATAATGTGGGGAATCAAACCCGGATCTTCGTCGTGACGTGCGAACGCTTTACCCGCTATGCGTATGGGTCACAAGGACAAGAAGGGAATACGGATAAAGTGAAGGTTTGACGTTACTGTAAACACACTGCATTTGAGGATCAGGTCACCATGCACTGGTGGTTTGTTAGTGCCTTCTGCAGTATTACAGCTATATGGCCGCTGTCGGTAAATAATCGAGTCTGGACCAGACAATCCAGTGATCAACAATATGAGCATCGATATGCTCTGTCTGTAAAATTACTTTTGTCCCAAACTCCTTGTCAAATGGCATTACATTCAGGGTAGCATTATGACCAGGGGGCATTACAACCAGGGTGGCATTACAACCAGGTTGGCATTACATCCAGGGTGGCTTTACATCCAGGGCGGCATTATGACCAGGGTGCACTATACATGCATGACATAGTGGCGCGAGTTGGCAGATGAGCCAGTGTATGATGCGATGGTGATGAGGATAGAGTAAGAATGGAGATTAGAATTATATTTTAAAAATTGCAATTAAGTCATATCTTGGCTACATAATTATGGGCCTTTGCAAATGGCAGTGATATCACAATGCAACATCGCTTTTACGCAACAATGCCCTAATTCTCGCTCATCTGTTGAAGCACGCAATTCGTGTTTTCTCTCCACACGTCATACAGCAAACATGCTGTTGGGGCGAACAAACAGTCAGTTTGTCTTGGCCTTACATACAGCGGCCGTTGTTTATTCAGTAAAAGGAAGCGCGACATTCGGTGTATATCGATCCCCTTATATGAACGTCCATGCTTGTAGAGCACCTCTAAGGCTCTCGTCCTATAAATCACCAAAACGTATTTGAGTGAGTGAGTGAGTGAGTGAGTGAGTGAGTGAGTGAGTGAGTGAGTGAGTATAATTTAAGCAATATTTCCCAGCAATATTACGGCAGGGGACACCAGAAATTGGCTTCACACATGTGACGAGCGAACGCTTTATCCATTGAGCTACCTCACCACCCTTGCAAAGCATGAACATAATTACAGGGGTTAAAGGAGATTTTCTTTAAAATAGTTAATTTACGTCCAACCACAATATGATAGACAGACTTTGAGTGAAGAGGGGGCGTTGCATGATTACACAGACCAATCTTGACATCTTTACATTATTTCGTTATATCTATCTTCAAGATAGTGACGATGCAGAGTTTTATGATTCACGCGAATCATTCATCATTCCGTGTCCAGTCTCGATGTTACACACATCGTCGCCATATAGCTGGAATATTGCTGAGAGCGGAGTAAAACCAATCATAAACCAACCAAATATCTAATATAGACGGATAATTTAATGTCGCCTTGCTTAAATACTTTTCAAACAATAACATGCATTAAAACTGGCTTATATCACGAGATTAATAAGTCATAGTTTTGTTCTTGTGTATTAAGAGAAACGAAAACAAATCTGCACTTATATGTACATTATGTACTGCTTTTTATTTGTATATACATGCTTAAAGTCATCACTCTGGCTTCATGTACATTACTAGTACATGCATCCTGTTTAACTGTTAGTTGGCATCCACCTGAGGAAGGGGCAAGGAATAGTCCAGAAACGTTGTGTAAACAATAAAGAAGAAGTTGACATCCATAACATTTTGTCTAAAGTTAATCTACATCGTGTATATCAGTGACACTTTCATGCAACTGTACATGTAAGCCAGAGCCAGATCACTAAGGGCTCTTCACCATACTTCAGGAGACACAAGTGAAGAAGAAGGTAAGATGCATTTTTTAAAAAATCACCACTTATCCTTTACCTGGCTCGTTCATTACTAATCAACGTTGATTAAGATCTGAATGCAGAAGTGACACTAATTACTAATTAAAGCGTAATTGATCATAATTAATAGTTAATAAATTTGTTTATTGTAATTGCGCTTATATGTTTCAGGGTAAAGGAAGCAGCCGTGTTACAAATCTGGGGTAATCCTGTAAGTTCGGTCGATGTAAAAATCCTTTGATGTTTGATGTTGTGACAACAGTGTTGTTTTACAGAGGTCAAGAGTCTCAACAGTGAGAGATATCTTTTCCAAAATACCTGGCAACCACAACCAAGGACCTGTACACAACGAAGTCAAGGTAAATCTTTTCGACTGTATGTCATATAATATAAAGATTACTTAAATGCATATTGTTACATAGTTTAATGCATACTTTGGGCGTGCATAAATATAAATATAGCCATTTGTTATAGTTTTAAGGTGAAAGAATCTCTGGTCTGGTTGTGTGTCTTGGCGGACATGCCTCTGGATCAGAGAGTGAATCAGGTGGCTGACTACACCACATCCAAGTGGATTGAAGGGGAAATCTTTTTGAAATGGTTCCAGTTGTCTGACAGTCCTCGAAAAACAACCTCGAGGGTTGGCATGGACGTCTAAAGAAGGTAGTGGGAAAACAGCATCTCAACCTCTTCGAGATGGTCAAGTTCTTGGAAGACGAACTGGGTCTAAATGGGGCCAAGATGCTTCAATATGATGCCGGCCAAAAGTTCTCCTTGGCGAGACAGACAGCATGTGCTAAGTAACAATGAGGGCAAACGCGTGTGAAATATGATTCACGTATATTTTAGATACTCTATTACATATCTAGAAATTAACGTATTTGAATAAATATACTAAACAGATCGTGCACTTCTTTGAGGGGTTTCAAAGGATATAGAAATATAATAACAAAGTAATTATGCTAGGATTATATGGCAAAAATATAAAAACTGTGTGAAACTAGATTATGACAGAAACCTATCTCAAAATCATTGGCAAATGTTTATTATAGATACCTCTGGATAAACACCTCTGTCTTCAATGACTGTATGTAATCTCATGAACAACTACTAAAGTTTTGCTGACATGACTTGCTGTGAAACAGCCTGGTGACCGATGTTTGCGAAGTGTGCCTCACCACATGTATCTGTGACACACTAATGAAACAAAAATAAAATCGATAACATATGGTTCACACAAAAACAAAAAGTGAGACCATGGTACAAATAGACCAAATTATTTTGTAGCCGTTGTAAACTAAATTTGATTTATAATGCTTAAATAGTTTTAACATGGCCCATCAAATCACATATATATTGAAGTGTTCCATACATTTACCAGACAAAACGTAAAGAACCTTAAGTTTCCATGTCTCCGGAAACATCCACCGTAGAACTAAAAGTTCTTTGCCTGAAAAAAAGAACGCGGTAGTTCTCCAGTCAACCCACCTACGAGATGTACCATTCCAAAACACTAATTCAGTGGAATTGTTGAGGATTCAGGCCAGTGACTTGCAGCTATCGGAACAAGAAAAGAACATTCAGCGTTTGGCCTTCAAGAAACGCATTTAAAGGAGACAAATCCAATAGATTTACGCCACTACAGCACGTACCATTGTTTTCCTCCCCCTGGAGTCAGGGCTACCGGAGGCTCATCTGTTTTAGTGAGGGGGGAGAGTGAACATACTAAAAGCTCAAATAGAGAAAAAAATACTTTGCAGAATTTATGCGGTTTGCATTCAGGTTTTATTACAAAAGAAATCATAGTTAAAACATTCTGTATTATTGATTTCATGACTGTAAATGTATTCTTGGCCAGTAGCTATATAATGAAATAAAATCCGTCGGTCTGCCTTAACACAAAGTTACCCAGGTACTCCATATTCTCCGGTTTTACCTCCAAAAACGGTTACTCATGAACTTACTTGATGTTTCACAAAACACTCTACGTTTAGTTTGTCAGCAATTTCATTAGGCAGGTTTATTAGTCAAATTATATTTACCTCTGTTAAAGTATGAATTAGACGAAAAATGTTTTCATGTAGCTCTATGCATCTTGATCGGGGATGTTGTTTATGATATTTATGGAAAATATCATTCTCGGTATTTGCGCAGTTACGACCTCTTCACCGTATTGATATTTACGCTACGTGAAGGTCCGGAGCAGAATACGTATTCAACAACCCATGCTTGCCATAAAAGGCGACTATGCTTGTAGTAAGAGGCGACCAACGGGATCGGGTGGCCAGGCTCGCTGACTTGGTTGACACGTCATTGGTTCTCATTTGCGCAGATCGATGCTCATGCTGTTGATCACTGCATTGTCCAGACCCGATTATTTCCAGACCACCGCCATATAGCTGGAACATTGTTCAGTGCGGCGTAAAACTAAACTCTCTCACTCACTCACTCACTATTGATATTCACAGCATCGGAAAGTTCCACGCCATCTTGAAACATCTTCGGTCCAACAAATTGAACATGAGTCATTTTTAGATCCCAAGATCAGTGGACCGATAGAAGAATTCAACCAAACATCGCTTGACACCGAGAAGCTTAAGGCAGAGGAAGATTGTAACTGGTACCGCGAAAGAAACAACTTTCAGCATAATCTCAACTTAGAGACCATAGACTGTTTGACCGAGAGTGCTTCAACCTGTTGAAAAGAAACATTTAGATGACACGAAGAGTTTATTGGCGTCAGTGTTGAAGCATATTTCTCAGCGTCATCAAGATCACGGAGGCTGGAGACAGTACGATAATACGAGTCTAAAGAACTTTCTGACAAATTAGACGATTACATATATGTCGATCAAATATGGTATTCCATCAATCTCAAATGTGTTTGTTCTTTGACATTTACAGGGACGGTGCACGGTTGGCAGAAGAATACCAAATTATGTCCTGTTGCACGTGTTGAAAATCTATTTGTCAACTGCATGAATCGATCACAATTATGATGTATATATATATATATTCTTTTTTCGAAATCTGTCAAAACCTGCTATAAAACATAAACTCAGAGATGATAACAAATATATTTCAAATACGACTGTTTGCACCGACACCCTTTAATGGTGCATGAAGAAATATATAGCAAAGTCTCAAAGCGCAACTACGAAACTTGTGCTGACATATGACTTACTGTGAAATAGCCATGGTAACAGATGTTTCCAGACCAAAGGTTGCCGCACCACGGGTATGTGTGACACACTAGCAGAAGGAGGTGAGAGGTGCGACAACCGGTGGAAATTATGGTATCCCACACAGTTTGTTTAAACACCATGTGCGTTGGGCGTCAAAATGGAGGTACAATCTAAGGCTGAATAAAAAAAGCGATATGTTATGGAAAAAAAATAAATTGTTTTGACTTTGCTGCGTCCCGATCATCCATTTGTCCACTATAACAATGAATATCTGTGAGAACGCGTGTGACCGAATCTACACCTCCTTAACACGTGCTAAACATTCCAAACTATATTTCTGAGAGAAAAAATACAAAAATGTGTTTCCCCCACCTCACTTTTTTCTATCCAAAATTAAAAAAAGGTCTTACAGCCCTCATCACGTTTGAAACAAAAAACATGTATTTTTTGTTATGTAGCCTAAACAATATCGCACAAGACCCACAAGGGTTATACATGAACAACCTTGAATATTAATGCACACGTTAAAAAGTACACAAATGACAATGGCAACTGACATACACTCAACCAAAGTATGTACTGTAGCCATTTCTTCTAAATTACACCCTTCCACTCAATATATTTATCTACACCTACCATACACTCGAGCTGCATTGGGACACGCTACGCAAGCACGACCAACACAATAGAACGAAAGTCAGAATCCTTAGGGTAAGAAAACTTTAAATTTCTTATCGAGCTTATCTTTTGCACATTCATCTTTAGTTTTAACACACAAACACACACAGATATATATATATATATATATATATATATATATATATATATATATGGATCTATGTGTATGTGTGTGTGTGTTTGTGTGTTAAAACTAGAGATGAATGTGCAAAAGAAAACCTTGATAAGAAATACATGAGTGGTATATGTACGTATACGTATGCATGTACGTATATATGTTCACATACACGTACATACATATACATATCCACATACATACATATCCACGTACATAGCCAAGTAGTATAGACAATAGAGGTTTTGGACTAGGTCTTTCTCAAGGGCCCAGTTTAAAAAAATGGGTCCTAGTGAAGCCTCTTAACAGCTAGTGTCTATACTACTACAAATGTTTATGCAAAATATGGTTAAATAGTAGTTTTTGAGTTATGGACTTTTAAATGAGCATGGGGTCGGTGGTGGAAAAGGTGTTTAGTTGCTAAAAATTAAAGACAATGCTTTTCAGCTGAACTTTGAAGATGAGAAACAATCAGGGCGAGTTGCACACTTTGACATACCGAGGCAGTGTTGGCTTGAACAGCTAAGAGAACTGTTACCACACAGTGGGCGATGTGTGACTGAGTTAGTTAAAATTTAATGTCACATCGGTAATACCTGAGCCATATCGTGACGAAAACATTTTGAAGAAAGAAACTCTCACGATAGACAGTAAACATGCTAGGGTATGACAGATATGGGTATAAAACTAACATGGAAAAGTAAAACATTCTAGTAATTAAAGCAGGCAATGCAAAATAAAACACGGGCTTTCGCTAACTGCTGAAGGTCGATCACCATACTGGGACCATGGGGACTTATAATACCTTCGCTACCTGCATAGGCCGTATTTGGATTTACACCAGCCCTTGAACTGCCGGAGAGAGCACGAAATGCTAGTCAAAATTAAAATAAATACTACGATTTAAAACCTGGTAGACATCGAATGTTTTGGGAATTCCGTGCCCTCTCAGGAGGACAGTAATTTTACAATACTTCGACCCCCTTTGAGGGTACATCCACTAACAATCTCAGTTATTAATCTAGACTACCAATAATATAATAATATATATTTACAATTCATTTGGTTACCGCCACAGTTAGAGCATTTCACTCTTTAGTAGAGTCACAGCCCTCATGTTTGTCACCACAGTGGCAACTAACAGCAGACGAATGACAGGATCCATGTCCAGACTTTTGGCAGTCCTGGACAATGTATTCCCCAGTCATGTCAGACAGGGATCGAACTCTGTCGGGAGGAATGCCTTCACACATGTTAAATGTTTTGTGCGCTTAGACACCGGCTCTGATATTGACAAATTCTTATATTCTGAGCAGATTCAAGGCCCGTTGTCTCCGGAGCTTTCTAACATTTGCAACCTGACATTTGCAGAGGTACAATTTGAGATTGAAAATGGATTCAGTTGCATACATCACTTGTCGTAGCTTCAATGATCGGAAAGTAGCTTCAATGATCGTGGCCAGTAATCAGAAGGTCGGGAAGGCATACTCTCGTCAGGAATTGTCAGAATCCATGTGTCTTCGTTTTGAATCATGGAAGCCATGCGCTAGGTGTTGGAATATGGTTCAGCACCCTCTCTCCCCATCCATCTTGAAGTGTCAACAGGGACGATCTTATACTGCAGAGAATACCCAGGCTCCAAAGACCACCAGCAAGCGTGGCACGAACAGCTGTAGCTGTCTACCAGTTTTGGGGTGATTAGGGTCGAAGTGGTATGTTGGATTAAGGAACACCATTTTCGGTTCCGTCATCCTTAAGCGACCCGTGAAGGTCCCGGGATAGAATAGGCCTACAGCAATCCATGCTTGCTATAAAGGCCGACTATTCTTGTCGTAGGAGGCGAGTAACGGGATCAGGTGGTCAGGCTCGCTGTCTTGGTTGACACATCGGTTCCCAATTGTGCAGATCGATGTTGATGCTGTTGATCACTGGAATGTCTGGTCCAGACTCGATTATTTAGAGACCACCGCTATATAGTTGGACTATTACAGTGTAAAACTCAACTCATTCACTCACTCACTCATCTTTAACCGCCAGAATCCCTTTTTCTCCTCTGACACAAGGATGCCACCCACGACAAACAGGCTGCCCAACTTGGTCGCTTCTTACGACCATCAATGGGGTGATGTGACATATTAGGCCACGCATCCACACTGCATGTTGAATTTTGTCAAGAACTTTGTTAAAAAATGGCCACAGTGGGGAGAGTTTGTGATGTAAGAATTGTGGCTTGTTACAATGTTACTTTCACCCTTGCAAGACTTGCAAGCAATATACATCAACCAAACCACAGGTCAGTTTGGCTGAAGCTATTTATAATTGTTATGACATGCAACTTCTCATTTTTCATTCCACACATAGAGAAATCATAGTCCACAATGAGCAAAAATTGATTCCGCGAAGAAAACGACAACCCACATTTCAAAACTTTAAAGTTTGACTGACGTTTTAAAGAACCAGTATTTATTCCAGTTTTAAAGAACGAGGAGTCCGTTCATGTCGCATCCATTTTAACACACGAAACAGATATAGATCGAGACACCTGTTACTCCTTCCCGGCAGGCAGTCACTGGCTCTTTCTATTGACGACACACACTGTCCACACACATCAGATACAACAGCTCCAGCAAAGGTGACAGACGTAAAGGTCAGTAGATCTTGAATGTTGAATGCAGAAAATGATATTCTGTGAAGGTTTCAAAATGTTTTTGCTCTTTATCCCATAATTCCAATGTTATTAATGCATTCCCCTAACGCCACTGGCAACTACCAAAGTCATGCTGACATACGACTTGCTGCAAAATAGCCATGTAACGGACAGTGCCCCTATACAGGCGTCTGTGACAAACTAGTGGAAGGTTAGAATTCGAGGTCACACTAACCCATAAAGGGAATGAATTGATGGTACAAGTTAAAATAGCTCATTTCATTCGCAACTTCTGTGGTCACCCAAAAAATAGTGTTATGCTACTTAAATACATGTTTCTCAAAAATTAACCATAATCCTTACTACTATCAGAGAAGGAATTTCTTACCAAAAATGTACCAAAAGTTTCAAAGTCTGTGCAATCTCTCTACGGTTGTAATTTTTAAAAGTAGATTATGTCAATCTAATGTGTGGCTAAATGTGTTTAAATTCCTAGGAACTGACAGATGGTGTAAATCCTGCTTGGCTCCATGCAGGAAGCATGTGTTCCTAACATGGTGATCTAGCATCAGTTGCTGGTTTCTATATTGAATTGTGACTTGTAGTTAGAGGTTTTAGAACCATTTACTAGTTTTCGACTGAAATCTGTGATAGTTGTTTACTCTCCTTTGTTGACAGGGTATTATAATTTACCTTATACGTTATGGAACTATAACATGTTTTAGTCACACTGTGGCTGAAGACCCGTGAAGGTCCCGGCGTAGAATAGGCCTTCAGCAACCCATGCTTGCCATAAAAAGCGACTATGCTTGTCGTAAGAGGCGACTAACGGGATCGGGTGGTCAGGCTCCCAAATGGTTCCCAACTGCGCAGATCGATGCTCATGTTGTTGGTCACTGGACTGTCTGGTCCAGACTCGATTATTTACAGATTACCGCCATATGGCTGGGATATTGCTGAGTGCGGCGTAAAACAAAACTGTCACTGATCTCTCAAACGATCCTCTACACCTCCCATGATTAATTCCCGCAGATGTTGATCGCCCTGAAGCTTTGTGCTATAGTCTTGATGCTAGTGACCGGTGCAGGAGCACAGGTCGACAGTAAGTAGTGCTTATATCTGCTTCAATCCAGGCTAACTTCCCATTCACGTCAACTGGAACATCTGAAGTATGAACTGGTAGTCCTGAGATTTTGTAGTATTACTCATATTTTATACCATAGCTGATAATGTTTCAAACTTGAGTGTGACCTTCACACTCGATAAGAATTAAATATCCTTGGTGTATTTGTGCAGTCCTGACGTTTGAGATCAACTGTAATCGATGTTCACATTCCTCATGCTGAATACACGACGAGTAATGCAAACTAGAATAGAGTAGAACTCTGAGAATACTCTTATATATTTATCTTTTATTGCAAACATACATACGTTTCAGTTTGCGATGGTGTATCTGTGCTGACGGCTAACTCAGCGCCCCAGATACTCACCTCTGTGGGCATAGACACGGATGTATTACCGGATGTGGTTTGTACAGTACAGATCACAGTTTCAGCCGGTTCCTCTCTGAAACTAAACTTTACATTTATCAATGTTGGATTTGATCGTACAGCCATAATCCGAACGGGTGAGTTTACACTAAAATTTACATCTGCAAAATTTGTGGGCCACTTGGTAGCGTGGTCAGCGTAGGGTCAATGGCTTGATTCCCTGGTTATATCACACTGAAAGACGTTAAAAGATTACACCATTCTCTTGCTGCATTTAACACGACACAAAGAATAGTCGGCTTGGAATCTGAGCAGCTTATCCATATTATATTGCTGCATCTATTGGGCATGTAATGCGGGGGAATATAGTCCGTCCGTCCGTCCGTCCGTCCGTCCGTCCGTCCGTCCGTCCGTCCGTCCGTCCGTAATCAATTTGTTTCCGGAGCATAACTCAAAAACCGTCCAATATTTTACAATATTTTTAGACCAAAATATTGATAGATACAGTAATCTGAACATATGATTGTGCCTTTCACTATTTACAGATTTTTGGCATTTTTATTTTTATTTTATTTGTCTATTTTTTTTCCATGGAACATTTTGGTGATAGTCTAATGGTGGGGTGGGCTTCTTTTCCTGAAGAGAACTCAAGAACCGTTCAATATTTTTCTGCCAAACTCGATAGATATATTAATCAGAGCCTGAAGTAGTGCCTTTTGTTATTTACAGGTTTTTGTGATTTATTATTTTCTAAGTTTTGGACTTAGTCTCAAAATGAAGGGATGGGCTTCGTTTCAGGAGCAGAACACAACCTTCTTAATGTCTACAAAACTTGCCAGATATGTGAGGCAGACCGTAAAGTGGTGCCTTTTGCTATTTGCAGATTTTTGTGTTTTATCATATTCCCATTTTCCATGGAAACGATTCTGACTTAATCTCAAAATGGAGGGATGGGCTTCGTTTCTGGAGCACAACACGAAAACTTTCAGTACAAGTTGGCAGATATGTGAGGAAGACCACAAAGTGGTGCCTTTTGCTATTTACAAAGTTTTGGTATGTCTATTTTTCCCGGTTTCCATGGAAACAATTCGGACTTAGTCTGAAAAGGGAGGAATTGGCTTCGTTTCCGTAGCACAACTCGAAAACCATTTGATATCTTTCAACAGATCCTGGCACATATATGAGACAGGTCTTGAAGTGGTGCCTTTTGCCTTTTACAGATATATGGCATTTATTTTTTTCATGGTTTCCATGGAAACGATTCAAACAGTCTAAAAAGAATCAAAAAACCTTTACATGATTTGTCCTTTCAAATATGTGTCAGTCCAGGTGCACGAATACATCCCAAGCAATGTACAAATACTTGTTGATTAAACTGAATGGACTTGATCGTTCTCTTTTATGTAAGACTGCGTCAATCAAGCGATGTGTTGAGAACGCATTATGTTCAGTAAGTTATGTTGTAGTCGACTTAATTATGACCACTTTATATGATGATACGCACAATAAATAGTGCACCATTAAGCAGTATTAATATAAAATATTATCATGTACTGACAATGCTAAAATTGTAGGATTGTAGCTTTTGTTCATTCTTCCAAGGTTTTCCCGACATCACCGTTTATCCTCTCGACACTGGCCGGTCCGTTTACATCATTTCCGGTTCAGCATCCGTCCGTACACATTACAATAACGTGCCCAGTACGACATTTATCATGGAATATCAAGAAGTGCCCTTTGTGACAGAAGAAAACAGTAAGTGAATATTTGCAGTAGGCTGAGCGAATGAGTGAATGAATGAGTTAAAATTTATTGTCAATAAATTTCGGCAATATTTCAGCAATATCGTGACGAGAACAATTAAGTATGGAAATAGTAATTAATGGTATATTGTAAAGACGTGTCGACGAAGGACAGTAAAATCAACTAGTATAGCACAGTAACAAGAATTAAAAGCAACATGTATCTCTAAAAAGTACTGCCAATGAGGACAATACAGTATGAAAGATGGCTGAGGATCCCCACTAACTGAAGGTTGATCACCACTCTAAGGACCATGGGGACTTTTAGTACTTTGGGTACCTGCATAGTCAATAGCTGGATTGGCGACTGTACTGATATTTAGTCATAATAAAACAAAAGATATTCCACGATTAAAAAAGTGTACCCTCTCAGGTGGAGAATTATTTTACAGTACTATAACCCTCTACCTTCGAGGACACAGCCAGTAACTACCCTAGTACAGTAGGCCAAACAAAGCGGTATAGATGAAGTAGTATTAGGGATGATAATATTGGGAATGACAGGCCCCCTACAAGCATTATTTTGGGGAGTGAAAACTTTGGTGGGAATAATGGCTGGTCATCGCTCAAGGTACATGCACAATTTCACAAACTCCGGTCAAATAGTTTACTAGAGAGGAAAATTCATCGGGACTACAACAATCGGTACTACCTTTGGACACGTGGTAATATTTCTTTAGAGACAACTTTGATAATCAATTAGAGTGAGTGAGTTAAACTTTAAAGTCACTTTTTTGTAATATTTCAGCCATATCGTGTCTAAAACAATATATAGAGTAACAATGAGAGAGAGAGAGATTGGACAATCCTGTCAACGAAGGACAGTAAAATAACTAGAATATCACAGATATACATGGAAAACTAGTAATGAAATCTAAAACATTTGAGCTATAAGAAACAACACAATACAAAAATAGGCTGTAGATCGCCAACACCTGAAGGTAGATTACCATACTAGGGACCATGGGGACTTAATATCACTTTGCTACCTGCATGGACCCTAGTCTATATTTACACCATCCATTCAGCCGATGGCTATTGTAAGAAATGTTAGTCAAAATTGAAAGAACACACATACCATGATTAAGACTAATAGGTGGTTTGAATTGACCTTGAATGCTTTGGGACTTACGTACCCTCTCAGGAGGACAATCATTTTACAAAACTCCAACCCCCTTTGAGGGTACAGCCATTAACGATTCAAGTTAAGACAATAGTCGACGTTTCTCTGTAATTTAATTGATATCACCAAGCACTCTACTTGCAGTATTTGTAAACACATGTATAGTGTGACATACTGTGAATGTGTATTTATTAATTTACAACTCCTCTGCAAATCTATATAAATAAACTATCTCATTTCGCTTGTATTATACTATTGATTTTGATCTTGTGAACATTGATGCACATGGTAGGTTCCACTCTAACACTACGTCACAAAGATTTTATGCCAAAAGTAATATTATCACACATATGTAGAAAAACGTCACAGGAATATGTACAGTTACAAAAAATGAACGCTCACAAGGCAAGATATGCAGCATAATAATGTGAACATGGAAAACTGGTGTCTTATCACAAGTGTAAAATGTACAGTTGTCTACATCCAGCAATGAGATACAACTTCCTGCCTTTTGTCTAGAGACTATCTGGGAACATTCCTGAGTTTTGACACTGATACGAGAGATAGCACGTTGTCCACGCACATATTCTGAACGGGGGATTATATTTACAATGCAATGTTGGATGAGTTGTAAATAGTACAATACTTTATGAAAAATTAATGAAACACATAACATACTACTCCACTTGAAAAACGTTTTCAAGTTTTCTCGCAAATAGTTTTGTACAGGTGGACTTCCATTACCATTATTTTCAAGTAAATGCACATTCCTGCAGTGAATAGAGACATCCTTATCAGAAACATTTAACCTGAACATGTTTCCTTAACAATTTTGAAAGGTTGTAATTCAGTTTTAATGAAACTTTAAGAGAACTTTCGGCAATATTTCAATAACGTTTCTAAATCGTTGGTGTGTTGAAACGCTTAGATTTTGTATTTTGATAACGTTTTATTATGTTACTGGAAACGTTTTCATAACATTTCAAATAATATGTAAAAAACTTTGTAAAAACATTATCGAAACGTTTGCAAGAGAAACGGTTTTGTCTTTTCCGATCCTACTCTACAGAGAAACACGCTGCCTGGTTTCCGCAGGGCTTCTACCCCACCAGGTTTTCTATTTCTTTGTTTAGAAAGTATCCTTGTGTCGGTATTTCTGTGTCTGTTTATGGCTTGATATCTTCACCTATTCGCAGCAGATACAATACAGTCGTCGTCTCGTCTTCTTTCCACGGTGTGTGAGACGCTTGTTGGCATGTGTTTTGGCAGTGGAAATTCTCGAAATCATGAGTGGTGCAGAACTTTCTTTGCCGATTGTGCAGGAAACTCTGCCCTTCTCCCAAACACAGTCCTGACGATGCAGATAGCTGAAGATGTATATGTCGTACACGAATGTGGGCAACCCTTCCACATGTTGTAACTTGCATGTCCGTTCTTCCGAGACTTTGCATGGACGTCGAATGATGACCCGTCGTCTTTCCCGCCTACTTTTTCAAGCCCGCAGGGACCAGAGTTTAATAAAAACAACTCTAATAGGGGCCATTAGCCATGACCATCATTCCTTAGACTACTCCACTAAACTAAAAGTAATAGTTTTATATTTCTTCATATATCTAATATTTAGAACACAACATATCCATCTTCAGATTCACTTTTAGCACATTTCTCTCCATAGAGTGATATATTTAAACAACACGTGCAAGTCTTTTGGCACTGTCACGGTAGGCTTTATGTTTGGATAACTGACACCTTTTCTCAATGCGTATATACTAGATGGATGTAATTAAGTTGTTATTTTAATTTGGAAGCAGCTCACACCCGAAAATGTTTAATGTAATTTAACATTCCTATCAAGATGGAAGCCAGTTGCTTACTCTTATTCAACCCATGTTTGCCATAAAAGGCGACTATGCTTGTCGTAAGAGGCGACCAACGGGATCGGGTGGTCAGGCTCGCTGACTTGGTTGATACATGTCATCGGTTCCCAATTGCGTAGATCGATGCTCATGTTGTTTATCACTGGATTGTGTGGTCCAGATTCGATTATTTACAGAAAACTGACATATAGCAGGTAGCTGGAATATTGCAGCGTGCAGTGTAAAACTACACACTTGAATACCATTCAGTATGTCACGGTAATTAAGATTAAATTGAAAACGTATTAATTTAAAAGGACTGATTCACCTATGTGTATCATATCTGTTGTAGTCTGTACTATGATGCCTCTGGTACTTGCTGACAGCACTGTACGGGAAATTGTGACTCCTAACTTCGGTAACGCACCCTATTTTGACGATGAAGCGTGCCAAGTGACGATCCAAAGCAACGTGACTGACGCAAGTGAAGTAAGAGTGGAAGTGACACACCACGACATGGAGTGTCCTCATGACTCAATAACAATATGTGATGGTAGGTATAAGTACGCCGTACTTTATTATGTGTGAAGTTTCAATGTCAGTTTTACTTAAGTCTGTCTAAACTGCATTCCTTGGTATGGTTTTAGTGTCTGTCAGTGAGTGAGTTAGTGAGTTTAGTTTTACGCCGCACTCAGCAATATTCCAGGCATATGGCGGCGGCCTGTACATAATTGTGTCTGGACCAGACATTCCTAAACATGAGCATCGATCTGCACTATTAGGAACCGATAACATGTGTTAACCAAGCCAGCGAGCCTGTCCACTCGATCCCATTAGTCGCCTCTTACGACAAGCATAGTCACCTTTTATGGCAAGCATGGGTTGCTGAAGGCCTATTCTAGCCCGGGACCTTCACGGGTCGAACGTATAAGTGCGCCGTACTTAACTGTGTGTGTTAAGTTTCATTGTCAATCTTACATAATTCCGACTAAACTGCATTCCTTGATATGGCTTTAGTGTCTGTAATAATGAATCGGGGTGAGGTAGTAGTGGTGGTGGTGGTGGTGGTGGTGGTGTGTGTGTGTGTGTGTGTGTGTGTGTGTGTGTGTGTGTGTGTGTGTGTGTGTGTGTGTGTGTGTGTGTGTGTGTGTGTGTGTGTGTGTGTGTGTGTGTGTGTGTGTGTGTGTGTGTGTTTGTGTGTGTGTTGGGCAGTGAATTGAGCAGGATCTTCAGTGTGTTAGTCGCCTCTTACGAAAAGCTTAGTCGCCTTCTGTGGCAAGCATGGGGAACAGAAGACGTATCAGGATCTTCACGGGAAGTAAAAGAGATTGAACATTCCACGAAATGAACAGAAGACGTAGAATTAGTGTGACTGTCAAATGTAGGAAGCCAGTGAAGACAGTTAGACCGAACTTATAGAAAGTGAAGTAATTTGGGTGGAATACGCACAGATGGAAGTAAGACGGACAGTGTGGAAATGAAAGTAGCATAGGGTTGGGTGTAATTCGGATGGTATAGATATTGTAGGTCGTGAATATACTCGTAAACTTACGGAGTGAGTGAGTGAGTGAGGATATAGACTGAATGAGTGAGTTGGCTTTTTACATTGCTTTTAGCAATAATCCAGCAATATCCTAATGGGCAACCTCTCGACTTCATGGAGGTCTCCCCTGCAGTGATTTGATCTGAGCCCAGACTTTTTAAAAATCTCTTAGCGCTAAGATGATCGTAAGCTCCATACATTTACATTAACTACCACAGTGCTATGAGACCTTAGGAAAGGCTACCTCATCGCCCTGATTTTGAATTGAAGGGGTTTGAGCTGTTACAGTTGAAATGAGAGTTCAGTGGAAGCTGTCCAAACTGGCATCTCTCCAATTCGGCAAGTTTTCAACACCAGCATAAAAACTCAGTCCCATCCATGGCTTGTACATTCATCATCAGCTCTACAATCCAGCACTTTGTCTATACCGGATTTTTCTTCAGCCCCAGTGAGTGCCGGTTTAGACAGCTTCCACTGTATTCAGTCTATTGTTTTTAAGCAAAATCCGTTACTTTGAGATACTGTGAAAACAACCAGTAAACATAAGACTATAAACATGATGCACATTATCTTCTTCAGATGCCGATTGTCATAATTTGTGTAACACAACCCAAAGGATCTTCCGTGGTAAGAATATTTCTGTCAGTTTTTCATCCGATGAGAACGTGGCTGAATCTGGTATGAGATTGGAATACGTCACAGGTAATTCTTTTCTCCATCACATCACGTTTAGCGCCATCGTTTTACAAGGACACACATGATTTTACAGCCACCAAGATCGAATGACCACCTAAACGTATAGCAGTAATTACAACCTTGCAACAGATGATCCTGGTTGCACACTCGTTCATACAGACTCTCATTCTTATAGTGGACACTAGGATGATCGGAACGGGGCCAAGGCATTGTTTTAAAGTGGCAATAAGAAGTGTTACGCGCACATATAAAAGTGACTCGCCGATGCTCGAGAAACATTTCACTTTTGGATTTAGCCTTATCATGCCCATGAAGGATTAGATTTTGTTAGTGTCGATGACGTTTGTTTGAGTGGGTGAGTGAGTGAGTGAGTTTAGTTTTACGCCGCACTCAGCAATATTCCAGGCATATGGCGGCGGCCTGTAAATAATTCAGTCTGGACCAGACAATCCAGTGATCAACAACATGAGCATCGATCTGAGTATCGCAACAGCTTAGATTGATTCTCATGCTGTTGATCACTGGATTGTCCGGTCCAGACTTGATTATTTCCATCGCTGTCATGGAGCTGGAACATTGCCGACTGTGGCGTTAAATAAGACCAAAATATTTGATGGCAGTTTCAGACTTATCAGACTGGACACCGTGGGTGAGCAAGGGGTGTTGTGAATACCGTGACTGTGGAAAGTTTGTCAGAGACACAAGGAGAAGGCAATGTCTCACCGACAACTGTGTGCAAGATACCGTCCAGGAACGAACCCGGGTCTGCTCAAGAAAGTGTGGTGATTGCCTCCTCCCTTAATAGGTAAACCTTAGGAAGACAATGGTATTCGCGAGGTGTGTTTGAAGCAGGAACATTTTCAGTACGAACAGCATCCTCCATGATGTTTGTCACATATTTGTTTTGAAAAACCCGACGACAAATCTCCTCCACGCAAACGAAATAGGGCACTGCGTCAAGCCCTTTTTTTAGCAATATGCATACACAAAACATGGTAAAAGGGTCACCAAGACTTCGAATGTTGTCGCCCAGATGAACATCCCCAGAACAGTCTCAGAGGTTTGTATGATTGCACCTTAAAGGTTGAAATTATACCAGAAAGAATGTTCAACAGGAAGGTAAACTTTATTTCTGTTTCTGTAAAATTGATTATCACCCCAGTTGGACAATGCCGTGAGACCTGAATAAAAACCTGAAGTGTGCTTCTCACTATAATATTACGTCATTTCTTGTTTTCCCAGAGCAAGCGCATTTAAGGTTTTTGTTTTGGGGGGACAGGTTTTACTTAGAAAGACCTCTTCCCGGGTTTTACGTTTCGTTAGTAAGACCGCTTCCCACATCTTACTTTTCCTAACTTTATCTGAAGATCAACATTCAAATGATACATGAGTGTTTGAAATCATTTAAAAATATCTTTCAAAACCTCGGGGGCGTGTTTTCTCCTATACTTATCACTCTGAAGTTATGCATAGCAGACATAGGATGCATGTAACAAATTCTATCGAAAGAATATTTGCCCTTAACCTAATGTTTGGGGAATGGTTTGTAAAACTCCAGTGATGCTTGTCTATGTCATTAGGGAAGTAAAATTTGTTTCAGTATGATTTGTCATTATTGACATTTCTGATGGTTCATGTTTTGAGAAAAGAAAAGAAAAGATTTTGTTTGATTAAAGAATAAAGACGTCCTTTCTGATTGTGTTCCAGATCCTGTCTGACAGATTATGAAGTATGGCGGTAATTACTGAGAAGTGGCATTAATTTTCTGACGGAAAATTACAAGGGATCAGGTTAAATGTACTTTGGACACACAACTGACTTAGAGAGTCAACGCCTGTTGTCATGCTATTTTCTTACAGGGAAATAAATCAAATCGTAAAATATCTACTTGTCTCTTTAGTTATACAAGACAATACAAACATGCTTATGAATGGTTCCAAAGCAAACATGATGCGCACAGCAACATGTGAACAATAGCATATATTTTACGCGACGTGGATTTTGGCGCCCCAATTATTCACCTTTGCGGTCTCTCTCTCTCCCCCCCCCCCCCCCCCCCCACACACACACACACACACACTCCAACGCACATAAAGAGGCATGCACGCACCCTCACAAACGGAACAAGCACCAAAAAGAATCGTTTCCATGGAAACCAGAAAAATAAAAATGACGAAAATCTGCAAAAAGCAAAAGGAACCACTTAGGTGTCTGCCTCAAGTATCTGCCAGGTTTTCCGGAAAAATATTAAGAAGTTTTCGAGTTGTGCTCCGGAAACGAAGCCCATCCCTCCCTTTTGAGACTAGGTTTGAATTGTTTCCGTGGAAACCCAGAAAATGATAAATAACCAAGCGTTGTAAATCGCCAAGAGCAACACTTTAAGGTCTGCTTCATATATCTGTCCTGTTGAGTTTAAGTCGGAATTGTTTCCATGGAAACCCAGAAAATGATAAATCACAAAAATCTGTAAATAGCAAAAAGGCACCACTTTGGGGTCTGTCTCAAATATCTGCCAAGTTCTGCTGAAAAATATTGAACGGTTTTTGAGTTACGCCCTGGAAACGAAGTCCACTCCCTCATTAGACCATAGGCACAACGATAGGTTCAGTTTATTATATCTACCAATTTTGGACTAAAAATATTGAACGGTTTTTGAGTTATGAGTTTTGCTCCGGAAACAAAATGATTACGAATGGACAGACAAGGCGTCGACTATATCACCCCGCATTACGTGGGTATAAAAATGTAAATGAGGTGAGTTAGTCTAAAATTCGTGTCACCGTGGCAATATTTGTAGCCATATCGTGACTTGAAAGTTATAAATTCATGATAGACAGAATTACATTGTTAAAAACCCAACAACGAAATAAAATAGACTAACTAGATTATACCAGAGAGAGAATTACTACTTTCATGTAGCTGTTAAATTTGACAACATTTTATGGACAATACAATATAGAGACACGGGCTGGAGATCACCGTTAAACGGAAGTAGTATTTTTGGTTTGGGTATGAGTACAATCCTCTCTAGGGTATGCTACAGTGTTAATTACAGCCCTGCGTGTATGAAATTAGATGCAACGATAGTGGCAGAATGACTTTATGTGTTCCCTATTTTTTTACATGTTTCATCTATAGCCCAAACGTGGACCGATGAATTGCAGTCTAGCTCGAAAACTAATAAACATAACATTCTCAATGAAACGCTGATCATATTCAGAACATCATACCAACTCTGTGAGGTTTTTTGCGGAATTTTTCCCTTGAAATATAAAAGTTAAGGCGCCAGACTAGTGGTCGAGCGAGGCTGAGGTGTCGGGATCGAGCCCACCTGTAACCAGGTGTAAAAACCTTGTAGTCAACTTTGTGTCGTCATAACCCCTAGTGTACAGTATGCAACCCTGTGCACTTAAAAGAACCCACGAAATCGCACATACACTTTGTTGCGGGTACAGCAACGTGCAGTGACCTTGGACAAAGTGCTGTGACTATGTGTCCCAATCCACCCAGCTGTCAATTGGGTACCTCGTTAGGATGAGAGAGCCACAATAAACTCGGTGAGCCTAGTGGCAGCAAGAGTTGTATACTCTCAAGGGAGTTGAGATTGAAATACGATGTCCTGTTGAGATTTACATCCAGTGACCGAGGGCAAAATACCAGCGCCTTGAGCATGCACCAATGCGTGGATATGTGCGCTATATAAATATCCTATATATCTATATATTTTTCTAATAAAGCTCTGACCTTTTCAGTAATCTCTACTTTCATGAAGGTGGTAAGGACTTCAAACTCGACCACATTTCTTAGCTTTCACTAGGCCTGAGTGATTGTTCCTCTAAATGTCACGGTAAATGGCTTCCGTTTTCAAATGTAAACATCCCGTAGAGTCAAAAGCATGTGTGCTTTTCTCTGAATGACATGGGGACAGTTCTGGGCCTTCGATGACATACTCATTTGTTGAAAACGTTCTTCTAACTTGATGGTATAGGTGCCTTGTGCTTTCAACCATTTCTTAATTCGATTTTAACCAATTTTAAACTGACCCTAAGCTTTCACAGCTTCATACTGTTTATTAGGTCCAGCATAAGTACCAGGAAGTTTGGGATCACAAAAGACCCTCTTCAGGTATTCTTCCCAAGGTACCATCTCAAATACTAAACATGATTCACATACAATGTTTTATTTATACAGATGTAAAAGACGAAAATACAAAACAAATCAAGGGCAACATTTACAGCAATAACCTAATAATTCATACGCGAAATCTCACAAAAGCACCCCGTCCTCAAGTAAAGCCGATCTTGTTACAAGTGTATTCTGCAAACAGTGCAGCTTAAACACAATACCACACTCTCTATACGAACTAAAACTGTATGAAGTTATATTCTGGGGTATCTTTTACCTGTATCATCCAGCTAAGGAGAAGACGTATACATAGAGTACGTGGGTTTTTATGTCTCTTTTGTCCTGGTACGTTAACGCAAAAAAAACTACACCTATAAAATATTTCAGACAATATTTGAGAAATGCAAGAGCTCGGATAAACAGACGGCCAAATCCACTTAAAGATTTCAATTATATTCACATCTGTGTCGACACACGCTGTTCTGGTATAATTACGAGCGTGTATATAATACTGGAGTTCAAGAACATGATTAACCGCGATAAACCATCGTCAACAAGCGAGGCGTCGATGTTCGGAAACAAGGTTTGTTTTGTTTATTTATTCTATTTTAACGCCACGCTTAAGTATATTCCACCTATACTGTTGTGTTGGATCTGGACCGGGCGATCCAGTGACCAGTGTCACGAGCATCGAGCCACCGATTAGGAAAGGATAAGATATATTAACCACGTCAGCAAGCCTGATCACTCGAACCACTAGGCTACCCCACCGCCCCATCACACAGCCGGGTAAGGAGATTCACGGTTGTTAAATTTCTAAAATAAGTAGAGCCATGATACTTCCTTTTGCAAAAGCTTCAAGGTAACCTAGTGGTTAAAGCGTTCACTCGTCACACCGAAAAACCGGGTTCGCGGGCGATGGGGTAGACTAGTGGTTAAAGCATTCGCAAAATATTTAACTTGAAACATCTACATCTCTCTGACAGTACCAAAAGTTTAATTTAACACACTCAGGCCCATGTTCTGCACACAGTACAACCAATCAGTGAGAAAAGAAATAGCTGTAGCTATTTAGCTTCTTGGAAAATGCTCGTGTAAACATCCACTTTTAATAGAAATCATTGAACTAAATAATGATCTTGCCACCGGCCAATATGACATCGTCTTTTGTTGGTTACCCAGCCACGTTGCGAGATATACTAAAGAATATTTATTGAAAGGTGAAGATGTCCTGCTTCACTGTGTTGAATATTCCTTCACAAGGGGTAAGTATTTTAACTCACGAACTTTGACGTATCTTTTTTGACAATATTAGTTCCCATTTATTTTTTTCATTTTTAAAAGAATTAACTTTGCTAACGCATTTGTAAATAGATAAATATTTTATTAAGAGGGTACGGTGGGCGAGCTGGTTAAGGCGTCAGGCTAGTAATCCAGCCATTTTGAGGTGTCGGGATCGATCCCACCTGTGACCGGGTGTAAAAACCTTGGAGTCAGCTTTGTGTGCAGACTCTTTCAGTGTCGTCACAACCCCTAGTGTGCTGTACACAACCCTGTGCACTTAAAAGAACCCACGAATCTCGTTGGTAGATGACCAGATGGTGGCCTCATGAATACGTACATACACCCAGTTGCGGGTCCAGCAACGTACAGTGAAACTGGACAAAGTACTGTGACTATTTGTCCCAGTCCATCTAGCCGTTAATGGGTACCTCGTTAGGATGAGAAAGTCAAATAAACAGTGGCAGCAAGAGGTGCATACTCCTAAGGGAGTTGAGATTGAAACACGACGTGCTGTTCAGTGTCGTCCAGTGATCGAGGGAAAAATACCAGTGCCTTGAGCATGCACTAGTGCGTGGATATGTGCGCTATATAAATATCCTGTCTCATCGTATAATTATGGGAAGTTAACTCAGATTGTTAGTGGCTGTATCCTCGAGGGGGGTTAAAGTACTGTAAAATAACTGTCGTCCTGAGAGCCAACGTAAGTCCAAAAACATTCACAGTAAATTTAAACTTTCCACCGTTTTTAAACGATCCATATGTGTATTTATAATTTGTGGCTGGATGTGTGTAACAGCTGAAGGGATGATGTAAATCCAGCTAGGGGGCCCATGCAGGAAGCTAAAGTACAGTAAGTCTCCATGGTCCCTAGTACGGTGATCTAACTTGTTGGTTGTGATCTACAGCCCGTGTTTTATATAGTATTACCTTTTAAAATGACACTGCTTTACTTTCACAGTTTCACAGTTTTATGTTCATATTTGTGATAATCTAGTATTTTTACTGTCCTTCGATGGCTGGTTTTTATGTCCTCAATTTATTGATTTTAATATTGATATAAGTTAAATTGTTTTCGTCACCATATGGCTGCAATATTGCCTACATGCTAACTAAATCGTACCTTCCTTTGAAAGAAAGGAATCTCTAATATGAATATCGTTGAACCACCTCCAAATTAATGTCTGTCCTCACATAATGGGGCGTGGTTTTTGTCCTGTGTTAATGATCTGTTGAGAATGGTTGTATCCCGGTGCGTTTCTGTAAAACCAACAATATGTTTGTCTGAAAAATTACATTCACTCAGAGTACCGAGCATCTTTTTACTGAGATGGGATGGGGGTAGCGTGTGTGTGTGTGTGTACATACATACGGACAGACAGACAGACAGACAGACAGACAGACAGACAGACAGACAGACAGACAAACAGACACATAACGGGTTGCCCGCACGCATTTTCATTTCACCCTGATCAATAAATAGATGCACTCAAATTTCCGTCTCAACTCACTGGGGAGTATACAGCCTGAGCTGCCTGTCAGACGCTGGATTGTAAACAATTTCGATCTGAAGGGGTGCAATAAAACCACAAACGGCTTTAATTAAAACAAAAAGCTCTAAAAAGAGGAACTTTCCTAAGTACAAATGACATGACACAAAACAGGTAATGATAATAATTTGGTACAAACGTTTCTAGATCTACGCAATTTTGTGCTTTAGGATAAATATCTTATGCTATATCGGTAGAGGCAGCATGGTGGCTAAAGTGTTCGCTTGTTAGGCCTGGGTTCGATTCCCAACATGGGTACAATATGCAAAGTCCTTTTCTGATGTGATATAGATGGAACATTGCTAAAAGCGGCGCAAACCACAACTCACTCACATGTTATATCTGATCTAAAATCACTGACATAATGCGTGGGTTGAATTTCCTAAAACCATCTGTTTTACACCTTAAGGTCATCTACGGACCTTGAGGTCATTGTTAAACGACGAAGAAAATTAATTCATTGGTGTCGTTCCTGATGCAGATGCTCGTCCTTCTGAAGCTATGTGTTCCCGTCTTGGTGTTGGCGATGCTGGCTAGATCACAGGTCGACAGTAAGAGAACTAAACGCTGACTAACAAATTATGGGAAAACATCTATTATAATATGTTGTATTTTTGTCACTTCTAACATCAATGGTTAACTGTAATATTTAGTGAAGGGAACAACTTCCCCATCTCATTATATACCTCAGTATTATTCGTAAGCATGCGATACCTTTTGGTAAAGTCTGGTCTATATTGGTAACTTAAACTGAAGATGTATAGGTATGGTTTTCTTTTTAATAATAATCAGTCGTTGCTTTTTCAGTTTGCGATAATGTACCAGTGCTTGCAGCTAACTCAACGCCTCAGATACTCACATCTGTGAGCATAGAGACGAATATTTCAAATCCAGTATTATGTACAGTGCGAATCACAGTACAAGCCGGCTCCTCTTTAAAACTTAACTTTACCTCAATCGTTAATCCCAGCTTCGATCCTGTTTATGTCTACTTGCAAGGTAAGTTAAAACTATAATCAAACTTGATTACTTTATGTATGTTATGTATGCATGTGTGAATACAGTATATACGTGTATATGTGTGTATATGTGTGTTTGTGTGTGAATGTAAATACTGTCACTGAGTGTACCGCGCTTATTCATTCTGAGGCAATTTAAAGTGACGTTTCTTCTTCTAGACCCCTTCAGTGGAGGGTTATTTTTGGTGGGAGTCACTTTGAATGCAGCGCTGGGCTTTGGACCACCTGTCTACGTTTTTTCCGAACCAGTCTACGTCACCATTAACTATGTTGTAACCCCAAGTACCACGTTTGTCGTGACGTATGAAGAAGTACCCTTCGAAGAAAACAGTAAGTTGCTCATTTTCTGTCATATCGCCCTGTATCTTGGCATCCCCGGGAATATTCTATTGTATAATGAGCATACATTATAAATTATGTCACCTGAAGAGGTAGGACTGTGGTCACATAAACTGAGATCACCCTTATACATCCTTGAATTGACATCCATCACCAAAATGGTGCTGGTTGGTTTCGCCAAAATGCACCCGTGAAGAGCAGTCTCTTCATGATTGATGAAGGCCAATGCTAACAACTCTTCCACTGTACGGACCCGGGCAGAATGTTTTCAGAGAACCTCATTGCTGGTCATAAGAGGCGACCGAATTAGGGCCACCTGTTTTGACCAAAGTCCTCTGCAGTTCCACACATTCGTAAACTATGGTTCAATAATGAATGTAACCAGGCCAGAAAAAGTAGGGAGAACGCCGAAAAGGCGCCGTCATTAAGACCGTTATTTAGATAATTTTAATTGCCAAGTTACGGCGCTTACTTAAACAGAATAAGCGACAGTCTTCGCGAAATTATCTTTCCGGAATTCCCTAACAGAAATCTATGTGTGGAATGTGATTCAAAGAATAATGGGTAGCTTGTGTATCTCATACTGTTGTACAGTTTTTTAAGTTCATGCGTTCAACAGCAAATGTATAGGAAAAAATGCTAAAATATAAAGATAATCGAAGGCAAAGGTTAAAAATCTACGGTCCACCATCTTAAGGTTAGTGACAATTTATTGACGGATAATTCTGACATTGCTTGGTGTGACTCTCGCCAAGAGTTCGTCCTCATTCAGTTATGTCCCGGGGTTTCAGAAACAACAGGAACTTTAACTCAATGCAATGGTGAGGACTATTACGAATTATTTCACTACATGAGCTACATACCGCCCTTGAACAAACTCATGATACAAAAATGAAGCTGATCCCATACACTCTGAAGCATTTATCTGAAACGTATTTGGAAACACTTCCAAATATTTTGGTACAATATAGACTTCAGGGAATTTCCCAGCTTTGTGGCATAATGCCTGGCCTGGATCATACTCATCCATTTAATTACTGACCAGTCTTTTTGATGTTTTGTGTCTGCAAAACCATGGACGACATGGTGATTCTAATTAAACTTATGTAACACGAGTTCTGATTGGCCAGTGCTATAAATTTCCGACCGTATAATCAGCATCAACCCAAGATGTACTTCATCGAAAAAGTCGACAACAACAAAATCAGGGGGGCAATTGTTTCATGTCCATGAGAGACAGTGAGATCTTGTTGATCATCAGAGTGTACATCATGTGTCTGCTGCTTCTCAGCATGTTCATTCTGTGTTTGAACGTTTTGTTCTTGAACAGGGCTTCCTTGAATTTGGTTCGCTTGATGTTCACCACATGTTTTGTCACGCCTTTCGCTCTCCTGATTTTGTTGTCATCTGCTTTCTTGAAGGATTACATCTTGGGTCTCAAGTCACCATACTCAGCAATCGTCATGCCAGTGCTTTCGTCCTTCATCTTGCAGAGTACTTTATTGGTGGTGGTGTTGTGCAACGGGTGTTTGCATTTCTTCATGTCCTCATACACGTCCAGTGCGAATTTCCATGAGCAGGGAATCTTTCCAGCGAGAGGTACAGCTGAAGGTTGTGATAGTGCACCATGTATGTGGTCATGTGCATCAAGTTGGGGACGACTTTTTCCATGCTGACCAGCCTCATTTCTCCGAGCAAGTCGTTTTGATATTCTGACATACAGTCATATTCAGCCTTCACAATGGCCAGCATGATCAAGTGGGAATCGTACCAGCAAAGGTTGTGAATCATGACAGGGGTTTTGATTCTGAGTTTCAGGTTGCACACGTTGTGACATGGCAATGGTCACGATGTCCCTTTTCAGGGGTTTATCGCACATATAGCAAGTCTTGGCCTTCCTGTGAGCGAGTTTATCCTCGCATGGAAGCGGGATGCGACATCTCTTCCCAGATGTTTCTCTCTTTGCGTTGTAAGTACATTAGAAACATTTTGGATGGATCAGGACCTTGGTAGTTGATGGGAGCATTCTTTCGTCCATCGCATCAGACGATCAGGTAACCAAACCCATAAGCCTTGTGTCCTGCATTTTGTAAGTGAAACTTTTGTTTGAGTATGTAACGACAGTTTTGACGTCGCAAGGAATGCAACTGGATGTTTGTGGTTACCGACATTGTTCTTTCCGTCAACATATCAATTCAATTCTGTGCCATGCCTCAGCAATCCTCCCGATCAGCAGGTCGGCTTGAGTGAAGTCGTGCAGGCACCGTTCATGAAAGTGTTTCTTCCCAGCATACTTCGATTGGTTGTACAACAGTCAGCTGAAATGTTTGATCCATGTGTAGTGGCACTTGTGACCTCCCTGAATCATGAATAAATAGATCGTCTTGCATCCGCGGTCGTTTGCAAGGGATTTGATCCGGTGCATGATTGTTGCATTTCCTACGTGTCCGAACATGTTGACGGCAATGTGATGATTCTGTATTTTTATTTTCAATTATGCCATCCCAGTTGAACCAGTCATTCTCAGGATAGCTCAAAGGGCTGTTCGAATATGTGTTGGCCGGAAAAAGCGCAGATCAAATCGCCATCCTCCTGCAATTGTCAACTTTGACGTTGATTATGGAATGCTTGTTCTTGTAGTAAGTTAAATGTTCTTTCTTGGCTATGTCCAAGGTAGCTGTGTCGATCGTGTCCATGTGCCAACCCATGTGCGTGTAGCATTCCAGGGTTTCTCGTGTTTTTGCAAATGAGGTGTCAATAGATGCTTCATTGGACTTCTCGTGGGTCGTGACTTCTTGAATGCCTCTAAAGTTAGGCTGGACATACATGGTGGTAGAAATTGAGCTTGGGTGGCAATTGTGTTTGATTTGTTGGTTTTTTTGCTAAAGTGCGCTTAACCTATGGTCAGCATGCGGACCACGGTGGTGTGATATGCTTCATTGACAAACGTTTTTCCATCGGCCGTCAACATTTTCTGTAACATGAATTGATAATTTTCAGGCAGCAGTGGCAGCGGTGGTGGTGCCATGTATTTGTACAGAAATGTGGTGTATCATCAACCTCATACTCCATGTGCACGCTCAAAGTTGGGCAGAGGATGAAGATGTGGTCGAACACGTCCTAATAGTAACCTTGCAGCAGGCCCAGAGTGAAGGTCGTTTTGACGCACCCAGTCTGCTCACACACGATCATGTAGTAAGGATTGCGAGGCAGATCAACAGATGGCTTGCACAAATCTCCCAATGTCTATGATCAGTTGAGCGTCCACGATCATGTACAAGTATAAATGTGTCCTTGGTTTGAGTTTTCTTGCTGAACTGGACAGTGATGCCCTCGCTGTCATTGTCGATGCAACATTCACTGCAGTCATTGTCCATGGCTTGCATGTCCAGACTCAGAGCATATTTGTCAGTCAGGTACCTCCCAAGTGACATGTCAATGAGATCGAGATCCTTGACCACCATGTCAGTTTCCAGCACTCGTTTGATCACCGGCAGCTTTTAAATCTGGTTCCACTGGTGGGCGTGGTGGTGGTGAGCCCTCATACCCTGGACAGCCTCAAAAGAATATTGCAGGCACACTGGGGCAAAATCTTGCCCAATATGTAATTCAACCTTCAGGAACTTTAGGGTCTAGATGAAGCCTTGAAATAAGTATGCAGAAAACTTGTGAACAACATGGGGAAACAAAATCGACGAGAAAACTAAACCTCGGTTAGGTGCAAGGCGAGGCCTTAAAAACGAGGTCAAAAAAACATTGTGTGATCTGGAAAACAAACGTTTGGTTTCGTTTGGTTTGGAGCCACTTCCTTGAACAGAGAAGCCCTTCAGTCATAGATCAGCTGTGTGCGTGAAACCATCGTGTGGGTTCTAAAACAAGGACACCACGTTGGCCGACAAGATTCGAATGTTATTCTGGGAAGAAGGCATCACCATCGCCAGTGTTCTGACAGCTGTGAGGTTCATAGTATTGACCCCGGTTGTGTTTCTGACGGGAGGTGGAATGACGATTTCACAGCCCACCACTCTGTTCATCCAGCCTTCAAAGGCAAACTGTCCAGCCTAGACAACATTGATATCACTCTAGATGACGTCCCAAACGCATTCACCAACGATGACAAATAGGGCATAAAACCGCCCACATGATATTGAACAAACCCAGGACGCAAAATGCAGGTGGCGTCGGAATTTGTCAGCGTGGATGTCATCCAGGCAGATCTGCCGGCAAACTCCGTGCGGGTCATCCAAGATTCCTTGGCAAACCACCAGACAGCATCGTCAAGCTCCTGAACGGGATCAAACTCCGCTGGTCTGATCAATAACAAGGCCGCATTTGCTCCGTTTACTTGCTGGTCAGGGAGTCACCGTGAACGTGGATGACATGACATCGACAGTTATAGCTAGGATTTTCCTATCTGACAACATATATTTCATGAGCATGAAGTGCACACCAGAAACATTATCGGAAAATCAATAATTGAAAACTTTTTTGTAAATTACACACACACACACACACACACACACACACACAAACGCGAGATAAGCCATCATAACGTCTCACTAGATTCGACGTGCCCATATAGACTGCACTTTAAAAGAACGTGTACGTGCGATGAGAAATCATCGTCAGTCATCGAGAAGTCAACGATAGACGAGTTTCGTTTGCAGCAGTTATTTGAAATCAAACGACAAATCAAACTAGAATATGATGCATTGTACAACAAAAATCGCAAAGCCATCAGTTATGTGGACAGTGCTGATACCGCCCTGATAACGACCAACATGGAATTAGGTGCGTTTTCCTTCACCTTCAGGCAGCTCTTACCTCCCTACAAGTACGTCCTAACGAGATGGCAGACCACCTCGGGGAACACCCGAGAGCTGCGTTTCATTCAGCTGAAAACACCTATCGCCTCTCAAATATATAACAAGTGCGACAATACGTTGGATTATTAGCCTTTGGATTAATTATAACTTAATTAAGACAAAACGTTGACCATTTGTCTTTTCCAGACCGACTTCGTTCTCGCTTAAAAGTAATTATTTCTGAAACTATTCGGCCGATTTTACTCAAATTTTTAAACTGGGCTCTTGGGAAGGACGTAATCCAAAACCACTATTGTCTAAACTTCTTCTTTTGGTTACCCAGCCATGTTGGAATCTGTGGTACCAGGTTACATATACTTGGATTGTCAGGCAGATTTAAGGAGGTCCTCATGCGACTATGCATTCGTAATTTTTTACACATGTTTTGTAAACAGTTTTATGTTTTAGTAGTTTAGATTATTAGCTGAGATTGTTAGTGGGAGTATCCTCACTGGGGTTAGTGTACTGTGAAAAGCTGTTTCAAGAAACAGTATTCGCTGTAAATCATGATGGGTTATAGTTGCTGGCAATATTAATTCCTTTCATTTACTTAAAACAAAATTTTGCTTTATACAAATTATCTTTACTCTCTTGTGGACACGTGTTTCGTTTTAATGTTTCACCAAATACACATTTTAGGTTTTCTCATCGAGTTACCAGAATAATATAATTCTGAGCAACACCGTATTCAGTCAACATGGAATTGGTGATTCTGGTGATCAGTGACTCTCAGAGCCGGTCCAAATTGTTTGGGATATTTTTTAATGTGCACGTGCGTCCTAGTTTAATTATTGAGTTTTTTAAAAGAATTGAATGAATTCATATTTTTAATGTATCCCAATTAGTAACTGATTTTAATTTTGTAGAAGGAACAAAAAATTATATTTTTTGTACCTTCAAAGTGAGTTGAAGGAGCTGGAAATAATTGTCCCCTTGGGAGGGTGTGCTTTTCATGCAAAATATTTTTCTTTCTATGAATTTTAATAGTAACACATTGCTTTTTCTCACTGTATGGCTATTTCACTAAACAACCTCCAACACCTGGAGGTATGATGTGAATCAAGCTAGGGTGCATGGAGGTAGCAAAAGTACTGTAAGTCCCCATGGTCCCTAGTATGGTGATCTACCTTCAGTTGCTTGTGATCCATAGCTCGATTGTAATATTGTATTAATCACTACAATTGAATCGTTTTATGGTGTTAGTTTTACCTTTTCTGTGATACTCTGGTATTTTTACTGCTCATCTTCGACAGGTCTTTAACTTCACTGATGTTTATTATGATCATCGATTGTTCTCGTCACGGTAAGGCTGAAGTATATTACCGATGTGACGATACATATTAACCCATTGACTCACTCATTACTGTTTTGCCTTTTACGCCTATCGGTGTCTATTTTCAGTTGATAGTTGAGTCAGTACGTCAAGGTAATAAAAACAGGATCAAATGAAAGCGCATTGCCTTCAGTGCATCACTATGTGTATCATATCTGTTGTAGTCTGTACTATGATGCCTCTGGTACAAGCCGACAACACTTCCCGAGAAATTGTGACACCTAACTTCGGTAACGGTCCCTATTATGACAATATAATGTGCAAAGTGGAGATCCAAGGCAACGTGCGTGATGCAAAGGTGAACGTGACCACCTACGACATGGAGTGTCCTTTTGACAAAATAATAATATGTGACGGTAGGTGTATCTATATCATGATGGGAACTGGTTTACACAATTCACTACAAATGCTGTGGGACTTCAATGTAAATGTGCGGTTGAATTCGATTATTTATAGACTGTTCTCATACAGATTGAATATTGCCGAATGCGGCGTAAAACTAAACTTACTCATGTTTCCAGGTGTCAGGTGTCTTGATTTGTGTACCACAAATGAAAGGATCTTCCGTGGTAGCAGTGTCAACGTGACCCTGATTTCAGATATCTTTTGGGGCTTTAGTGGTATGAGGTTAGAATACAGTTTAGGTAAGTATCACCCGTTCAGTGAACCCATTTAACTCCATCTTTTCCCCTGGACACAGGGAACAAAGATAAAAGTGAAAAGTGAAAGTTGAAATACCAATCAAAGGCACCATATCTGGAAACAATAATGACACAACTCAAAAAGTATTTGTCCTTCGTTGACAGGTTTTTACAATTTACTATTAATTAATATGTATAAAATTAATTGTTCTCTTGGCTGAAATATTGCCGATGTGCCGATAAATTGTGTCTCACTTACTCACTCACTCATTCACTCAGTATATGATGATCGTTTCTGGTGACTTATGAAGTGGGCACTGTCCACTACAATTCGCTTTGTTTAACGCCCCTATAGTTGCACAGCGTAAATTGTAATACAAATTGACGTAAATTGCTGTAAGCAAATTGTAATAAAAAAATGACGTAATTGTAATAACTTTAATTGCGGTAAATTGCAATAAATATTTACGTTAAATGTAATAACGATTGTAATGACTCGTAAATACACGTGTATTTGTTTATCGTAGCTTTTAATAAATCATATAAGCTTGTTAGGGCGATAACTCAAGAAAGAAATGATGAAATGAGAGAGAGAGAGCGAAGGAGAGAGATCACTACAATGTCGCCTGAGAACCTGACTGTAGAACACTCACCAATGTTCCAGCTACCAATCCAATGATCGACAGTATGAGCATCAATCTACGTATGTGGGATACGATGACATATGTCAGCAAGCGAGCCTGACTACCTGATCCCGTTAGTCGCCTCTCACGACACGCACGGTTCACTGAAGATTAATATTCAAACCCGGATCTTCATGAGTAGCAACAATCTGAGGAGACTGCCAACATGAAGATTGTTAGCGCGATAACCCAAGAACGAATGAAGAAATCTTAGCTAAATGCCGGAATTGATTTTCGTAATGTGTACAAAGTCTAACTATCGTCTGTATCATGTCTTTTTCGCAAATGTCTGTTGATGTATTGATATGTATACATGTAAAGTAGGGGTTGGCGTGATGATGATGAGGTGGTGGTGGTGGGTGTGTCCTAATGGCCATATCTACGAGGGACGTTCAAACAGTAGTCAGCCTCACCTAAAATATTATACAAATACATCTGTTTTTCATGTTTTATTTTACTACATACTATCTGTCAGCAATCGTGACTCCCCCTTCGTTTACAGAAAGAACTCGTGAAAGAAATTTGCACAAATTTGCAATTGGTACCATCGTTTACTGATGAGATTTACCGACATCAGTAAGATTTAGTGACCTTGAGGTTATTTTAAAGGTCATAGCGAAGGTGTAACAGTTTCCACATGCCAAGTTTGGTAGCCGCGAACTCAGGAAAGGATTAAGAGATTTTGATCCAATTATATATCAAGGTGTCTTGGCGGAATTGGGGAAGTTGTGCTCATTCACAAGTACACAGTGAAAATTGTTTTGCACATGTTTAACTTTTTACCGCGAAAACACAAAACAGAATAAATATATCTTGCTCAAAACTAATATCAAGACGTGTTGGGAGTATCGTCTAACGCAAGTCGAATTCAGTCACCTTTCGGAGTGAGTGAGTGAGTGAGTTTAGTTGTACGCCGCACTCAGCAATATTCCAGCTATATGGCGGCGATCTGTAAATAATCGAGTCTGGACAAGACAATCAAGTGATCATGAGCATCGAGTCAATAAACTAATAAGTCTCGTGTCTGTAATTAAGTGAAAAGGATGCATCTCCTTCTTTCAAAAAAGGAGGTTCAGCTATAGATGCACAAGGCGGTTTTAACATCATCAGGTCCACTAGATCTGTTAGCTGGAAAAGGTCTTAATCATATCAGATACCTCATTTTCGGTTACAATGACATTTGTTATACTGTTAACACTTGGAAAAATCTTGCCGTCATCATTAACATTTGAAACAGATACACAAAATACAGATCATTTAATGTTTGAGCTTTATTTAAATCTGTGAGAACTGAAGGTATCCCAAAATCATGAGGGGAATGGGTCCTTATGAAATAGAAACAGCCTGAATGGAGACTGAGGTGCTAAAGAGTTATCAAAATTAGACTGAAACTTTCCTTGGCTATTCCTTTCAGAATATTTACTTTAGTACTTTGCTTTTTGTATTTAAATAGCTTAAAGAAAGTTACGCGCAATAAATCAAACACTCACATTGCCAGTACATATTCACGAGCACCTATTTAACATTTGGCTGAACTGAGACAACGAGGATCTATGTATCTTGTCCAAGGATACCACGCAAATGTGCCCATGTCGGGAACCTAACCTAGGTGCCTCCTTGAACCCGCGCCTTCAGCGTGATAAGCAGACGCCCTGCCACTGCACTATTGCGAAACCTCTTCGATAAAGATATGCCCTCAGATAATATCATGAAGGGGGAGTCACTTGAACAAGCGACAGTGATTCCAAATTGCTTTTTCTGCACAGTTTGAGTTCTAAGTTTGATTCTAGCGAACACCTTCTGATCTCAAACACATATAAATGTTTCTTGCATGTTTTGTTTCTTGAGTTTTGTGATGCATTTTATAGCAGATATGCGTATATATCCCTTATCCCTTAAACCAATTTGCTTGGGCCTGACAGATAGTATGTAGAAAAAATAAAACATGAAAAACAGATAGATTCGTATCATATGAGGCTGACAACGTTTTGAACGTCCCTCGTAGAGATACCCGCAAGGACACACCCACCTCCACCACCTCATCACCTCCACCACCTCATCACCTCCACCACCTCATCACCACCACCACCTCATCACCACCACCTCATCACCACCACCTCATCACCACCACCTCATCACCCCACCTCATCACCTCCACCACCTCACCACCTCATCACCACCACCTCATCACCACCACCTCATCACCCCCACCTCATCACCCCCACCTCATCACCCCACCTCATCACCACCACCTCATCACCCCACCTCATCACCACCACCTCATCACCACCACTTCATCACCTCCACCACCTCATCACCACCACCTCATCACCACCACCTCATCACCACCACCTCATCACCTCGGCTTTATATGTATACATATCAATACCTCAACAGATATTTGGAAAAAGACATGATACAGGGGACAGTTAGAGACTTTATACAGATTATATATCAAGACGAATATCAGTGTCGTCATTTAACTAAGATTTCTTCATTCGTTCTTGGGTTATCGCGCTAACAATGTTTACGCTTGCAGACTCCTGAGATTGTTGCTACTCGTGAAGGTCCGGGTTAGAATATTAGCATTCAGTGACCCGTGCGTGTCGTAAGAGGCGACTAACGGGATCAGGTGGTCAGGCTCGCTGGCTTGGTTGACACAAGTGATCGGTTCCCAGTTGTTCATGCTATTGACCAGTGGATTGTTTGGTCCAAACTCGATTATTTATAGACCGTTGCTATATGCTGGAGTATTGCTGAGTGCGGCGTAAAACTCAACTCACTATTTCAGAGTCCTGATGTGGCATTGGAAGTTTTTTCAAGGTCACTCAATTTACCTGGTGTTGGTGAATCTCGCCAATATACCTTGGTACCAAATTTGAACAAAATGCATCATTTCTTTCTTGAGTTATCGCCGTAACAAGCCTATATGTTGTAAAATTGTTATCACATTTTACGTAAGTATCTATTGCATTTTACCGCAACAAAAGTTAATACAATTTACATCAAGTTTAGTACAATCTGTTGCAAGTATTACAATTTGCGGGTTTTGTTACTATTTACGTAGTAAGGCTTGTTTGTAGCCTTTGTGTACGTGTAACTTTCATAGGACAGCTTGACACCCCCTTTAGTTCGATGTTTTACACATTTTCTCAATTTCTTTCACCCTGATATGATAAAATACGTACGTACTGTATACAATATATTAGATCAATGAAATACATGACTCGGTGGACTTTGGACGATACTTAAATTAGCGAGGGGCTTTTGGTCGAGAGGCTTTTGTACCAAGGGGCTTTTGTACCATGGGGCTTTTGTCCTGAGGGACTTTAGTCCGGTACCCTGACGTCGATCTGGGTATAGTTACCCCGATCCACACACTCATCTCATCCTGGCTACCCTTCAGAGATAGAACCGTTGCTTTTGCTTAAATAAGCCCGTACTGTACTCCTCCATCTTACTCCACGTGTCTATGTTGTACGACACTTCCAGATTTTGATTTCACTGAGTGGACACCGTGGATGAGCACTTTCTGTTCCGGTGATTGTATTTCCTCAATACTCAACGACACAAGGACGAGGACGTGTAACCTCGCTAGCTGTGAGGGTGAGACGATTCAGGAACGAAGCCGGATGTGTGGATCCAACTGCCGTCACTGCGTCCTTCCATAGCAGGTGAAGTTCAGGAAAACAATGCAATAAATATTCGCCTACTTTGGTATAGACAAGGAGACTCGTGAAAATCCGGGCTAGAATTGGTCTTCAGTAACCCATGGATGTAAATAGCGAGTAACGGGGTCGGGTGGTCAGGTTTGCTGACCTGGTTAGCACGTCATTGTATCCAAATTGAGTGAGTGACTTTAGTTTTACTCAGCAATATTCCAGCTATGTGGCTGCGGTCTGTAAATAATCGAGTCTGGACCAGACAAGCATAGTCGCCTTTTATGTCAAGCATGGGTTGCTGAAGGCTTATTCTACCCCTGGACCTTCACGGGTGCATCCAAATTGAGTTGCTCAATCTCCGTGCTATTGATCTTTGGATTGTCCAGTCCAAATTCGATTACATACAGACAGTCGCTATACAGCTGGATTTAATGCCGACATAAACATTTTTATCAAGTTTATTTTAAAACCAAGAGGGTTAATCCATCGAGCTCCCTGAAGGCCCCAACAAGACCTATAATCAAACAACCCAGGATATAACTAGTTATCAGGTTGAGGATTTTGTGCATACTTATTTGTTTCAGCGAACTTTCTTGAATTATAGGGAAATGGATAGAATGTTAAATGTCTGCTTCTCTTCTTGGATGTGCAGTACAAACACACGTGCCTATGTACAGATAGATAGGTAGACATATAGATAAATAGACAGATAACAGTACAATACGTGTGCTGAATAGACAGATAGCTAGCTAGATAGATAGCAGTAGAAACACGCGCTTTTGAACAGATAGACTGGGAGATAAAAAGGATTTTTCTTTGTTTTACAGATCAAAACATCTAATCTCCTCTGTTTTACAGGTGCTGTCAGGCAGGGAGGATCCAAGATATGGTTTCACAGACAATACTGACTTAGGAGATTTCGTTAAGAGAGGGATTCACAATTCTCAAAATGCTTTGGTGTTATTTCTCACGTTTGGTAGTTAATTTGATCGACGAGAAGGTATCAGGCTCAATATCCTTTTAAGACACAGCTATCTTGGAGAATCAACGTCTATTTTCATGATATGTCCTTTTAATGAAATTTCGTGAATTACAGGGAAATAGATTGATGGTTAAAGGTCCTTCCTCTCAGCGACTTTTTTCATTCTATTTTGTTTACGTGTACCTTTTTCTTACACGACAATAAATCGAATGTTCAATATATCTTGTTTCTTTGAATGCGCAATACAGAACAACCTTGTTTATGACTCGATAGAATATCTCAGTCTCATAAATCCTGGTGGCCACTGGTAAACAAAGCAATGTCATAATCCTGTTGGCAACTGGCCATGGTAAACAAGGTGATGGCATACATTCTGCTGGCCAATAGTAAACAAAGTGACGGCATAAATCCCGTTTTCCACAGGCAAACAAAGTGACGGCATAATGCTGGTGGCCACTGGTAAACAAAGTGACGTCATAAATCCCGTTGGCCACTGGTAAATCAAGCGACGTCATAAATGCTGATGACAACTGGTAAAGAAAGTGACGTCATAATGCTGGTGGCCACTGGTAAACGAAGTGATGTCATAATCCTAGTGACCACTGGTAAATAAAGTGAAAGCATAAATCCCGTTGTCCATTGGTAAACAAAGTAACGTCATAAATCCTGCTGACAACTGGTAAACAAAGTGACGGTATAAACCCTGCTGGCAAACTGGTAAACAAAGTGACGGCATGAATCCTGCTGGGAACTGGTACGCAAAGTGGCGTCATAAATACTGCTGGCCACTGGTAAACAAAGTCATGTCATGAATCCTGCTGACCACAGGGAAAGAATGTGGCGGCGTAGATCTTGCTGGCCTCGGGTATACCATGTGACAGCATAAATCCTGCTGGCCACTAGTAAACAAAGGGATGCCGTAAATGCTGCTAGCCACTGACAAAAAACTTGACAGCATAAATAATATTGGTCACTGGTGAAAAAAGTGACGGCATGGTATAAATCCATTTAGCGTCTGCTAAACGAAGTAGAGGCATATACCCTGCTGTATTTAAACATAAAATTTAACTTCGTGATGTGACTGCAATTGTGCTCTGTAAAAATGTCACTCACTTACTCAATCAAAAGAAATACATATTACCAATTACTAGCAGATCTTCAACTTCATATCATCACCTTCAATCACTGCTATTCGTATGACACATTACTGGTGATGCGTTTTTAAAGTACTTTAAATTCATGATAGATATGGTGAAAATCAGAAAATGACAACTTTGCAGATAGCTAGTAATATTGATTTTGAATGATAAACAGTGATATCGATTGTTCAACACATCTTCCAAACCACTTTCCCTTATTTGCAATCTATGTACAACCATAACACACCCTCCATCATGGCCTCATGGCGAAGTTGACACAATGAACAAGTCACCGACCACCATCAAGTGTCAACCTTATCCTGGAGGTAAAGTTGTTTGGTTGTAAAGAGATTCGGGAAAGGTGGCTGTGGTAGACAAATTTGTCATGCATGTCTCAAGGGAATGAGGTAGACACAAGGGAGGTATGTCATGTCTCATTGAGCTGTGATGAACACACGGGAAGGTACATGGATGTCATTATTCGAGGGGATGAGGTAGAGACACTGGGTGTGTGAGGTTTGTGGGTATGTCATCACTTAACGGGATGTGGTACACACAAGGGAGTTATATCATCACTCGAGGGGATGAGATAGAGACACTGGGTGTGTGAGGTCTGTGGGTATGTCATCACTTAACGGGATGTGGTACACACAAGGGAGTTATATCATCACTCGAGGGGATGAGATAGAGACACTGGGTGTGTGAGGTCTGTGGGTATGTCATCACTTAACGGGATGTGGTACACACAAGGGAGTTATATCATCACTCGTGGTAGGGAAGATCTGTCATGTCTCTTAGGGATCAGGTGGACACACGCGGTTGTATATCATCACTCAAGGGGATGAGGTAGAGACACTGGGTGTGTGAGGTCTGTGGGTATGTCATCACTTAACGGGATGTGGTACACACAAGGGAGTTATATCATCACTCGAGGGGATGAGATAGAGACACTGGGTGTGTGAGGTCTGTGGGTATGTCATCACTTAACGGGATGTGGTACACACAAGGGAGTTATATCATCACTCGAGGGGATGAGATAGAGACACTGGGTGTGTGAGGTCTGTGGGTATGTCATCACTTAACGGGATGTAGTACACACAAGGGAGTTATATCATCACTCGTGGTAGGGAAGATATGCCATGTCTCTTAGGGATCAGGTGGACACACGCGGTTGTATATCATCACTCAAGGGGATGAGGTTGATACACAGGGAGGTATGTCATGTCTCACTGGGATGAGGTAGACAAACACAAGGTAAACCATGTCTCATGGGGATGTGGTAGACACAAAGGGGATATGTCATTAGTCATGAGAATCTGGTAGACACGAGAGGAGGTATGTCAGGCTTCATGGGTATGCAACAGGAGGTATGTCATGTCTCAAGGTTCTGTGGTAGACATTAGGGCAGGTATGTCATGAATTGTGGGACTATAGTAGACACAATAGTAGGTATGTCATGTGTCATTGGACTGTGGTAGACACAAGGGGAGGTATGTCACGTCTCACGGAGCTGTGGTAGACACAAGAGGGGGCGAGGGTGTGTGTGTGTGTGTGTGTGTGTGTGTGTGTGTGTGTGTGTGTGTGTGTGTGTGTGTGTGTGTGTGTGTGTGAATAATCATGGGACTGTGGTAGACAAAGTATAAAGCAGGGCTGTCGCGACTACTCGGCAATACAGCTAACGTCTCTGACCTTACAGCGGAAGTTCCAAGGCTTGATCACCAGTCTGTGTCATTCCAAATCACGTAAATATTCCAGCTGCTTCTTTGCCCACCACTGAAAAGATAAAACAAGCACCTGTCGGTCGGCTTGGAGACAATATACCGTTAACGCCATTTGAATATACAAGTTTAACACAAGTTGGCACTCGCATACGCACACTGATATACGCATGTCATTCACTAGATGAGGTTAAAAATCTTACCTCGTTTAACCCAATTTCGAATCGCTTCACCGATGAAAGTTCCTGACCTTTGTTCAACACATGGTGACAGATGGTTTATAATGCAATTGAAACGAAACGTGCCCACCGTTTGAACTCTGAACTGATCTGATATTTCAAGTCGAAATGAAATCTATAGACGCTGTTCAACGGAGACCGTTTAAAGTAGGCATATTGGTGTGTTTGACTCACCATAACTGTCACCCATTAATGATGGGTGCATACTTGTTTTCAAATGACACACCGGTTGTGGCCAAGAGGGTGCACTCATTGTGATAAGAGCGAGGGGACAGACACGAGTATATAAGGGGACAAGACCCTGGGAAACTGTCAGTCCTAGCAGAGCGATGGGGTAGACATAAGATCAAAAGGGGACATGAGTCTGGGAAAGTGTCAGTCCTAGCAGAGCGATGGGGTCGACACGAGACCAAAAGGGAACATAAGTCTGGAAAATTGTCAGTCCTAGCAGAGCGGTGGGGTAGACACGAGATAAAAATGGGGTATAGTTCTGAAAAGCTTCTAGACCTCACAGAGTGGAGGGACAGACATGAGATTAAATGGGGACCAGTTCCGGAAAGCTGCTACGCCTCGTAGGGAGGACGAACAGACAAAATAGGGGTACGGGTCTGAAAAGCTGTCAGCCCAAGCAGAGCGGATGGGACTAGACACGATATTAAATGGGGACACAGGTCTGGAAAGCTGGCACAGCGGTGGGACAGACATGAAATGAGGACTAAAATATTAGGACCATGGTTTCCAAAGCCTGATTTGAATTGAATAGTGATAAGGACTTACGGGCATCATATCACTGGACGTGAGTATTACCTTACCTTATTCCAAACCAGGGAATTTCCGCTCTGCAAATTGCACTTCTAGTCAAAGAAAACACCCGAAAAGAGCAAATGTCATTCAAACTTCACACATAGCGCTCCTGTCCAGAACACAAGGAGGTTTTTTCTCGGTTGCCTAGTGTGTAAAACTTCGTATGTAGAATTCTGAATACCCTGGGTAAAGTGCTTCATTTTAGATGAAGAGGCATCAACAAAAATCCTTGTTCGCGCAGAATGTCTCTATTTTTTTAAACGTTCACATTGTACCCAAGGGTACATCATTAAACAGCAGGTCACATTTTTAATAGTTTGTAACATTCAACTCGAAATTGCACAAATTCACATTTGGACATCAAAATATCTAAGTCTATTTTCATTGTTATGTTGTGAATATAGATCTCCATTTTGTGTCATGGCTTTGGAGGCTATTATTTTAATTACTTTTCTACATTACAAATTCTCTCAAAACAAACCGATATGGCTGAAATATTGCCGATGTGACGATAAATATTAACTCACTCACTCACAAAACAAATACGAACTTCTGAAGTTTTGGAGTGTGTTGGTTAATCCCACATAAATGGATATAATTTTGGCACTTAAGATATTATGGTTTATTATGATATTTTGTTATTTTAGTTGTATGCTCAATATAGTTATTTATCCAGACTTCATGTTCATACCAGAATGCTTGTGTTTCTCTACATTCCCAATAAACCTGACAAATAGTCTTTCAGCTCATTACAAAAACAGCAAAACAGGATTGTCAACAGGTTTCACTTTAAATAGTTCATTTTTAGTGTCGATAATACCATGTAAATATTTGTATTGGAAAAATCAAGCAGTTTGACATCTTTGAAACCATTTCTGTAGGTCGTAAAAGATGGTTCCAATCGAAAGTAGCATTAGCGAAAGATTAGTGTTTATGGCACATTTTGTGTAAATTTCTGTCGTAAAGAATTCGAGATCCTTTGCGTGATTTCAAGACAGTAAAATGACACTGAGTTTTCTGCTTTTCACCTAAGTTTTGACAATCTCTTCTTACATTTTATCTTCTTCAAGAGTTCGTATTCTAGATTCGAGTTCATAAGTTCTATTCTTTTCACCTTTTTAAAGATATGCAGAATAAGATATACTCTTATCTCTTATTTACATTAACAACGTTTCTAGAAATAAGCTATCATCAATCTTAAGCTGTAATTTCTTGAGGATATTCTAACTGATTGGTTCAGATATTGTGTATTTATTAATGGTCTTTCTTATTGCATTTCTAACTAAGTTTCCATAATATGGGTTTAGAAGCAATTAATTGTTAATCTTCCAATAACCTCTCCCTCTTTCTTGGTTAATACAGTTTGAAAAAATTAGGGGAATGGTACAAAGATCAGATTTACAACCTGGTAAATACTGGAATCCACGGTTATGTCTTGTGAAATAATGAAGAAATCTAATCTGGCCTGTTGCCATGGATTTTCTTCCACCACATATATTTCTTTTCAGTTATTTTTAATTCTCCTCAAACATCGAAAGATTCTAATATTCCAGAGAGTTCAACAGCTCTTCTCTGGATTTGGGGTTATTTATGTATTTGTAATTCTCTAAGTCTATTGATGGGTCTAAGACTAAGTTCCAGTCAACCACAGTGACACCTTAATCATTTCCAAAGTCATGAATATTTTGAAACGTGTCTGTTTAGAAATTTGGGTTCTCGTCATTCTGTTCATAAAGATTAGTATGTGTAATTCTTTTATCTTCTACTGTTATATTTGCGATGATATACTTGTAATTTCCAATTTTATCGATAATTGGTCTATGGATAGTGTAGTCAATATCATTGTTGAAAAGTATTGCCACGCCTCCTCCGTTGGATTTATAGGGAGCAATTATACATTGCAGACATCATCAGTTTTCATAATATTAACATTTCCGGAGGAAATATAAATGTCTTGTAAACAAATAATTGAGTCTTTTTTCTGTTCATAACTTTTTTCTCTTGGTTTGATTAGTTAGGCCTCTGTAATTTGATAAAATCAGTTTAATTTTCTTAGTCTCGGTCATTTCATATGGCGATTTTGTTATGCAACAATATAGCTCGAAGATAGAAACATATACCGATCAATGGCATACAGTGTGAAATTGATGCAATAGGTTTAAAGAGTTTGACATATAAAACATGAGAAGTCAGTGAGTGAGTGAGTACGTTGAATTTTACGCCACACTCAGCAATATCCCAGCTCTTTGGCTGCGGTCTGTAGTCTGTAAATATTCGAGTCTGGACCAGACAATCCAGTGATCATGAGCATCGATCTGCGCAATTTGGGAACCGATGACATAATATTATGTCAACCAAGTCAGCGAGCATGACCACCCGATTCCGTTAGTCGCCCCTTACGACAAGCATAGTCTCTTTTTATGGCAAGCATGGGTTGCTGAAGGCCTATTCTACCCCGGACCTTCGCGGGTCCATTAGAAGTCATATGAAAGCACTCTTGTTTATAACACAACGCAAAGGATTGCTGATGCGTTAACGCATACAACACGCGTCTACAATCCCAAAGCCAAAACATCTGACTTCATAACATCCACGTTTTCTCATCTACTGCCACCAGTGTTGGACATCTTCTTCTCTCAGATGTGGAGAAGTACCAAGTGTCTACAAACAGGCTGTCATCACACCGCTATTGAAGAAACCAACTCTTGATGCAGACAACTTCAGAAACTATAGGCCAGTGTCAAATTTGTCCTTCTGTCTAAATATCTTGAGAAGATAGTTGGAAACAGAATTTTGGAACACCTTCAGCACCATGACTTGATGGAGTCTTACTAATCAGCGTACAGGTCAAAACATAGTACAGAGAGAGCGCTGGTCCGGGTACACAATGACATAATGACTGCCATGGACAAGCGTCAGGTGACTCTCCTTGTTGTTTTGGATCTCTCCTGTGCTTTTGATACTGTTGATCATCAAATGCTACTACATTGTTTGAAGGTAAGGGTCGGTATTGATGGAACTGTCCTTGAATGAAAACGTTCTTACCTATCCGATAGGTCTCAGCCTGTCAAAGTAGAATCTGTACTCTCCACTGCATCACCACTCCACTATGGCGTCCCTCAAGGATCTGTCCTCGGACCGTTACTGTTTAGTCTGTACATTCTTCCCATTGGTGACACTGTCCGCAAGAACTCACTGAAATTTCATCTCTATGTTGATGACAATCAGTTCTATCTGTCAGCGGAGCCTAACCTTGCTAAAGAATGTGCACAGAAGATACAACAATGTGTGAAATAAGAGACTGGATGACCTTAAACTTTCTGAAACTGAATGACACCAAAATTGAGTTCTTGACCATTGGATCAAACCATCAACCCTCCAAAGTGTTTGAAATTTTATCTCTTGAAATTGGTGAAGACGTTATCGAAACAGTCTGACTCTGCCCGAAATCTTGGTGGCATCTTTCAATCAACAATGTCATTAGAAAATCACATAAAAGCACTCAGCAAAGGATGCTTCTACCACATCTTCAATATTAGCAACGCTGCCCACCTTCTCAGGACCCGTCTGGTTCTCTCTAAACTTGATAACTGCAACTCCCTCTACTATAACATTTCTCAACATCTCCTTTCATAACTCCTTCAAACTTCACATACAAGCTTCTTCTTCTCACACACAGCTGCATCTATGAAAACAGGATTCTAAATATCACAAAAAGGCCTTGTTCATTTCCGTGTTCCGAGTCGATTTCTCAGCTGGTCAATCGCCACGGATCAAGACCGTTCTCTGCTGCAGCCCCCTCTCTCTGGAACATTCTACCACCCACCCTAAAAGATATAGAATCTGCTAACGCTTTTAAAAATGCCCTCAAAACTTATCTTTTCAAACTCTCTTTTCCTACAAGCACTGTCTACAATCTTTTCTATCTATACCTCCATTGAGCAATATTACTTGGAAATAGGCGCACTATAAATCCATTATTATTATGAAAGGAGTAGCGCAGTGAGAAAGAACTACATATGACATGTGTCATCGTTTATAAACACCCACGCATTTGTTATTAAAGAAGTAAAGATAGATTCTGAATATCATGTTTGGCCAAAAATGTTACACACATAGTTTCAACCAATCATATTGCGAGATTTGGTATTGAAAACTGATATCCTCGCAAACCAAGGCCAAAACTAAAATTCCAAAATATGAAATATGAGAAAAGTTTCTATGAGTACGACTAGTGTACTGTTCACATGGCATGCTACGGCTGAGGGGGTTCTACCAAGCACAGAAGGCATGCAACCGTATACACAATAAAGTTATAACCAGCCGGTAATAAGTAAACATGTGAACAAAATCTTGTTTAGGACACAAAGCAAATGGTTACTCACGTGTCAACGCACAAAACACTCGTCAACTGTCCCAAATGCAACATCCGCTTTTATGAATGGCGTTGGGAATGCACTATAAATAGCACAACACGTGTTACTGTTTATAAACATCCACTCGTACGTTGTTGATGAGATCACAGGCATATTCTCAATATTATCGGAGGTACCTTCTTTAAGTGGCATTTTAGAAGTTGGTATGATGAGGATGAAGACTTTTATGGATAGACAACCTCTGGCAGCGGATTGACAACTTCTTTCTTGCAGTGGATAGACAACTTCTTTCTTGCAGTGGATAGATAACTTCTTTCTTGCAGTGGATTGACAACTTCTTTCTTGCAGTGGATAGACAACTTCTTTCTTGCAATGAATGCGACGTTTCGGTGTAGATTCTAACACCGTCATCGGAGGTAGATCTATCCGTTCTGCGATCATAGCATAGGTATTGTTAGCCCGATCGCTGTTGGAGCTTAATCGTGACAACAGCCGATTTAAGCGAAATATGAAGAACAAAGGAAAGTTACACGTAGTTTGGCCAAGAAATGTTAGACTTAGTGTCTACCATTAACGCTGCCAGATACGGTACTGACACCGATATCCTTGTAGTAACATTTCGTATCCAACGTAGGAGAGACAGGAAAAGAGAAAGCAATACATGTATGTGGGACCAAAGTTCATAACGTGTACGAAGGATTCGAGAGACAACTTATTATGAGAACGCCTAAAACACGTACTAAAACACGATGGAGTATATCAGTAGCATTAATTTAGTGTTTCACCAGACCGGAAACGTAAAACAAATATACCATTTTCGAGGTAGGTAAATATCTGCTAACGTTTTGCTGCACAATTTTGCATAGATAGGGATGTGTGATTGCAAGGCATTGAGATTTATATGTTAGATATTGTTAATTTTAGGGGCTTTGAATTGTAATTGAATATTGTTGTAATAGAAGGTAATATGATAGTGAAATTCCAAGATAACTGTGGAGGAAAAATCATATCATTGTATTTTTTGAGTTTTGATAAATGTTTTATCAGCATTTCCATCATGTCTGGTGTGTTGATATCATTCATGTTGGTGGTCAAGCTGAAGTAGTGCGGCAGTGTTGTATGTACACGTGTAGTGAAGCGCCATGGAATCAGACGTATTTTCAATCCAAATTGTATATGTGGAAAATTCCAAAGTCCGCGTCAAAATCCATGAAGTTGTTAAAATTGTTATGATCCGCCATCATTGCGGTCAAACGGAAGTAGTTGTCACAATAAGACTTGTCAATGCGCGGTGAAACGGCCTAAAATCAGATGAGCGTCAATCCAGAATTGATGCCGTCTGATTTTTCTGAAAGACCAATCAGAATCCAATATTTTCTTGAGTCATGCTAGAATAATGAATTAATGAGAAGGACACTCTGCTGTGTTCCATATATCACACAACCAACATGGAGGGTGAAGTCTGATCTGCAATTCATCACTTTATTCGACATCAAGCTGCTGCTGATCGTTTATCTACTCTGTAGTAATCACTTGACATTCAACATTACATAGGACGCGGGGTGATACTATTTGCCTACTTTGCAATTCATCACTAGTCTTGGCATTCAACATTTAAGGGGACCTGAGGTGATGATGTTTTATCTAGTCTACAGTTCATCACTTGGCGTCCAACATTTAGCAGGACCTGGGGTGGTGATATTTTATCTTCATCATTTGGCAACCAACATTAAATAGGATGCGAAAACTGATGAAATTTGGCCTACTTTGCAATTCATCACTTGGCAACCAACATTAAATATCATGCGGACCGGTGATATTTTGTCTACTTTACAATTCATCACTTGGCAACCAACATTAAATATCATGCGGACCGGTGATATTTTGCCTACTTTACAATTCATCACTTGGCAACCAACATTAAATATGCGGACCGGTGATATTTTGCCAATTTATCACTTGGAAACCAACATAAAACTGGATGCATAGTTATGATTCTTTCATCCACTCTACGATGTAACACTTTGAATCAAACATTGTGTCATACTGACTATAAACGAGACTTTCTTTCGCATAACTGGACTCATCTACAGTGGCTATTAATTAATTCAAACATCATTCGGTATTGCATGGATTAGTATGAATGAAATCGTAAGTGATCGCTGGGGCTTCCACCAAGAGTCATCAAATTTCCGATATTGACGCCCTTAAACAGACAGCCTTTAGACACCTAGATGTTATACCATACTCGAAAGTATTCGAATCAAAATTCTATAAGTTATGCTCGGGGTGTCTTAACCCGTATCACGCAGTTTAGGAGAAGACGTATGACAACGAGAGTGAAAAACAACCTATACCTATAACTGAGTGAGTGAGTTTAGTTTTACACCGCACTCAGCAATATTCCAGCTGTATGGCTAATCGAGTCTGGATCAGGCACTCCGTCAACAGCATGGGCATCGATCTACGCAACTGGGAATCGAGGACATGTGTCAGCCAAGTCAGCGAGCCCGATCCCGTTAGTCGTCTCTGACGAGAAGTTTAGTCGCTCTTTATGGCAGTCATGGGTTGATGAAGACCTATTCTACCAAGTATCTTCACGGGTCTATACCCATAAACAACTACCTAGCAGAAGAGACAAGTGGTTGACGTATCTGGACATTCGTTTAATCAGATGATATATACTTCGACAAAGTTTCTCCCTCTAGCTGACTTATCAAAGTCACCAACGCAAATGGCCAAAACCAATTATAGATTTCAATTATATTCACATCTGTGTCGACACACGCCGATCAGGTATAATTACGAGCGTGTATATAATACTGGAGTTCACGAACAAGACTAACCGTGGCAAACCATCGTCAACAAGCAAGGCGTCGATGTTCGGAACCAAGGTTTGTTCTGTTTTTGTTGTTCCTTATTTAACGCCACGCTCTGCAGTATTCCACCTATAATATAGTGCCAGTATGTAAATATAAGAGTCTGGACTGGGCAACCCAGTGACCAATATCATGAGCATCGATTTACGATATGATGACATGTGTTAACCAAGTCAGCAAGCCTGATCCCCCGAACCACCCGGCTACCCCATCACATATATAGGTAGGGAAGAGTTAGTTCGATTTCTGAAACAAGCAGAGCTTATGATACTTCTTCTGCATAAGTTTTCACTGGTCAAAACGTTACACAGAAGAACCGGGTTCGATTCCCCACATGGGCGCAATCTGTGAAGCCGGTTTCTGGTGTCCCCAACCGTGATGTTGCTGGAATATTGCTAAGCAATCCTCACTCACTCATTATAAACCGTTTTAAAGAGGGAGCATCTCGCGGTACATATTGACGATTTCGTGTTAATTATACCGAGCAACCATACACCTCAAAACCATAGTAGGGGACAGCAGAAAATTGTACATATAATGTGAAATGTACTTGTGCTAGTATTTATTTTGTACTTTGATTATCGCTTAGAATTAGTGACTTTTCAATGAATTTTGTTGAAAATTGAAGTGAACAAAGGTGAATGTTATACCGGGATGTTTACATTTCACTGTGATCTTTAATGGTTTATCGCCGCCATATAGCTGGTTTATTGCTGAGTGCGGCGTTAAACTAAATTCACTCAATCGCCCTGGTGGTTTGACTAAACTTAACAACGGCAGTTTCTACAACTCACTTCATCATCCACAATGGCAAGAACTTAGATCAAGCTTCTTTCTGAAAAAAATAAACGTTTTGTTTACCAGAGAAGAATTTTTATTTAATTTAACAACACCAACGGATTCCACAGCAGTATCGAAATGACCTCCAAAGTTTAATTTATCACACTCAGGCCCATATGCCGCTTACAATAAAAATGACTTTTAAACAAAGAAATATATGTAGCTATTTTACTTCATGGAAAATGTTGACAAAAAGCTGTACCTTCCTTTGAAGAAACAAGACCTTTAATATTATTCATTGCACCACCTCCAAATGAATGACCCGTGAAGGTCCCGGGGTAGAATAGGCCTTCAGCAACCCATGCTTGCCATAAAAGGCGACTCAGCTTGTCGTAAGAGGCGACTAACGGGATCGGGTGGTCAGGCTCGCTGACTTGGTTGACACATGTCATCGGTTCCCAATCACTGGATTGTCTGGTCCAGACTCGATTATTTACAGACCGCCGCCATATAGCTTGAATATTGCTGAGTGCGGCGTAAAACTAACCTCACTCACTCACTCACCCAAATGAATGTCTATCTGGAACGGAGTATTTGCCCTGTAAATGGAACTGTAGGTGTGTTCCTTTGAAGCAAAGCATGTTGTTGTGTGTTGTATGGAAAACATTCAGTACCGTGCTCCGTTTTACTGAGAAACTGTTGTAAGCAGCCTCAAATGGTCAAAAAAATGACGTCATCAAACACCTGCGTGACCTCATTTCGCGGAAGTCAGTGACCGCGTAGCCCCCGTGGGAATCGGTATCACACATCACACCATCACATTACGTCATTCATTTGGACCAATCACCGTACAGTATCCAACTCACTCAGGCGTTCCAATGACCTAATTATCCCCCGTGGGAACCGGTATGACACATCACGCCATGGCATCACCCCATTTGTTTGGACCAATCAGCAAGTATCAATTCTTACTGGTTTACAAACCAGTTTCATCCGGTTTTCATCTGAACACATCTGACAATAATCACTTGACTTGTCTTTACACCATGTTTACATGTTTCCATACTTAATCACCTTTTCTGTCGCACGTCTCAAAGTGCACGCGCAGTTGAGGCATGGTGCACTCTCAGCCTGCACCCGAGAGAGCTCACTCAGTCAAGGTGTCGTATGATATCTCCACAAATTGTTCTCTCCCATATTATACTTTCTGCCTGCTGTCCATGCTCAATGGACAACTCCCTGGGGATAATCCACTTGGCACACACTTTGTGGCTGAAGGTGCGTACTACACATTAAGAAACACAAATTTTCAAAACTATGGGATAGGAGCACGGCCAATAGTCAGAGATTAAACACACACATATGTAAGTAGTTCGCCGGCTTAAGGACACATTTGCCATACTACGTGTTTAAACGAATCAGAGTGACTTACCGTTATGCAATGGTTACATTCCATATTCTTATGGTATCCTGCCTGGGAATGCCAACATGCCAAAATTTCATAATACACCAGTGTATCCAATACGGGGGCTGTGAATTCAAGGATGATATTGAAATGTAAAACCCAAATCTCATATGTTTGTGATTCTATGGAATGAATAAACCACCAATGCATATTAGATGAAAATACACATCTGTGTATCTCTCAGCCACCGTCACAAATTAGCGCCAACAAGTTTTGGGTAGACTGGCGCAAGTCTCTAATAAGTTTTATCACAAACCGTTGATGCACTGCCCCGCGCTAGACTAACTTGATAGAATTGCCATAAATTATGAGTTTAAACGAGTTTAACCTTCAGGGCCGGCTTTAAGCAATGCTAGGCTGCATTTAAACATGTGGGGACTCCACATGGCTCTAACGAGGGGGGACTAACGTGTTTCTGTCGACTGTTACACTGGCGACAGCCAGCACTGAGTGTATGCGTACAAGGCCGCTCTCAGTGTTACTAGAACGGAATTTCGAATTTGCTCTGGCTAAATAGGATTGAATGAATGTCTCATGATAAGACATTTTAAAACAAACATAAATGAATAACTTGAATATACTCATTTAGTGATGTATAGCTTTTGTTCTAACTTTGCTCTGTCCCATAGCTGACGTGTACGTGCGCTTCCATAGACTTCCATCAGGAAAGTTTTGAAGTGTCAGACAACGCATAGGTGTAAATAGTTGCATGTTCCCATCCTCAATGGACAACTCCCTGGGGATAATCCACTTGGCACACACTTTGGGACTGAAGGTGGGTACCACACATTAAGAAACACAAAAGATATATAGCTTTCATGGTTTATTAGCTCCGTTTTCAAATGAGTAAAACTATGGGATAGGAGCACGCCCAATAGTCTACTGTGCATGTCATTGTCCTTCATCCTCCACCTGTCCGCTGTCTGTCTCAGATAAGGTGTCTGTATGATCATCGTCGTCATCATCATCATCATCAGTCAACCCTTCCTCTCAAGCCTTGTATTTGTATAATTTGGAAAACACATCATCATACATATCATCTTTTACTTCTGTTAATATTCCTTGTGTCTTTGGACCCCCCTGGATATGATGCATATAAGTAATAAAGCGAGCATACGTCTCCTTAAACGGGATCCTGGTTAATTATTTCAGTCTGGTTTGGATTACGTCCTCGATAAAACCTCTCTTCGTGTACAGTTGGCTTTTCTCATCCAGTACATCTCTATTCAGCTCACGTGTACGTGAATACATTTGCCGGATACCTTGCTCTTCGAGATCAGCCATCTTACTTTTCCTGACATTGCTCAGTGACTCATCATCATCATCATAATCATCCTGTTTCATTTCAGGACATTGCTTGTCGTGTAAATGTCGTTATAAGTTATGGTTACTGCTAAACACTTGAACACAATAGTCACATTCTGACTTCTTATCAGAGTTGTCTTCCTCCCATTTGCTTATATCTTGGGGTATTCCAGGAGGGCCCACTTGGGACTTTTCGGTACACCAGTTTCGTCTGTGTTTTTGCAAATCAGAAGGATCTTGAAACATGAGTCCACAGTCATCACAAGATGGCATGGTTGGGAGGTGTTCGTCACATGTCTGCTCACGATGAACGTTGAAGCCGGACTGAATCGTCGTAGCTTGGAGGTTTCCTTTTAAACTGAACGCATTAGGACAAAGTCGTAAATGGGGACGTGTTTGGGGTTTTAAATCAACCAGCAAGTGCCCATAAGGCTTCTGGGTAGCCCTTTGAAACTGGTCCATGAAATGGTCTGTGTCACCCGGATACATTTGCCTCGCCAAAGTCATGATGGGTTGTGTATCAATAGGGTTGTTGAACAGAAGCAGATAATAACAACTTCTTCGTTGTGTGGGATCCTTACTGTAGTACAATTTTTGGTTCAAGGCAATGACTGAGAGATTAAGATGATGACTTCCTTCCGTAAACAGACTGGTAATACGTGGATCTTTGCTCGCTGTGGACATTAAGTCGTCAAGCACAACGACGTTCACCACATGGGGGTTCAGACACTCATCCTTTTCCAGCTCAGTAGCGATAAACAAGACTTTGAATGACATTATGCAAGGACTGCCATCGTTTGTAGAGCCATAGAATACGTTCGGGATAAGGTTTAATATTCAATCTTTCTAGAAGTTGCTTCACCAAGTAGGTTTTTCCACGGGAGGTGGGCCCAAAAACAATCATGGTAAACGGGTGTTGTAACCTAAATTCATTACCCACATGTAGCTGCTGCTGCTTGTGGTGGTGGTGCTGCTGCTTTTGCTGCTTCTTTTGCTGCTTCTTTTGCTGCTTGAGATCCTCTCCAGAATGTTTTGTTCGAATATGACGGGACAAGTCAAGAGCCCAAACATATTGTTTGGAGCATATGGGACAGGAATACATGTTCACACGGCAACAGTCCTACTACAAATGACACATTTACCCTTTTGTCTCTATTTAAAAATCTAGTTTCATTTTCTTTCTTGACACTGTTTCCGTTGTAGTTTCCCCTGGGTGGATGAACCTTTGCCTTTCTTTCTACAACTTTGCTTTCGCCTCTTCTACCGCTTGTTGAGCCGGGGTCACGAAATTAATTTTAGTTTGTTCTGAGGTTTCTTTTGGTTTATCTTTCTTCCACTCTGGATCGTCCAGTTCTAAAAATCGATCCACAGACATCATGGCAGATTTTTCTCCTCCACGCATGATGGAGTGATAAGGCTCTAGTTTCCCTTCAGCCTGGAGCATGTAAAACAGAGTCCATTTCTCGGCGTCGAGTACGAAGAGTTTGTATCGTGGATTGTTCGTGATGAATACCAGAAAGGGAACAGCTTGAGGTGATGTGTTACTGTCACTGGTCCACGACTAAATGAAGCAAGATTGTCCTCGTGGTCATTTATATCTTAACTATGACTTGGTATAGTATCACTGCTAGTCATATGATGCCATAGCTCTAAGCCAATGCTCTATTGAATAACTAGGCATTTTGAATGGCCTCATCTCTATGTGCACTGAAAAACTGTGGTTTCGAAACAAATGCTACGATAGGCATGTAACTGGAGAAAAGACCAAAGGCCGTCTGTCGTCCACAGAGGGTGAACTAATCTTCGTAACACCGCTAGATAGTTATTTCAATCATTTTTCCTCAGGAAACGACATCTTTCATATCGAGTAATGGGCAATGTTCCTTTTAATAACCTTGATAATACCATTGACGGCAAGAATCTGTTCATGTCTGAGATGTCTTGTCGAATTTCCTCAATGTCTTGAAATATTAATATGGCCCTTAAAAATTCGTAATGTTTCAACACGTACCTAGCCATAATTCTAGAAAACAATGTCTGTCTGATCTCAATGAGATGAGTAGACCTCTATTTATACACAGACAACAAATATACTCTCATATTCATTTATTTTCCAACAATAGACAGTGTTTTACATTACATCCACATGTCCGAGGGACTCCCACCAGGGTCAAATAGGGACAGTCTGGACACCACTTTTCATGTTCGACCCAGGGATCATCATCGACTTCCAAGTTCTTGAGAATGACACCATATTGAACACAAAAATCTGTTTTCATGAAACCGTTTGCGCCACTTCATTCAGAATGAGGTCGGAGGATGATTGTTCTGAAACCAAAGGAATAAAAAAAACAACATGAGTCAGTGACTCTACAACCGGCTTCATGGACGCCATGCTTAGGGGGTCTAAGATAGGTCTCTTAGTCTTAAGACTTGTAGACCTAAGACTTCTAGGCGCCCTCTACACAGGCCAGAGTGTGATTCAGTAAGTAAACCGTACTTACGTTGAGCTAGGGAGTCCCTTTCCTGATGGGTTTCCCCTCCCTCCAGTCTTGAGGGTTTAGAACTCCTTTCGTCTTCCAAAAAAGAGCAGAGCGTGGTTTCAGTCCACGGTCGTCTGGGCTATGAGCCCAGTGCGCTTCTACTGCGCCACGCTGCTGTACTTGCGTCTGCCTTGTGTAAGGACATTTATATCAACCAATGACAACCAAACAGTCACAAATACATTCAGTCCATCTCTTGAACATGTAAGTCCAGATGACTAAACCAGCGGCCCATCTCTTTCTGAGATACTCCTACCAGGGCCAAGTACGGACAATTTGGAGACCATTTTTCATGTTCACTCCATGGATTATCCTCTACGTCCCAGTTCTTGAGAATGACACCACACTGAACACACTTGCAAGCGTCTCCTCTGAGCATGTACACAAATCCTGCTCGTGCCATTTGACTATGACTTTGTTTCATCTGCACAGGCCAAGACTGCATCGAATTCAATCGTTCTTGGAACTGTCTTTGCGGTTTGAGAGGGATACTGTCCATACATAGGTACCCACCATCATATTCGGTCTTGTCTACCTCTAGTCCCAGCAATGCCATGGCCTGTATCTCACCACATTCCTCCAGGGCTTTGCAGAACAGGGTGTATGCTTGGGGGCCTCGTGGATATGGACAGGTGTTCTCTGACCACGATCAAAATACGTCTGTGGTTTCTCAATAATCTCAGCTTTCATGAAGATGGTAAGTACTCCAAACTGTACCAGTCTGTCGACCACCTCTTCTACTCTTTGTGTCGCTTGCACGAAGCCAGAATAATTGTTCCTCAGATTATCGCGGTGAAGGGCTTCCATTTTCAAGGGGGAGAGAGAGACCTGGATGTGGTGTGTATTCAGGGATGAAAGTGATGCATGATCCAAAATGACAGGGGTTTATATAGGTAAGACATGAAACCGAATGAAACCGGTTAATCTGTCTGTATGGTTGCTAGGCGCCTGATCTAAAAATACACCCATGACCGTGAGGACCGCTCATGGTCGTGGTGAAAAATAAGGTCACCGCCATAGTGTTTTCCAAGGTCATTGACTTCCGCAAAATAAGGTCACGCAGGTGTTTGATGACGTCATTCTTTGGACTATTTGAGCCTGTGTACATCAATAAGCGATGGGGTAGTCAAGTGGTTAAAGTAAGAGAGTTATTAAGTTTAGTTTTCGCAGCACTCTGCAATGTTACAGCTATATGGTGGCGGTCTGTAAATAATCGAGTCTCGACCAGACAATCCAGTGATCAACAGCATGAGCATCGATCTGCACAAATGGGAACCGATAACATGTGTCAACCAAGTCAGCGAGCCTGACCACCCGATCCCATTAGTCGCCTCTTATGACAAGCATAATCGCTTTTTATGGCAAGCATGGGCTGGTGAAGGCAGTGCTTAAAGAGTTCGCTCACCAGGCGTAAGACTCGGACTCGGTCTCCCACGTGTGTGAAGTCCTCATTGTGATGTCGATATTGCTAGATGTCGCTGAAAGCATCGTTTTTATGTATATTTTTTGGAAATTAACATACCGTGGTGGACAATCAGAGGTATATAACGAAATAATAATAGCTCTAAATTTAATTTCGAACGCGTAGCGTGAGGCTTTAAATAGAAAATATAGACCTCTGATTTTCCAACAAAGTATATTTATCTTCATGCTACCATAACCGCGTTATTTTAAGTTCTAAAAAGAATAGACAGTGGTTTGAAACATCAGAGGTATATAACGTGATTATATATCATTGAATGACTTTCGATCAACCAACCCCAACCCAGTATTTACTGAAGTCATGATAGAATGAATCATGGTAGAAAGACTCAACAACACCAAGAAGTTGGCCATCACATGATGATATCGACATTGTAAAGACAAAAATAAACCAAATGGCCCACATGGGATTTACATTACTTTCTGCACTCATTGACAGTGAGCACGGGTACTTCAGTGACGTGTCATCAGCTGGCCGTTTCAGCTGGTTCCCATGGTAGTTTCTGAAGCTGCTCATTTGTGACGTCATTCTGACTTTAGGTCACAGTGTGATTTAGATGACGTCACAGCTGCTGAGATGCAATTAGCAGAAATCGAATACCATACTATCAGATTGTTCAACCAATCGGTGACTTTCGCTTCACAATCACATTTCAAAGAAACATCTAACAAGAGACACAATGACAAATGGCATGAAACAAAAACACGTAATGACAATGATTTGGTACAAACGGCTGTAGATGTATTTAACATCGACGTTTAGAATTCCGAGCCGTCTTCATATTTTTTCCGCTACCGGACATGATATATCTAGGGCGGTGGGGTAGCCTCGTGGTTAACGCGCTTGATGGTCAGGTGCGAAGGCCCAGGTTCGATTCCCCATGCGGGTGCAATATGTGAAGACCATTTCAGGTTATATCTGATCTTACAAAAAGTGTCGGGTGAATTACATAAAGCCACACATATATATACTCTGATGTCATCTAATTAAAGTTAACCGATGAAGAACATGAATTCACTGGTGTCGTTCCTGATGCAGATGCTCTCCCTCCTGAAGCTATGTGTTCCCGCCGTGTTGTTGCTGATGTCGGCAAGAGCGCAGGTCGACAGTAAGAGAACTAAACATTGAATATCAGTTTAGGGGAATAACATCTATTATACTCTTAAAAAAGGTAAGGGAGCCTGAACTTTCAATTTGGATAGGAAGTATGAACAGCAACACACCTTTCGAAGACAGACATCTCATGAACGCACCGCCAGTTCCCCTATCGTCACCCCATCTCCCCAGATTCCCCTATTACATGCCACATTCTTCGTTATTCGTGCCATCTATGACTGATTGTAATATTTAGTGAAAGGAACAACTTATCAATCGTATTATTTATCGTAGTAAGCACTGGATATCTCGCAAACGGTCATAATGCCTGTCTATATTTGGCACCTTGAACTGAACATATATTAGTATTGTTTTCTTTTATGATAATAATCAGTTGTTGCTTTTTTCAGTTTGTGATAATGTACCAGTGCTTGCAGCATCCTCGACGCCCCAAGTACTCACATCTGTGAGCATAGAGACGGGATCTTTTAATTTGGTATATTGCACAGTGCAAATCACCGTACCAGCCGGCTCCTCTTTGAAACTTAACTTTATCTCACTTGTTGATGCCTTCCTTGATCCTGTTTTCATCCACTCGCGAAGTAAGTTAAAACTATAATCAAATTTGATTACTTTACCCAATGATATTTAAGATGCTACTGATCCGTGAAGGTCCTGGGTAGAATAGGCCTTCAGCAACCCATGCTTGTCGTAAAAGGCGACTAACGGGATCGGGTGGTCAGGCTCATTGACTTGTCATCGGTTCCCAACTGCGCAGATCGATGCTCATGTTGTTGATCACTGGATTGTCTGGTCCAGACTCGATTATTTACAGACCTTCGCCATATTGCTGGAATATTGCTGAGTGCGGCGTAAAACTAAACTCACTCACTCACTCACTCACCAAGATGCTACTGCTTCAGTGTACAGTCCGTTGGCTCAAATGTGGACGAATAAATTGCACAATGTAACTCGAAAACTAATAAACATAAAATACTCAATGAAACGCTGATCATAATGAAGACATCAGACCAACTCTGTGAGGTTTCTAGAGAATTTATGTCCTAATGACGAAAACGTTGTTTAACGATCTCCTTCGTAACAAATAGTCTCAAACTGTCTCAATGTTTTAATGATAGTTTTCTAGACAACCTTTTTCATGTTTAGGGCTTGAATTCTGCAAAACCCTCATAGATGTGGTCTGATGTTTTGATTATGATCAGCATTTCCTTGAGTAGCATATGTTATTTAGTTTTCGAATTAGATTGCAGTTTTCGAGTTAGATTGCAATTCTTCGTTCTGCGTTTGGGTCAAACGGACTGTATGTTGTGTGGTGTTGTGTGGTGTGGTGTGGTGTGGTGTGGTGTGGTACTTGGACATGTGTGCATTAAAATCTGCATTTATGTATGCGGTATATACGTGTTGGTGTGTACAATATAAGTTGCTCACTGGTCACGAAGGGGGCTGTTCCCTGAGCGAGGGGAACATATACAACATACAGGTACATCAACCCATGGTCCCCGAGGGACCAGTGAACGACGTATTCATCTAAACGAACACCTCAATGTTAATTATGAATTGTTTGAAGTACTAGTACATCTTTCTTTTGTCACCATCACCTAGTTTGCAGACAAGAAAATTTATTTAGGGTTATCTCCCTTTCATCGATTTACATTCGCAAAACATCAGTAATTTCCGTACATCACACTTGATTCAATGTTACTGAAGATGAAGAGTTACTACGACGAAGTCCCAAATGGGTTCAGTATTCCCAGCGGGTTACAGAGAAATGTTACTCGCTTGTAAAAGGGGTACACTGAAAATCAGCCAGTCGGACAACGACATTTATGTGAGCAGTAAGATAAATACTGTCATATAGTGCCATATTAACGTTATCTATTACGTTATTAATATTAACGCCATCTAACGTTTCTTTGTGTACAGGTCCCTTCGACTTTACGGAGTATTTGGTTGCAGTCAGCTTCAATGACCTTGCAGGCATTGGTCCACCTGTCTACGTTTTTCCGGAGTCAGTCTACATCACCATCGAATATGACGTAACCCCCAGTAGCACATTTGTCATGACGTATCAAGCCGTACCATTCGAAGAAGACAGTACGTTGATGTCATATTGTTCTGTGACCCGTGAAGGTCCCGGGGTAGAATAGGCCTTCAGCAACCCATGTTTGCCATTAAAGGCGACTATGCTTGTCGTAAGAGGCAACTAAGGGGATCGGGTGGTCAGGCTTGCTGACTTGGTTGACACATATCATCGGTTCCCAATTGCGCAGATCGATGCTCATGTTGTTGATCACTGGATTGTCTGGTCCAGACTCGATTATTTACAGACCGCCGCCATAGAGCTGGGATATTGCAGAGTGCGGCGTAAAACTAAACTCACTCACTCATATTGTTCCGTATCCCTAGCATGGGATCAACCTTCAGCTGCTGGTGATCTATAGCCCGTTTCATATTATATAGTATTCCCAGAAATTATTGAGAATCATGTTGCGTCATGTAACTCATTACGTTTATTAACTTCTGGCGTTTTACTTACATAAACATGTTAAAACATCATCCTTTTACAGTCTCAGTCTTGTTTTAGTACTTTGTTAGACCTCCTTGCTCAGCAATGCATGCCTGAATACGCCTAGGCACACTACCCATCAAAGTTTGTAGGTAATCGTGTGACAGGGTATCCCAATATTGGACCACCTCGGCCTTCATATCTTCAATATTTCTCAGTCCCTTTTGGTTTATTCTGTCCTTCATGACTCCCCACACATTCTCAAATGGGTTTAGGTCTGGGCTGTAACTGGGCCAGTCTAAAACTTGAACATTTTCGCCCGACAACTACTGTTTTGTGTAGCGCGCAGTGTGTTTTGGGTCATTATCATGCTGGAAAATCCAATCATCTTCATACAATGTTTGTGCTGTCGGAAGAAGGTGACCATTTAGAATGTCAACGTATCTTTCTTTCGTCAAGTTTCCCGTGAAAACACACAATGGCGTCACTCCGCGAGCCGATATGCCACCCCACATGTGAAACTTCGGGCTATGTTTTGGTCGCTGGTAGATAGGTTTGACAGTATCTTTGGTCCAAATTTTCACACAATTAGGGAAAAGCCAAAGAGAACTTTCATCCGAAAAGAAAACATTATCCCAATCTTGATTTTCATGAGCCCGACACCAGTTTAAACGTTTTTCCTTTTGTGCATCTTTCATCAACGGCGAGGGAAATCCACGTTTTTTCACCCAATTAAGTCTCTGTAATTCCTGCCTAACTGTTTCATTGCATACCTGAGGACTTCCTCTGCTAATCATTTCATTTCTGATGTTCTCAACACTTTTCAATTTGCCCCTACTCACAATCTGCCCAAGTCTTCGACGATCCACAACACTGAATTTCCTAGGCCGACCTGCCCCCGCTTTGTGCTCTATCCCGGTTCCTGTTTGAATATTCTTCAAAGTTCTGTATACTGTAGAGAGAGGAATACCATGTCTACAAGCTAACACTTTAGCATCAGCCTCACCTCTTTCAAAATCATCTAGAATGAGCTTTCTTTTCTCTCTTGCTGTAAATTCTGCCATGTCAACACAGGAAGCCGTCTGCTCAGACAAGGGAGATAACTCTTGACGTAATGAGCTGCCTTCTAAGCCTTCAAGAGTTGTCTCCCTTATTTAGTATGCTTAGTGCATAGTGAAAGCCCTTTTTCCAATCTTAGCATCATTATAAAAAAAACAAAGATTTTCTCAATAATTTCTGGGAACACTGTACTGTTGTCTATAGAGATATAAGTTAGGAGCCGTAGTTAAAATGCTATCGGAAATAGACAAAATAGGCTGTTCCTCTATATCCCTCAAATTTATACAACTGCAATTATGATATGTCAAAAAAATAACCCACTTCGGCCAAACTGGACATTCAGTGGGATGCATAAGAGGATGTGCAGAAAAACATGTTTACTCGTAAAATGGGGTAAAAGTGAGAAAAAAAAATAGCTGCTAAACAACAGATCAGACTACAGATCAGCAATTAGCTTGCTGAGGCAGGCATGACTACGGAAAGTCGACTCAGCTGGCACCTGGTGTCTTATGTACGTGACACCAACAGAATAACATCGTATATGTCTCAACACATATAGGTGGCATTAACACCTGAAAGTCTACAGGATGGGATATTGCTATATTTGTTAGGACATGCTGTGTAATTCTCTAATTACTTTGGATCCCTGTGGGATTATAATATCTTAGCTGCTATCTTTATCCACCAGCTCGACCCCAACCATTATCTGCATCATCCGTCCTGGTTTTGTTTTCAGACAAAACCACCCTATCTGTTTCTTTCTACGGTGAGAGTGAAACTCCACGGTAGCTGCATCCTTGATAGTTTCAGTGAGTGAGTGAGTGAGTTTAGTTTTACGTCGCACTTAGCAATATTCCAGCTATATGGCGACGGTCTGTAAATAATCGAGTCTGGACCAGACAATCCAGTGATCAACAACATGAGCATCGATCTGTACAACTGGGAACCGATGACATGTGTCAACCAAGTCAGCAAGCCTGACCACCCTCTTAGTCGCCTCTTACGACAGGCATAGTCGCCTTTTATGGCAAACATGGGTTGCTGAAGACCTATTCTACCCCGGGACCTTCACGGGTCTGATAGTTTCAGAATGAAAGTTACTATTTTTTTTACGTTAGAAGTCTGATTTCGAAGTGGGCATGTGAAAAGTGATCTGTGCAAATTAATTAATTTACATAAAGCCATGGCCTGTTCCAAATAACTCGCTTTGGACTTTGAAAAAATCTGCTTTGCACATTTCTGCACCAATCTCTTCTGAGTAAAGGCCTTTTGCACGTTTCCTATCTCCCTCCCACTAGAACTGTAGTTAGCCCGAACTTCTTTTAACAGATATATTGCATTTTCGCATATCAGCTACATAAATTGTAGAGATAAAAGTAATAACCGTTTTTTTTCTGTTTCCGACAGTACTATAAAACTCTCATTCGATGTCTGTTGTTTTACGTTTTAGTGAGTGAGTGAGTGAATTTAGTTTTATGTCGCACTTAGCAATGTTTTTACGTTTTAAATTTATTCATTTTAATACTGATTTGTAAATTGTTCTCAAGCGGATATGGCTGAAATATCGTCGATGTGACTGTAAAATATAACTCACTCACTCACTCTCAATCTGGGCATGTGACGGAAATGGGGTGGTGAGAGGGGTGTATAATGAGTATAAATTATCTCCCCTCAAATGGCAGGATCCGTGGTCACTTCATCCAAGATTTCTATCATGATCCTTGAATTGTCATCTGGCACCAAAATGGTGCTACGTATATTCACCATGAGTCCAGTTTCTGTAGGGGCGGTAGGGGTAGTCTAGTGGTTCATGAATCCGCTCGTCACGCCGAAGGCGGGTTTAGTTCCCCACATGGATGCAATGTGTAAAGTCCATTTCTGGTGTCACCTACCGTGATATTGCGGGAATACTGTTCACATCAACAAATCCAAAAAGTCCATCCTATCGCGTTTGTCCCCTCTTACGACAAGCATGTGTTATGAAGAACAATACTAACCCAGATTTTCACGGGTCCTGTTTCACTAAGAGACACATTACAACCGAAATGAATCAGCTTAAACATGTCTTCTTGCAGTCACTAGATTGTCTGGCCCAGACATCAGTATTCACAAACCTCCCTTACACAGCTGGACTACTGTTGAGTGCGGCGTTTACTATACACAAACTGTGTACATCCACTACCCTGAATAAAACAAACAGTACCGTGAACAGTATGAAGAAAAAACAGAAGTCTCCCCAACAACTGGGACAGTCTCTCCCTCTCTTAGCCACCTAATCCAGAGACCTTTAAAGAAACAGGCCAAAATAAACCAACGGGCAAAAGAAACGACACTAGAAATCACTGATATTACAAAACGACAAACCACCATTGTGAAAATGGAAAGTGTGTCCATACACTTGTCAATAAAATTCATTTTCCTTTTCACAATGTTGGTTTGTCGTTTTGTAATATCAGTGATTTCGAACCGTTTCGTTTGCTCTTTACTTTTGTTGTGTACTATAAAATTTATCTTGACAACAAACGCTTCTTGGAACAATACACAATATCCTGTGAAATTTTGTCATATGCACAATGGTGAAACAACCAGACACCCCCAAAACCCTAATTAAAGAACGTCTCAGCTCAATGTCTAAACCAGATTCGAAAGCAGCTCTATTGTACAATTGTAGACTTAAGATGATGTCAATACCTGTTTTTATGGACCTGCGGAAAACGGTATTGTCTGAGGACGAAGTCCGAGGTCTGTATTGGTTTTCCAGTCCATAAACATAGACATTGCCCGAAATCACCAATTTACATCTGTTGTACTATGTAATTACCGAACAAAACTTCTAAAAACCAAAACATGATCATTCAGTCAAGAAAAGTCATTTTCTTTTCACTACAAACCAATAACATTATGTCAACAATACTGCGACATACAAACAATAGAATGACGTCATAACGTCACGTCATAGTAAATCATACGATTATGTTTTTCTGCCGACGGTCACGAAACCAATCAGGTAAAAATATGCTTACTAAATAACCGATCATATTGACTGTCATAGATCTCTCATATTTTTTTTCAGTCTGTAATATGATGCCTGTGGTGTTTGCCAACGCCACTACCCAGGAAATTGTGACGCCCAACTTCGGTAACGGACCCTATTTTGACCAGCAGGTATGCGTTGTAGAGATAAGAGCCAGCGACACAGGCTTGGGATTAGTTGTGACGTTCTTTGACATGCTGTGTTTTTCTGACGACGTCTTCATATGCAACGGTAAGTATACGTAAGTCATCCAGTACAATGCATACGTAAGTATACGTAAGTCATCCAGTACAACGCATACGTAAGTATACGTAAGTCATCCAGTACAATGCATACGTAAGTATACGTAAGTCATCCAGTACAATGCATACGTAAGTATACGTAAATCATCCAGTACAATGCACACGTAAGTATACGTAAGTCATCCAGTACAATGCATACGTAAGTATACGTAAGTCATACAGTACAATGCATACAGCTTCCAAATAAGATTTTTCGTGATTTAACTTTACGAAAATCATTAAAAATGCACTTTTAGGAGGTGCCTATAGAGTCCATCTCAAGACATACGTTAATTGGGAAGAGAATATCTCAACCGAATGATTAAGTTGTCGATAATGACGTAATACAGATGGTACTTAAAACAATATCTTTTATTGCCATACAGTACCTTTCTGAAAACGAAACATACACTTTATGGATTACACCTTCTTGTTTATTGCATGTTTATTGCGTTAAGGGGCGTTCCGATGTAGATTCGTACATCGTTATAAGCTAAACGCAATAAACAAGGACATATAATCCATAATGTTGCATGTTTCGTCTTTGACTCACAAACGGCCTGGGGACAAAACACTTATCATTTATCAATGTGTAAATGACTAAGGACGTAGCTGCACATAGGAACATAAACAGAAAGGTAAAAAATTAAAAACATATGGGTGTATGTCCTTCGCCCACGAAGATACACAACACTGAAATACCATTCCTGCGAAACTGACGTCATTGTTGGTCCCCGTGCTATTCAAGCGAGTACAACCTCTTCAACTGTCGTGTGTGAAGCAAGCCATTCCATTGATATCTCTGGGCTGTATTCCTTGGGCTCTGGGTATTAGCATTAAAATCTCTCCGGCTTCAATTAGGAAAAAAAACCGCTCTATATATTCTAAAACCTCGTCTTTTGCGCTAGGTGTGTTTCCAATTATACACTATTATCCATGCACGTTTGTGCAGTAAAACAAGGTACCGATGAACCAGTATTAGATGAGTCACAACCTGACAAATGGTCCCAGTTTGCATGTATGGAAAGGCCCTCCAGAACATTCCATTTGAAAAATGAGTGAAACAGGCTATCGCCTACAACTCGAAAATTCAATGTCCTCGTGCCATTCGTGTCTGCGGGACACGTGTTAAACAGAAGCGGCATTGGCTTCACGCCACGGTAAGCATGTTTTTCACGTGCTTAATCGCAAATCTACCTGTAGCAATAAAGATTACTTGCCCCGCCTACTTACCCCGCCTGCTTGTCACAAACACGTTCTCTGCTTTGGCTCATCTAATACTTGTCAAGCAGTAAGCAAGTGTGACGGCCCTCTTCATTGACGTCACGTTCAACTGTTTAATGACGTCAAAGCACAACAAGATTTTTATAATAGTAAATTCACACTAGATTAATATTAAAAAGCATATATGTGTTACCAGAGGTTTTCAACATTTTCTACAGTTAAAACAGCATACCCAAATAAAATTTGAAAAGAAGAGATACCTTGTCCAGGTAAGGGTAGATAATCTGCCCAGAATTACCTCAAGTAAATACTTGTGTAGCCAAGATATCATGAAGTATGATTAGAAGCGAGATTAAGGGAAATTCCTGCGTAACATAACACAGAACAGATACTTCTACTGTTACATCCTGTCGCATACTGTATGCGCACAAATAAAGGTATCCAACCTCTTTAATGTGATTGAATGGGCGTAAATTATGATAAGATTAGAAATGAGACCACTCAAGAAACTGATATAGTGCATCATGTGTTAATTCAGCTAATCTGTAAACAGTAATCTAAATAGGATAAACATGTTTCTTTTTCCTTCCCCAGGGGTTGCATGTACCTCATTGTGTTCTTCAAGTCAAAGGACCTTTCGTGGGGACGCTTTCTTTGTGGCTGTCGTTACAGATGCTCTTTATGGCGGGAATGGAATGAGACTAGAATACACTGAAGGTGAATATCGCATGTTCTATGGGGGCACCTTGTCGGACAACCTTACAACCCTACCTTTTGACATTCATCTACTCTTAATAAAAGTAAGGGAACACGAAATTTGAACTTTGATTAGAGGTAAAAGCAGTAGCAAACCTTTCAAAGACAGACATCTTATGGACGCACTACTATTTCTCTTTTTCACCACCCAAAACACAACGTATGGGACGCACATGCACAACGCAATAGTCCCATACATGTGCATGGGGCGTCATTTTTTTTTATTTTGACGGTTTTCAAGGAGGTCGAAAAATCACTGAGACATTAATTTTGGCAATCATCTTTCATCTCACAGTGGTCAGTATTCACGTCATACTCAAGTCAACCTTCAAGAGCGATTGCTGTACAAGCAGCTATAGCCACAAGGAAGTGCAAGTGGTCATGCATTCTCACATAACTCAGTAGTATCATATCAACAATTACTCTCTCCCATATATGTCCCACATGTTCCGAGCGTAAATTAAAAATATTCCCCTACTTTTTGTGAAGAGTATACATGTATATGCAGGTTGGTACAATTCTGAGATACACGCTAGCATTTTCTTTCATGTTGATAAGAAATATACATTAGTATGATACGTATGGTAAGAAAAAAATATTAACATGAACATTCAAAACGCTCATTCGATAAAATAGGAACGAGCGTTGTACAGTTGCTGTTGTACAATTTTGAGCTAATCATGGGAAAGTGTTGTTTGATTGATTAACGCCGCACATAGCAATGTGACAGCGAGTCCGGAGCAGACAAACCCGTGATTGACATCATGACGTACGATCACATGTGTTTATGAATCACTATCGAATATTGATAATACCAGGTGTTCACGAAAAGGGGTACGTTTTCCAACTCTAAGCTGGTCTCAACCATAAACACATGCAAAGGCGAACCATTTGGGAACGTATGGAAAAATAAAATATAGCTGCATCGAAAGCAGTGCAACTATTCCTTTGAACGTGCAAAATACTGACATGCGTATTTTAGAAAATAGTAGTATTCTAAATGTGTCGTAGCTAAAGACTCATTTAAATAGTGCTGCAAAACCAAAGCAATCAATTAATAAACTTTGGAGAATGTTCTATTTATATCACAGGGGAAAGAAAGCCGTGTTTATTCTCAAAAACCACCAACGGTGTTACTAAAGCATACAATGTATATTTACAAATTGCAGCATTACAGGTAGCATGACTGATATGGTAGTTAACGACATATGGTCCTACAGTACAATTAAAGCTTGTAACAAACGCAGATAGTTTCGTTAATACGGACACATATTTTGAGCTAATAATGTGTATGCAGTTTAGGAAAGTTGTGATAATGTGGACATATGACCTTGGTCAAGGTTCTGTAAAGTCTGAACATTGGAAGAGCCATAAATGTCGTCAGTCGTAGCAGATGATTTCAAGGAGGACATGTCCTCTGGTACTTGCCACCAATCACTGGCCTCCACAGGAAAGTAATGGTTTGAGTTTCTAAATGTCAATAAACCGTATCGTGGTGAAGTCGGAAGCAACAGATAAATATCGAAAAAAGGATAGTTGTGAAGATTCTTTTGTAGACTTTTGAATTTCAATTCCACTACGCAAAGACTAAATAAACTGGTGAAAGCATCGTGTTTTCAAGGTGAATACTTGTAACGTATGTGGACGGTTTACTTTCCAAACATTCCCTTAACTCTCATTAAGAAATATAGTTCGCTCTAACCCAGTGTTCAGTGTTAAAGAAGTCAATTTTTGCCTTAACCAAATCACAAGGACGCTTGCTTGAAGTTTCCGATTTGAAAATTTGATCCTAAATGGCATTTTTCGACCATACAGAGCTTCAATTTACGGCACAGGTGGTATTTTGAGATTTCCTTCAAAAAGTAAATATGTTTTGTCGTGTGTATGCAAAAACCCGATCTCGTTGGTCGTCCAGTACCTAAATCTTAGGTGGAATAGAAAATAAGAAACAATCTCTGCAACGTCTCTATCTTGGGTGTTCCAGATTTTACAGAGTGGACCCCGTGGACGAGCACTTTCTGTTCCTTTGATTGTGTGAACTCGCTAGTGAACGACACTAGGACAAGGATGTGTAACTTCGACATCTGCGACGGTGAGGCGAATGAGGAACGAACCCGGAACTGCACAGGGCCCTGCCCTGGATGCTTAGTCCCATGACAGGTTAAGTTTACGAACACAGTGTAATTATTAGTGAGCGAGTGAGTGAGTTTGGTTTTACGCCGCTTTTAGCAATATTCCAGCGATATCACGGCGGGGGACACCAGAAAATGGACCTCACACATGTACCCATGTGGGGAATCGAACCCGAGTCTTCGGCGTGACGAGCGAACGCTTTAACCACTAGGCTACCCCACCGCCCCTAATTGTTAGTGACATTTGCTGGAAATTGGATGATATAATATTAACCTAAAGTGTGCTTCTCACTATACACTAGGTCATCTCTTGTTTTCCAAGAAAAACAGCATTTGAGGTTTTTGTTGTAGAGGGACAGGTTTTACTTTTCGTTTGTAAGACCGCTCCCCAGGGTTTACTTTTCCTAACTTTATATGAACATCAACATGCAAATGATCCTTGAGTGTTTGAAATCAATTGAAAAATATCGTTCAAGGGTACAGTCACTGACACAAAGGTTTTCCGAAGCGGGATTGGAACCGCAAAGGAATATGCTCTACCGCACGGCCACCGGACCGACGAAACTTGTGGGGGTAAATTATCTACTTATAGTTACTGTCAGTAAATTGATTTTACGCTCGCTTCAATTGTAGTTATGTAGCTTCATTAAATGATCATCTACATTGTAATCACCCATCATTGACGGGTAGAGATAGAGAAAACACTTCTCCTCGGTTTTGGTAGACAATGTAAAACCATCGGGGTTGGGAAATTCCTCGGGGCTCCGCCCCTCTGAACTTCCGCACACCTCTCCGGTTTTACATTGTCTACCAACCTCGGAGGCGTGTTTTCTCCTATACTTATTAATATTGCCTTTCAGTTGTGTTTTTATATTTCCAGTGATTAAATAGAGGGCATTACAGTGGAAGCTGTCAAAAACCGGCATCTGTGAAGTTGTACGACAAGTTGTCAACACCGGCATGAAGTGCCGGTTTAGACAGCTTCCAATGTATATGAGTGTCCATGGGGGGCGGGTTTAGTCTCATGGTTAAAGCTTTCGTCCGTCACGCCGAAGACCCGGATTCGATTCCCAAATTAGGTACAATGTGTGAAACCCATTTCTGATAATAATGCTAAAATTGCGAAAAACGAAAGCCACTAGTACTCCCCTGTACATCATATGTTTGGACAGTTACACGGTGAAGCCGTGATTTGGTGTTATAGTCAAGCGTTTCCCCGGTCCATCAGTATTTCAAGTGTCACATTCTATATTATCACAACAGCCGGATAGTGAAATCAATCATTTCGTCAAATGACCAGAAGAGTGAGTCATTTCAGGTCATTTTGTGTAACAATAAAAAATATAGTTCAGTCAAAAAAAACAAAAAACTCAGTTATGTCAGTGTCATGTAATTTTAGATGTCTTTCCTCTCGTTTCCTACAGGAAATACGATGAAAATACGATGAAATCTTATCCCAAGAAAGATTCAACACGCTGATTTTTCCCTATCACGTGCGCATGCGTCCATGCAAAAATGCGTCCATGCAAAAATGCGTCCATGTAAATGGTTTTAAGATTAACGGTTGGTGTAACACTTTGTTTGAAACATCCATTTGGTATCAGTTTAAAATATTCTCTCACGATACGACCAATTTGGCGATAGAGGTGGGGGTAATTATTTTTATAATACTGTATTTTGATGCTTCATTGTAAACACTGATGTTTGGTTTTCTGTGGGAGAAATCAACACGGTGTGGGTACATACATGAAGACGTGGCGGAGTGAGAATCCCCAACGACTAATTGCAAAATATCTTTCAATGCCATCGTGTAAATATTGCTGTTTGGGTCAACGACTATTTGACTGAGATTATTTGCAAATAAATAAATAAATCAAGTTTTATCCCAATTCTCTTTCTCTAACACACGCACTCACATCAGCAACCCATGTTTGTCGTGATGGGAGAAGATGATCAGACTACTTGTTTTAAGCATTTTAAGGATTTTACTGTATCCCATTTGCGCAGAGCTATGTCCTGACAAACACTGGACCGTCTTGTCCTGATTCGATACCGTTATATGGTGTTAAACAAAGTACTGGTCATCTTTACTGTCAACACGGTTCCTTCAAAGACTATGGAAACCAGTCTCTCAACAGACACCACAGACCCACGTGTCTTTACGGGGATTGAAGATTTAAAAGATATTGTTTTTGAGATGAGCCCCGACTCGAAACGGTTCCCAGCAGAGGACATGATGACAAAGCCGGACACTTCAGAGTACCACACCCTACTGCTTTGCCGATCGCCACGCTACCATCACATGCAATCAATTAAAATTTAATATATACCCCCTTCAAACTTGAGGCGGAATGAGCCCGAATGCTGTTGGAATATTCTTCAAATATCGAAATATCTCGACTGAAGTTGGAATATAGCTCAGATACACTCCCGTATAGAGTTAGAACGCCCGAGAACTCTTCAAATAAGCCCTAAGGTCATCAGAACACCGCCGAATCGCATGAAAACGTGGCCACCTGTCACTGAAACGTCAGATAGCATTTGGGAATCGCATTCTTACAAACTTTGTTTATTTTGACATTCTCTCCCGAATGTGGTTCCAATTTTGGAAAAAAAGAACTTTTCTGACTGATTCTCCTTGATATTTCGAAATAAGTGTGAAGAAATGGTTAATGTAAACATGATCATGAATGATTGACCACGCATCACACCTACCAATTCTTCATTGGTATTTCTGGAAGACGACTGAAACCCGATTTTGACTCGGAAACTAACGATCTTGAGACAAATGGATGACGATATATCCGCACAAAACGGGGGTGTGGTCGGAACAAGCCCTCTGTTTGGCTGATGCTTGTTAAGGATGTGTTTACATCTGATGCTTCCTTTTGATAAGTCATTGCTGAAAGAAAAGAAATTACATTTCCTTCAAACAAAGCAGTCCATGAAACTATAAATGTTCCCGCAAATTTGTAATTAATGTGCAAGTTTACAAGCGTTCGCCAGTGTACCTGCTGATGACTTCCTCACTGATTTTACGTTAGAACTTAAGTGTCCATGGATAGTGAAATAGTAAAAGATGCTCCTGATGTCATTTCTGAAATGAATATTAGTCCGTATCAATACGATCCTAAGTTGCATCTTGCATGACAATCTTCCAGTGAAGACGAACGAAAAGAACCAAGCGAAACGGAGGCACCGTTTGATGTCAACATAATATTGGACATTTTTTATTAAATGTTATTTTTTATACTTACCTGGTTGAAAGCCATGAGCTAAATCTCTCTACTTATACCACAGAGAAGAGAGTTGACCCTGTATGTAGCTGGGTCGCGACCCCCACAGGTCACGTGACCCCTTGACCCCTTGACCCCGTGACCTCCTTGGCGGCGACAGAGGCAGAGGGAGGGAAATCACGACTTGTTGGCTTTGAACCAGGTAAGTATAAAAAATAACATTTAATAAAAACTGTTCTTTTTTTACATACTTTTCATAGTTGAAAGCTAACAATTGCCCAGGATCCCACAGTAGGAGGAGGGCTAGAGGGGGTTAAGACCCAGATCGTCTCTCACTCTGTACTAGTGTAAGTGGTTCCGATGAGGGAGACTAGGTCAGTACGGAAGAGCGACCCGTTCCCTTCTCCCTTGTAGGTGACCCCATCTGTGGTGAGGAGACCGCATAAGGAGGAACCACTTAGGAGGGAACGAACAGTGACCCCACAGTTCTCTGCTGTGCAAAGACCTGGGGTCCCAACCGGGACACTCCCGCCAAATCCTTATTCGATAATTCCCTCAAATAGTGGTCGTCAAAGACTGACCTTGACCTCCAGAAACACCCGGCGAGGATGCCTGTCACAGCAATATTGCTGTGGTATGCCAAGGTAGCTAATGCCGCCCTGACTGTATGTAGCTTGGTTTTCGCAGATACTGGGAGGTCAGCAGCCCTGTAGGCTTCTATCACCGCTGTGCGGAGGTAGACTCCCAATGACCTTTTGTCATTTTCCCTCGTGCTCCGTTGGGAATGAGGAAGAAACAAGCTGCGTCAGCCCCGTCTCAGGGTGCGGGTACGGTCCGTGTATATCCGCAGCGCCCTGACCGGACACAATGCAAGCACTCCATCCTCATTGGGGTCCATCAGTGGAGTCTAAGTGTGGATGTGGAAAGTGCGTCCGAGTTCGTCCGCCTCTTGATTTTTGCACACGAAAGTGGGATCAAGCCCTAGAATAGCCGATCCACCAGTTCCAACCTCAAAAGGTCTGCATGAAGTGCATGGATCTCGCTGATCCTAGCGGCGGAAGCCATAGCTACCAGAAAGGCCGTCTTGACCATCAGCCTAAGGATGAGGGCTTCTTCTAGGGGCTCATAAAAGTCCGACTTAAGGTGGTTCAGGACTATGCTCAGGTCCCACTCGAGGGGACATGATGCCCGACAGGTTGGTGTTGATGGAAGAGGCCTGAAGGCCTCTTGCAGTATGTAGGTGGACCAGATAGTCCGCTATCTGGGGAAGGGACGCAGTGTCAGCACAAAACCTCTGATCCTCACAAAATGAAACAAACGCTTCCCACTGGAAATCATACAGTTTCCTAGTTGTCAATCTCTGCGAGCCCCTATGGCAGAAGCGACCCGGTTGGAGTACCCACTCCTCCTCCTATGTATACTAGTCAAGCATGCAGATTGAGTACCTGAGTGTTCTCGTGTATCCGTCCGCTTGGCTGACTTAGGAGAAGATCCCTCCGGAGGGGTATCTGTACGGGCCCCTGACTGCAAACTCTGCGAAGGGGTACATACCAAGTCTGAGCCGACCACTTAGGGACTACTAGCAGAAGTTTGTGACTCTGCGTCTCTTGTAGTTTAGTTATTACCCATTGTAGTATCGCTGGTGGAGAGAAAGCATAGGCGTCCGTCCCCTCCCAGTCTAAGGACAGAGCATCTAAGGCCCAGGCCTCTGGGTCTGGTACAGGGGACACGTATGTGGGCAGTTGGTGGTTGAGTTTGGTGGCAAACAGTTCCACCAGCGGCCTGCCGAACTGAAGGCACAGTGTTTGGAATGTCCGAGGGTGCAGTTGCCACTCCAACTGTTCTTGGCCCCTGGAATGTGCACCGCCTGAATGGTCAACCGCAAGTTGTCCGTCAGCTCAGACAGTTCAACTGGAGAGGTGGATCCACTCTGGTCGAGCTCTGGCAGTTGATCACCCAGGGAGCCACCGAGCTGTCCGTGTGAACCAGTACCACTTGCTCCCTGAGGGCTTCCCTCCGGTGGAGGATTGCTAGCCGTACTGGATCCAATTCCAGGAGGTTTATGTGTCGAGACCGCAGGGAGGGACTCCATACACCTGATGTTTGTTCCATCCCCATGTGTGCTCCCCACCCCTGTGTGGAGGTGTCCACAAAGAGATTGAGTGACGGGATTGGAGGATGGAGGGGGACACCCTTGTACACATTCAGCACCCTGTTCCACCATTTGAGGAAGTGGAGAAGATGATCGGGGAGTCTGATGGGTGCAGTGCACTCCCCTGACCCTTAGGTCTTGTGCGGACGTCAGAAGACCCAGTAGCTTTTGTTACGGACGGTGGGACAGAGGTCCGTTCAGAGCCTGGGTCATCAGAGACTGGAGTCTCGTCATTCGCTCGTGTGGCACGAAGGCTCTGAACTGAGCTGTGTCTAGGATGGCGCCGAGAAACTGTAAAGATTTTGTCAACAATAGGTCTGACTTGTCCAAATATACAAGCCATTCTAACCGCCGGAGCAGAAGAATTACGAAGTCCCGTTCTGCTTCCAGAAAGGCCGGTGAATGGTCGCGATCAAACCCAGGACCCCGTGTCCGTGAAGGAAGTGGACAATGGGTTGAGTTACTAGCGTGAACAGCCATGGGGTGGAAGAAATACCAAACGGAAGGACCTTCCACTGAACGTGGCGACCTCCCAGGATGAAACAGAGGTACCTGCGTTCGGGTGTATAGATCAGGATGTGCAGGTATGCATCCTGAAGGTCGCGGGATGTCATGTAGTCCGAGGGCTCCAGCCAATCATGACTGATCCAAGCATGAAGAGTCGAAAATATGGGGGCTGTACGAGGAAGGAGGAGGAGTTGAACTCCTTCAAATCATGAATCAGCCGCCATTTTCCTGAGTTCTTTTTGGGCCGGAGAAATACCCGAGAGTAATAGCCGGGAGCTCGGTCTTTTCAAATGACCGCCTTCGTCGGGCAGTTAATGAAAGACCTCGGACTTCTGCAAATGATAATGCCCAGAAAAATAGCGTTACCCTTACAATAATACCAGAGAAAGCTACAAAGAGCAATATAAAACAACATATACTGACTCAAGAAAGAAACTTCACATTCTTTCTTCAGGGCACTATAAAAGAACAAGAGATGGTAAGATGGTTAAATTGTTATTATTTCATTTGCTGAGATCTGTGTGATGTACTCGATACACTGACAGTGCCACAATCAGTTCCACTGGGCTACATTACCGTTCCAAAGTATACAGAATGTCAAGTCACAAGAATAAAAATTTCTCAGTTCCATATTGTATACGCGCATTCACCACTGCCATTCACCACATCGACTGCCTGATGCTTGTGAAGACGTGGTTGGGGATTCTACGCCATTGCTCTTGCAAGGCAGCGCCAAGCTCCTGCAAATTCCGAAGTTGGTTCTTAAGACCACGAAGCCTTCTCCCACGTGCATCCCAAACGTGCTCTACTGGATTAAGGTCAGGGGACCTAGATGGCCTGTCCATGACGTTGATTCCAGCGTTTTGAAGGAAATTTCGTGTCAACATCGCAGTATTCGGTCGAGCATTATCAAGCTGGAACTGTAGACCTGGGCCATGAGTCGCCATGAAAGGAACGAATTCAGGTGTGACCACCGGTAAGCAGCAGCTGTGAGATTTCCACGGTTGTTCCCACAGAAAGCACCTCACATCAAGCAACTTCCTAACCCCGAATCTGTCGACTTCTTGTACACAACATTGGGCATACCGTTCACGAAGTCGTCTCCGGACTCCGGACAGTATGTCTGCCGTCTGCGAATCTGGGGGTAAACCTGGATTCATCGCTAAAGACGACTCGATTCCAGTCTCTCTAGGTCCGTCGGAGGTGACGTTGGGCCCACAGCAGACGTTGACATTGATGAAACTACGTCAATATTGGCTCACGATATGGATTTCGAATGGTCTGTGAGGACAGTCGACCGTGGTTCGTGTAGCTGGCAGAAATCTGTCACGTAGGTGACTTAAGACGATTTGACGGTCTTCTGCTCGTGACGTCACACGTGGACGACCCGACCTTGGGAAATCAGAAGTTGAAGGGTACGTGTATACCCGTGAAGATAGTATGGCATTGGGAGAAACACCTGAAATATTTGGATGCAGATTAATGGAGCATTTGTGTGGAACGCTATGCTTATACCGCTAAAACCCAGCGGTTTACCTGAGTGCATACCCTTGACAGATTCTGCATGGATATTCCCTATCAAGGAATTCCTGATCTACTGTAGAGTCATGAGATCAGCATCGACAGAAAACACGACCATAAGACCCAACAAGAAAAACACGACCAACTAAACAGTGCATGGATATCGACATCCTGTGTCGAATGAGTAGGAATGTATCTCAACTGCTTCTGGAATTCAGGTGGAATATTTTTCCAGTATTGGAATATTTGATCATGATCATGGTAATGTCCTATCCACTGGCACCATTAGTGTGCACCATCATGGTAGTATTCTTGCACCTGTCACCATTAGTGTCCACCATCATGGTAGTATTCTTGCACCTGTCACCATTAGTGTCCACCATCATGGTAGTATTCTTGCACCTGTCACCATTAGTGTCCACCATCATGGTAGTATTCTTGCACCTGTCACCGTTAGTATGCACCATCATGGTAGTATTCTTGCACCTGTCACCATTAGTGTCCACCATCATGGTAGTATTCTTGCACCTGTCACCATTAGTGTGCACCATCATGGTAGTATTCTTGCACCTGTCACCATTAGTATGCACCATCATGGTAGTATTCTTGCACCTGTCACCATTAGTGTCCACCATCATGGTAGTATTCTTGCACCTGTCACCATTAGTATGCACCATCATGGTAGTATTCTTGCACCTGTCACCATTAGTGTCCACCATCATGGTAGTATTCTTGCACCTGTCACCATTAGTGTCCACCATCATGGTAGTATTCTTGCACCTGTCACCATTAGTATGCACCATCATGGTAGTATTCTATCCACTGTCACCATTAGTGTGCACCATCATGATAGTATTCTATCAACTGTCACCATTAGTATGCACCATCATGGTAGTATTCTTGCACCTGTCACCATTAGTGTCCACCATCATGGTAGTATTCTATCCACTGTCACCATTAGTATGCACCATCATGGTAGTATTCTTGCACCTGTCACCATTAGTGTCCACCATCATGGTAGTATTCTTGCACCTGTCACCATTAGTGTCCACCATCATGGTAGTATTCTTGCACCTGTCACCATTAGTGTGCACCATCATGGTAGTATTCTTGCACCTGTCACCATTAGTGTCCACTATCATGGTAGAATTCTATCCACTGTCACTTGTAGTGTGTACGATGAGGGAAGTATTCTATCAACTGTCACTTTTAGTGTGTACGATCGGGGTGGTATTCTATCCACTGTCACTAGTAGTGTGCACAATCAGAGTAGTATTCTATCCACTGTTACCATTAGTGTGCACGATAAGGGAAGTATTCTATCCACTGTCACCTTTACATGGCTCGTTATGGTGCTTTGTTACCTGCACAGGTGCAACCCAAAATTACAAAGTGCAGCCGTGTTATTAGTTTAACTTGCACCAGTTGCAAGTCAGAATGCGCAAAATGTGGAATAAAGATGAAAATATTCAATAGCATATTTCTTTCATTACATAATGCAAATAATGCAGTGTACGGGCGAGTTACATTGCAATACGCCCCGATGCCAATAGCAACTCATTCGGTACATCGTGGTAGTTACTTTTTTTAGACTCGGATAACATTAAATGACACATGGTGCACTAAAATTACCGATGTTTTGTGAATGGAAATCGGTGGAAGGGAGATAACTCTTAATCAGTTTTTCTTGTGTCATCCGCAAAAGCTAGCGATGGCTACGGTTACATTTAACTCTCTTTCCAGTAAATATATAATGACAAAACGTTCAAATGTAGTCCCTGTTAATATTAAGACGGGGAAATGCATCGCGACAACTTTACCTTTACCTGAGGGAAAAACAGCAAGTTGCAAGATTCAAATCGTCTTATTCACACAGGTTGGCTTATAACTGTGCTTCAAACAGTTCAAAATTAACATTGAGATGTTTGGTAAAATAAATTCGTTGTTCACTGGTCCCTCGGGGACGATGGATTGAGGTACCCTCGATGTTTGTTGTGGGCTCAGGGAACATAAACAAACATCGAGGATACCTCAACTCATGGTCCCCTCGTGACCAGTGAACAGCTTGTAATGGAATATCGTGTTATCGAGTTTCCAAGTGTCAAGGTGACCTTTAAAATATGGCCAAGGTCACCCAAATCGACTCTTGCTTGCGTAACTTCCCAATGTAAACTGTCACCAAATTTGAAGATGCTGAGTACTACAAGTCATGAGGTATTGCGTTAACAAGAGTTTGAAAAGTGTTCCAAGAGTCATAGTGACCTTGAAAACAATGTCAAGGTCAAGAAGATCGACTGGTGTTTGCGTAACCCCCAAAGCAGACCGTCACCAAATTTGACGACGTTGGGTACAACAGTTCATGAGATATTGCTTTCAGTTTGAAAAGTGTTTCAAGTGTCGTGGTGACCTTGAAAACATGTCAAGGTCCCCAAAATCGACTAGTGTCTTTCGTAATCCACCAATGTAGACTGTTTGAGACGTTGGCTAGAACACTTCATGAGATACCCCGTTAACAAGAATCGGGACGTATACATAGTTCCCCCTTCCGCATTGCGGCGGCGGACAATTATCTCGGTTACGTCCAAAACAAGGTCATTTTTCTCCTAAACCACCCACGGTGGTAAAGATAATAAACATATATAGTCTGGTTCATAATTATTGAGAATTTTTCTTCTTACTTTGAGCTATCCTAACACCTCAACTGATTCACTGATACTTAAAACTAAGTAATGGTATAAGGGAGGTAACTCTTCTTGGCCTACTGAGTATAGTACAATTAGAGTTACCTCCCCTGAATTTGTAGCAGACGTCATTTTCCTCAGCACTGTCAACAATGTCTGCTGAAGATAAAAGAAGGTTGATTTTTGAGTTGTGTAATCAAGGAATTGATGATGTAAATACACTGGCAGAGAGAACAGGAACTCCTCTTTCTACTGTGTATAGGATTAGGAAGAATTTTAAAGAGGGAGTAGATTTTGGGCACCAGAAAGGAGCAGGGAGACCCAGAAAATTGGACTTCTCAGATCGCGTCCGGCTGGGAATGTTAGCGTCTAAAAAGCAAAGGGCAAGCATCTCCAACATCAGGTATGAAATGATAGAAAGGGGATCAACAGTTGTATCAAAATCTACAGTTAGAAGAAATTTGATTGATCTTGGATGGGAGAAAAAGACTGGAATTCCTTCTCCTCTCATGAAACAAGAACATAAAGACAGGCGTGTTGAGTGGTGTTTGGCACATGAAAACTTTGACTGGGAAAATGTGATTTTTACTGATGAAAGCTCAATATGGGTATGTCCCAATAATGCGAAAATATGGACAAAGTCTGCGTCAGCACCGTTGTATCGACGACCTAAATACAGCCCAAAGTTTCATGTATGGGGAGGGATATCCTTATTAGGAACGACCCCGCTGTGTGTGTTTGAGGGAAATCTGACAAGTCAACGCTACACTAACATATTAGATAATTTTCTCCTTCCAAGTGCACATGTGTTTTATGGAAATGACTGGATTTTGCAGCAAGATAATGATCCTAAACACACCGCAAAACATGCCAAGCAGTGGTTTCAGGAGAAAAATGTGACTGCATTACCATTTCCTGCATATAGTCCTGACTTAAATCCCATTGAGAACATTTGGGGGATGATGAAGGAATGTGTGAATCAAAAGGGGTTGACAAAAATTGAAGACATGAAGAGAGAAGTGGTCCGATACTGGGACAGCATAACTCACGAGACACTAACCTCTTTGATAGGAAGTATGCCTACCCGTCTTAGACTGTGCCGTGAAGCTCAAGGAGACTTGATAAAATATTAAATTGTTACCTACACAACATGAAAAGGTCAGTTCACTTTCACAATACATTCAATTTTATCTGATTTGGTCTCGTTTAATAATATGAAATGCTTTAGCTATTCTCAATAATTTTGAACCATACTGTACATGTATTACATTATACAATGAATTATATTATTCATTAGACGACAGACAAGAATGGTGATATCAGTACCATAGGTTATTTGAAGTGTACAAAAACAATATGACTGAATTGTAAATACATTTATTTCGACAAATTCTTCAGTTTTGACATAGGTCATGTGCAGGTGAAACTTCTGTATTTGTACATATTTGACCATTTGAAATACATTTCACTAACAGTCTCTAGAGAATAGCACAGTGGACATGTGTCATCTCACGGGACAGGCGCCATCTGTCTGTTCCTACCGGAAATTTGTGATTAGTGAGAAGTAACAAGTGTTCGAAAGACCTGATTTCATTCATTAGTTAATAATTCTAATAATAATACTGATGTAGTTCTGGCGAAAGATGCATGAACGAGATCGTCAACATCGGACATCCGAGAGTACGTGTTGTGACGGGCTACTTAGCCCTTACAGTTAGCCCAGATGAGCTGAAACGGATTCAGCTCACAATGTCTTACTGGAGTCCGTACGACAACGGGGCCATGCTGATGTGCTAATGAGTCTGATCTGTAGTCTATCGGTTTCCTATGCTGTCTAATTTTCACTAGAAGTTGTAATTTGGTTTCTGCCTTTCAAAAGGACAGTTTGCATGAGGTGAGAGATTCTTGCATTTGAGCCCTACGGTAACTCATGGCGGGTGTCACTGTTTCCGGAACACGGAGGTTATGATAACAGGCGTTTTCCACCGCGATGACACTAGGACTGTCCATATGGGGTAGGAGCTGATTTTCCATCCACTCAAGGAACACCTCACCGTTCATCTCCTGGTGATAATCACCAGATGATGATTGGGCTTCAAAGACAAGTTGCAACCGGTCATTGAGACCAGTCGCACGTGTACCAGCGTGATTAACGATAAGGCGTTTACCTTCACCAGATGGAAGAGTTGGAGCCTTGTTTGACGTACCATCTGGCGGTAGCTACATGTTATCTGTGGAGTGATTCTTGTTCACCCAGGTTTAATCAAGGTATACCATCTGGAAATCCAACTGCCGGTATTCTGCGATGTTTCTGAGATAGTTTGATCTGAGGGTGAGGATGGTATACTTTTCAGGAAACACTCCACGAGTATCTCCCCTTGCTTTATACTTAAGCCCCATTTCATAGAGAAGCGAATAATCAGAGTTTTTCTAGATACATTAATGGTATCATTGTGCTCTTCTATGATAGTACGGAAAGTTGGTGGTATCTTCCTGTCATACAACGTACATACTGTACTCCTTATGACAACCTTGTCAAAGCTGATTTGTGTTTGCGCCCTGGTGTTGCTCTTGAGACGACGATCCCCCCCTCCCCGTTTGTTTCAGGACGGCAACGATTGTATGATGATATACCCTGTCATATCTGAACAAAGGTTCCCCCTGTCGTTACCGTGCGTGAACTACTTGTCGACATTAGCAATTACCGTATCCACATCAAAAGCCGTACCTGTGAATGCTGATAATGGGAGTCCATGGTCGCTACATTTTTAACTGTATCTATTCTTAACTATGCATAAAGCTATGGTCTGTTCTATGTGTCGCTATAGACTTAGACAAAAAACCGTATTGATCATTAACACTAATCTCCTTTTTCTAGGTTTATCTCACTACCCGTGCGACTGTAGCTAGACCGAACATAGTTTCACTGATATTTCATCCTTTCATATATAAACTACTTTCACTGCAGATATAAATGCAAAAAAACCCAGCTATTTTTTTCTCTTTCCGGCAGTACTTTTGTGCTGGAAGGTCGATTGCGGGCACAAAAATGAATAGTGAGCAATTTTCAACACTTTGCAGTGAGGCAAATGTTTACCTCATTTGCAGAGTAGTATTTTGGCCAAACACCCATGCAAAAAATAATTTTGGGGCCAAAATGTCTACTGAATTTTTCCAAAGAATTTTCATATAAAATAAAAAATATGTAGTCCAAGAACTTGTCATTAATATTGCACTCACCTAAATCAGCAGTAAGCATCCACATGCAGCTTGATACTGAATACAACAGGTTGAAATTTATTGTGATACGTATGCTTCTTGGTATTTCAATTTATTTTATTTTCAAAAGTTTACATTTAGCGGTAGTAGTCCCATATTTTGTGAGGTGTGTTTTTGTAACGCATACCTTTAAATCAGATGGGTTTGCATCTCTGCGAATGTTCAACATGTGATCACTTGACTTCCAAAGTAAATTCCTCTTTGCAGACGTAACTTCTGCAACAAACTACACAATTTTCACCCAGCCCCTTTTCACCAGCCAGAGACTTGTGTTCCTTGAATCCAAGATATACACTGGTTGTTCTTGGCTTTGAGAGCACTTGAGCACTTGAGCACTTAAGTACCAAAATCTCCAAAACTGTAAACTTTCCTCTGAACTAACATGAAGCAACCTTTACAAAGGCTAATCTAAACTCCCATTCTTTAGCACTGCACTAACATTACCCTCGTGACTGACGATCACCTTAAAGCTTTGAGAAAGGGGTCTCTGATAAAATAAAAATAATTAAAAACTCTATTCCCTTTTTCAAAATAATCTGAGGCAAAAATGTTCCAATGCCCACCATGTATTCTCAGCTACACTCCTGAACATATATTTCTTTCTCATAATGATATGTACTAGTACAATCAACAAACAAGCATTTGGAATTTCTTCACTTTTTTTTAATATTTTTTTTTTGTACAACCATGTTATGCCATAAGAACACAAGCTCCCCCGACCTTCTTGATCTTGGTCTCTGCAGACTTGCTGAAGAACTTGGCCTTGACTATAACAGGCTGCTTAGGGAGGACTCCTTTTCCTAGGACTTTGAAGTAACCCTGGCAAAAAAATAAGTTAGAAGGGGTAAGTGGAATATATCAAACCAGTAACAATACAACAGACTGTGGACACATACAAAGTACATGGGGATCAGCCTGTTGTACATAAATAAATTTCTAATTTGATGCACAAAATGAACCACTAATTCCTGAGCAAGTCTTAACATGAAAAAATGGTTCTTGCATAAAGCCCTTTATGCTGAAAGCCATGGTAACCGTTAAGTGTTCATTCCAGCCTGTCCACAACGTGGACCCATGGCACACCAGCCCACAGTTGTGTGGGCCATTCAGGAAATATTATGGGTCATGTCAAATTGCTCTGACTTGTCAGCCATACAATTCTAATTACTGGTATGAGGCCACTTACCTTTTTAAAACTTTCCATCAAGTTAGGCTATTTGTTATTTTTCAAAGACCTACATAGTTTGGAGTTTAACTTGCTTGCGTTTCATATATAAACTTATGGATGCCAAGACATGACCCACCTGTACCTGGACAGTGCTCCATGTTAATATTAGTGCACCAAGAAAGCACGTTGCGGTACAAAATAAGCACAAAGTACAATCCTCTTATGATAATCCTTATGTTAAAGGATATCCACCCAGTGACTTTCAGCTCTCTTGGAAGAGGTTTACAGTGAGTTTCATGCTACCTTTTGCATAAATTTCAGCTATATCATGGCCCGGGAAAACCAGAAATGGGCTTCACACATTGCACCCATGTGGGGAATTGAGCCTGGGTATATGTCGTGATGAGCACATGCTCAAACACCAGCTACTCCACTGCCGCCTGAAGGAAGGTTAGATGGACTACCTTTTCAAATCGATTTAACCCAAGGAGAAACACACTTACAGCACGGACAACATCGATGACAGGAGCCACATCTTTCTTGGTCTCATAACGCACACGCGTCTGTTCTGATACCAGGGACCACAGCTTGTCCAGGTTGATGGTCGGGCAGTAAAACTTTTGGTTGGTCTTGTGGAAGTACCTCATACCAACCTTTCCAAAGTAACCTGGATGGCTGGAAATGAAACCTTCAAATTAATCTGTGTTCAATGGAATGGACTTCGAATAATTGAATGAAACAGTATTCACGTCTATTCCAAGCTGCAATAAATAATATCCAGGCTATATGATGGAGGCCTTTAGATAACACTAATCTAAGCCAGATAATAACATTCCAGTGATTTATATTGTATGAAATGAAACCCGTCTAGGTATGATGACACAAACAACAGTACAAGACCACTCAATCCAAGAGATGCTAGCAAGTTTAACATTATGCTGCAATCAGCAATATTCCAGCTATATGGCAGCTGTCTGTAAATAGTCTTGACCAGACAATCCTGTGATCAACATCACGAACACTGATCTGCGATACTGGGAACTGATGACAAGTATCAACGAAGCTCATGAGCCTGAGCCTGACCCTCCGATCCCGATAGTCGCCTCTTATGACAAGCATGGGTTACTGATAATTCTATCCCAGATCTTCACAGGTCCATGAAATGCTAACCCAACTGCTCTTCATAGTACGCAGTGGGGTTGCTATTAGCTAAGCATAATGTTAAGTGATATAGCATGTGAAATCCCTTTAGATCACCCCTTTCAATAATGGGCTGCTGAGGACTGATTCTAGCTGTTAATACACAAAGGAATTCAGGTGTAGAAAAAGAAATGGACAAGTATTAGCATTATATGTAAGCAAGTTAACGATGTTCACTAAGCCCTATCATCTGGTCCATCCCAGTATGCTGTGTAACTGTGCCTCGGCCATACATTAAAGACATCAGCACACCATGTCATAATGCAAACAAACTATCAAAAATATCACTGAACCTGACAAAATGTTTGAAGCACCTTTCATGTGAGACGGATGGGATCTATTTGAGTCATAATGTTCACAGATGCGCTGGCCATCGAAATAATACCTCAGAACATGACTGCACATCTATATAACAACACTTCATATGCAGTGACCCATTACTACATAGCCTCATGAGAGCACTACCAAACCATGGCAACTAGCAATGACCCAGATGGTTCTATGCGAGTTTTCATATACATAGTTCTTTGTATACAACTCACTATTTGTCAAAGTTAATTCTGTGATGATGTTGTCCACCAGCATTTCCTCGACCTCCAGGATGCTTTCTGTGTTTGCCTGCAAATAGATGTGTGTGGGATGATCAACCGTAAATAAATGGTAATTTATGTTTTACATCACTTCGTTATTCACATCTCATGTGCCACACGTTTGAGAGCTGTACCTACCTCTTAAAATTTTTTCAGATGAGTAACTAAAAGTATTAATTGTCAAGGAGTTTAAAAGGGTCTTTACATGATGCAGAATTGTGTGTCCCGTAGACACAAACATACTGGAAAAAGATATATGTCAATTTTGAAATTATAAATAATTATCTACTTATTCAGTGACACAAGATGAAATATCAATCATACAAACACCAATATCCCTAACATACTCTGTCCAGTATATATGAATTGCAACCATGCACAGAAATGTACGTAGCTCAATATCAAATGAGCCAAATTCTTGACAAGAAACAAAGCTCTTGTAAAAAATTTTAATCTAAACTTTACACCACGCTTCCCAATTTCATCAATTCATATGAATAATATATTTTCTCAAAAGACCTTTAAAATTATGAACTGGATCATGTTTCAAGGTCAGATCGTTGCATTCATTTGTTGCAAGTTGAATGCAGGTGCTCAAACTCACCGATACGTCCATGTCCATGACTAACATGGCCTCTAAGCTTCCTGGTCTTCTTCTTCGAGGTGGTCTATAATAGAAATTCACCGTCTCAATTCATAACATGCACATCCAACTAGCAACACTCAAGCTATGGCTTATGTACATCATAGTTCCACACAATAGAGTACTATGCACCTAGTACACAAACTAAGAGGAGAGAATTTCTTCGAATGGCATTTTAAGAGGTTGAATGTCTTAATATTGTTAAGATAAAATTAAAACAACATGCCAAAAATCATCCTTGTAAAATGAGGGATATATTTCTGATGAAACAGAAGCAGGTATATGGGCAGGTTTTCCCAGGGTACAACCATCAGAGGTTTGGTGGTCATCGCATCAATAATTGTTATGTAAATCTATGAACTGATATTGAAACAAGAAGCAAACACAATCTTCTCACATAGACTGCTTTGGCTTCAATATGAGTGAGAGAGAGTGAGTTAATATTTAACGTCACATCGGCAATATTGCAGCCATATAGTGACGAGAACGATTAGTTATAAAAATACAAATGAATAATAGCACATACATTGTAAAACCCTGCCAACGAAGGACAGTAAAACTAACTAGAACATCACAGAGAAGAATTTAAAACTAATGAATAGACATAAAACAATGTATCTATAGAGGACAGTACAATATAGAAATGAGCTATGGGTTGCCAACAACTCTGGCTTCAATATGAAGGACTGTAACAACCAACTCCAAACAAATGAACTTTGTACTGAGGATCAGTAACAGCACAGCAGAAAATGCACGGCAATGCTTGATTGTACAATGTACTCCTTAACTACAGTATCGGACATGGGCCCTGACATGAATGGCAGACTTTACTACACATATTTAAATTGACTTTAAACACATTTTCACATGACTGGTTGGTCTATGCATACATTCAGTTTGTGATAGTTGGTATACACAGAAGGCTATATCTAATTTGGCCAACCGGTCACATTTGAAACCTTGTCAGGTACGTGTGTTCTGGTGAGTTTCAACTCATGCAAAAGCACAATAATGTAAAATGTTAACAATCGGTAAAATAAACACGCTGTAACAAACAGCATAAACTTTAAAAACGCATTCTATTTCAAACCACCGGCTGAAAATATTCCGTATACTGACAACGTATCGCGCACACACGTACAATGTTGTGTACAGTATTAAGCTTAATTGTTTGCATCAGGTCGTAAAATATATCCTCTGTATGAACAAGTAACTTTTATTTCACAACATACAGCCCTTGTTGATATTTTCTAGCGCCAGATTCAATCGCTACGTGCCGATACAATTTCAGTTTGACCAAGGTTCACATACCATGATGGTGGATCAGTGAAAGAGGACGGAAGCGGAAATAGGATTCGTAATGTGGTGTTTTCCAAACAGCTATTTACAGTAGGGGAATCATTCGACAAGCGTTGTTGGGCTCTCGCGGTTATGTTAGCCCGGCTGGATGAGAATATGTTTACCTACTGTGTCTGCCCGCGAAGTCCATATACAAAAGTAGTTATTGAGCCATCAAAACAATACCACTGAATAAGCATTCCTAACCTGGTATTTGTATATCTACAAAAGCCTGTTAGGGTCAAATCCGTATCTGAAATTTGTGTTTTGGAAAGTCGTAATTACGAGATTAAAAGTCGTAAGTACGAGATTTTTTTTAAAAAGTCGTAATTACTAAATTGTTTTTAAAAAGTCGTCGTAATTACAAGATTTTTTAAAAAAGCATATGCTTCTGTGACCACTAATCAGTACATTTATGGCGCAAGTGATTGTCAATACGTTTTGACTCCAGTGAGTGCATAAATTAGAACTCCATTTCCTCTTGATGAAATGGTTTTTACGCGTTTCCTTTCTGTCTATGAATGTATGATATCTTTTTCTCATAATATTATGGAATGATTTGGTACAAAATCACCATCAAAAGTGGTTTGAAGCTAATTTTAATTCTTTTAGCGTTCGATGGCTTCCCGCAAATATTGGGCTTCCTGGTTCTCCATTGTACACTGACCCTAGAAGGTATGGGGTAGAACAGGCCTTTAGCAACCCATGCTTGCCATAAAGAGGCTTTTGTGCTTGTCGTAGGAGGCGACAAACGGGATCGGGTGGTCAGGCTCGCTAACTTGGTTGAGTCATGTCATCGGTTCCCAATTGCGCAGATCGGTGCTCATGTTGTTGATCACTTGATTGTCCGATGCAGACTCGATTATTTACAGATCACCACCATAAAGCTGGGATATTGCTTAGTGTGGAGTAAACCTAAACTCGGTGACTCGTGGCACTGTGCACGATTTTGTATAACACGAAAAAACGGCTTCATTTTTCAGAGAAATTACGTGCGTTTGGTGAAATAAAAATATAGTGCTTCTTACTTTAAAATGAATGTGAGACATGAATTTAGGACATATATTACACTCATTATATTCAATGTTTGTTTTGTTTTCACACTAATTCGTGTCGTAATATGCGACTAGCGGGACCGGGTGGTCAAACTGGTTGACTTGGTTAACGCTTGACATCATATGCCAAAGTGCGTAGACCATATCTCAGGATGACTGGATTATCTGATTAAGATTACTTACAAATTGTCCTCATCACTTTCTACGGACGGTTACGATTGGCTCGGGTAGCTAAACGCCGCTGTCTGTGATCCAACTGGTTCGAATCCGGTTTGGATTTCGAAGTTCGGTAAATCATTCTAACGTCAAATCTTCAAATTTTCCACCAATCAAAGGAATTGTTTACTTTTAAGTGCAAATTGTCTCTTGTAAAACTGTTCCCAAGGGATTATCATTGTTAGCTATGTGTAGTTTGGTCAGAAATATCGACACATAAGGAAACAGACGGAGCAGTGTCAAGTTGATATTTTCAGCATCTGAAATTATGAAATCCAGAGATGTATTGACTCATCCCAAATTTAGAATAAAACATAACTAATTATGCCTGTTTTATACTGTCTTCATTTAATTTGGACACGCGCTGATTGCTCTTTCATAAATAAACACTGTAATTATTATACGAATAAGTAAAATCTTAAATATAACGGGGTTAATCTGGTGAACCTGCTTGTAGTTTATTCTTCCATCAGACGACCGTAACTTTTGTTGCTGGTTGTTAGGGAATGTGTATGGAACTACCGGAAGTTTACGGAATCACTCGATTTAAACCGGAAGTTATCGAAATGTTGACAGATGAGTGGGGTCCCCTAGCGAAAATAGGAAGTAGAATTCACTTCAGATTGTTATGGATCAAGGAGGAAGAAATATGCTGACGTTTTGGCTGAGTAGGTTGTTATTTGATATTCATTAATAATGCCATTCTCCACACATGGCGTTCGAATTCTACGCTCTGACAACCCTGTCTCACCCCCGTTTTCAAAACACTCCAAATGAGATTGGCCGAGATTGGTTATTAACGAACAGTAACAGTTGACAGCTGAGCTGAAACGATGATTTGCTATTAGCTTTGGTTTGTTAAACGTTAGACAAAGATGAGGTAGAATAGCAACATTTGATGCTCATTCAATATTTTAGTTTTCATGTAGGGATCACATATTTCTCGTGATACAATTAATCAATAACCTGTAGTTGAATATTGACACCTGACATGGAGCAACTGACTGGAGCTGGTACTGATGCTATGGATCCGTTGCACGTGTGTGTTATCCAAGCGAAAAATGATGTCTCCAGGATAAATATGTTTAGGCAAGGCTTCCTTTTCTGGTTGCAAATATGAAACAGTGTGTTTGCTTGGACGTGGATTCATTGTCATGCTTAAAGGGGCACTGATGCGGAGCGAATAATGTTTCTCGCCAACGGTCGAATTACGAAACCAAACCGCAAATTGGTCAGCGCCCGCTCCTTCGACCGTGACGGACAAAGGAACTGAGCTCCTGTCCATATTAGCAGAATTTCTTCACCTAAACAGTCAGGAGGCCGGATGCCCATCATATGCCATTTGTTGAAAAATATCCATGGTATCCCTTGTCTGATCGTAACCAAATATCCCAGCAGTGTAATTCTTTTCGGATGCTTGGATGGTATAGTTACTGGTCCAATTTAATCCTATTTCTGTGTTTTTAACCTCGATATTTAATCATGTTACATGAAAATATGATGTCTACGACTCGTAGCAAGCCATTTGTTTCAGTACGGAAGATTGCAACGCTTTATATATATATAGGTAGTTTTGAGTGTTGGTTCAGCTGTGATAGCAAATATCATACGTAAATTTTGGTAGCTATGGTAGCTACCCTGGTCTATTATTTATGATAATAAAAACACACAGTTGATTTATTTGAATTCGTAAACAAACAACGATGACTTTGCCTTTGGTAGAGAAACTGGAAAATATTCTTACGTAAAAAAAACCTTATTTCACCTATGTACCCAAGTTCACAGCAAATGCCTGTGTGTATTCCTTATGTAACGAAGTTCCGTTGGTATCCTCAAAACAGTTTCGGCCCATAGGTGTTTTCAGGCTGCATGCGACACAGAGATTACATCTTCCTTGCTGTAACTCGCATTTGATGGTGTAAACCTACACGTGTTATTTGTCATAATTCTCTGGATGGTCAATTAATGAATTTATATAACAGGTATAATTAGTAGTAACACCACTTCGGTTACTCAACAAAGGTTCCCATTTGGCATTTCTCCTGTCTGGAGTAAATACTCAGCATTGTAAATTAAGGTCTGTAATGGCAAATGTATTGTATGTTATGTAATATGTGCATGTAAGTGATGCAAGAGGGTTTATCAGCTGAGTTACAAAAACAAACATCGATCAAAGGATTAACCGATAACACACTGATTGATTAATTACTTTTATCTTCTAGCGGATTTGTCAAAAGGCAGTGTGTGTAGATGACGACACCCTGTCGTAAAGAGCGAGTGCAAAAACAACATCCTCCCTTCAAAGAATAAACCACCCTTGCGTTGATTGATTGATTGCTCATTATTGGTTAACTAAATTACTTAGAATAGTGGACATCATACAATTAGTTTGCCAGGTGTGCTATCTTGGGTGACCAATGAGAGGTTTATCTGGTTTTCACCAACGAAAGACGTGAAACGATGTGTTACTTTTTCGCAAACTAGACAGTTGTAAGACACGCGACACAGAGCAGGATTATTTACCAGCTGCAGATGAATGGAATACGATTTCTTTTATGTGGATATTGATGGATACATTCCTGAACAAGGTAGTAGCCTGACATTGTTGCTATAAAATTAGTCTGTTTTACATTCATTATTTGCATTTTGTTTTAATTTATTTGTTGTAGCATTCAGCAGAATCTGTATGACAGAAAACACACACTAGATCGCGTATGTGTGTGAAATAGGATCCACAGTGGCAGTCTATACAATGTATAAATGTTGCTGTTATGTTAGAAATTTACTATGAGTATAAGCAGATCGTGTGTTCTTTTATTAATTTTCAGAATCATACAAATATGACAATAAACTAATTAGGGTTATGAGAGAAAATATAGAGACGTACATTGGCTTCGTTATTTTTCCGTCCTAATAGTTTATTACCATTTCTACCACTGGCAGATGATTAACCTTCAAAGTGTTTCATTTGTTTTCATAATACATTTGTTATGAAGTAAAATTGACTTCACCTAAGTTGATCTGACTACAATTAAACTATCAATTGCGCTTACGGAACGCGCAGCAGAGGTCACGAACCAGTCACGAATTCTGGGATATCATCCGGGTGCTCACGGGAGAAAAACAATAACAAAAGTTTACACCAGTCCACGGAAACTGCTCCGCATCAGTGCCCCTTTAATGTCTCAGATGAGGTGCAATGACTTTTCTGTGCATAGTGCTGTCTTGTACTGGTTCATGCTAATCCTGGTTTTGTAGTGCTAATCCAGTGAGTTGCCATGCCACCATTTAACATGAATATCAACACTGTCATAGTATAATGACTCTGAATTAACCATCCCTTGTTTCATTCCCTTAGTGCCAAGCAGTTGCCAGAGAAACAACAAACTACAATCTTGAATGTCTGTAAGCATGATTAGAATGCCACAGTTCAGAATTTTACCAGTGACCTTACATTTTGTGCTCATAGTATCCTTGTGATTATTGAGTCAGTGTGTCTTTGAAAGATATTGTTTTGGTATTCATATAGGCATTAGGGCGGCAATTATTCAAGTTAATGTATCTAAATGACCAGTGATAACATTACTGTCAAATGTATAAGAGTGGCAGAGTGGGTTAGATTGCTCTTAGTGTGATGGTGATTAGATGCCTGACTTTGCAAGTGTGGGTACAATTTTTTGTGGCACAGTAACCAAGATGCAAAGTAATTTACTAATATAACTGTACTTTACCAAAAGCTAAGTACCTCAAATGGAAATTTGTTGGTAGTGTTCATGGGACAAGTGGAGAAAAACCCTTACAGCTTTTGTTGAGAGGCTATTCAAACTTATTTTCATTTGTAGAATTCTTCATTCTTCATATTCACTAACATAAGTGTATGACTTTGTATTACTGATATGTATTACGAATATTTCAGATGTATCTGAGGTTATCTGTATTTAGCATTTTGGGGATATTTATTGTAGTGAACACTGAGCACACAGATTCATAAACATATCCCACAATAATTCATGATTACTCGTAATTTAACACTATGTAGATATATACTCATGGAAACAAATAAGGGGACACTTGAAAATACAAGTGTTTCTGTATTTCTTTCCAGGTTTCTTCACAAAGTATTTATAATATTGCACTGTGGGTGAAATTCTGAAAATAACTAAAGGAAAAATTAATGTACTTTCATGTGATCCCATATTTGTTTCCATAACTGAGTGAGTGAGTTTAGTTTTATGCCACACTCAACAATATTCCAGCTACCGGTATATGGTGGCGGTCTGTATATAAGCGAGTCTGGGCCAGACAGTCCTGTGATGAACAGTGTGAGCATTGATCTGTGCATTTGGGAACCGATGACATGTCAACCAAGTCAGCCAGCCTGACCACTCAATCATGTTAGTCTTCTCTTATGACAAGCATAGTTGCCTTTTATGTCAAGCATGGGTTGCTGAAGGCCTATTCTACCCAAGAAATCCACAGGTCTTTTTTCCATGAATATATACATGTATATATATTCACAAACAGGCACCAGAAAGGTGTGTCTGTTTTACTGCAGATGTATTAAGATTGTCCATTGTACGTACGATTTTAAAAAAATGTCATGTCATTACTGTCATTACTTAAGACTAAATACCTTATCACAAAAAGGTTATACTGAATCTTAGCCTCAAAACAACACATTTGACATGTTTTAGCTTTTGATTGTCCATGAAACTGTAAAGATGTGACACAGACTGCATTTTCTACCATGTGCCGTCAGTGGAACTTGTCTGGTGGTATCTTGACAATCTTCACACTATAAATATAACTTACATCCTGTTTAGTGTTTGACCTCATGAGTTGAAGCCAACTCATTCACAGCTCAATTCAGACAAGTCATGCTTCAAATTTATACTGAGAAACCTGATATCCAAAGAGGAAGTACAAGTCAAGGGTTGATGGACATTTTTATGGTGAAAAATTTGGAAATACCATCAAAGTTCAGTCTGTTCATTTCTAATTTTCCTCCCATAATTGCTGAGTTGAGTAATATTCATTGACACTAATAACATTAATAATTACTCTGATTATGTTTCATGTGCGGCATGTGTGTATATTTTCAAACATCAAAAATGCCAAAACTATTTGCAGTAAGATAAAATAACATAAAATATAAAGATTTAACATATGTTGTATGTGGGACTACACTTTCTTAGTAAAGTATAGTAAAAGTACAGATTCTTTTACTTGTGTTGACTATCAATTGTCCCACTTCCCAATTTTTGAAAGTTGTAGTGGCTGACTGGAGATTAGGTGCCTGATTCTGAGGGTGTGGGTTTGAATTTCAAGAATACAAGAATCTGTACTTTACTAAGGAAGTCAGTGTCCGCAGCAGGTTTTGTACAAGTGCGTGCAGAAATAAAATGATAAATATGTAGTCCAAATCTTTCATTTCAAAAATTTTCATTACAATCCTGAATCATTTCAAAATTTATTGTTTTTCTATGTGTTGCTGTTTTTGTTACATTTGACCACTTTCTAAGTGGCATTGTGTAATAATATAAAGATTGTTATGCATGTGATAAAAATCAGTGCATTTGTTGTTTAATGCTTCACTGAGTACTATTCCACCTGCATGATGGTGGTCTGTGAATAAGTGAGTGTGGACTAGACAATCCAGTGACTTATAAGCATCCATCTATTCAACTAGGATATGATGACTTGCATTAAACAAATGTGAGAGCATGACTGATCCTGCTGCTCATATGACAAGTATGGGTTGGTCAAGGTTAGTACTATCTAGAAAAAGCCTGAAATTTGGGCACTTATCCATAAAAAGCTTGGAAAACCTATTTTTGCCTTAAAGTCTACTGGTCTTAAGCCTTGATGTCAGTCTAGGTAAGGTTTTGCATTATTCAGTTTTTTAATAGGTTTACTTATATAATTGCTTGTCTTATTGGCCTTAATTTTGCCGAGAAAAAACCATGAAAAAGTCTTAAATTTTGGTCTGGAAATTCTGTACCGACCCTGTTGGTGACGATCAGCCAAGTTGGATCTGGCTGGAAAGAATACACAGCGACCTGAATTGTGTACTCTGACCACAACGTATAAATTTGTCGCCACTGCCAAGCAAGTTGTCAATGCGATTCGTCAATGCCTGTTACTGTATATAATCATGTATAGACACTATGAAGCACTGTTATAATGATCAATAAAATACAAATCGAAGTATACAGTTTTCATTATTTCAGATTACTTTGCCCTTAGTCAATATTAAGTTCTGTACTTACCTATTTAAACAAAATAATAATGTAAAAAAGGTTCTAATCCTGTCCGGTCATCATTTGCAAAATGACGTGCCGATCTGATCAGCTGTTTCCTGTCACTTCACTTATGGTGATTGCTTCCTATTGTTTTGTAATGCCTTGCAAGAGATACACAAGTACTGTTAATGAGCCTAATTGCTATTGTTTTTTTGTTTGCACAAGCACTTTCAAGAAGTGGGCGATTTTTGGAGTAGGAGCATTCATTTGTAACATGTCATTTTATCTCCCAGCTTAGAGCCATGATGCGATCCTGCTAAATATCTCTTCACCCTTTTATAATTTTCATTTTTAGAAAATCGGAAAATTATTATTAAAAGATTTCTCAGATATGATCTATGGTTGTCCATGGTACTAAAAACCATCAAGGATGTGTGATGGATTCTTATTTAAGAAACCTTGTCAAGCTAATGGGGTACTGGTGAAAGATAGTAAGTTCTAATTCAGATTTTTTAAGTTTAAATCTCTTTGAAATCTTATTCAAAATAACATTCAACAATTCAATTTCAAATAGAACCATTCCAGCCATATCCTTATTTAAGGATGACTGGCAATGTAGATCATAGAGATTGATAATTACTGACAAACTATTGATTCATTATCAATAAATATTGGAGAAGTAACTTTGAGCACAATGTCAAAAAAGTGTCAAAGAAATGCATATGTTTTACATCATTGGCAAGTGTTGACATATTAATTGATGTATACCTAACTAGACCATGCACTGAACATAATTTAGAAACAACCCAGAAATAAAGAACTAACTTTGTGTTTTGTGTGAGTAAATTAAAACTTATTTTATCAGAAAAGTTTTGTGTAATATTGATATGAAAATTCTTTTAGTAATATTTCCTTTATTGGTATGGTAACACATTTACTTCGCGATGTTTGATCGTGATTGTGAAGATCTGGGTTATAATTGATCTTCAGTAACCCATGCTTGTCGTAAGTGGTCATTAACGGGATTGGGTGGTCAAACCTTGCTGGCTTGGTTGACACATGTCATCGGTTCCAAATTGCGCAGAGCAATGTTCATGATGTAGGTCACTGGATTGTCTGGCCTTGATACAATAACTTACAGACTGCGGCCATATAGCTGCTGAAATATTGCGGCATGGGGTATAGTTATACAATAACCACCTATTATTGATCCTGTAACTGTGAAATACATATACCCAAGAAAGTCATCACAATTCTGTTGATATGGTTTGTAATTGTATAATTTCAGTTAAGGAATTGCAACAGTAATTTTCTGCACACTGGTGCTAAACACCATCCTCTGCTCTGGTTTCAGTAAATCCCCAAGCATGTACTGAGTGTTAGCAAGGTGAGACATTTGACGTGCATGTGTACACGGAAACTGTCTCAATCATTCCTGACTACACACTGACAAATTTCTTATTTGTTCTAGAGGTTGTTTCAAGTCCATGAGGCAAGAGCAGTGTTTAAACACAAGGAGCATGTTAATTTTTGAAGTTGGTGTAGTTGTAGTTGCTTGCATGAGCGTTCTGGATTAATGTCCTTTGACAAAGTCACGATGATACTCATGGTAAATAGCCATTTTATTTACATATAAAGTAGGATTTAAAATAACCGACGTAGAATATGTATTAAAATTAACTATTAAAATAATAGACACTGTGAAGCACTGTGATAATGATGAACATGAAGGGGCCAGGCATGTTGGTTATGGTCATAGTTGGTTGTACACATATTGAACAGTGGTCAGCTCCCCCAAAACATTTTGTAACATGTGTCTGTTCATTGTAAGTGTGTTTACATTTCTATGTCAGCCAAAGCTAGTTCACCTTACTTACTGTCCAGTGCTGTAAGTGTCTGGTACAACCAAACCCTGATGAGGTGTGATATCTAGGACTTTCTTTGTGTCTGAAGATGTTAAGTCCTGTTGTTTAAATGGAAAACATATTTTCCGATAGGTGCTAATTTACATATGTTACAAGCAGAATGTTACAGGACAGTATCAGTGGTGTTATGAATAACACTTTTCAAATAATACATTTTGTAATATTCTGTCAGAAAAATGATGTATTTGGTAAAAGACATATGTGGTAAAAGTTTATGAGACATTTTGACACTGATTTTAGTTAAAATCTACACAGATTTTCATTCACCACTGTTATTTTCCTTTGTAATGAAATCACAAAATGTTCATTCTTTTCCGTCATATATAAACTTTAGGGATGTGCAAAATAACCAGTGCATCAGTATTTATCGGTTCAGACATGAAAATGATACATATTGAAATATGCAAATCGAAAATATGTTGTTTTCTTACTTGCATTCAGATGAAACTTTGTGATACTCAGAAATTTTCAGATATTTCCTATTTGCATTTGTGCCAGATATTATTTACATGTATATTGTACCTTTATTTAAAGTTTCTAGTAAAGCTTAAGTTTGATAAAAATGCAAAATGTATTCGGGGATCAGTTCAACTTGAAACAAAGCCCTGTTTTATTGGATATTTGTGACATGATAATTTATTCATCAATCTTCATCATTCCTTTGCTGACCCGATGAAGGAGAAGGGTACCTTGTACATAGTAACAGAGATATTGTACTACAGTTAAATATTCTTTATCAGAAACTGCAAGGTGATAATCATTAGGGGTGATCTACTTTTGATTTTCGAAAACCACTATCGCTATTTTGATATTTAAATCCTATTTCAGTTATTTCCACACAGTGAAAACATAATATTGATTGGTTGACGCAGGGCTAATTATCCAGTGTGAATTGTTGTTGACATTGGCAACCTGATGATGGAGTTCATGATAATGACTCTTAGAGTTAGAGTTTAATGAAATCAGATGTTTTTACTTGTGTGCAGAATCAGATAAAAAATGATCGAATCAAGGGTCCAAAATCGAAAATCGAGTAGTAATAATAATAACTTATGAAGGTCTTTTGACAAATTCATTATATCTAGATTCTAAGTTGATACCCAGTCCACACTGGGAGGAGTTGAAGGACAAAAGTTTGTTGTACCAGTTTTTGCATACAAATGTTCCATAAAGATCCAGGTTATAGTTGGTCTTCAGCAGCCCATGCTTGTGGTAAGAGGCGACTAACACTGACAATTATATGTCATCATGTCCCAATTGCATAGATAATGCTCATGGCATTAATCCCTTGATTATCCTGGCCATGTCTCCATGGTTTAGTGGTAAGAGTGTCTGTCCAGAGAGCAGGAGTTTGTGGGTTCAATCCCCGTCTGTCATACCGAAAGATATTAAAATATGGTACTTATTGGTCCCTGCCTGGTGCTCGGCTCACCTCACCTCACCTGGTCCAGACTTGATCATTTACAGACCACAAACATATAGCTTGGATATTGTTGAGTGCATTGTTTAACGAAATCAAACAAATTGCTTTAAACTGTTTTTCATTTCAGATGCTACAGTCCATGCTATCGTCAGTGGCTGAGATGAAAGAGGAACTATGTCCTGTGCTGTTGGGGGAAAGCTCTCATGAGCTTTCTCCAGGACTGGTTGCATCAAAACCAATTTAAGCCACCAAGCAAAGTAAATGGATCAAAACACGCAGAGCAGTAGTGTTAGAAACTTGCCGGCAGGCAAGATGAAAGATATCAAGAAAATGTTTGAAACAGGAGAGACCAATGAAGAATTGGAAAAGCCTCGGGAAACTGAAGGACCAGATGATGTGACAAAGCATCCCAAACCTGCACCGAGACAGAAACCTACCCTCTCTGCAAAACCAACTATCACTTCTGCTAAACCTGCCCTTCCTAAAGGGCAGAAACCACAGTCAGTAGAAAAGAGCTATGCAGATCCCAAGAAAATGACTCAGCTGAAATCATATGGAAACAAAAAGGCTGAAGTTGAGGAAAAGGCAGGCTTGACAAAACTGAAGGTGTCATCCGAGTCCTCAACAGCATCTCCAGCTTATGCTGTGCCCAAAAAGAAGCTGAGTCCAACAGTGACTCGCAGGATCAATGCTCTGCAACAGGGTGTGGGAAGCGATAAGGAGAATGAGAAGGTGAAACCACCAGTGCCACCATCACCAGTGAAAGCTGGATATAAGCCATCTCTGAACCACCAGACTGATGCCAAAGGAGGAGACCGGAAAAGTGACCCAGCTGTGTCTGAGACTCTAACCAGAAACCGAAACAAGTCAAGGGAACAGATTGAACAGGAGAAACTCCGTAGGAAATCTGAACCCAACAGTCCAAAGAGAATAATCAATGGTAGTGATGCTGATGATGAAGACTCTTTACCAGTGGTTCAGAGGATGAAACGATTTGAGTCACCCCAGAAGAAGCCCACAGAAGGTTCTCCAGTGAAAACTCAGTCACCTAATAAGTCCCCAAAGCATCATGCAGTTCGTAGACAAAACAGTATAGGGACAGCTAGGGAGTTAACCCATTCCCCTCTTCATGCTGGTGTATCCCCCTTTAATTTCTCCCGCACTAATCCCCCACTCCCTGACCTACCCCCACCTTCCAATGATAATACAAATGGAGGACTTCCTCCACCACCTAAAAAACCTCCCCGAACTCATGCGCATGATGAATACATTAAGGCAAAGGTGAAGAAGTCTCAAGAGGTTGTGATGGTTGAGAATGACTTATATGAAGGAAGCACTGAAAAGAAGGCGGCTGTGAAAGAAGGAAAGGGTCCAAATAAAACTCAAGGTCAAAATAAACAGAAGGATAAACAGAAAGATAAACGTGTCCATCATGTAGCTAAACCTGTGCCCAAAGACACCAGTAAGTCACATGTATCCAAAGATGATCCTAGTGTAACTTCAGGGAATGCCAAGGACAAACCTGAGGAGGATACATATAAGTCAATCAAAGATCGCATATCACTTCTACAACGACCCTTGTCTCAAGAGGATCCTGTTCGACGTAACCCTCCATCAAGACCTCCACCACCAAAACAGCGACCTTTTTCCATAGCAAACGATCACATGATCAACACATCTACTAATCCTCGACGAGGACGTCCGCCAGCGCCAAAGAAACCACCAATTGACATGGAGGACAACTTAGCCTATGAATGTGACTTCACAGTGATACATAAGAATGATCTTCCCCCTGTTCCTGAGAGCAAGAACATGGTGTTGTCAATGGTGGATGAATTAACTCAGAGACCTGTTCAGAGATTCCCATTACGGAAAAGTTTTAGTTCGGATGACTTGTACAATGCAGGACTGATGAAAGGAGATCCAATTTACATGGATCCGACAGAGACTTTAGGTTTTCGGGACGATATTTATGAGCCACTAATGGATGAGGAAGGATACGCAGTTCCAAACAAGTTTGTCAAGCGAGGACTTGTGAAGAAAACGTCTCTTGACCCAGACATGATTGTGAGTATGAATACGTGATTAGATCTTTTGTTAGTTTTCTGTTCACTTCTGCTCCCACTGGAAGTGTAACAATACAGCAATTTAGTATTGTGTTCTGATACAAATATCATGATACATTGATTTACACCTTCTGTATCGCTATACCAGGATCATGTACTTTGATTTACAACTGTCTCACGATTCAAGGATTATGATGCATTGATTTAGGACCCTTGTATTGTGATACAAGGTTCATAGTACATTCATTTTTAACCGTTGTATCATGATACAAGGTTCATAATGCATTGTTTTACAACTACTGTATTGGGATACAACTTCTGTATCAAGATACATCAGTTTACAACTAGCATATCATATATGCAATTCATTAATGGTATTTTGGTGTAAAAACATGTTAATAAGCTTGTGTTGTCAAGCAAGAGTGACAACGGTAAAATGGAATCTCTACCAAAACATAGACAGAAAACAGAAGTTGTTTTCCATAAAGAATGTATGTAGAGATGTTGGGTTTTGTAAGTACATGTTCTCTGCATTTGCATTCGATCCAATAAACAAATACTGAGATGGTGAACTTCTGCGTGGCTGGAAACGGTTGTTTGTCCAAGTACAAAGCAGGACTTGAAGTTGAAACAGACAATCTGAGTTTGCACCGGTTTCCGTCCAATCCAGTCATCCAGGAAAAATGTCTGTCTTTGTAATTACATAATGTGACAGAGACAAAGCTGGGGTGCACAAACCATAAATCAGTGCTTGATAGGTGTTAAGTTCAAATTGCATGTGGTCAGTTATTGATGTTGCGTATTGCATATTGTCATTAGCAGACAGTCAGGCAGACACACAGGTGACAATAAAACCGACACTGAGGTTTGTCTGTGACAGAGACTTCTTATCCCAATCAACATATGTTTCTATATTTCCAGAAACTTTTCAGTTTTGAAGCTGAGCAATTTTTAACAATGAAATTAGTATTTCTAATGCTACACTTTCTTAAAAGCCTGCTTTACAAATCTCCAACCAAGTATGGGACTAGTGTATGTTTATTACTGCAGACCCAAGTTGCTTGTAATCACAAGAAACATCTCTTGTTCTCCAACTTCAACCACAACGATAATCCTTAACTGCATCACTTTCTGTGTTTTTACGAGTAGCCTTCCTGGTTCAAGCCGTACAAACCTAATCACTGCCTATGCGCTTTGGATGCAGTCCAGCACAGCTGTTGAAACCACCTTTTACCCAATGCTGGAGTGAAATCAGTGAATTGTCTGAACTTTGGAGGGTTTTTTTTCATCGCAATGTGTTTTAACTTCATAACTTGAAATTGCATTTTTGAACATTTGTTACTGTAAGGCCATACCAAAGATATCAGAATCTGCAAAGTTGTGTTTTACATTGCATGCGACCTTTGAATAACTACCTTGTAAGGTTGATTAACCTTTACTTATCAGAAAGGAATTACAAGCAGTTTCTTGATTGATGTCCTGGAATTTTGTAAGAGAAGATAAAATCCTGGGGAACCATATAAGTATTTGTTACATTTTCAATAAATTTGGGCTCTGGTTAAACATGGAGGTGTTCTCTGTGCAGATATGCTTGATATCATGCAGATGATATCTCCTTTTTCTGAGTTTAGTAGGCAGTTTTGTTACCTGCAAAGACGAAAATATCAGGGTTAATATTTTTCATACGCTAAAAATCACTTTGTCATGGTGACAAGACATCGTAAACAATTCTATATGCAGCGATGGCAGGTAGCCAGCCCATGTTTGAAAGTAGATTTGGGTTTATTTTCCTCAATTTGGCAACTTCAGTGACACACAGAATATTTTATTCATGCCCATATCATACTATGTTTACGACACTCATGCCTTAATATTAGCTCTCACTAGGGAAATAATAGTGTTCGGAATTGGTTGAATTTTCATGATCGATCATAGGATTATCAAAACAACTGATCACTGATCAATGATATAGTTAGTGTTTAACCTCCATATGATATGATACAGGACTATTACAAGTCTTGTCATTTCCTGTCACATGCAGTCACATTAGCCAGTCAGGGAGATTCTTGTTATGTGCTTATGCTTGCCTTGACTTACGTGACCTAAGCTGGAGACACAAATATTAAATGAGAGAAATTCACATTGAAAACATTTTAAATCCTTACTGGCTTCCATTATACGGATATATTGATACATATTAACTAATCATGATTGATTATGGATGTTGTGATTGATTTACTAATTAGTAGTTCTACCTGTCAGTTATCGATAAAATTGATTAATTGGAACACCACTAGGAAATACCAGCATTTGAGTGTCGTAGACATAGTATGACTTGGCAGTCATTATTGTCAATGTATCGTCAAGTGTGTCAGGATACACTTCTGTGCACATGCTTCAGGCAAACACACATAACTATTTGTCAAGTCCTGCAACAGTTTCCTGGTTGATATGCAGTTGTCTCTGCAGCTATCATGGCTACTGCGTATGAATATCATACATGTTACGCTCTCTGATTTTCAAGAAGGGAACATTGTTTGAGCGTGATATTTTCTATGTGATAATTCGTTCATGTTTTATCTTGCCCTTTCAGGAAAGAAATGTAAGTGTTTTACAACAGGCATTTTTTTATGTTTGTCACTTAGCATGTTCTGCATGGTTCGTAGTGTAAGCTTTGTTTTATGGATTCCATCAGAAATTAAAGTTTTACAAATTTCATTCAATCTGTGATGTTTCTGTTTGAACATGGTAAGACTTAACTTAGGTTTGGATGGTTTACCTAAGGAGATAAAGAATTGCTCATAATGTTGAAGGTGTGTTTGAGTCAACGCATTTGTATCACGTGAAGACAATTCTCCTAAAAGTAGTGTGAAGTCCAGTTCGTTTGCATGGAAAAGTTTCCTTCATTGACTACTTTAGATCTAATTAGGTTATGACAGTATGTTATTGTCATTTTATGTTTATGTTTTATCCTGTTGCCCTGGAAATGTTTGAAACCAGAAATGATGTTTATGTAAAACTGACTGTGGTTTTTGCAAAGATTCCTCTTGAATTTAGGCACTTTTGTCACTTATATTACCTGATATGGACAAGAAAGGCTTTTAAAGTTTGGTTTGAAATGTGAATGTGAAACATTGAGGTATGTCTTGATCTTTATGCGGATATATTCCAAAGAAGTATAGAAATTGAATGAAGTGCTTCTGACAGTTTACTGGTTCTTCATTCGCTAAAGTAACTCACCTTCTATATTTTTGTGTGTGCATGCATTGTGGGATGTGCATCTTGTTTAGCAGAGTCAGTGAATGCCAGATTAGAGTTATCTTTCCCTGTGTGAAGTTAGCCATCTTGGCTGAGTTGATGATGAATGTCAGCCATTACTTATTTGTATCATTGTAGTACAAGTATTGTTCGTGTAACATTCTTGTTGAAGTCAGTGTGTTGTTTGTATTTTAGTATGTGGCTCCCTCGATATGCTCAATACATTTTATCACGAAGAATTTGTCTTGTAATACTTTTGGGCGTGATGAATTTGTCATGTAAAGCTCGGTAGGGTAAGACTGTAGAATACCGAATATCTACCGCCATCATTGAAAGCAACTGAGTTTACTTTTGGTTAGAATTATTGTAAGGCTCTATCATTGTTTTTCCTCTCTCTTGTTATGAGACTGGTTACATAGAGACAAGATGTATACTTGTACATAAAGCAGTACAGAAATTTATCAAGACAAACACATAGGACAATATTTGGCCAGTTTGTAGTAAATTTCCAAATAGGTTTAAAAAATTCCACTTCCTCAGCATTTATTTAATTAAGTACAGGAAAAAGATCCAATTCAGAAAAATGTCACAATTTCTCACCAATTTAACAGCTTGGAGCACTTTGTTTGGAGTCATAGATAGATTGCTGCAGTGCAACATAAGGACCGGGGTCTTTATTCTTGAAACATTTGATAGACTTAAGAATTGGTCAGAATCGGGTCAGAATCTGGTCAGGCAATCTGTCGGGAATGATGTCCTGAGGATATATCATTTTGACAATTTCATCAAGATGATCAAGGGGAACATTGATTTGATATTTGTAATATTTGTGACTGAAGAGGGGGGCAAAAGAGTCAGTGACAATGGTTTTCTGCTGTTTTAAGCAACATTCCAGTAAGATCGTGGTGGGGGACACCAATTGTACTCATGTGGGAATTGTACACATTTAATCTTCGGCATGACAAGTGAACTCTTAAACCACTATGGTAACCCACCATCCTAATTTGAGTCAGGTTTATACAACAAATACTAACTGCTTACATTCTAGATGTCCTAGAAAAGATTCTTGAAACAGTGACCCAAAATATCTAATCTGTATAGTAATAATACACTCTCCCTTAAGTTTCAACAAACACCCTTATCTGTCCAATCTATGATGATGGCATCAAGTATCAGATTCAGAAAAACGCACGCACGCACGCACGCACGCACGCACGCACGCACGCACGCACGCACGCACGCACGCACGCACGCACGCACGCACGCACGCACGCACGCACGCACGCACGCACGCACGCACGCACGCACGCACGCACGCACGCACGCACGCACGCACGCACGCACGCACTCATTCTCACACTCGCTCACTCACACACACACACACACACTCACTCAGTCATTGTGTTCAAACCCATGAAGGTCAGGGTTAGAAATTATCTTCGGGATCGATTTAGGCGTACTGACTTGGTTGATATGTCATCATGTCACAGGTGCACAGATTGATGCTCGTGCTGTTGATCATTGGATTGTCTGGCCCAAACTCGATTATTCACAGACCGTGGCCATATTGATGGAATTATTTGGTGATTGTGGCATAAAACTAAACTCACTCACTCTGTGCTGACAGTAGATAATAACTGTTTCTCTATTTGATTTTCGTTGCACCAATTTGATACTGTTATCAAGGAAAAAGGAATATTGTTTGTTTGTTGTTTAGCCTGGCAGAATATTTGCATGCCTCATTGTCATATACTGAAATCTGAAGTATCAGGATTATCACATTTTTCATCTTCGATTATAAAGTATCTTACATCTTTATGCTGTCATGATTAAAACTAGGGCTGCAACGATTAAACTATGAGGTGAACTGTATGTTTTCTTATTTCTGTTTTTGGTTCACAAAATATTTGGACAATTTTCATACATTTAACATATTGCATTACTGTGTAATTGTAACAATACTGGGTATCAGCATAGTTAAAGTGAATCACGTAAGTCAATGAGCTGGACTTGACACTGCAATCAACAGTCTATGAAGGTGTCTCAGCTTAACAAGGCAGAAAGCCCAAGGGGATGCAGGCCTCAGATATTTACTGTTTGGTGAAATGGAACAGTAATTTTATTTTCAGTGAATGTTGGGCATAATCAGCACAAAATAAAACCAACTGTTGTGGGATGTTTTTGTGGATGACTTAGCCATCACTGACCTTAGGTGATGTATTTTTCGTCAACCTCACTTCCAGCTCTCCGATTTTAGTGATTTCATGAACCCTGGCCTATTGGTTTATCGTGCATGTTAGTCTCTTTACAGACCCTGAAGCAAATATGTACAAAACAGCCCATGCATGTCTACAAAATGTGGCAGGTCTAGATTTCCACCGCTTCAGAAAGTCTCAGGGTTCTTCTTATTTTATTTTTTTAACCATGAGTTTGTTTTTTCTGTAAAATATGTTCATATATGGACTAGTTGCTAGTCTAGTAGCATACTTGACACACATTTTCAGTGTTGACTGACATTCATTCATCTGCTGTTATCCCCCATTATGGGAACTTAATTCATGAAATAACTTGATCACAATGAAGAAAAATTAAAATTTTGGATGACAAGTTTGATAGCTGATATTTTCAGTTAGATCAAAGACTACAAGTAATTGGGGGCCTGAAATTGGTGAAAAATGACTGCCAAAAGTAAGGTTACATACTGTCAGAATCTGAAAGTGCAAGTGTATTCACAGGAAGTATATCCACTTATCCAAAACAATGTACTTCCTTTCTTGAAGTAAATGTCATTAAGTTCTACGAGTAATATATGCCATCCTCATGCCATGGTGACCTTAAGGTAGTCCAGTGGTTAAAGGTTTTCCTTGTCACGCTGTAGACCCAGGTTCAATTCTCCACATGGGTACGATGTGTGAAGGCCATTTCTGGTGTCCCCTTTCATAATGTAGCTGGAATAATGCTATATGCAGCGTGAAGCTAAACTTACTCACCAGCTATGCCAGGTTATTGATATGATCTGTCCTCTATATTGCAGCTGGGCTTTATTGACATCAGATGTTGAATAAAAGTGAGACTATCATTCGGTTAAATTCATTTATACAAATTTATATTTGCCTGTGATTGATGATAGCTGTCACTTGGCAGTTAGCCCATAAGTGATCTTAAATTTACGACGTCATGATTAAGTGGGAAAGGATTGTCCTTATGCAGAAATCTTGCCTAATGACTCTTTTGAACCATATTACAAATACAGTGAGTGAGTTTAGTTTAATGCTCCACTCAGCAGTATTCCAGCTATATGGCAGCGGTCTGGAAAAAAATCAAGTCTGGACCACACAATCCTGTGATCAACAGCATGAGTATTGATCTGCGCTATTGGGAACTGATGACTTGCCGACCAAGTCAGAGAGCCTCGGACCACACGATCCTATTAGTTGCCTCATATTCGCCATAGTCACCTTTTGTGGCAAGCATGGGGCACTAAAGACCTATTCCACCCTGGATCTTCACAGGTACATTACATATACAATTTACATGCATATGGCTCTCTTGAAGACAGGTGAGTCCAGATAACTCCTATATTCTTTGTCAAGAGCAGTCTTACTTGGATATGACTCCCTTGAAAACAGAGAGCATCAAGATAACTCTCATACTCAGTGTCTAGGACAACCATGCATGCACATGACTCCCTTGAAGACAGTGAGAGAGGAAGACAATGTTACTCCTATATTCTTAGTCTGGTTGAAGTGAGGTACTCTTACTGTGTCAGTTTAAAACAGAATAGAAACTAAGACTACAACTCCCCCAAACGCTCTTCTGTGAAACTCCTGTTGATGCTCCTGTGTCTAATAAGGAAAATGATGTGTTCTCGTCAAAAATATCATGAGGTTAGACCAATTTTATTTCTTGTTTTACGGATCCTCCTGTCATATACGATCCTCCACTCATGCTTTTTTAAGAATAAGAAAAAAAATTAATATTCCCCTCTCAAAAAATAAAATCCTTACATTTTCATCAGCCAGAAATGTAAACTTTTAAGAAATTTTCATTTTGATTGTTTTTTGCCCCATATACACTTCATAAATTGTCAGAAGTAAAATGCTTTTAATGTTTACAAGGAATATTACATTTTATTTTATTTTTTCCCTCCTGCCTTTAGGTTTTCTGAGGGCCAGTTCGTAAAACAAGAAATAGAATTGGTCTTGCCTTAACAGTATTTAAAATTCTAAAGGTGTACGTAAGGTAGTAAAAATGTTGAAGGGCCTGGTGGCAAATAGTCATCATTTCTGTTTTCCTGCTGTCTCTATTGTAAAATGAGCCCAATGTTTATCTGTGAGGATGTGTTGCACAATGGATTCAAGGAAGGCCTATCCTGCTTCCTCGTCTGGAATTGTTGTCAGTGGTTGCAGAAATATATATACCTGATAAGTTGGAGATACACAGCTGGAGTGTATGTGTTCCCTGCGTGTGTTCTGTTCATGTGAATATAGTTTGAAATTACCTCTTGGATAGCAGGCAAGTAGATCTGCTCTGTTCATAAGGAAAGTATAATATGCTTAATGTTTTCATTTTTAATGGGTTTTTGTTGAAGTTATGTTGTTGTCAGTATTGACATACTACTGAAAAGATGTTAAGGATAACCAGATTCTTTCATATTTCAGTTGTCGTTGTGTCGTAGGTAAACTAAAGTAATATGTATATTTTGAAAAATCAAGCTATGACGTATCAGCTGTAGCTATATGAATTGTGTCATGCCTTGACATATGAACTAGAGTTACATGAACATCATGAAAGACCTGTGTCATGCCATGACAAATGAACTATAGTTATATGAACATAATGAAAGACCTGTGTCATACCATGACGTATGAACTCTAGTTATATGAACATAATGAAAGACCTGTGTCATGCCATGACATACGAACTCTAGTTATATGAACATGATGACAGACCTGTGTCATGCTGTGGCATATGAACTATAGTTATATGAACATGATGAAAGACCTGTGTCATACCATGACATATGAACTATGGTAATATGAAAGACCTGTGTCATGCTTTGGCATATGAAGTGAATAATTAACTTTAGTTATATGAATGAATTTTGTACCCCCATTTCATATTGAATAATATACTGCATTGGGTTTCCTTTACTTCTTTGGAGCAGCATATAAGTTTACTATATGACTAAGTGAGTTTAGTTGTATATATTGCTTATAGCAATATTCCAGGAAAATCACCTGAAATGCATTCCACACCTTGAAGTTTACTGTATGACATTCCCATGTACACAGTGTTGAAAACCTATGAATTTGAATCAATAAATGTCAGTCTCCTAGTTTAGCAATATTTACAAGGTCAAAGGATGCAATAATGTCTCTAGTCTCAGTTGTTCAGTCAGGAAGGTTGAAAAAAGGACAGGAGTACTTGAAGTACATGTGGTTTGTATATAATGGGTGAGTGAGTGAGTGAGTGAGTGAGTGAGTGAGTGGGTGGGTGGGTGGGTGAGTGAGAGAGTGAGGTGTTCATACAAAGTAAGATTCTGTATCAGTCAAATCTTAATGACAAATGTTTTCATAATTATAAACCCACTAAACAAGATGGAAAGATAATAACTTTCACATATCATATTCACATTGTCAAGAATCCTGCTCTAGTTAACACTCTTGGACCATTACTTCCTTGCCAGTCTTTGATGTAGTCTTTTTAAACACCTGTAATAAACTGTCGTAAAGTTACATGACCATCTGTATTTGTTTGCAGATTTTTGTTGAAAAAGGCAGCAGCTTAGTCAAGGTGAATAATTGCTGAGTGAGGATCATCCAAAAGTGTTAACTTTATGTTGGCTTTTGAATTCATATTTTCCCTTCGAATTGATCTTTGAAAGTAAAATAAACATTATGTATCATCGAGATAATCAGATTTTTACCTTCCATTTGTCAATTTTCAACATTTACATAGTGTTTATTATAATTAGTATTGCAATTTGGGGGGACATCTACCATGATGATCATATATGAATGATCATATTATGATCATATCATAATGCATTGGTTTTGGAGGGAAGGGTGGAAACATGAAGCAATGATGTTTTAAGTATCTTATGTTATGTGTGACATGTGAGTAACTTTTGTTTCCAAAAATCAATTATTCATTGATGTTTTAATCATGTTTGTCAATTACAGCTTGAGCTCTGAGGAAAAGTCAGTTGTACAACTTAATACAAAGAAAACAGAACCATTTCTCATGTTACTCATATCATCTGTCCATGGTCTATTTGAGCCTGTAAGACATGAACCAATGTTATTTTGAGTATTTTATGTATTTATTGTATTCTATGTAGTTTTGCACTTTTGTATTTACATGCCCCAGGAATACCAAATATTGTTTTTGTTGTATTGAATGCCCCATTTAAGTACAATCTAAAAGGGGCACTTCTTGGGATACTCCGGGGGGTTCTAATTAGGATCAGGATGGAAATTACACATCAGTCAATGATCAGATATTGTTCCAGGTTCATGCTTGCCTTGACTTATGTATGGAACAAACATTCTTTCTGTAAAGAACACACATTAATGAATTCTGATTTATGTTTTTCATGATGCTCTGTTGTTCCCAAGGTTGGTGTGGTAGCCTAGTGGTTAAAGCGTAACTTGAGCAAATTGCTCATCACGCCGAAGACCGGGGTTTGATTCCCCACATGGGTACAATGTGTGAGGCCAATTTTCTGGTGTCCCCCGCCGTGATATCGCAGGAATATTGCTAAAAGCTAAAAACCAAACGTGCTCACTCACTCCCTCTCTGTTGTTCTCATGTGCATAGAATAGACACATATTTTTGTATGTGTAATGTGGACATTTTCCGTTAATGTTCAGACTTTTGTAATGTAAATACATTTGTCAGGAGAATATCCCCCAGTTGAATGTGTGGCAGATTGAGGAAAGGAAATTCATAGTTTATATGACATTACTTAATAGGAAGATGAAGATGACACAGACTGGGAAGTCCATTATGAATCTGACAAGAAGACTTACCCATAGTCAGGCGGATGTAGATTTCCTTTTCTTTAAAGATTTGTCAACAAAGGCAGACTTCCTCACAATGCTTGTCGTAATCTGCATCCTTATCGTCCATATTATAGTGGAGTGGCAGAAGTGTGAATGTTGATGCGTTTGCTCCTCATGTTGTTGTTCGATTACCACGATGTATGAAGGCCTTTTTCTGATGTTGCCTATCGTGATATTGTTGGTGTGAAATTGTACTCATTCACCCACCTCATATTTCATAATGCTGAACAGAAGAAGTTTACATGTAGACCTTGCAACTAACGTGTATGTTATAGTGTGTGTTCAAACCCATGAAGATATGGGTTAGAAATGATCTTCGGGATCAGTTCAGGCTTGCTGACTTGGTCGATATGTCATCATGTCACAGGTGCATAGATTGATGCTCGTGCTGTTGATCTTTGGATTGTCTTGCCCAAACTCGATTATTCACAGACCGTGGCCATATTGATGGAAGTATTTGCTGATTGTGGCATAAAACTAAACTCATTCACTCACTTTGTGCTGAAAGTAGGTAATAACTGTTTCTCCATTTGATTTTCGTTTCACCATTTTGATACTGTTGTCAAGGAAAAAGGAATATTGTTTGTTTGTTGTTCAACCCGGCACTCAACAATATTACATATGGTCTGTATATAATCAAATCTTGATCTCACTGTGTAAACATTGGTCTACACGACTAGCATGATGACATGCATCTAGACCCATCACACCAAAGACCCCGGTTTGATTCCCCACATGGTTGCAGTGTGTGAAGCCCATTTCTCACTCACTCACTCACTCACTCACTCACTCACTCACTCACTCACTCACTCACTCACTCACTCACTCACTCACTCACTCACTCACTCCCTTTAGTCACCTCTCGTGACAAACATGGATTGTTGAGGACAGATTCTGGATCTTCATGGGCTGTCTGAGTAATGAACATTGTACATGTTTATCAATAGTTGAAAGATTGACAGTTAGTTGGAATGATCAAACATGAGACTAGGTAGCACAAGTTTGTCAAATAGTAAGTGAGTGAGTGAGTTTGGTTTCATGCCATCTTCAGCAATATTCTAGGAATATCATGGTTTGGGGCACCAGAAATGGGCTTCACCCATTGCACCTATGTTGGGACCAGGTCTTTGGGAAGTCATGGGCGAACTCTTCAACCACTCGGCTACTGCACTACCCAGTATGATAACAAATAACAACAGGAGGGTATTCTAGTAACAACTTGACAAGGAACCCGTTGTACAGGGAACAAACAGGAATAAACGACTAACTTGATAAGAACTGATGCCTGCCATCATTTCAGTTCACTGTAGGCAGCCAGATGATGCAACCTTGATATGTTGATTCAAGGCTATGGATCTACATGTTGATGGCATCTGCAAATAAATTTTTGAGTGAAGTCAAGAGTTTGTTGGAGTAGATTTTCTGTTTTTCTTAATCTGACGTTATAACACTAGTTTGGTAATAATGGTTAAAAGAGTCCATGGTTTGATTTCTGTCAGTGTAATATATTATATTTGACCTGAGTAAAACAATATCGATCAAGCTGGCACTATCGAACAGGATTCCTTATCTATTTTTAGTAACTCAAGACAATATCGCAATTTATCAGAAAACTCAAGTCAATATAGTGTTTTGTAGACAAACAATTGATGTTACTTTGATCAATCATGGTACAGGAAAATTACTACCTATTTAATGATAATGTATATAATAAGAATTATCATGGTCAAATATGCACTCTTTATGGAAAGTTTAGTTCCATCAGGAGGTCTTAGCGCTAAGACTGTCCTGTCTGCAATCATGTATGATAGTAACAATTATGTTTGTAATGGTTTCTGGATTGACTCTTTGGCCCACAAAGTGATCTTAGCATTAAGATTATGAAAGCTGCAATATTTTGACCCAAGCCACGATGTTTGTAACATCATTTTAATGTTGTCTATTTTGTAGTAAGCCTTGAAGTTGGCTAGCCTCAGCCTTGTTAGATGTGCTAGCCTTCAAAATGGGTCGTATCAAAAGCTGGAAATGAAATTGGCCTAGCCTTGACATTCATCATGGTCATGCTCATTTGAAAAGAGGAATATAATAGTAACACTTGTGCACAGCCAATGATGATGTTTCACATATACATACATAGCAATCTGCATCATGGCTTTTCATTCACCTGATTGATTAGTAAGAATTTGCTCAGAAAGGGATATCTCAAAACTTCACTCTTGTGGAGCTTGTGTGCTTTCAGAAAGTTTTAAGGTAGATGTGTGGAGGAAACCATATGTTCTTGATTGTTAGCAGCTGAGCAATTGACAAGCCTTTGCATGTATTTATGATGAAGATGTTCTGGTGGGTCAGGATATGCTGACCTTTTTGAGAACTCCTGGTATCATCACCTTTTTAACACATTTTGATTGTATCGTCAGAGTTGTAAAACAAAGATTTCTTTAGTATCTTGAAAGATTTTTGTTACGTTTCATCATTCTTTGGATTGAGCTGAAAGCCAGAAACCTCACAATCTTTGGAATTTTTTCCTAATGCCTTCTTTTTGATGCCTGCTGTCTCTGCACAGTGAATGTGTGCATGTGGATGTAATTGAGGAAGAATGAAATTGTCGATACAAACTTTAAAAAATGGACTTGTGATACTGCTTTTGAATGTCCTCTTTTTATGATTATCAATATAGGAAAGTTTGATATATGTGTATGTGCAAGATTGACATGGTATTCTATACATTGTTGCATGGTTTACAGCACATGCAGAAGCATGAGTGGGATATAATACTGTATTTACTCTTATTGGTGTGTTATTCTGTTATTGCTCACGCAGTTGCAATGTGACTGTATTCCTAATTTTACAGATAAACAAGGGTATATTTGCTGGAATTTTACCCTGTATCTTTTATGATAATATTTTTGTGACATTTTACATCATCAAATGATGGACCTGACATCAGGAAGAGGTCCAGATTCAAGATTTTTAAACATAGCGTGAAGATGATGAGTCTTTAGAAAGGTCTAGAGTCTGAAGAAATGCGAAAATAGTGTTTTTCTGTCCCAACATTCTGACGATAGCTTTCATTTCTTTGAATGTCATTTAGAAGTGAAAATACATAAGAATGAAGATTTTATGGATATCAACTTCTTTATGTGAGAACACAACGTTACGGAGCTAATGCTTACTCCTTCATCAGGTGAAGGAGTAAGCATTAACTCCGAAACGTTGTGTTCTCATATAAAGAAGTTGATATCCATAAAATCTTCATTCTTCTGATAACTTTCATGACAGAATCGTATGTTGTAATCACAAATTTTAGGGATCAGATTGTTTTGACACAATTGTTGTTTTATGAAATGGGAGTTGTAACTGAAAACAAGGTCATACAGATCTGATGAGAAGTTTTGATGCTACTATATTTTCAGGGTCGAGGGCCTTTAAGAGAAGCTTTGAAGGCAAGGTTTTTAGGATTTCGGAAGATCTTTGCGGCAGATGCCACATCATCCCCGAAACGGAAGCCTGTCCCAATTCAAGATCAAGACCCACTCAAAGTAAACAAGCGAAGGATGAACCAGGTGAGAGCTGTTACATTCCTCCTGTTGCAGGCTAACACTGGTGCTTGGAAGGATGTTTGTTGTTTAATTCTGCACTCAGCAATATTCCAGACATATGGCTCCTGTCTGTACATAATTAAGTCTGAACCAGACTATCTAGTGGTCAACATCATGAGCATCGGTCTACACAACTGGGATATGATGATATGTCAACCACGTCAGCTGGCCTGACTGCCTGATCAATGATCCTGGAGACAGAGGTCATGCATTTTCATGATTTACAAATTTCTGAAAGCTTTATGTTTTGTTGTAAAAAACTACTTCCAGATGAGTGGTTTGGGTTTTACAATATTCTAGCAAATTCATAATGAAGGAAACAGGAAAATTGTTTCCACGTATTGTACCCATGTGGGGCATCAAACCTGTGTCTTCAGCATGACGAGTGAACGCTTTTAACCACTAGGCTACCCACACCCCCATCCCTGAATACAGATGAAGGTTGCATCTTTTTGAACATTGTTATATACATTACCCTCATCTCATGATGATTCTCATTCAGCTTTCATGTTTCATGCTTTTGTGCTATTTGTTTTATATGAGGAACTGAGATAGTTTTGTATTGAGTATTATTGATGCCCTTTACCTGATGACTCGTTAAATCCTACTTGTTCATTTTCTGTGGTGTCTCTTCTTTTATCAGATCAGACTCAAGCTGAATCAGGCATTTGCTGCAATTCAGAAGTATGTCAGACATCGCAGTGATCCTATACAGGAAGACGTCGAGGACAGACAGAAGGACTGGGATACTGTCTCCAGTAAGTTGCTCCTGACATTTTCATGAATGAGAGTAATACTGAGAATATTTATAATGTGCCTTTTCCTGGCTAGATATCCTGGTCAAAGTACACATCTTGATCATTATTACCCCTAATAAGCTGCCTGCTAGGCGCTAGAGGGTTAATAATCTCATGACTGATTCCACCGGGTACCCATTTTCTGCTGGGTGAACAGAGGCAATTTTGAACAAACTCTCTTAGAGTTGTCCGATCCCAATGTTGCTTAAATTGATTGTGACCTCAGCGCTATTAGTAAACTTCATCATCCTGAAAGAGAATGCAGACTGTAGACCACACATATTAAACCAGTATTTACCAGTAAGCATAAAAGTCAAAGTGTCCTAGGTGATGCTAATCAGAAGACTTGTTGATCTTTAGATTGTAACACAGTGGCAACTGAAAGTAGTGACAAATGGTTCTGCAGATTTATAATATGTAAAAGTGATCACATCATAATACAAACCTGTACAAAACAACCTTAGCGCTAAGACTGCCTTAAGCTGATGTTAAGGTATTGGAACTTAGCACTAAGATCATACAACGACATCCTGGCCCTTTGTATGTGGGTGCTGATGCCTCGTAAGCAGGTTGTTTTCTGGGTTTGTCAGCCCCATACTCCTTCTCCTGCTCTTCATGAAAGTGTCAAGTCTTTGAAGGGCATTTAGAAGTGAAATACATAAGAATGAAGATTTTTATGGATATCAACTTCTTTATTATGAGAACACGTTTCGTAGTTAATGCTTACTCCTTCACCTGATGAAGGAGTAAGCATTAACTCTAAAACGTTGTTTTTCATAATAAAGAAGTTGATATCCATAAAAATCTTCATCATTTTCATGAAAGAGGTTTCACATTACTTTGAGGTTTCCTCACTTACGAAGCAGATACATCATGATTTCAATGAAGTAGCATTGGCAGTGGTGCAAAATGTCACTAATTTTATGTATTTTTCTGGATTCATAGACCCGTGAAGGTCCCAGGTAGAATAGGCCTTCAGCAACCCATGCTACCTACCCATGTACCCGTGAAGGTCCCAGGTAGAACAGGCCTTCAGCAACCCATGCTACCTACCCATGTACCCGTGAAGGTCCCAGGTAGAATAGGCCTTCAGCAACCCATGCTACCTACCCATGTACCCGTGAAGGTCCCAGGTAGAATAGGCCTTCAGCAACCCATGCTACCTACCCATGTACCCGTGAAGGTCCCAGGTAGAATAGGCCTTCAGCAACCCATGCTACCTACCCATGTACCCGTGAAGGTCCCAGGTAGAATAGGCCTTCAGCAACCCATGCTACCTACCCATGTACCCGTGAAGGTCCCAGGTAGAACAGGCCTTCAGCAACCCATGCTACCTACCCATGTACCCGTGAAGGTCCCAGGTAGAACAGGCCTTCAGCAACCCATGCTACCTACCCATGTACCCATGAAGGTCCCAGGTAGAACAGGCCTTCAGCAACCCATGCTACCTACCCATGTACCCATGAAGGTCCCAGGTAGAATAGGCCTTCAGCAACCCATGCTACCTACCCATGTACCCGTGAAGGTCCCAGGTAGAACAGGCCTTCAGCAACCCATGCTACCTACCCATGTACCCATGAAGGTCCCAGGTAGAATAGGCCTTCAGCAACCCATGCTACCTACCCATGTACCCGTGAAGGTCCCAGGTAGAATAGGCCTTCAGCAACCCATGCTACCTACCCATGTACCCGTGAAGGTCCCAGGTAGAACAGGCCTTCAGCAACCCATGCTACCTACCCATGTACCCATGAAGGTCCCAGGTAGAACAGGCCTTCAGCAACCCATGCTACCTACCCATGTACCCATGAAGGTCCCAGGTAGAATAAGCCTTCAGCAACCCATGCTACCTACCCATGTACCCGTGAAGGTCCCAGGTAGAATAGGCCTTCAGCAACCCATGCTTGCCATAACAGGCAACTGTGCTCGTCGAAAGAGGCTCGCTGACTTGGTTGACACGTCATCGGTTCCCAATTGTGCAGATTGATGCTCATGTTGTTGACCACTGGATTGTCTGGTCCAGACTCGATTATTTACAGACCACTGCCATATAGCCGGAATATTGCTAAGTGCGGTGTAAAACTAAAGTCATTCACTCACACTCAGTATTAACAGGCTCACTTGTGTACATGCACTTTCTCTTGACTCTGTTGCATATGCATAACCCTAAACCCACATGCTTCTTTATATGTACTGTAGTTTTGTTTTGTTATCTATGGCCATCAATGAAATATTGAAGCTGTTTTTCATCTGTATATAAACTATCAGGACCAGGTAGTTTTGTGATTAATGTCATGAGCATCAATCCAGATGAGATGTGATAGACACTGAATGTCTTCTTGTAATGAGCATAAATGTCTAGGGACCATGTTATCCTGCATCTCCATAGGTTGAACCTTATTATTCCCACACTTCTGAGAAGATACCGGTTAGGACTGGTCTTCAGCAGCCCATGCTTTTTGAAACAGATTTGGGAGGTCAGATTCGCTTATCTGATTGACACATGTCATCGTATCCTGACTGCGTAGATCAATGCTCATGATATTGGTCACACTATTGTCTGGCCCAGATTTGAATATATACTGTCTGCTGCCATATTGCTTGAATATTGCAGAGTGCAGTGTTAAACAACAAACAAATTTTGTAGAAATTCAGCTGGATGCTTTTCCTGGTACACATTCTGATATACAACTTGACATGACAAGTCAAGGGATCTGTCTACCTAGGAGTTAACAAATGCGTAATGAATATGATTAAATATTGAAAGGGATGTAACTCTTATGAGCTGCCCTGCAAGGAAGAGTGAAGAAGTAGGAATCTGGCATTTATTGATTTATTCTTGAAGACCTCAAAATACTGGTAGCTTAATATAAAATAATGTTTCATATTCAGTAATCACTGTTTTTCATTAAAACACTCTGACCTACTTGTCCCAAGATAAAATCTGTTCTGTGAAACAGAGAAACAAAACAGGCCATGTTCAGACTGCATGTGACAAAAATAAGTGCATCTTTTAAAAACTAATAAGTGTTATCTACCCAAGGTCACATGACCTAGTTTTGCTGCCATGACATAACAAGACCTGTACACCTTGGATATATATATGTATGTTGGTAGGCCAGGGGAAGTAATCCTCAGTCCAGTCAAGCACGACATGATGTTTGTAGGTGGTTGACAAATGGAGGCTACTCGTACGCAGTTCTATTGAATTGATGAATCACCACGACCTGGTATATTAACTGCATGGCGTGTCTTCAGACGTTGTAGGGTGTGCATTGGAGCTTTTTTGGAGTTATTTGGTTTGTGATCAAAGATTGAGTTTTACACATGTTGGAGCTAGGTTGGCAGTTGTTGACACTGATTTTGTGGTAAGATTGTGGCAAGAGTTGTGAGGTCAAAATATTATATGGGTGACAGGGTCTTTATTTTGTTATGATCCAATGTGACAGTAGAGATCCTCCTCCCATTGTCAGCAAGAGTGCTGGTACATATTATTCTGTTACTTTTAACCTTGTAAATGTCAGTTAAACAGTTGTAGAGCTGTATAGTTTATAACTTGTGATTCTGGTGAAAATATTGAATTGGATGTATGTGAGGAAATGATGAAAAGTAAACATCTTGTTCAATTGCTGCTGTTTACTATTTGTTTACAATATTTTATGTCTTGTCCTATTATTAAGATTGTGCTGAATTTTAATTTTATAAACATGCTCTAAGTAAAACGAGCACCAGGATGTGTGTTATAATAACACAGGGTATACCATCAGATATTGGAGGTCAAAGGTCATTCTGCTTTAACCATGTTAACCCTTTGTATATTCTACGTTTACCATCTTTATGTTAGTCATGAACAATATAATGGGCCCCTTGAACCATGTCAGACAAATTGCACCCTCCCTAACCTTTCTGTTTCCAATGGCCTCGATCATTTGAGAAGCTGGTCCACCACAAGGCCTTTGTGTAAATTCTAAAGGTAGCTTCAATTAAAGCAAACTGTCACTGGTTTATTTGCTCTTGCCTTTCAAGGGTTAAGCTGTTATCAGGTCAGACTCACGCTCTTGGGTATCAGTATCAACTATCAAAAAAGTTTTCGTTGTAGATGATCACAATGAATGGGTGAGATACAGTAAGGGTGATTGTCGCAAGGCTAATAGTTATGGCCATAGTGCATGCTTTAGTAATGACATGTCTTTGGAGAAATTTGATACTACTTGACATTGTTATTGCCATGTTCTGATTTGGCTGTGATGTGATGATAAGTTCATTGTAGGGATCATCTGTGTGTCTGTGTGGACCTGTTTATTGAGGATCTTCTCTCTTTTTGGACCTGTTCATTAAAGATCCTCTCTCTCTGTCTGTATGGACCTGTCTATTAATGATTTTCTCTGTTTCTGTGTGGACCTATTGAGGCCCCTGTGCAGGACGCTAACCTTACATCATGTTGTGCTAAGATAAGGGGAGTTATACTCGCTGTGTCACATTTCAGTGGCAGTGTACTGTGTGTTATGTGCATTTATTTCATGAGCTGCCAGCATCAAGGCGTAGACTGTTGGTGTATTTGACTGTTCACTGAAGGAGTCACCATAAATCAGATCCTGATCAGAAGAATTTAGATCAGACAGTTGACTGACAGTATTTCAGAGTGCAGAGGCAAAACCTTTCATATTCTGAAGATTGGATATATTGCTACAATCCATATATTGCTTTTACAGTGCTGAAGAAAAGGCTTGACATTCATTTTCTGAAATTGGATGTTCTTCCATGTATTGATATGACAGTGCTGAGGAAAAGGCTTGAATGTATATTCTGAAAATTGGATATTCTTTCATATATTGCCTTTACAGTGCTGAGGAAAAGGCTTGACATTCATATTCTGAAACCTAGAGTACTAACAGTGCAGAGGAAAAATCTTGACATTTGTATTGTGGAAACTGGAGTACTTCCAAATATCTGTGATACAGAGCTGGACCTTGTGGCCTCCTCTGGTGTTAGGAAGGACGGTTTGACAATATCTGTCACAATGATGCAGCAGACGACACCAGTGACACACGTTTTTTCTACACACAGGATCATTGTGTGACATCCTAAGCATCAGGCACACTTGAGTGATGTTAAACAGCTACCTGCTGGCCCAGTTTTATGTTTGAAGAAACAGAGCATTACAAATAGAATACTAGAGCTGTTACTGATGGCTTATGAGTATAAGCAGAAGAAAGTCTTTAATGCTGGTCAGCTTGACATTCATGGCAAACCTGTAAGCAGTCATAGCAAGGATGTTCCAGCATTACTGTCACCTACAAGAGAGAAGGGACGGTACCTGAAATATGTTCCTGGCAAAGTTCGAAATGGATCTGGTGTTTCTCGGGCTGCTGACAGTTATGTGTCACCCTTTGCTAAACGGAATGACAAAGGGGTAGTATCTACCCGAGGTAGTGGTGCAGTGTCTCCCCGAGGTATAGAACCATCGTCTCTCTGGGGTAGAGGTGCAGTGTCAACCCAAGGTAGTGGTGCAATGTCTCCTCGAGGTACAGAACCCCTGTCTCCGTGGGATAGAGGTGCATTGTCTCCCCAGGGTAATGGAACAGTGTCTCCTCTAGGTACTGAACCATTGTCTCCCTGGGGTAGAGGTGCAGTGTCTACCCGAGATAATGGAACAGTGTCTCCCCGAAGTACAGAACCATTGTCTACCTGGGGTAGAGGTGCAGTGTCTCCCCGAGATAATGGAACAGTGTCTCCCCGAAGTACAGAACCATTGTCTACCTGGGATAGAGGTGCATTGTCTCCCCAGGGTAATGGAACAGTGTCTCCTCTAGGTACTGAACCATTGTCTCCCTGGGGTAGAGGTGCAGTGTCTCCCCGAAGTACAGAACCATTGTCTACCTGGGGTAGAGGTGCAGTGTCTCTCCAGGGAACTGAGTCAGTTTCTAAACAATTCAGAAATGCTTTTGCAAAGACGACAAAGGTCAGTGAAATTGTGGCAAAGATGGAGTCAGGGCAAGCTGGTAAACTGAAGAACCAAATAAAAAGCTTTTCAACTCCCAATTTAGTGGATATTTCGGAGAATGACTCCTATAGCCAAATTACAAGGACAAGACGAAAGTCTCTGTTTGGAGATGTTAGTGTGCAGCAGAAGATCAAAACATGGGAGAAGTTCAATGAAATGTCAGTGAACAACAATTCAACAATCCTGAAAAAACAGAAGCATGAACTTAAAGGAGAAAGAGACCTTAAACCAGCTCGTCCAGGTATACTGGAGAGATTTAGTGGAGAGTCTGTGATCAATAAATATTTGTCACAGACAACAGTTGATCGAAGATCTCTTGAAAAAACTAAGCTTGAACCAAGAACTAATGATTGGATTAGGGTAGATGGAAGATCTTATGAAGAATCTATGGAAGATCAAAGATCTCACGAAGGAACTAAGTTAGATCAAAGATCTCATGAAGGAATTAAGGTAGATCAAAGATCTCATGAAGGAACTAAGGTAGATCGAAGATCTCATGAAGGAACTAAAGTGGATAAAAAAATTGATGATTGGTTTAAGGTAGATCGAAGATCTCATGAAAAAACTAAGGTTGATCGGAGATTTAAAGATTGGGATAAGATAGACAATAGATTTAGTGATTGGAATATGGATGATGAAAGATCTGTTGAAAGGACTCGTGAAGATCAAAGATCTAATGATTCAACCATAGTTGATAGAAGATCTCTTGAAGGGAATAATGATGCAAATACCTCAGATGTTAGTGGAGAGTATGTCACCTTAAAAAACAGTCAAAGGAAACGAGGCAAAGAATTGAAGCATTCAAGTTATGTTGACATCAATTCAAACATTTTGCATGGCAAACATGGGGACCAATGCAGCAATACCTGGACACCTCAAGTTAGTAAATCCAGTCTCTCAGAAACATCTCAGTCTGACTCATTGAAAAAGAGAGAAAAACAGAAATTATCTCGGAGTAAGTTCTTTGTTTCTGTGGATGATCCTGAAGATGCTGGTTTGGATGAGGAAGTTAGCTTTCCTTTGTGTCGTTCCATGAGTGAACCGATTCTTGACATAGCGGAAGAAGGAATATACGAAACTATAAAATCAATAGGTTTAGACACAGATCATGATGTCATCGCCAAGACAGATGGGATATATGAGAAAGTGTTTTATAAAGAGCAAAGGTCAGGGTCATTAGGTAGTAATGCTCTTTTGGAAAAGCATAAGTGGAGTAACCATATTTATGATGTACCATACCAAAACACAGACTTTGAGAAGAAACAGTATAGGCAAGGAAGCCAAGAAAGTTTAGGTGAGTTCAACAGTTTGGCTGTTACTTTGCCTTGTGTATGCATTGTTTGAAGCTATATTTATGGATTTGGTCCAAAAATGATGTGTGACCTTGCGATCTACCTCACAGTGAAAGTGTTTATCAGCAGAAAGTTGGAGCAATGAGGTAGCTTAGTGGTTAAAACGTTCATTCGTCAGGCCGAAGAACCAGGTTCTATTTCCCACATGGGTACAAACTATGCCTATAATGAATTACATTATAGTATGGATATGGTGACCTGTCCCTTTGGTCCCTGTCGCTTGCTGCATGTTTTAATTGAAATGCAGGTAACAATTGTAATAAACTGAAATTAGTTTTTAAAAAACACTGCATGTATATGAGGCTGCTTAGTAAGGCCTACAGGATAAACTAACCAATGCTGATCTCTTGGCAGCACAACCATTGTTTGTTGATTGATCATTGTCAATGACCGGTGTCTTTTATAACCCTAAACAGTAGCCGTTGTCTGATTTGTTAAATCCGTTTAACCATCTTTCATTTGACTGGATGGTCACAGGTTGCTCAAAGGTTACCTGATGTGACATCCTATTAGGTTTTGTTAGACCCAGTGTAGGCATATAACAAATAACATTAGGGCTAAGTTTACTTATACACCTGATTGGGTAAAAAGCCAACCAAGGGAGGTAATAAAATCCATAGATGCATCCAGCGTATAGTACAGGTTGATCGGAGCATATACCTTGGAGATATTGAAGATGCGTTTGAAGTAGTCAGCCCTAGGAGTGAAATGTTATGATGCTCTTACCTGTACAATACATGTTGCAGTGCAAGCCCTTCAGTTAGGTCTGTTTTGGTTCGGTATATGAGGACTTACTTCCAGGAAAATAGCAGGCATCTAGCCTATATGTTGACAAAATGTTTTGATTTTAAGACATCTTAGAAACTGTTTTAACATGTTGACTGCTTCTCACTATTTGGTTGTATTCACATTTAGCTTGAAAATGATGTAAGAATCGACAACGTAACGTTGCTCAGCATAATGAACAAGACGTTGAATTCATTAAGCTGTTTCGTTTTTGGCTCACCAACTTCTAGAATGCCCATTAAACAAGTAATTTCACTTACTCACTCACTCATTGAACTAGAGCTTCAGTACCTGAAATATTTTGGTGTGTTGTTAAATGCGAGTCTTTATTTCTTCCATCAATCTTGGATGCTTCTAGGAATTTATGACATTTATCATTTAAGTTCTTGTGAGGCATTTAGAAGTCAGTATTGTAATATACGACAAAATGTTATGGATGTCAACTTCTTCTTTATTGTTTTCACAACGTTTCTGGGCTATTCCTTACCCCTTCGTTTCTGGGCTATTTCTTGCCCCTTCGTCAGGTGGATGACGAAGGGGCAAGGAATAGCCCAGAAACGTTGTGAAAACAATAAAGAAGTTGACATCCATAACATTTTGTCGTATATTTATCATTAAATGCTTATGTATATTGAGGAAATGTATGTCCTTTTGTGTTTTGACAGTTGACTCTGACTTTGTGGATGTATCAGAGATCCAGCGTCGAGTGGAGTATGTCAGCAGTGTCAAGGCCAGAACAGTGAGTTTTTCAACCGCAACCTTTTTCATATGTTGTTAAACACCTTCTTTGGTTCTTGCCAAGAATATAGGTTGTCTACCTCAAGTCATGCTTCTTGTAAGAAACATTGGATTGCATCAATTCAAGCTTGGTAGCTTGACTGTGGCCCAGTGACCCCATCTTCTATTACCCTACCCTACCCGGATACCCGGTGTGTTAATTTGTGACATCAAATTTGTAAGAAATAGTAATATTTTCTTCAGTTCAGAGGCTACAGTTTTGAGTTTTTCAATATGTTAACCATTTATTTTATTCAGTACAGATGACTGCACAATTATGTTCAAATCTTCAAAGACAGTTATACCTTTTCATCATGAAACAGTCACATATTACATTGTTAAATCTATTAGTCACATGATCATAATGGATCTGGGTATTGAGGCGGGTATATGGTTCCAACTCATTAACCACCCCTTTACAGATGAAATATAGCTGGAAAAATGTGAGTAAAATTCCACACAACAAAGAGCAAACAACATCAAGGAAATATTATTATGTAGGCCTCTATGATCAGGGACCATTCTTTCTGAGTTATGTCTTGAAAACACACCTTATGCATCCAAATTATCAGAGTAGGTTCCGAAGGACTTTGTTTTCGTAAAATCTCAGAGTAAAAGTGGGATTGGTTGGTTAGGATATGAAACTTGTGTGAGACCACGTCACTTTTCTCTGGTGGCATGTGACCTGCGAAGATATGGCCTAGAAGTGGCCTTCAGCGATACCTACTTGTCTAAGAGATGACTAACCTGATAACATGGTCAGATTTGCTGATTGGTTTTGATTTGTGATTTGTAAACACATGCTGAATACATTAAACATTTAGTCAGCTTCCAAGGTGAAAATTTAAAACACCAGAAATGGAGATCACATAGTGTATCCATGTGGGAAATTGAACCTAGGCCTTTGGCGTGACAAATGAACACTTTGCCAACTAGGCTATCCCACTGCCCTAAACCCAAGTAATGTGGCTTTCTTCCTTTCTCATCCTCAGTGATCAAGTTCAGTGAGTGGCCAGCTCCAACACAGAGCTAAACCTTTGGTGCTTTAATGGAGGCTAGGGGGCTTCTGGCTGAAAACTCCAGAGCCTTATAAATGGCATAGCTCTGCCTGAGTTTATTATGTTGTATTTATTGGCCTGAGCAATGAGGTCACTAAGATGTCGTACTGCACATAGCCTTCTGATGGTACATCTCAATCAGTGTTTCCTTGAATCTCAGGGTATTTGTAGCATAGTTCCAAAGCAACTTACGCTGATCAATATCGACAACCAAACAGTTTAGGTGGTCTTGTATTGTGACATGTTTAATTTTATTGATATTTGATTGTGTGCCATGACATGGATGGTTTGTAAACAATGGACATAGCAAAATCAAATGGACATAGCTTAATGAGGTGATAAGGCCACACCAATTATATTTCTTGTTTTACAGATCCGCCTGTCATATTTTTTCAAGAATAGAAAAGAAAATAAAAGTTAATTTTGCCAGCTCAAAAAATAAAGTCATTATGTTTTTATTGGTAAAAAATGTAAACATACGAGAAAACTTGTTTGTTTTTTGCCCCATATACCCTTGCCAGAAGTAAAATACTAATATTTACAAGGAACATTGTGTTTGGCTGATTATTTTATTTTCATTTTTTTACCTCCTGCCTTTTAAAGGTTATCTGACAACAAAAATCTGAAAAACAAGAAATAAAATTCAATGCTATGCAGTCTAAGTAAAATTAGTCTCAGTGTATTTCGTTACACTCCACCACTGAGTTTAACAAAATCTAGTAGAAGGTCGCGCCAGGTAACCTTTGAGCGACAAATGGCCGTCCAATCAAACGCGAGACGGTTAAATAGATTTAACCAATCAGACAATGCCTACTGTTTAGGGATCGGAGGGACTTTCAAAATATTCAAGACACCGACACTGATGTCTCCACAAACAAAATCCATATATAACACAGTTATTTGACCTGCAGTATATACGCGTTGGGGTTTCTTTTGACATAGTTACCATTAGCTAATATTTCCGCGAGATGACATCCTCATGCACATCCTTGAAAAACACTATTTTGAACGACTGTTCACTCACCGTTGTCATGGTTGTACGTACGCCGTGTGCATCACTCGGAAGCGAGCGTACGCTAAATAGCATTCGGAATCGTTCGGCTACGAACCATTTTGAGACAAAAAGTTTAAAAGGTATGTGCAAATGTGCACTTTCGCAATTTGGTAAGCCATTTTCTGATTGGTCAATCTCAAAGGTTACCTGACGCGACCTCCCATAAGGTTTTGTTAGACTCAGGAGTGGAGTGTAACGAAAAGTACTGAGGATAAGTTTACATAGACAGAATGCTGTGAGGAGCAAAATCTCATCAACCCCACCAAAACCAATGGCCATTGAAATTAGTGACCTAATTATGCTTTGATTACGATGTAGCTCTATGTACTTTATTTCACTGAGATATGATATTTTTTAAATGAGTGAATTTGGAATCTTCTTGAACCATAATAGAAATTAATGCTTGCCCCGAGGCCCAAGGCAAGTAGAAGTTTGTCTGGGCAAACTAGAACCATGCTCTTGGTTGCCTGGTGGTCAACAAGCGTATTTGTCACTGCTGATTATAAAGATGGAAAGACTTGTGTCCATATCTTCTGATAACTGATAAAACTGATAAAACTGATAAAACTGATAAAAAGCCTCACCATAACCGTTTGAATGTTTGCCTCACTACAGATGGTTAATATAAAATGAGTTGTTAAGTGCATCAGTTTTTTTTCATCAGGACCAGTATAGAAAACAGCTTGGGGGAGTTAGTTTTTATGTCTATACTGGCCTGAAGGGCCTGAAGGAAAAGAAATAATTTTTGTCACTGTTGAACTCAAATAGCTCTAAGTAAATACAGTTTGTATACTTCAACAACACATTTCATTGGGATATGAGTGAATGTGGAATCTTTTGAAGTCTAATTGATTGAAATTTCTTTCCATTGTAAATTGAGTATCAGTACAATGAATGCATCCCATCTATTTTTGAGTGACAGGGAGTGTCGGATCTCTCTGAAATTCCATCTTGGTATAATTGTGCTTTTTACTGATTTTTTTTAACTGGTGAGCAGTTTTTTAACTAAAGAGCTCTCTGCAGTTGAAGGAGTAGAAGACTCTACGAGGTCAAATCAGGTCACTGCCATACATTGTTTGGTAAAATCTTATTTCTGTCCATGGAAAAGTCTTAGAAATAACCTTGTTTAGTTGATGTGTTGCTCATGAAAAGGCCTCATGGTCAATGCTCAAATTTCGTCCGTTTTAAAACCAGGAATAAATGGCCTCATTAAGTATATTTAGTCAAATAATGAGTCATGAAACATCTTTAAGAATGATCACGTTAATAACGATGGCACTTTATCGTCTTGTTACTGTCATCAAACAAGATACATCACAAGCAGAATTTGTTACTGATATCCTAATGGTAGAAAATATTTTCTGTGTCATTAAAAAAAACAGACAAATGAGGTTTTGCAAGATGCAGATGGAGACCGTCTGTCACATGTGTCATTCCTAAAATACTTCCTGGTACCAATTAGTCCCAGAATGCATCTGCAGAAATAACCCGTGGGAGTGATTAGTGGACGTATGGCAGAGGGACCATTCAGTGTTTGGCCATGCTCAAACTTCTACTGCATGTCCATCTTGTGTTATTGATTTTGCGATTTAACTTGGACAAGAATTTTACAGACTAAAGTTTGGTGCCTCTGGCATAAAACTGGTTTTAGGAGTTGCATGTTTGATGGATAACACATTGCATCTCCAACGAACTGGAATTGAATAGCATCACTACTTGTGAAGTTTTTTGTATCAAATAAATCATCAAGGAACTCGAGAAAAAAGTGTCTCACTAAAGAAGGGATATTTATGTAATTCTTCATTGTTCTTCAAGATAAGGAATATTAAAATGGTTATTTTAAATCATTTGAAATTCTGAATAATTATTTTTTTATTGAAATAATTATTTGACTTCTTTTTGGAAAGAAGAAAAGAATTTTGCCATGTTTTTAATGTATATTCATATCGAGTAATTTTTATTTGTATAATTTTAGAAGATGAAAACTGTGTGTTTGCTAAATATGCAGTTGTTGCCAAAAAATACCCCCAAACTATTAGTATCAGTTCAGGGTTTTTATGTGACATGTAGATGTGTGTCCAGCAGGCACAAATTCACTGCATCCACAAGGACACACAATATTATTCTTTGTTCCCAATACCCATCTATGACTTTGCTAAGTGTTTGGTTGTTTCTTTCAGAGCAGTGACCTGTATTATTCTACATAATCAATGATTAATTCCAGATAAAAAAATTATCAAAATATACGATTCTGTATGATGTTACTTCAAAGGAACCACATATTGTGATGAAGGAACCTTAAAACTAGTAATTAGGGGTCTAGGAACCCCATGTTTATTCATCGAGGTAAAACTGTGATCACTTTCTGTATTGAATTTACTGAATGAACAAAATTTTACTTGAGTTTCACTGTGGTGGTTTAAATTCTAGGTTGATGTTTATGATGTATAAACAGGGATTTAATTTTAGTTAGTAGCAGACTCGGTGGTAAGTTATTGTTACTTGACCAACATATTAAAAAGTAGTATTTGGACTTTTCTGTGTCCCTTTGGACGCGCTCTTCTATTCTGTTGTGTCCATGATATAGGACACAGGAATTGGCATCCTGTAAATTCTCATGTAAATATGGTGAAGCTGCACATTAGATATCATATTTCCAGGTCAAGTCTACTTTGAAAGTCAGAAAGTTACAGAACACATGTTAATGCTATTTTCAAAACTGAAATTACATACGTCATTCATGTTAAAAAAATAAAGTTAGTTGTCTTAGAAAGCAGAATCACTTGAGGAAGGAAATATTTGTCTACAATGATATTTCAATATTAACTTTGATAAAGCTTATGTAATTTTAAATAAAGATCAGGGCTACACACTAAGTAAACTCAGGACGGACTGACTCCATTTTGCTTTTTCTAAATGTTGAGATGCTAAACAGATAAAATCAGAGTGTCAGATCTATTTGAATCAATTGAATAACATTTTCTTTACAACCTTCCTTTTGTATGACTGAACAGATATGAATTAGTAGTAGGCAGTGCAGAAGTTTAAAAACTACTCAAGCTTTAGTGTTTCATTATTATTCTGGGAATGAAAATTCAGTTTTCTACAGGTTTCAATTAGTGTCGGATCGTGTCTGTGATTCATGGGACTATCAATATTTTCAATTACTGCTGTTTGTCCAGTTACTGTCTGTATCATGATGATATGTGATTATCAAAACCCCTTTCCTGACCGCTGTTTTCATTATTCTAAATCTGTACACGGACTCTAGTGGATTATGTGTGCTGACATTCAAGAGCGGTGCTGCTAATTCCCTAAAAGCTGGTTTTGGTAAAAATCAATAATCTCTGATCTTGTTAATTGTTGCTGTTTTTCTGTGTCGCCAACATCACACTCGGCCTTGCTGAGTGTAAATAGGATCTGCATTTACGGAAGAGATGATTTTTATAATGCCATACAGCGCATCAGATGTTTTGAGGGTCCTAATCAATAATAGTTGTAAAGCAAATGTCATGTGTGCTATGAATGATGTGTCTTAGTCACTGTAGTTGGTTGAACATGAAGCATGGGGTCACTCTGATGTGGAGTTATCATCAGTCAGACTGTCTCCCATTCAAATTATCAAAGAAAATAAAACAGAGTTTGTTATTTGGGCAAGATGATTCTTTTAGGTTAATTTCTGTGACATTCGTATCAAGAACTGTTTCCCTGTATAATGAAACCAGACCACTTGTTTATCTGCAAAGCAGTACGAGAATCTTTTCAGTAGCCTAGTGTTTCAGAATTTATATTTATTCTGTGAAATGATGAATTCGTAGGTGTGATCTTAGGGCAATTTCCTGTTTATTGCGATCTCTTTACATCCACATATCCCTTACTGAAATCTTCATAAGGACCTGGATAGAATCTGTCCCCACAGTTTCAGTCATAGGAGGGACTATTCAGTGGCTGATATTGCAGTAAACTGTGTTTGTAACAAACATGCTTAAAATGATGAGATGGATAATCTGAACTGTTTTATCCTTGCATATTTAAGCTGAAATGCGAAAGGGGGCGGTGGGGTAGCCTAGTGGTTAAAGCGTTCACTCATCACGCCGAAGACCTGGGTTCGATTCCCCACATGGGTACAATGTGTGAGGCCCATTTTCTGGTGTCCCCTGCCGTGATATTGCTGGAATATTGCTAAAAGCGGCATAAATCCAAACTCACTCACTCACTGAAATGCGAAAGATACTGTAAAATCATTATTATTCGCGGGGGTTTAATTTTCGCGCAAAACAATTATCCGTGAAAATAAAACCTCCGCGAATAATTATGATAAATTGTGGAAATAAAAACAAACAAAGAGCTTTGAGTTATAGTTTTGTATTGCTAGTAATTTGACTACAAGTACACGTCATTCATTCATGACTCAGTGAAACAAAAAGATACATAAAAACAAATTAAATAGTTGATTCAACACGTCATTTTCAGTGTCTCTGATTGACACGATACACACGACTTTACTAAATTAAAAATGTCAGGTCACCTGCTACTAGTGAATTAGTCCGAAAGTCCAGCTTGGCGAAATCCGCTTTGGATTAAATCCTTCCTCTTGGATATGTTGTCGTAGGTCTGGATAATCCATTGCGCATGTAGTGGTTTGACAATACTGGTACACGTGCACAGAGCTTTCTGAGTAGCTGATTGGCCGAGCGCGTCACGGGTCGAGGTCACATAGGTCAATGATTTCTTACGCAAATCTCAACATGGATTCTTCAGTGCTCCATTGCGTGTCTCAATGTAGCGGAAGGCCCATGTTTCCCCAGCTAATTAGGCAGGTGACAGGACGACAGCTAGGGTCAGTGTTTTCTTTACAGTTTACAGTTACCTGTGTTATACTCTTGTGATTTCTGTACTTTGATGATGCGCGAAAATTAAACCGCGCGAATTAGTCAAATTTTCTGTTTCCGCGAAAATTAAGCCGCACGAAAATAAATGATTTTACAGTATGTGGTTAGAACAAACAACTGTGGAAGCTGTCTAAACCTGCACTCACTGGGACTGAAGAAATAACGCGGTTTAATCAATGTGCTGGATTGTAGAGCTGATGATTAATGTAACAGCCACAGATGGGACTGAGATTTTACACCAGTGTGGACAACTTGACGGACTGAACAGATGCCAGTTTTGACATCTTCCACTGTACAATTATTGGTTCAATGTGACCACAGTTTTAACTGTGGTTGGAAAATACACAGCAAAAGATATACTGAAGTATGAAATGTTTCCATGGCCAATAAAAAAAAATCAAATATCCCAACTTAATTAAGCCTCTCAACATGTATAGAATGGATACCCTGTACTGGTGTTTAGTATTTAGATGTGTATATGAATATATAACATATGTTATACTTGGGATTACACTTTTTCAATAGAGTACAGATTCTAGTATTTTTGTTGAGTTAAAGGTATGGATTTGAATCCCAGATGGGAGACAACTCAATGAAAGTACTAGAATCTGTACTTTGTTGAGTGTCATCCCAGATATGACATGTTATGTTTGAACTTTCTAAATGGCATTGTATATTTATATCAATATATTTTTCACATATTTTGATAAGTGATGTTGGTTTAATCATGCATTTAACAGACTTACACTTATATCACACTCATGGTCCTTTTGAAATGATGTTTCCAAATCAAGTGAACCAAACTGAGATTCAAACGCATGCCTGAGGCAAGCAACTGTAACAGTGAATTGCGGTTCCTTGGATGGCTGGGCTGTTTCCTGAGGTCCTCGAACATTAAAGATGCAATTAGTGCCAACCATCCCTTCACAGGACTCTCACCAGCATCATCACCATAGATTCCTATCTTTTATTTACACTATCAGGATCTGTCAACTCTGCAGGCAGACTGGCCCCAGCTGATAACACAATACTGATACTACTTCCCTGTCTGCTAATTACCGGGACTAATTACATTAGGGTGTTTGTGTGGGCCACACATTGTGTGACTTAACATGGTTACTGTAGATTGCCTTACTCCAGGGCGGGCTTGGAGACATGCTGACTGAGGATTAACATAGCCTCACTTCTACAACTATTACTGTACCATATTTGGTGCATTAAGTGTCCTACTACTGTGGCAGTTTTCAAGAGGATAGCATATGGAACGTGGTCATCTCAAAGCATATATCCTACTTACTACTATCAAGTGTACATAGATAATTTCCATCTCTGTAGTAAAGCTATATTTGTTAAGGTGAGGAAATTAGGTGTCACGCATCAATATTGTATATTTTTGTCTTGTTTTGTGTTTCGTTCCTCCTTGAAATGGTAGGGGGTGGTTTTTCAGTCACATCAGTAAATGTATTTGAGAACTGTTTACCAAACAAAGATCTCACCTGTTCATTGATGTGATTCTCGGAATCAGTTCAGTGCATGTGCATGTGAGTTTTTGAGAGAATTCAAAATTAAACATGAAAGTATTGTGAGTCACACCAGTAGCACTTGATTTACTGTGCCACTTGGTGAAAACAGTTTCTTCACCCCCTTAACTAAACTATCCCCTTATTTTTGACAGAATTATGTTTTTAATAGCTGAAGAATTGTCTTTAAACTCTTCATGCTCGTGATGAATGTAAATTCTTGACAGGGGTCTCCATATGACATCAAAGACAACACTCTCAATATTTCAATTTGGTATTCAAATTTTTCTGGCCTTTGTTTCTATGAGCATGCTGAGATCAAAATATGACAAGTATGGTAGAAGTGATAAAGCTTCTGGTAAAGCTTCTGGAACTGACTGGATCCAAGTTAATATTGGTCTTCAGAAGGCTTTGCTAGTTTAGGGTGAAGCCTCTTTTTGTCCTGTCTTTCTGGTATTGTCTGGTTACTGTGGTGGAATTTGTGTTGGCTGTGATAACAGAACCAGCGTGACTCAGTAGTCTGTCAAAGTCAGGACGCTGTTATCATGGTTTTGCATGAATTTCATTTGAAATATCCGCTGTGATATTGCTGGAATATAGCTAAAAGTGATGTAAAACTGAACTCACTCACTCATTAGAAATAATGTGTCAGAAAATTGAAAAAAGGTAGTTAAGGTAATTATTTAGATGATGTCTGGTGTAGAAAGGGAATTTCATTGTCTTCCAGCCATTGGTTATTGCTCAATGTTGTCCTGTAGTCACAGGAGGGACAGCTGTGAAGCCTAGTGGTCAATGCAGTCATTTGTCATGCCAAAGACCCAGGTTCAAATCCCTATACGACTACAATATGTAAAGCTCATTTCTGGTGTCCCCCGACGGCATATTGCTGGAATATTACTTAAAGCTGTGTTACACAATAACAACCCAACCCACACACTCACCCACCCACTCACTCACTCACCCACCCACTCACTCACTCACTCACTCACTCACTCACTCACTCACTCACTCACTCACTCACTCACTCACTCACTCACTCACTCACTCACTAATTAGCATGCTTCAACTTCGTAACCAATGAGTCAGCTAGACAGTGTTCATGCTACAGTGCACTAAAGCTGTGTCTGTTGTGGTCCCAGTGGGTGGCAATTACTTTGTGATCTCACGAAGGTAACCAAAAATATAGCTGTGCTATAAACTCAGCATGTGCTCGTCTCAACAATAGTCAGAAATAGTCTGAGCATATGACATTTACTATCCAAGCTCCATCCCACTGTGTGACACCTTGTTAAACCCCAGGTCCAGAGAGCTAAGGGAACAATTTATCCCTGTATCGAGCTTTGTTGCAAAGTTGTTCTAGTTCTTGCCAGAGGTCTTGATAGTGTCTTGTGTTTTGATTTTGATGAAGATAACTTTGATTTTGGAGTTTTATCCGAGAAAAGTTGGACTTTTACTTCTTTTTGAAAATGACTCAAAACTTCAATATACCTGTACATTTATGTATTATGTACCTATTAACATAATTAGCAATTCGCAGGTAATGGAGTTGTAAGTAGGGTTGGGTATTGCCAAACTTTTTTATTGCAATATATTGGGATATGTGTTGGCATATTGCAATATGTATTGCAAAGTTGTAAGTATTGTGCAGTTGTAATATATGGTTTAACATAATGAAATTCTCCTTTGAAACAATGCTACTGCCATAAATGTTATTGGTATTTTTCAGTACATCATGTAAATTACCGATAGTGGTCATGGGAATTGCTAATCGTATCAGGTGAACCATTCACAAAAAAATATATTAATTGTATTGTGAAGTTTGAATTGCAATAAACCAGTTAACTGGTAGTATTGCCCACCCCTAATGGTAAGAATAACAATTAGAAATATTTTTTTATGACAGAATAAATGTGATTGATTGACTATGGCTTAAAACTGCTTTTTCTGCAATATTCCGGCAATATCATGGCAGGGGACATCCAAAATGGGCTTCACACACTGTACCCATGTGGGGAATCAAACCAGGGTCATCAGCATGACGAGCCAATGCTAAACCACTGAGATACCCCTTCCCCTCACCCTTCTCCTGCCCCGATGGAATAAAAGGGATTAGAGAATTATTAAAACCAGCGTTAGTTTGGTCTAACTTCCACACACATGTGCATGCACATGACATCAAAGTATGATAACCTTGAATGAACATTTTCACCTCAAATCTTCTGTTTATTTCAGATAAAGAGCATCAGGAAGACCAATGAGTTTATGTCCAGGATTTATCCACAATTATTTGAGTATGCACTAGTCGTGGGGCTACGACCCAAGTCAGGCATGGGATACAAGCCATATGTCATACACAAGTTCCCAGAAACGGTAGGTGAAACCTTCTGCTGGAGAACCCTTGTACTTGGAGTTCAGATGTCTTTCAACTGATATAATTTTGAATGTTTGTCACATGCAGTTCTTTCCACCGTTTTACGTAGTGTAGTAGGAACTCTCAATGTTGTGTGAACTGATTACCTTGCCAGATGGAAACCTTTAAATGCATGCTAGACATAAAAACATGAGCTCCTCATAGTATCTTGTCATCGTCAAACCATCATCCATGTGAAGTTTCAAAGCTTTAGGGAAACATTTTGGACACAATTTGAAAAGTAATGATGGATTTTTCTGACAAATGTTGTCTTTGAATGTGCAGAAATTATACATAGATTCCTCTAAATATTTTTGCAGACAGTGTATACACTGCCCACCACAAATGTTTAATTATTACTGATATCATAAGGGGATTCCTCAGTCATGTAAGGCCCCACTATTCCTTATGAACAGCTGCATACTGTTTGGATGGAACTAAATTCATTCAGGCATAAGACAAAATCTTATGGATGTCAGCTTCTCCATTACTGTTGACTTCATCCATATGACAAAGGGTCAAGGAGTAGCCCAGAGACTTGTAAACAATAAAAAAAGTAACATCCTTAACATTCTGTCTTATACCTAAATACCAACTTCTACATGTCTCTCAAGAACCTAAACTCGCTTAGATAGAACATAAAATGAGGATGAAGGAACATGAATTAACTCTGAAATGTCATCTCAGAATAAAAAGAAGTTTGTTTCCATAGTAACACCATTAGTGTGGTCTGACAAGAATACAAATATATGACTGTGGGCATTAAATCTTGGTTCAGCACAGTGTTGTTTCTAGGTGCATCAGCACCACCTGTCCTAGTGTGAAAGTCTGTATCATTTGAGATACAGTTTACCCTCCCGTTTTCAATAGACATGTGTGGTATAACTTCAATTGTGTTCAAACTGGAATCAAACCCAGCTTACTCATGCACGATAATTCAGTCTTTGTATTGTATAGCATATTGTAAAATATAATCTTTGAAGGGCATTTTGAGTTGTAAAATAGTTTTTGAATACAAAACCATCCTATGGCTCGGTAAATAGTGACCAATAAAAGAAACACAATGATTCCTGTATTACATTACCAGCGTCTAATCCATGGCATTTTAGTGGCTTATTTGCAGCTTGTACACATTACAGCTCTGCTGGTTTCTAGCACTTATCAACAGCTCCACCGAAGAAAACTTTCCCTCTGTGGAGAAAAATGCGGAAAGGCCCACACTATTCATGGAAATAGGAACGTAAACACAATACCTTGGTACTGAAGCAGTAAAAATGGCAACTATAAATAGTTAAAACTGGAGCAATTAAAGACGAAAACACCTGTAACTTTAATTTTTGGCATGTGCATATGGAAGAGAATGTTTTACTGTTTGAACAAAGTTGCATTCCCTTTTTAAAGTATTTCTGTTGTATTATTTGTCATTTATCATCCTGATACTTGTCTGAACACTTGTTGAGTTTACTTTTCATTTGTATGAAAGTATAGACAGTAAATATTATGATATATCCAATACATTTTCTATGCAAGGCAATGCGTGGTTGCATGGAAATTTCACAGAGGTGCTGATCGTAATGTGCACATGTGCAGTAGAGGTCAAACTTTGCTGATGTAAACCTGTTGCAGTTTCGTAGATTTTCGTTGACGTTATAACAGTTTCAGTAGTGAGGCATTATGTTTATGTTGCTATTGCCACGATTTATGTGGGCTTTTCAGTGTTTTTCTGTACAGTGGGAAAGGTTTCTTTGGTAGGTGTGATCAGCCAACCCGTGTGTTACCTATGTTGACCAATCAGTTGCAAGAATTTATGGCCCCTTACACCTGACTTGACTTTGTTTCAGTTGGATGATGTGGTAAGGCTTATGACTGTTTATGTACATTTTGCACACTCTTGAGCTCTGCGTGGCTCTAATAGCAATGAGTTTTGCCATCACAATAGACAGCGCTTATACAAAGGGACAATGGCTTTTGCATGATGAAAATGATTATGTATCTTGATGCTCTGTGTATCAAAGTGACATACAGGACACTGGAAAATATCATAATAATAAAATATACTAATAATTTCCAGAATTTCACATATCCCCAGTAATTTAATCAATTACTTTTCTTATGACAAAATGCTGTGGATGTCAACTTCCTCTTTGTGGTATACACAATATTTCTTGGCTTTTCCTTCCCCCTTTGTGAACTGGCCATGGCGGGGCAGGGAATAGCCCAGAAACGCTGTGTATACCATAGAGAAGTTGACATCCACAATATTTTGTGTTATTCTTGAATACCATCTTCCTTATGCCTCCCAAGAAGCTCAGGTACTTTTAGGAAACTTAAAATGATTCAAAATTCATGTTGGAGAAATATTTTCCAATGGTGTGAGTTTTGATGCACATTGCAGACTTGATGGAAAGGATTTCTCATTATTATGCAAGAAATGTCATGAAGTTTACAAAGAGAATTATTGTTCACTTTAACAGCGCGCATACAAAGTAGGTCAGGATGGCAACTTGCTTGCTTGTACCAACATGGTGAGTTTGGTATCGTGGGTTGTTGTTTGTCTGGTTGACAAGCAGTGAAATAGATGACAATGTTCATTTTACAAGTTCCGTTTGTAAATGTGTGCCCTTGATTTCCATGCATTTGATTTATTATTATGACATTATTTTGCTTTTAAATTTTTAAATGGATTGTGATTTGGAGTGTTATTTTTGAGTGGTTGCAGATCTAGCTTTCTGTGTGAGAATTGTGTTCATTTGCTTTTTTACACTGCTGTCATGACAGGTATTTTGTTGGATTTGGCATATTATCATCACACTCACATAGCGATGTAGTTTACAGCATGCCTAGATACAAACAGAATGCATGGGGGAATGGTAGTATGCAGCATTTCATTACAGATATCAAGTATTATGGGATTTGCTTGAGGCTAGTGGCCAGAGTTTCCACAGATTTTGAATTTATATTATGCATGTTAATATGTATGTGAACTACAATTGACAATAACCATTGGACATAAAGAATTTCTCAAAGGTTTTAAGTGTTTATAAATTACTTTGAAATAATTAGACATGTTTATATGAATGGGAATTTGTCTTTTCTGTCAATACTTACATGTTTAAGACACCAAACTCCAAATGAGTAGCTAAAGCTACTTTATGATATGAGATATATACAGTACAAAGAGACTTTGAACAGAAATAATTTTTGGAATAATTTCCTCTTGAGTCACAAACTTTCTCAAAGTTGCATTTTTCCATGAAGTTAAAGAGATGGCTCTTTAATCATTGTTCTCCCTATGAAGAATTATATCATGTTTTTTAGCCTTTAGCCTAGTCTGTTAGCCTTTCTAATTATCATCCATTTGCGCACATAAATATTTTATGGTTTCCTAATTAGAACCGAAAAAGGGCCTTATTTTACCTTGTCCTTTAGTACATTGCGTTTGCACATCAAACCAAAGTCCTGAGTTAATTTTCAACAGGGATACATAATGTGCAAAGCCCATTTCTGGTATTACTCAAATATTGCTAAACAGGGCTTAAAATAACACTCACTCACTCACATTTGTACGTCTGTACATCTAGGATTACAGTTCATATGGATAGAGTATCTGTTTGTCACACTTCATGTCAGTTCTCCATTCTGTGTCATTAGTCCCATCATGCCTCCTCCCATTGCTCCATTGGGGTTGGTTGGGTAGCCCAGTATCTAAGCGTCTGATTTTCATGCTGAAAACCCAGGTTTGATTCCCCACATAGGTGCAATGTGTGAAGCCCATTTCTTGTGTCCCCACTATGTTATTGATGGAATACTGCTAAAAGTAGTGTGAAACTAAACTCACTCAGTCACTGAGAATCAATCACTAATACTCCATGGATATGATCAAAACAGACATCTTATTATCAGGTGTAGCTGTCCATTGTTTAAGCCGTCATATAGTGTCGTGTAGGTTCTGAACCAGGAAGTCACTTTCCATTCTGAAAAATGTAAAGCTTATGCAACTATAGGTCATTATTAAAGATTATTGATAGGCACTAAACCAGCCATAAAATCCAGTAAGTCAGAGAAATCACTCAGTTCTGTTTATTCTTAAAGTACAATTAAATCTCCCTTTTGGTGCTATATTCTGAAAACTGGATGCTCTTGATTGCTTCATTGTATATCGCCAGTTTGGTAATTCTGGATTAGAATAGACTCCAGAAGTCTACATGTTGTTGAAGAGACGACTAAACAGGCCGGTGGTCATGCTTGTACAGACTGGGATCATGTTGCATATTTTACCCTAATGGTACTCTGGATATAAGTTGGTGGATTGTATGGTCCAGACTTGATTAGAAATTCCCCTCATGGGTACTATGTGTGAAGCTTATTTCTGGTGTCCTTGAGGTGATATTACTGGAATATCGTTAAATATGGCATAGGACAATATTCACTCACTCACTCACTCAGTAAATGTTCATACTGTCAACCAGTGGTTTGCCTGGTCCAAACTCAGACAGTTTGAAGGTGCCACAATAATACTGAGTGAATTACAGCATGTACCTTGATTATTGGGAATAGAATTCATTAAAACTATCATATATTGCCGTACTCACCAGTATTCCAGGTATATGGGCAACAGTCTCTAAATGATCAAGTTATAACCAGGCAATCCAGTGGTCAACATCATGAGCACCAATCTACGCAGTTAGAGTACTAGGATGTGTGAACCAAGTCAGTGAGTCTGACCACATGATCCCCTTAGTTGTCAACAAGCATGGGTTACTGAAGATCATTTCTAATCCGTATCTGAGTATTCTTTATCGATACCAATCAGATTGGTGGACATCTGTATATTTGCACTGAGTATGATTAACTTCATTGCCTTTGAGGAAGTATCGATGAGCTGTAGTTTTACGTGGTTTCCTGTGTTTGTAACAGGTCAGTTACATGACTGTTGGCCTGCCTACTGTCTACAGCTTATAGCACTGAACACTGCCGGGCATTGATCTGTGTATGTCAGACTACACAGTAATTCATTTGTTTGTGTCATTTATAGTGAAATAAACACAATTCAGAGACTGTGTAGTGGAATAAACATGATTCAGAGACTGTGTAGTGGAATAAACATGATTCAGAGACTGTGTAGTGGAATAAACATGATTCAGAGACTGTGTAGTGGAATAAACATGATTCAGAGACTGTGTAGTGGAATAAACATGATTCAGAGACTGTGTAGTGGAATAAACATCATTCAGAGACGATAATATTATGTCTAGGATAGCTGTACAGCTCGGCTTATCACACTGCTTAAGATACAGCATTGTATGTTCTGACACAAACCACTAGTGTGAGATATATCCACTGGCCTGCTCACCAGTAGCTTGTAAAAAGCCAGTCAGGTCAGTAAATCTCCAGTCACAGGAGCCACAGGGAATTTTCATGGGATCTTTTTGTAAAAAATCACTCTCTCCAAGTTGTTAAGTTAAAATACACTTTTACATCATGCAGGATTATGGCCTGATGAAAATGTTCTTCATATTATCAGCTCAAAGATACAAGCTGTGTCATGCCGACGAGATCTCATTGCCATTTATTATCAGCAATGTTTTGCTTATTTTGCATGATCAAATTTCAGGCTAGTGAATTACTTTGTGGGCTAGTAACTGTCAGCCCAATTAGCTAAAAACATTTGGAAACTATTTCACATGCTGCAATCCACCAGTTGTGTAATTTTGAAATCATTGGAAATGTGAGATGCCAGTGACTTAACAGAAATCTCTGGGTGCAGTTTGTGAGATAACTTATAGCAATATGTCAATGGTTAAGGTTAACCTGAAGTATTTACTGACCTGAAATTCCAAGAGGAACATTTAACATCTGAAATGAAAGAAATATATTTGGTCAAGAGGGCTTGTGCCAATTAATAATTTGAAAAACAGTGTTGCTAAATATCTGTTTGTTGCAATACATTGTTATACAATAACTATTCCTGGTGTCCTTACACTTGCAATATAAACTGACTAAATATTGTCTAAATCTTATGTCAAAAGTCATTCAGAGAAATAGACAATCCTTCATGGTCACTCTTATTGTAATTATTGTATTTATTGTCTGATTCTTATTTTTATTTACTTGTAAGGTTTTGTTTGTCAGTGTAGTAATTTGAGTTTCACCAATGATCAATCCAAAATTTATGTTATTTTTTAGATTTTCAATTTCAAATCTTGAATCAGATTTTTTAGAAATGATATGATCTTCCTTTTCTTCACCATGTTATTTTAGTGACTTATATTTTTCTTTATTCATAAACAAGACATGAAAAATGTAAGTCTTCAAAATGTTATGAAAGGACCAATGACAAACATTGTTCAAAGCCTTGAATCATTTAGCACACCTTTTCAGTTCTATCTGCCTGTGGCTGAGTGACCATATAGTGGTAGAGCCCATATGAGTGTCCGACATATAGACGGTTACGAGCCACAATTCTGCCTAGTTACTACAACACTTGCCTCTGGAGATGGCTGACCCAGGATTGCATTTTCCTGTATCGTGGCATTTTCCTCTCTTTGTTTTTTTTCGGTGGCTGGAGGGAGAATGTCAATGAAAAAGTGACCTGTCACTGACTGTTGGATATAAGGTGTCTAGTACTTGCTGGGATGAACTCCTGAGGGAGAAACGTATTATATTAATGTGTGGTTTTGTGCATGTAATTTGTATTGATTCTGAATGATGTTAGGCCTCTCTTCAACCAGTCCAGGGTTCACCCTGTGGAGGAAGGATCTCATTATCTCATTATCAGTATACGTCAGTACAGAGTAATAAAAACTAGGGGATTTTTTTTAGACAGAATTGCGGGCAAGGTATGATTTGGGATAAGGTTTTACCATGAGGTGTAGATACTGTTCAGATTTTTCTAAAATCAGTCTTCACTCAAAAATGTTAATCATTAGTACAGAATTTAATTTTTTTAAGAAAAAAAACATAAATGGCCCAGGTCAGTCAGAGTTTAATACTCTTGCTGTTAATTTCACAACATTTCTAAGGCTTTTGTTTCTATTTGTTTTTGTAATTTACATTTATCTCTTTGTTTATGCATATGATATGAAGTTATGATAACCTGTGATGTAGTAGATTAGATCTGACATCACATCAGCAGTATGGCAGACATATCTGCATTGCTGCCTTGAGAAAAAATTACACCAAATGCCCTAGGACTTTCAAGATAGACATTATCTTTTTCAGTCCACTTCCTGGGGCTACGAGAACTCCAGATGCAAATATGTTGTCATCTTTGTTATCACTGTTGCGGGAGATTATGGGCATCTGATTTAGGTGTCAGACAAAATATTACGAATGTCAGCTCCTTCTTTGTTGTCTACACACCGTTTCTGTTCTTTATGTCAGGTGAAGGAGGGGCTAGGAAAAGCCCCAAAATGTTGTCATATTATAGTTTGTGTAATACTTGAGTACCAGCTTCTAAATGCTTCTCAAGAACCTCAACTCCTGATTTGGCATTGCAACTGTCAGTCTGTGTCAAATCATTCTGTCCGCCCAGTGGTTAAAGTGTTTGCTCTTCACACCAAACATCAGGTTCAATTCTCCACATGGGTACAATGTGTAAAAGCCCATTTCTGGTGTCCAGTGCCGTGATATTGTTGGAGTATTGCTAAAAATGTCGCATAGGCAAACTCATTCATTCATACTGTCAGCCACTATTACTGTCACTGGTAATTTCCAGCTTCCATAAATAGAAATAAAGTTAGTATCAGAATGAAGTTACTGTTTCTGTTTGATTGCAGTTTGGTTTGGATTTTTACCTTGGATCTAATTTTGAATATGAAATGGTTACACTGCACTTTAAATACATTTTTGACTCACCTGTTGAAGATATGACTGTAAATAAATCTACAGTGTAACTGCACATTGTCAAATATAATCATGTGATACCGGATGCCGGATTGTTTGCAATTATGACGTCACAATGATAATACCTCTGTGACAATGCTATTAGACCTTGCTGGACTTGCAGAAAGCTGAGAGTCATCACACTGTAGGCAGTTTCTGTCAGTTATGTAGAGGAATAAACTTGCTTTCATGAAAAACCATTTTATTAACTGAATGAAAAAGTAAGTATCAGACTTTCTTTCACTCATTTGATATCAAATTATTAACTTGTTTAATAAAAATGGTATTACACAGAAAAAATGGTATGACATGGAAAGTCGGTTAGTACCCTCTGTTACTGTAAGAACTTCCTCCTGAACTTCAGTGTCTTTTTAAGAAGCCCACTAGAACATTTTTAAACTTCAGAATGACCTTGATAATGTCTTCATATTCTTGATGTTGCTTACACAACACTGTAAATTGTGTCAAAGACTGATGTTTGGTTTTGTGGTTGATTGTGTCAAATATTGATGTTTCATGGTTAATTGTGTCAAAGACTGATGTTTGGTTTTGTGGTTGATCGTGTCAAATATTGACATTTGTTGGTAAATTGTGTTAAAGACTGATGTTTGGTTTTGTAGTTGTTTGTGTCAAATATTGATGTTTGATGGTTAAATGTGTCATAGACAGATGTTTAGTTACATGTTTGATTATGTCAAAGATTGACGTTAGATTGTGTCAAAGCGTGGTGTCATATGGCTTATTGTGTCACAGATTGATCTTACTTGTTCACAGTTTGACAAAGTGTGGTTGACTGCATTGAACATTGAAATTGCAAGGTTGATTGAAAGAAATATTGATGTAGCATTCTCACTGTAAAAGATTGACAGAACATGGTAGCTTCACTTAAGGAATGATGTAACACAATGTGTCTGTATATTTCAGATTGACAGCAATGTGTCGGTACCGCTGTTCTGTTTCCCTGATGCTCCTGAGTACAAGCCACCAACAGGCCCTGTTCCTAGGTAACAGATGCTACCTTTGTTTTGAAGTTCAGTTCAAAATTGTTATAACACTTATGCAAAATACTTGTGATGACCCTTGTCAGAACTGGGTCCCGTTTCACAAAACTCTCATAAGCCTAAGATCTCGTAACTTTTCTCGTAGCATCCGTAGCTCCTATGTTGCAGTATAGGAGGTACAATGGCTACGAGAAAACTTACGAGATCTTAGGCTACGAGAGTTTTGTGAAACGGGGCCCTGATCTTCAGGAACAGATGCTTGTCATAAGAGGCAGGTACCAGGATCAGGTGGTCAGGCCCATTGACTTGATTGACACATTATGTACTAAATGTGCAGATCGATGTTCATGCAGTTGATCACCAGATTATCTGGTCCAAGCTCCATTATGTACAGACCACTGCCATATAGCTGGAATGTTGCCAAGTGAGGCGAAAAACAACCACCCAACCAATTTAAATAAGATCTAAGTGCAGTACAAGTCCACTGGTTTTTATTATAGACAACACACAGGTTACTGGAACCCTAAGCTTAATCACTTAGGGAAAGATGTTGTTGAACACCATTAGTTTTGCTTTATGACTGTACTGAATGGTAATTCCTTGTTCAAGTTGTCATTCTTTCCTTGCAAAAGTCACATCTAGATTATCAGACTGTGCAAGGTACCAATCTGTTATCATCAGTACATGGCATCATATGCTTCATGTTACAGTGAGTCCTACTCATTCGTCCTTACCAATATTGATGGGGAGAGAGTATATGGATACTGCCGCAGGATACAGGTAGGACAATGTCATCTGGTTCAAATTGTCAGAATAATTTGCATTGCTACAAAGGCCTATAAACTGCCATTGTCTAATACATTAGTTGCCTTATAATTCATCACACTTCCAAGACCAGGATCCCATTCAAATACCATTGGCAGCTCCATCAAGAGTTATCTCCCTTATTTTTCAAGATCATTGATTGAATCATGATCCAAAAGACGTTAAGTGGAAGCTTCCATCCCAGTTGTTTTCCTTTCTTGGCGCTCATAGAGATGTCATTTGGGAGTTCTAATTCCAGTTGAACTCGGTTTTGTTTTGTTTTTGTAGCACCATTTCCTGACTATGATTTCTCAGATCTTCATCACTTTTGTCTTTCCTCCCACATCGAACTAAGATGCAGTACTGAGAATACTATTCAAAGGAGCATTCAACCCATCTATCTCACACCATATACTACCCATGAAAGGCCTGGTTAGGATATTGGCCTTCAGTAGCCCATGCTTGTCATGAGAGGCAACTAAGGGATCGGTATCGGGACACGACGATTTGGTTGACACATGCTGTCAGTTCCCAACATGCTGCTGATCACTAGATTGTTTCGTTCAGACCAGACCGCTGCCATATAGCTTGAATATTGCTCAGAGTGGTATAAAACTAAACTCAGTTGCCATACCGAAATGACTGGATGGTATTGGTTTGTTATCTCTATTGTATTTTTGTTCCAGCCACCTGACTCTAGTCTACAGGAGGTGATCTGTATCATCAGCCCAGTGGATGCCTTCAACATGTACAACAAGGTATGATGCGACACAGCTTAGGTGGGATGGCAGTATGGCCAAATGGTTAAAGTGTTTGCTCATCTCGCCAAAAACCTGGGTTCCATTCCCCACATGGGTACACTGTGTGAAGCCCATTTCTAGAGCCCCCTGTTGTGATATTTCTGAAATATTCCTAATAAAACTAAAAAAAACCCCACTCTTTCACTCACAGCTTGTGAAAGACCCCAGGGATCCTGTTGTAGTTAGTTGTATTGCATTTATTATCTTGATTCAAGAATATCCAGTGTTACAGATAAGAATTTGCTGTGACAAACGATGTAAGAAACCCCCTGTGAACCAGCAAAACAGAACAAAGACAAGTCAAAAAACATTCAAATTTTGTATTATTATGCAACGAGAGCAAGGTATACAAAGTCACAAGTCAATTTCACAGTGCCAGTTTCAAATACAATACATGTGAGACAAAATCTAAGGCAATGGGTCACAAAATGTAATACAGAAAATACACACTCGTAACACCAGTCACTTGATTCTTTGGATTGATTTTCTTTTGACCATTCAATTGATGTAACAAAAGTTTCTGTACATTGTTTACCACATTGTTGCATGGGATAGAATGAATGACTCTGGGATCAGTTAGTGGGTGGTGGACCCGTTAAGGTCCCGTGGTAGAATAGGCCTTCAGCAACCCATGTTTGCCATAAAAGGTGACTGTGCTTGTCGTAAGAGGTGACCAACGGGATCATGTGGTCAGACTCGCTGACTTGGTTGACACATGTCATCAGTTCCCGTGGTAGAATAGGCCTTCAGCAACCCATGTTTGCTATAAAAGGTGACTGTGCTTGTCGTAAGAGGTGACCAACGGGATCATGTGGTCAGACTCGCTGACTTGGTTGACACATGTCATCAGTTCCCAATTGCGCAGATCCATGCTCATGTTGTTGATCACTGGATTGTCTTGATTGACTCTATTATTTACAGACCACCGCCATACAGCTGGAATATTGCTGAGTGCGGCGTAAAACTAAACTCACTCACTCACCTAGTGGGTGGTGTTTGCTTACTTTCTTCATAGTAAGCTTGGGCATTTAGAAGTGTTTTGTCATGTCAGCTTGGTATGACTGAGTATTTTTGCTTTTAGCGTTTTTCCAGTAGTATCATGGTGGGGGACACCAGAAATGGGCTTCACACATTTACCCATGTGTGGAATGGAACCTGAGTTTCGGCATAACGAACAAACGTTTTAACAACTTGGCTACCCCATTGCCTGTTAAGACAGAAATGAGCACTGCATGGCCATAGGAGCTCTCCCCAAAAATTATTGAATGGTTTTTCTAAATGTGATTCAGATATTTTTGTTACTGTGATGAAAATTAGGACTAACATTGACTTTTTAATCATGCCTACAGATAAGCTTCTCTGAGTGACATTTTTAGATGTTGGTGAGTCGTGCAAGGACCAACTTTATGATAAGATGAACAAGTTCTTTATTCAGGTGATGCGACATTTTGGTACTGATTCGTGTAGTGCTGTCAAGCCATCATGAAGGTTCAGAAGGGTGTCAAAGATAATTGTTCACACTGTCTTGTTCGCTTGACCCTGATCGGAGTACATGTATAGTCTTCCATGTCTCACGTCATTTGTTTTAGTTGTTGGATGAAATTGAGAAGCGTAGAGCGACATCAACTGACCTTGCACAAGAACTGATTGCAGCATCCTTCGGTCGTCCACTACCAAAGCCTGGCAAGGTCATCAACATCAGAACTCTGGTAAGGCTCAGGGATTCTAACTAACATTGACGGTACATCAGCCTATGCTCCCCTCTTGAACAACTTATAATCTGTTAGTCACATGTACATAACAGGTCCGGGTATTGGGTCCAACACATTACCCACCCATCCTGGGTATCTGGGTACCCATCCCAGCCCTACTCCCTATACTTGTTGTACAAAATAACTAATGGTTTGTGTGGTTCAGTGCAATGACAATGAACCCAAACACGATGGATTTGCTGAGTATCAGTTATTCAGAGGCAGTGATTATATAACTTGGATACTGCTGATAGTAGCACTAGGTTTATTGCCTCACACACTGATTTAGAAACTATTACAATGGTGATTAGTAACCAATTGAACCTGGACAAGCCCGTGAAGATCCAGGTTAGAACTGGTCCTCAGTAACCCTTGCTTGTTATGAGTTAGTGGATGGTTGACCCGTGAAGGTCCCAGGGTAGAATAGGCCTTCAGCAACCCATGTTTGCCATAAAAGGTGACTGTGCTTGTCGTAAGAGGTGACTAACAGGATCAGGTGGTCAGACTCTGTGACTTGGTTGACACATGCCATTGTATCTCATATGCGTAGACTGACACTTATGCTGTTAATCATTTGATTGTCTGGTCCAGATTTGATTATTTACAGACCGCTGCCATATATTGCTGAGTACGGGGTTAAACAACCAACGTGGACAAGAAAATGACCTGACTGACATCATGGGCATCAGTCTTGGCACATGTGATTCAACAGCATGAATATTCAAAGTCTATGAACCTGACAACACAACTTTTAGTCACATCTTAAGACAGCTTTGGTTTCTCACAGCCACTTCTGTTGAGAATATGCATGTGTATTCAAAACTTCTAAGCCTTACAATTGTAAGCCCTTTTGGAAGTGAGTGAGTGAGTGGCTGCGTTCTGTAAATAATCGAGTCTAGACCAGACAACCCAGTGATCAACAACATGAGCGTCAATCTGCGCAACTGGGAACCGTTGACATGTGTCAAACGAGTCAGCGAGGCTGACCACCCAATCCCGTTAGTGCCTCTTACGACAAGCATAGTCGCCTTTTATGGCAAGCATGGGTTGCTGAAGGCCTACTCTACCCAGGGACCTTCACGGGTCCCCTTTTGAAAAGGCTACTGCTGTTTTAGACATATGAAATGAAGAACATGTGTAAAATGGGTATGCTTCTAGAATGTCAGGCTCACTTTGGTTACCAGGGAGACTAGGTTTGGTGAAGTAGTTAATGGCTGACATAAAAATAATCATTAATAATGCTTGCTTTTTCAGGACAAGAAAGGAGAACTTGAAACACTGTTCTTGAACCGACCGTCAGATGTTCGCAGGGAAAAGGTAAGGTCATGCAGTACACATTGAATCTGAAGTCAGATCAAGGGAAGAGTTTTGGAAAACAGTTGCCTCAGAAAATGTTTGAAAAAGCAATTATCGTCTGGATTTTGGACATTATTTCAAGAAAAATATTTAGGCTGAAATGTTTTATGTCCAAAATATCTTGATTTGCATCTGTAACTGAAAAAGATATAAGGTCTCCTTAGAAAATCCACGGTTCCTCTTAGAATCTGAAATAGTTAGACCCTTAAATATGTCTTAGTAAATCGGGTGAGCTTAGTGTCTTGGTATTGTAGGCTGTGGCATCTTTCTGGTTCCTCAGATTCCACAGAAACATCACTGCATCTATGCAACTCCAGTACATAGGAATTATGTCCAATTGTTGTAAATGTTGCAGGTCAACTATGAGTGTCTGCTCAACTACCTAGGGACAGACAAACTCATCAAGGTGTTCTCATCTCTCATGATGGAACGACGTATCCTGCTCTGCTCAAACAGCCTCAGGTTGGTAGAGAAGATTAGTTTACCTTCCTGTCATTTTCATTTTTGTAGTTTCCTGTCATCTTTATTATTTTTCATTATTTTTCAAATACAATTTTGTTGTACTTCTCAGAACCAATCCCAGATCCCAGGCTAAACAAGAAGCTTTCGAAAAATCAGGGCCAGTACCAGTAGAAATATTGAAAATTAAGACTCTTCATGTAAGAAATTTCTATGTCAGGATCCCAAAACAACCCATATCGCCCTCTGAAAAGTGATAACAGTCACTAACCTTCTTTGTGACCTTGACCTTGTGTTGCAGCATTCTGACGCAGACAGTGCATGCTCTGGTGGCCCTGTTGTATCCGTTCAGCTGGCAGCACATTTACATCCCCATACTGCCGTCTGACATGATCGAAGTGTGCACCTCCCCAACGCCTTTCCTCATTGGCATACTGACTTCACATCTACCTCAAGTAATGGAGCTGGAGGAACTACTGGAGGAGGTATGTAGCCTTGACACTGTATGAAACAAGTAGCCCTGACACTGTATTAAACAACAAGTAGCCTTGACACTGTATTAAACAACAAGTAGCCCTGACACTGTATTAAACAAGTAGCCCTGACACTGTATTAAAAAACAAATAGTCCTGACACTGTATCAAACAAGTAGCCCTGACACTGTATTAAACAAGTAGCCCTGACACTGTATCAAACAAGTAGCCCTGACACTGTATCAAACAACAAGTAGCCCTGATTTGTTTCTATTGTAGTGAAACTGAGTTAAGAAAATGTCCAGAGTGGTCATGGTGTTTCCAATCACATTAAGAGGGATTACAGAAAGTGTTGTGTTGACAGTGTCACTAACATTCTGTGAAATTTAACAGTTAAATTTCCCTGGTACTTAATGTACCTTAAACCCAGACAGGCAAGAGTGTCAGTATATTAGATAGCAGCTGGCCAAAATCCCAGGCAAGACTTGTCAGTGTGATATGTTGTGTGTGCAGGTTGTGATCGTGGACCTGGACAAGAAGCAGTTTGTGCGGAGTATTGGAGATGAGGCCACGCTGCTTCCCAAGAAGCTTCAGAAAGCGCTGAAGACAGCAATAAACATGTGCAAGATAGATAGTGGTAAGAGACTGTTGCACAGCCGTATTTCTCTTTTGGTGGTGTTAAAGTCTTGGAGCTGATTTACAAGTAATTTCTGGAACAGGTCGTTGGAAGTATCAATGTTGAATCGTATCGCCAATTTGGCCCAATTCGGGGCGGTATTGTGGCCTATTGGTTAAATCATCAACTTGTCACACTAAAGACGCAGGTTCAGTTTCCAGTATTGTGTCTATCCAAAATAGTGTGTGGATCCGCGTTTGCCTTGTGGGATCATAGTAGTGCCGCAGGGGCAACTTATTGTGTATAGTTAACAGTGGAGGGAATGTCTGTTGCAAATCTGAAACTGGGTTTGTAGCCAAAATTAGGAGTTAAAGATAGAGTATGATAGAGTTTGTATTTTAGAGTTATCAAAAATGACATCAATACACTTTGTTATCAATAGTCAATAGAACAGTTTCATCAGCCATCTTGCTATTGATGCTTCCTTTTGTCCTCCAGAGTCGGAGACATCACAATGGCTGATGGTGTCCGAGGCTTTCATGAGGATGTTCATTGAGATTATGGGTCATTTTGGGGAGCACATCGTCACACAGCAGGATGGCAAGAAGGTGTTTGAGGTGAGTGTCAGGTTTATCAGAGGTATTGCCTTGTTGTGTTAGGTAATCCGGCAACCTAGCCAAATTCCAGTCGCACACCTTTTATTATGCCCCGCAACATGTTTTGCAGGAGGAATTAAAATGCGCTCTGTCCGTCAGTGTCTTTTGTCTTTTCCAGAGCATAACTTTCAAACCGTTCAATGTTTCTTCACCAAACGTGGCACATAGATAGACCTAGTGGTCTACTGGTGCCTTTTGGTGGTTCTGGATTTCTGAATAAAATATTTTTATGCGCTTCCGTGGCAACAAGTTTGACTTAGACTGAAGTTCCTGGTAGTACTCTCTTCCGGAGCAAAACTCTAAAACGTCCAAGTTTTTCTTCACCAAACTTGGCACATATTATGTATAGGGAACATTAAATCAATTCAATCTTGAAGGCTGTTGTAAATAGCAGGAATTTTCCTGATAGTAGGTAAGTCATTGTATATCCCCTTTGTTTAGTCATTTGAGGTAAATGTTAAATTTTTCAACTGAATTATGAAATAATATTTACCATCCGCCTCAATATTCGGTTTGAACAGATACCTTTTGGAAAAGTAAATCAAGAGTGTCTAGAGTCTGAACTAGTTAAAAATCACTCATTTAGATGCCAAGTTGAAACCTGTTTCGCTTTGTTACAGAAAGAGAAGTTTTTGGCCCGTGTGAGTGCCAAGGGCATCAGACAGGTTCTGGAATGGTTCACTGAGACTCAGATGTTTGAAGTCTTTATAACCAATCAGCGGGAGAAGACCAACTGGGGAACTGTGGGTAAGTTGTCATTATTTGGACACAATGGTACAAAGCAGACAGAATTTGAATTTATCTCTGTACGTAGCTTTCCAAACTGAAACATAACTGGAGCAGTTTGGATTGAAGTTTATCCATATTGGGGCATAATGATAAAAAATAGTTGTAAGCCAAAATTGTCACAGAGGCAACTGGACATTACTTTTTAAATGAATGGGCTACTTCTTTGATTGGCATTCTATAAGTAGAGGAGATGGAGAATTAGGCGACTTTTTTATTAACATTCAACTTGTTTGTTCTGTATAGAGAATGTTTTGACATAGATTCCAATGCTGTTGTCAAGCAAGTGATTGGGTCAGTTTTAAGTTTAAGTAATTTTGATGAAACTCAATGGTAGGTCATTACCAGAATAGAAACATGAGTAGTATTGGAACCCATATCATTGGTTTCTGGTTTGCCTAAGGGAGGTAACTCTTCACAGTTAAAGATCACATATACTCTAGGGGTTGCAAATGCATAAATCACTCATTGATATCGTTATAAATGAAACCCCGTCATTAAAACTGCTCATTTCAATCCATAGCAACTTTTAAGCAGTTGGTATTAATTAACCACGAGTTTTTTTAAAAAAAGAAATGGTGTTCCGTTTATGACTAACTAGAAGTCTTTCATATGTAAAAAGAGTACCAAAACTTGAGTTTATTCGTTCTTTAATTGACCAGTTAGGAAAGATAAAGGAAATTATCCTGCCCCTGTGTGTTAGCAGACCATTTTCAATGGTGGACTTAAATGTAGATGAGAACGGGATTTCAGACTAAGGCAGAAATAGCTGAATATTAGATGAAAATCCACATGGGGTTCCTAGATTAGAATGGGTGCCTGACAACCTGTGCTTTTGACATGTGGTTTCTTGAATGACTTGATGTCTGCTGTAGTAAAACTGGAATACTAGTATTACTGTGGGACATGAAACAAGGAGATCAGAGATAACCAGCTTTGTGGTGAATTAGGTCATGTATATGTATTTGTTTTGACTTGCTGAAAATGATAGTTGATGGAAGTTCTTCATAGAATGTACATGCATGGAAGTAAAATGTACTGTTTTAAGTGGGCACTCCACATCATATCCATTTAGTTTAAATTTTTAACTTACCTTACCATAGGTCTTATGCATATTACCTCTAGCTTCGCTAAACGAGATCAGACAGTCGTTGATTCGCCATCCCCTCGATGGCTACCTCATGTAATCTACGAATGTAGTCACGGAAGTGACGTGATCTCTCCACTCGCGCGAGAGCGCAGAATCCAAAATTCACTTTTACCTTTAGCGTTCGTGCGAACGGACGTGTTGGTTTGCAGTTTTTTCCTACTGTGTGTAGTTTCAATAAAGTTGCTACTCCTTGGTAGGTATGGTTTGTATCCCCTCATTATGTATCAAAGTCAAGTCATACAAGCATTTAATGTGCTTACCTTGCTACCTCGTGTTGTTCTTTTCTCACTCAGGCATGGCTTGTCCGTGTCGTAGGTGAGAACGGTATGGCGTCCATGGGGGTAATTCATCTTGTTGGTTGTTTGCCCGTCATGTTTCTGCCCATGCTTGGTCATTTTCACTTGTGTTTTCGGTATTTATCATACCTTTTTCTGCCATGAATTTCAGCGTAGCGAAGGCAGCCATTGTGGTTGTTGTTTTTCGCTGCCCCGCACTTACGGGTGTGTCTATTTTTTACGTAGGGGTGCAACTACTTTCTACATTTTTATGTAGGGGGTTTTTCTCCTAGTATTGTATCAACATGTCGTCAAGTCTTGGTTTCTTGTCTGTTACAGTTTCTGTGTATGACTCGACACTATTGTACTGTCTGCAAGGGGCAGAAGTCAGCCAAGGACCCACATCCCTGGTGTCCGGATTGTGCGTCCGCTGTTTGCTCCATCGATAATCGGTGCCTACACTGTCAAGCGTTATCTCTCGCCGATTTCAAGACCTTTTTGGCGGTTCGGAGGAAACGTTTTACGCAACGTAAGAGAAGAATGTCGTCGCCAGCGTCTTCCTTTGGATCCTTACCTGACGACCAGGATCTACCACCGCCTTCAGTACCAGTATCAACGCCTAGTGTGGGGCGCTCATCTATTACGCCGGCGCGCTCCTCTCCAGAGCCTACGCGTTCGGACGCCTTTGTAGATTTATCTCACCCGGATGCCTTATCCCATCCTGAAGTTCAGAAGCTTCTGCGATCTCTCTTGACACCGGGCGCTGCTGTACTCCCTACCTCGTTGTCTACACCTTTACCAACGACAGCGCCTAGACTTACGCCAGCGCCGTTGCCTGTACCAGCGCCTCTGCCTGTCCCGGCGCCACTGCCTGTCCCGGCGCCTTTGTTTACATCAGCACCGGTGTTTTCGTCAGCGCTTATTCCGACGCCAGCGCCTATTCCGACGCCAGCGCCTGTACCAACGCCAGCGCCAATGTTGTTGCCGGACCCTGCTCCTATAACTACTTCTTATCGAATCCCCAGAGTGTCTCATACGCTGACTAAAGAAGAAATGTTACAGCGCCAGTTGGATGAAGAGTGCACTCGTCGTTTAGAGGCTGAGCGCTCCCGGCGCAGATCTCGTTCTAGGTCCCCGAAGGGTCGGCGCTCTCGTTCTCCACACCGTAGCAGACGCCGGCGCTCCCGGTCTGTTTCCCGCTCTCCAAGGCGCTCCTTAGAGGAAGACTCACGTACCAGAAGCAGACGTAGAGTGCGATCTCGGTCAAGATCACCACGACGTCTCTCTAGATCCCAGCGTTCGCGATCGCCGGAACCACTGCGGACTTCCTGCAAGGAATTTAACACTAAGAACTCTGCTTCCAACTCGAGTCAGCGACGAGAATCAACCTCTATTTCCTGGGAGGATCACGAGGAACAGTTCTTTTGTCCAGACTATGAGGAGGAACCTGGCAATGTTGGTGATAGTGATGGCACCTATCTTCCCTTAACTGCTGTCTTTGAGTGGATTGCCGACAGATTACCGGACTGTCCTTCCCCTTCTTCGGATTCAAGCAACCCGGCGTCGATTCACTTGTCTCCTGAGTTACTTATTCCACCACACCCTATGGTGGCGGATGCGGTTGCTTTGTTAGACTCGGACTTTGCGAAGTTATCCTTAAATCCAACCATCAAAGCGTCGAAGTCTAAGAAACAGATTATAAAGTACACAGTCTGGATTTTGCCGACAACGGGGCGGTGCTAGACGATTCAATTAAGAGGTTGTCAAGCTCAACTCCGTCATCTTACAGAGTTCAGGATTCAAAGCTAGCAGCTATTGATACAGAACTGAAACGTATGCTCAAACCTATCTCGGCGCTTGCGTCAGCCACCTCCGCTGCAGCCTTGGATTTGTCAGAGGATAATGCCTCGAGGGTGGATCATTTAACTACCATTTTTGCTTGGCAAGGCAGAGTACTCCATGACCTACTTGGACATTTACGCGCTAGCCATGACTACTACTATGCGCCGATCTGGATTTTTAGATGCTTGTTCTTGGCAAGAGGAATTTAAACGTCAACTACTTCGTGCACCATTTACGTCTAAGTTCCTCTTTGATGAAAAGATACCGACGGTGTATAAACAACATGCCGAACTTACTAACACGGAAATGGCGCTGTCAACTTTCGAGGCCTTGGGCTCTGCATTTCGTGGCCGAGCCAGGGGTAATGCCAAGAAAAGATATGTACCCAGGAGAGAGTCTATCCGTTCCTCGTTTGGGAGGGGATGAGGTCGTACCAAGGACTCAGATGTCCAGCGCAAGCCTCAAGAACGCGGCAGGGATGCCCCAGCTACGTCCGGTCGAGGTAGGGGCAAGCGTCCCTACTCCGGCCGCTGAAGCCATGGACTACTACGACTGGGACCTCCCACCTCCAGTCGTACCAGTTCATCCGACCCCTGTAGGTGGGAGACTAGGGATCTTCTGGGCCAACTGGACATTCCTGGAAGACCCGTTTGTTTGCAAGATCCTGAGAGCCGGCTACAAGCTACCACTAGCCAGAGCTCCGCCGTTGACTACCACTCCCCTGTCACGAGTGTACTCAATAGATCAACAGGTACTTATACTAGAAAACATCAACATTTTATTAACAAAACATGCTATAGAGATAGTGTCAGAACCCCATCACTCCCCGGGGTTGTATTCACCCATCTTCCTGATACCCAAGAAAGGTTCCACCAAAATGCGGATGATTCACAACATGGCGTCTTTCAACAACCTGTATTTAGCCGAGCCCCCACATTTCCGAATGACGTCACTGGATCAGATCCGAGCCAAGTTGTCACCCGGAGCTTGGATGGCCAGCCTAGATTTACAGGATGCTTACCTGCACGTTCCTGTATTCCCACGCCACAGGAAATTCCTGCGTTTCATATTCAACGGAGTACACTACCAGTGGCGAGTGCTGCCGTTTGGAATTTCTACGGCCCCTCGGGTCACTCGGGTCACTCTGCCTGTCACCCGGTTTCTGCACCTCCGGGGGATAGACTTCGATCCTTACATCGACGATTGTTTTCTAAATCAGTGCAATCCTCAGTTGCTACGCAAACAACTGGACTTCTCCACACGCCTACTTCAGCAGTTGGGATGGATTATCAATATCGAGAAGTCGCAACTGGAACCAACGCAGGAGTTAACTTTCATTGGGGGGTTGTTCCTGACTCGGCTCAATCTGGTCAGGGTCCCTCCCGATCGATGGCAGAAGATTCTCGCCTTCATGGATCGAGCTCTGTCCCTACCTCTCACCCTCAGAGAATGGCAGTCTCTGTTGGGCTTGTTGACGTCGGCGCAGGACCTCACCCTCAGAGGACGGCTTATGCTGCGCCCACTACAGAGGTTCCTATTACCATTCATTCGAGAGAACGACCTCCAGTCATCATTTCTTCTACCTGCATCAGTACCTCAGGTGGTGGACGGTAGAGTGGAACGTCTGCGCCGGTGTTTGTTTGACAAGCTTCAACCACGACCACGAATTGTTTGTAGATGCATCCCTCTTGGGATGGGGCGCTCACTGGAACGGCCAGACAACCTCAGGGCTGTGGTCAGACGCCGAAAGGGAGTGGCATATCAACAACCTGGAGATGCAAGCAGTCATCCTAGCGGTCCGCCACTGGCTACCGGTTCTAACAAACTCCAGACTCCTGGTAGCGTCCGACAATTCCACGGTCGTGTGGGTGATTCACAATCAGGGTACAACCAGGTCCAAACAACTTCTGGACCAGATGTTCCTGTTAGCAGATCTGGTAGACAGCAACGGCATCATGATCGCGGCTCGTCACATTCCCGGCTGCAAAAACATTCTGGCAGACGCCCTGTCGCGCCCCGGCAAACCATCCCCGACGGAGTGGATGCTTCATCCGGACGCATTTCGCCAGATTTGCTGGCAACTCGGGAGACCACTGGTAGATCTTTTTGCCACCAGTTTCAATCACCAGTTACCAACGTACGTATCTCCCGTGCCGGATCCACAGGCGTGGGCAGTCGACGCGATGTCTCTATCATGGGAAGGCCTGGACGCATATGCATTCCCTCCTCCAATCCTTCTCTCGGATGTAATCGCCAAGATCAGACTGACATGGAACCTCCGACTGCTTTTGGTCGCACCTTGGTGGCCAGCCAGATCGTGGTTTCCCGATCTTCGACGGCTCGCCAGCGGAGACCCTTACAAACTTCCAGAGTGGTTGCATCTGCTTCGACATCCACACAGTCGACAGCTGCATCCGGATCCACTGCGATTCCATCTTCACGCATGGGTCATCTGCAGAGAGCATTAAAGGCTAAGGGCTACTCTGCGCACGTGGCGAACGTTATAGCTCGCGCGCATAGAGTTTCTACCCGTTCTTTATATGACGACAAATGGCGCTCTTTTGAGAATTTTTGCGCACGAAGATCTCAAGATCCCATGGCAGCATCTCCTCAGTTTGTGGCACAGTTCCTTCTCTACCTACGGAACTCTAGACATCTCAAAGGCAGTACCTTAGGCACCTATTTGTCAGCTTTGAATTCTGTCCTTGCTATCAAGTCAGATACACAGATCTCCAAGATACCGGAACTTATTGCGCTTCTCAAAGCTTTCAAGCTGGAAGACCAGAAGGCCAAGTTCCGTCCTCCAGCTTGGGATCTTAATGTTGTCCTTCAACATCTCAGAGGGCCGCCGTACGAGCCATTAGAAGAAGCCTCCTTTGAACATCTTTCCAAGAAGACGGTTTTCTTACTATCATTGGCAACAGCGGCTAGAGTCAGCGAGATCCATGCTCTTGACGTTACTCAGATCCGATTTGAACAGTCAAGACACGGACGTGTTCATTTGGGTTTGCTTTGGGATTTTGTGGCTAAGAACCAGCTTCCCGGGCAGCCTAACAGGCTATTTTCCATCCCTCCTTTGTCTACGATCCTGGGTCATCATGACTTGGAGGAGGAGCTGCTATGTCCAGTCAGGGCTCTCAGATGCTATATTAAAAGGTCAGCCTCTAGGAGACGATCCCGCAAAAGGTTATTCATTCCCTTTGCCGTGTCCTGCAAAGGCGAAGTAAACAGAAATACTATTGCCCTCTGGCTCAGATCGACTATCCTGGCGGCCTATGACGACAAGCACCTGCCTCATCCGGTAGCAAGTAACCCGCACGAGATCAGGGCCTTGGCGTCTACGATGGCCCTCCATCGGAACTGCACAGTACCGCAGATCATGGAGGGCTGTTTCTGGAGGTCATCAACTGTCTTCGCATCCCACTACTTGAGGGACTTGGCAGTTGAAGACGTGGAGGGGTTACAGTCATTTGGTCCATTGGTGGTTGCTCAGCAACTTACCCGACCATCCGCCCATTAGGTAACTACACTTCTACTTACCTTTGGTCTTAAGATTAACCTCACCCCCAGGGTGCGTCGGTTTTTCTTTGGAGTTCTATTGGGTTGCTCTTTGTCCTGTTCCAGGTATTATCCTGAGACCGTTGACATTGGCTTTCCCGAGTTCTCCTGATGCGTGTGCACTGTTTGCTGAGGGATGGTCCTCCGGAGTCCACACCACCATCCATCTGTCGAAGCCATATGCATAAGACCTATGGTAAGGTAAGTTAAAAATTTATTAAAATCTAAATATTTTAGATATTTAAATACTTACCTTACCATAGGGCGATGACTCCCTCCCAACGCTGGATGCTCCTCCCCACTTTGGACTCTTCGGACCTTCCGGTTGACGGTAAAAGTGAATTTTGGATTCTGCGCTCTCGGGCGAGTGGAGAGATCACATCACTTCCGTGACTACATTCGTAGATTACATGAGGTAGCCATCGAGGGGATGGCGAATCAACGACTGTCTGATCTCGTTTAGCGAAGCTAGAGGTAATATGCATAAGACCTATGGTAAGGTAAGTATTTAAATATCTAAAATATTTAGATTTTAATAAATTTGAATTGTTTGAGTCAGTCTGACAATCATGTTAGAAGAAAGTCATATTATTGCTGATTTCAGTGATATATCACTTCAGCATGTGTTTCTGGTTCCAGATTTGTTCATGTCAAGGTTGTTAGACTTTGAGAAAGAAGACTCCAAAGATTCACACAAAGGTCTCGGTCGGAAGATGAAGAACTTTGGCAAGGCCATCAAAACTAAGCTTGGACAGACATGACCAGACTAGTGACGTGGCAGTTCTCAACCTTAGTGCTGGCAGGCGTATGTGTAATAACAGTTGACTCAAGCAAGAGCAGATCATGCATCTGACCTGAGAAAGTTTTAACATTTACTTATCACTGTGATATTTCCTAATGTTTCTTGGGTATTGGAAGAGATACTTAATCAAGGATAATGTGTGATAACCATGAAGATATATAATTAGATAGCTGTGTTGTGCACTTGAGGGAAAATTCAAAATTAGGTCAGAAGTCAAAGACATTTCCGAAATGATTGTCAGGTCAAGGTCAAGAATGTTTAGACATCAAGGTCAGAGGTAAAACAAAGATTTCAGAATTCAAGGTCAAGAATGATGGCATGATTTCGAGGTCAGATGCCAAGGTCAGGACTCTGCTGTTCATTCCTGTGGGATAACATCAGGCTGATTGTGTGTACCAGTACGTAACAGCCATGACCATATGTCCTCTCTTTCCAGTTCTCTTTAACAACAACATGTACAGAATCAAGGATACAGATTATCTTGAAGAATGTGTTCACTTAAGTGCTGCTGGAGAACCAGGTCTGCAGTATCGCTCCTGGTTTAAAAAAATGTCTATTATTTCTTGTACAAGAAACAACTCTCAGCTTTCAGGGTATTATTGATGTGAAACGTTGATTGGACTGTGATCATCCTTAATTCACATGCCTCTATGATCTGAGGGAAGATGTGTACAGTCATCTGAATTTATAAAGGTTGCTTTTGAACTTTGTGGTAAAGACATGCTAGTGACCAAACTGAAGCACCTGGATTATAGACCTGGTACTTCTGGAGAGTTTCAACTGTGTCTGGAGGGATCCTCAGCTCTTTTGTCACCCTGCTTGGTGGGGTGACAATAAAATAGATGAGATTCTTGTTGTTCAGTGCTGCTTCTTCTCTACAAGCCAGATTCCTGATAAGAAATTTGTCTAGCAATAAGACTGTCAGACATATTAATACCAATGAATAGGAGTTGACACACTTTGCAACAATGTAAACAAAAATCATTCTTTGTATACAAGCACTTGTCTACGTTATAGTAAATTGCTGATCTTGTATTTCCACCCGCTATGTCCAGTGACATCATGCCTATTTTAGCTTGGTGACAAGAGTGACCTTTGTCGTTGACTATGTGCAATGATATCTTACCTAATTTAACCTGATCACTGGGGTGACCATAGTCGATGACTATGTGCCACAACATCTTGCCTGTTTTAGCCTGGTGATTGGGATGATGTAAGCCACAAGGGCATGGTGCCTTCCAAAAAATTGGGTCTGATGTTTGATTCCTGTCACTGAACTGCTTATGGCTGCTGTTACATGCTTGTGATGTCTACACCTTGATTTTCCTGCAGATCTCCAGATGTTGGCAGCTTAAGAAGGCAGCGATATTAGCACTTGGTGATTGTAGTGTAACAATGGAGGTGTCATGATGTCCCGACCCCATACATTGATATATAGAAATCTTAGAATAATTATACAATTTGAATCTTGATACAATATTGGGCTGGTCTTGTGCGTGAAATTCTTACATGTTCATGTTTTTGGCTGGTTGTTACTTTCAGTAAGTGAGTGAGTGATGTTTTATGCCCCTTTTGGCAATATTCCAGCAATATCATGGCAGGGAACACATGAAATGCGCTTCTCACTTTGTACCCATATGGAGCATCAAACACAGGTCCTGTACCCGCTAAGCAACCCTATCACCCCTCAACAAGTGTATATATAGATTCAGTTTGAACAAATTACAAATTGCATTTATATGGTTTGATGTAGTTAAAACTGTAGATTGTGTATGAAAACATTTCAGAAATATCAAAATTTGGATCTAAAAACTACATATAATGTAACATGTGGCAACCTCACCAGGGACATCTATTTGACATCTATTTAGTATTTTGTGTTCACTGTGGTAACTCAGTCTAAGGCTGCTGTGTAAGGTCCAACCACCTCTAATCTTCAGCGTGGTAGCCGGGTTGTTAAAGCATGCTCAGGTTTGACAATGTGTGATGCCTATTTCTGGTGTTCCCAGTGATGCTGCTGAAATATTGGGGCGTAAATCCATACTCGGTCACCAAGGCTTCCAAACCCATCATTTTTCCAATGCATCCTGGTATGAAATTTCTAAACCTGTAAACCATTACTTCTAGGCTAGAAGCTTTCCATATACATGCAGCCAAATGTTGACTGTGGTCCAGATACACATTACATACACTAGCCTGAATAGCTAACATGTGGGTTTCTTATAGAATTAGGTAAATCTTACACTTAGAAACATAAATTAAGTCATGAATCATGAATGAATTACAACCTGAGTACACTGTCAGCAATAACCGGAAGCACATGTAAAATCTATTATGGATACAATTTCTACAGCCACTGAACTGCAGATTGTCAGGAAGAGTCGTTACCTTTAATCTAAAGATCAACAAAATCTGTCAAAATTCTATCTGTGTGGGTCCAACACTTAGAATCGTCAGGGAGATGTAGGGATAAGTAGGTTGCTTGCCATTGTTAAATTAGCCAGATAAACCAGGAACTGTAAACATGTTCAGGTATTGTCAGTGATATAGATTATTCAGTGTGGCTTTGACAGACTCTGTTGTATGTTATTAAAGGTGTTCTGGAGCATAACCCAGGAACAAATTCAAAGGAAAGACCTGATGATCTCACGTTATGAAATATGCCAGCAGGTGCAATATGTGATGACTGAAATTGTAGTTTCAGAGTTTATGGAATTATGTCTGCTATGGATTTGTTTATCACAAACCCAACAGTAAAACTGTTTGCACAGCCAAAAAGAAATATTTCTCATTGTCATGCGTGTCATTTTAAACCTAAATGTTCAATGCTTTTTCACCTATTCCAAATTCAGCCATTCCAAATTTTCAGCATTTAGCCTTCAACCCTGCATGGCATGATGGTAAACTATTACAAATTGGTTGTTTCCACATTGATGGACTAAACTTCTGATGCTTATACCCTAACTTTATTGTTGATGTGATTTTGCAGTCTTGTTTAATCAAAAGTGTTTAAATGACTATGATGAAAGGTTTGCTTTAGCAGCAAATAGGTTTGTACACATGCTGGCTTCATGTCAACTAATATTGAGAATCATGGATGTTTTTTTAAAGAGAATGGCAATATTTTACTCTTAACTGATTATATGTATGTTTTAACTTTCAACATGGTGTTCATCATGTTTTCTGTCATTGGGCAATTGAAGCTCATGTTGTCTGTGTAATTATCAAAAGTTTATTCCCAATATTTTTAGAGTGTATCATTTAAAGTGTCATGGTATTTAGATGACAAATTGCAAATGAAAAGGTTTTCTGTATCTGGTTTAACTTTTCTCTTTAAGGTCAGATCAATTTATTTCCTTGTTTTTCAGATGTAATTACAAACTTCAAAAATATTTTTCGACAATGTTGTTAGAAAAACACTGAAACATTTCTAATCCAATGCTGCTAGATTGATGTTACCTACATTTACAAAAGACATTTTGTTTGATTTAAGCACAATCTATGTAATAATTTCAGCAAATACCTTAAGTGTTAGGTCACATTTGATAATTCTGAATTTGGGCTGTCTTCTCACTGTCAGCTATCCTGTTAGTACTTGTACAGAAAACAGTATCCAAACTGATCTGAAACAAGATCAGATAATTGACCTCAAGTCCTAATAATGTACTTGACATAAGGATTAATAAACTGGAAACATGAAATTAGTTTGCTCTGACCTAAGATAGTAGTAATTTAATCGACGGAATCAAGTTTTTGTGCATGATTGTGTTTTTTGTATATATAGGTCATTTTTTCGTTTTTTATATTCTGGCCAATTTCGTAGAGCATTTCTTTCAAACACTTTTCTGGAACTAAACTGATTGTTTTAGTTTTGATACTACCAAAGCAGTTACTTAGCCCAATGTAGTCTTTGCATTTAAGACTTAAATTAAAATGAACTTTCCAAATAAATGTCTCCAGTTCATGTTTTAAATACAACATAAAATATAACTGTTTATTGAAATATTCATATCTGTCATTGTAAATATCATTAAAGTCATCTGTTCACACCTTCCAATGTATGTAATATGTGAAGTTTTTGTGGATTAAATACCTAAGTCTGCAAGTAATCTTTGTATAGGTCAAAGATATGTATAGACAAGTGCAGTATTATTTTGTGATATTTTGTTGACTTTTTCATGTGTGTTTTGTTGATAGAGCAACCAACGTGCTTTGTGTGGAATCTCCTACCTGCTGGTTTTGTCATTTGTTTCGCAAATACGTCAAAAGTGACCAGAAATCAGTTATAAATATTTCAAGTCAGTCAAATATTTAATGTCAAAATTTAAATTCAAATTTTTGCAAAATATGTCAAAAGTGATCAGAAATCAATATTAGTAATACAAGTCAGTCAAATATTTAATGTTGAAATTTAAGTTTGTACAATTCAGCATGTAGGAACTGTAAGACTTTCCTTCAGTGAGGCTGGGGTTTATGTCTTATTGGGTAGTTGTGTATGTTGTTGAGGAGGTAAGAACAGGCATGAGTTGGTTATAATCCTCATTTCAAGAAAATTGATGTGATGTTAGTGTAATAATTCAGGTCGAAGGGGATGGGCAATGTGTGTGTTCGCACTGACATGGAGTATCAGAATAGTAGGGGCAGTGGGGTAGCCTTGTGGTTAAAGCGTCTGTTCGTCATGCTGAAGACCTGGGTTTGATTTCTGGTGTTCCCTGCCATGATATTGCTGGAATATTGCTAAAAGCTGTGTAGAACCAAACTCGCTAACTCAGTATGATGACAAGTGATGGTGGCACCCTTGATTCACTTAAATGGTATATTACTGCATGTGCTCAGAGATCTTTAGCCTTTAATCTTACTTTTGAATAGTTGTAAGAATTCAAACCACCAGACGGAAAGAATTTAATTTAAGTTGTAAGCACGAGGGGTGCAGTATTGTCTGTTCTGATAGCCATGGCGAAAGGAGAGGATATGTTGGGAAGAGAACTATATTTCATCACTGTTTTTTATTTATAGAATTGGCCATCTTGTTTTGTACTGGAATTTTAAATGTGTGGTCACAAATTGTTGTTTGTCTATGTACTGAATGGTTTAAATATGATCATCCTATATTACACTGATGTTCATGGAACATTTGAACATTTTGTTACATTTTCATTACATTTATCATGAATGATGTTTGTTGTGTTGAAGTTCAAGATGACATATGTTCACTTCCTTGGACAGTGGGGTAGCCCAGTGGTTAATGCGTCTGCTCATCAAGCTGAAGACCTAGGTTTGATTCTCCTCATGGGTACAGTGTGTGAAGCCCCTTTCTGATGTCCCCCTCCGTGATATCGCTGGAATATAGCTGAAGCAGCAAGAAAGTAAACTCACTCACTCCTTTACAAGGTTTAGAGTACAGGTAATTCATTAGTGCGTGTTTAGTCACATCAGTTGCTGGCTAGTCAAGATCGTGACAATCATTCCCTGCTGGTTATGAAAGAAGAAAATTCTTCAACATGGGAAACACATATTTCACTGTGATATTGACTGTTGGATGGGGTCAGGGAGAAGAGAGAGGACATGTAATTCGTAGACTCTAGAAATATAACCAGTCTCTATCTGCTGAAACTTAACTCCATTACATGTTCACGGCAAAATAGTGCTGTAAATTATCAATGAAATCATTGCCGACACCAGATATTCATGAAAAGTGTAAGCATGTCCTGTATGTAGATAGCACCATCATCACATAAATTGCATGAAAAGGAATGGCTTTCTTAGCTCGTCTCATAGTCCCTGAACCACATTATTTTCCCTTCCATCCTGCCCTTTCTGGTGGGCAAATGTCCAAAATGAAGTCTAGGTTTTTCTCATTGACAGGTTCTAAGCATAACTCAACCTCTAACGGGCCCCAGTCTTAACACTTGCCTTGCGATAAGCATTGACACACTGTCCATATCACTTGTGTATATGGAATGTTCTGTGGATTTGATCACGCTTGGGTCTTTCTTGTGAATCGTATAAATCTGTGGCCCTCGGTTCATTTTCCTCTTTTATCACACATACCCATTACCATCCTTGAAAATGTTACAGTCAGACTGTGAAATCAGACATTTGGTGAAATGACTAAAAATTTCAGTCTTTCTATGAAATTACTAAGATGGCCAGCCATTTCATGTCATGTTGTGTAACAGCAATCAATATACTTCAGTCTTTTCATGAAATTTCATTTAGTACCTAAATCTACAAAAGTGTATCACAATTTCAACATCACATATTGTCACTGTCAGTTAAAACTATTGTCTCAGTGACTTGTGCACTTCAGCTTGGCCTTGAAGCATTAACACCTGTTTGTTTGACACTTGCTGTGTACAGAACAGCCGCATCTCACAAACCCCTGTCCACCTCATATAGATGAAATGAAATTTCATGAAATGGCTGAAGTATATTGATTACTGGTACACAAAATGGTACGATATGGCAGACCCTCTTAGTCATTGCACGAAATGACTTATTTCAGGTATGACTGTAACATATATGACACATGAAACATATTTCAGGGTGGAATGATGTATGGGAGTGACAAAAAGCTTGATTCTATACATACTGCTTTAGTCTCTTGCTTTAAGAAGTGTGATGTGGCAGTAAGTGTTACTGTCAGAGGTAACTAAATGGTGTAATGTATGTGCATGTTTAATTGTTAATCGCTCGTTAATATTAGACTGTGATAGTAATACAGTGTTGCTCTGAAGGAAATTGATGTCACGCAAAATAGGGGATGTTTCAAAGTTTTTTTGTGTTTTTATTTAGAGTAAACTGTAGTTCGCAAGACTGTTGATATTATGTACATTTTTGAAGTAACAAAGAATTATCACTTTTGAAAGGTCTCGCCTCTGATGTTTTGTTTTATTTTGTACATTGTTGAATGTTCAGAGATGGTACACAGCTTTCTGTATTGTTGCTAATTCAGTCATGATGGGGCTTAAATAGAAAACATTTTTACATTTATTGAATATTTTTATTTGGGATGTTTTTGACATTTTTGGGGTCTTGTCATCTTTTGTTGACTCTAAAGTTTGCATACAATTTTCATTTTAGAGATAAGTACTATTCTGAATATTTTAGTTAAATTCTATTTTCCTCCCTGACTTTTCTATAGTTGTTGATTTAATGTTATCTGTTTCTGATGTGTTTACCATTTTGTAATGTAAGTAGTGGAATGACAGTAGTACCAGACAATGTAAACTGGTTCTACACACTTCGTACTTACGACAAACTTTCACACTTTCTTGACAGTTTACCTCAGAAAAATAAAATGTTCTATTAGGATATTGAAATAATTCCGATTCTTAGGATATTGAAATAATTCCAATTCTTAGGATATTGAAATAATTCCAATTCTTAGGACATTAAAAGAAGTACACTGTCAACATAAACTTCACTACAAAACATCAAGTGATGGGAAGGTGTAGTGTTAAACATTGGTTAAGCATGAAGAAGTTATATTTGTCCATGTTCTTGAGGAATGATATGTCTGGGTTATACCCAATGAAAGTTGTACCTCCAGAACTGTTATTGTTTTGTAAATGCTATGCTTATATTTCTTTATCTGCCTGTTGTATCAATACTTTTTGTATTTTCTGTGCCTGTTTACTATATTCTTGTACTCCCCCAACAACCCATAATTTCTGATTACTATGTTTACCATTTGCCTATCCCTATATTCACTCAAAAACCACCATTGTATTCACACTATGCCTACCCTTTTATTCATACAAAGACTACCCTTGTATTCTTACAATGACTACCCTTGTATTCATTCTAAGACTACCCTTGTATTCATTCAAAGACCTATTTTATTGTAAACCTACCAGTACCCGTATTATCAGTCTAAAACTTTATGTTCACTTCAGTGCTTACTACATATTCACTCTGAAAACACTGTGGTACTCATCATACAATCACTCCTGTATTCACTTTATAATCAGCCTTGTTTTCACTCATTAAACCTCTATTCACTAGTTACACATGCCAAATCTGTATAGAAACTACTAGCAGCTAGTGGTCTAATCTGTCTCATTGATGTAGTTGTGTGTGAGACATTTTATACACAGTGATGAATAAAACAATCTGAAATACACAGTTTTCAGTAGATGAAAACATTTTGACAGTATCTATTACTTTGTTCACTGTGATCCTATTTACAAACCTCTACTAAGGCAGATAAGATATTATAGACTATTTGCCGTCAGTGCTTTTGGTGCCCACTGGGTACAAGGATATTAACCACGTGTGAAGGGAAATACAAAAAGACAATCCATCATTCATAACTGAAATGAAACATGTAATTCAAATTTTGGCATAGTTGGTGGAGCATTTATTGAGCTATGAATGTATGACACCTTTTTATAGATAAAAACTTCTTTTTATTCTTTATACTATTCAGAGCTAGTTCTTGTTCCTTCATTAGGTAAATGATAAGATGCTTTGAAGTTAATTGAACTAGTTTTCACAGCTATCTCTACAATAGCTGGTGTAGTAAAATGCTTTGTGGATGTATATATGTGGCATCTTTTCTGTTAAATGGTTGTACACATTTGATCAAACTATACCTCATTGTAATTATCATGACATTCCATCCTCACCGATGTTCCACATAACCATTCCCTGTGTCAAGTCTGGACAATTTGTGTACTAAGGCCAAACACAACCAGTACAATGAATTATGCTCAAAAACAAAAGTTAGGGATCATGAGTGTTTCAAGTCTTCACCAGCAAAATGATACTTTCCTGATCCCTAAATCTTTGATCAGTATAGATTATAGTGTAGTGTTGCGTAGTTAATTTATGCCTCATCAGCAATTCTCTAGTTTTAGTAAAGTTTAAGGAAAACATCATAGACTCAGTTGGCAAGAGTTTTTTCATTAATTTTTTTTTTTGAAACTTTAAATGAAAATTTTCATAAAACATGAAATGAAATTTGTTTGATTGACATTACAATACTGTTCTCATGTATTTTCCTCGATGGATAGAAAATATATATTGTCAGCTGGTGAGAAGTAGTTGAGTGGTAGTGGGAAATTTAACCAGGAATACTTTTTGATTTCCTTGTGCATATTCTTGACAACTGATTGTGTGTGGCCACAAAATATTTTCAATATTAATTTATTAATGTAGTGTAATGACATGATTCAATTTCTTATTCTGTCAAATATCTTAATAGTGACATGAAAAGTTTTATCTATTGTTGGCTGTAACATTGTTGAATGTAACCATATGTAATTGTTCACTTATGTAATTGGACTACCGTATGTCAAGAAGTGTGTGTTCCTTTGAAGCAAACATGGACCGTCTCAAAACATTCCCTTTACCTTTAATGAGAAGATTTCAAAATGCTTTGAAGATATTGTATAAATCTGCTGTATAAGAATAATTATTGACAGTACTTCTGTCACAAAATGTTGATAGATTAAAAGTAGATTTCCTGTGTTCATATTATCTTAACAATGGAGAGTGCCAAGTAGTGGAAGCTTTTGCCATTACATTTATTCTTATGGTTTATTCTCATGTTTATGTAAGTGTTTGGTTTATTCTCATGTTTATGTAAGTGTTTGGTTTATTCTCATGTTTATGTAAGTGTTTGGTTTATTCTCATGTTTATGTAAGTGTTTGGTTTATTCTCATGTTTATGTAAGTGTTTGCTAGGATTGCCTGTGAGCATAAACCCCCTTAAGGAATGTCCTATGAGAAACTTAAAATGTATGTTAAACCCAGTATCATCTGAAGTGTATGTAGTAAAAGAGCTTTCCTTTACTAGCCTTTTGATAAGCGTTTTGAGCAATGCACTTATGATTACTATAATTACAAAGCTGGTATTTGCATTTGAATGGAATTTATTTCTGCAAAATCTGATCAATCAAATCATGTTATAATCTCACCAAATTCACATTTTTCTTTTACATCGACATATGACAGTTGTGATAAAAATCAGGAGGTATGACAACGATTAGCCTTAAGTACAAAGGAGGCACTCGTATCTCCTAATTTGTGTTAGTCTAGTGGTTAAAGCACACACTTGTCATGCATAAGACACAGGTTTGATTCCCACATGGGTACAATGTGCAATGACCATTGCTGGTGTCCCCCTGCCATGATATTGCTGGAATATAGCGAAAACAGTGTAAAATTAATCTCAACCACTCCTGATTTGTTTACCGGAACTACAGTTCCAAAACAACTTATACACCAAGACATTACTGCACTTCAGTTTTTCACCAGAACTCCAGTTCCAAAACAATTTATACACCAATACACTACACTTCAGTGTGTTTCAATGGCTAAAGATAGTTTATATGACAAGTGCATGGACGTGACAGTTTGTTAGTTGTTATTTTCTACTCAACTTTTGATATAGGGATATCCTCATACTTATAAAAATGAAATGTATGTTGATAGTGTGGTATGTTCAGGTAACCCTATCAAAAGTTGGGTAGTGTATGTTAGTGTTGAACTAGACAGCAACCTTAGTGCTTTGAAGTGGATTGGACATATACTACAGCAGAGGACTTTTTAAGAGACCTTTTAGCCAAAAGTTTTGATAAGACGAGTCTTGTAGATCACAATTATATCACACATCATGATGTTGAAAATTGTGTTATTAGAATCAGAAAGTATGGTGAAGGTTCTGATTTCCCGGAACAATATTTGCTAGACATGTTAGTATTTTTACAATATGTGTTGCTTTTGCCCCCATAATAAATGTTGCCTAGTGAGTTGTTATTGCTGGACAGTTGCTTGTTAGTCTGCATGACTAAAATGTGGTTATGTTTTTATTGTTTTATCATGTGAAATCTTATTTCCAGAAAAATAAAGCAATTTTGATATATATATACGTAAGTTGTGATTATTCTTATTATTATCCTGATTCATGCTTATTGCTTATATCCTCTTCCCTGGCGATAAGGAGAGAGTAACAAGCATGGCTGGTCACATGACCTAGGCTTGGGAAAAGGGAGGCTACACATGGGTGAGTGTATTTTACGTCCGCTTCTTTTTAGAAGGAAACTTCAAGGGATTTCAGGTGTTCCACTACCTTCGCCAGGGAAGAGGAGATAAGCAATTAGCAAGAGTCAGGATAAGTATAAAATATCAATTTTATTCAGAAAATTACAATTCTGTGTACATACTAGCATGTGAAGACTCTTGGACTGATCAGGGTTGGAGCTGGTCATCACTAACCCATGCATGTTGTACGAGGCAACTGTAACTGGAATATTGCGGAGTGACTTCAAACAATAAACCAACCAATCAAACTTAAAAACTTAATAAAGGAAACCTAGAATATGTTCAAAGCTTTCTGAAGATAACGAGATCATGAGATACACGATTTATACTACAGCACATCCACACAAACATGCAGGATGTAGTTTAAATGCTACTGAAAATGAAATAAATTGTATTTTTGTTAGTCCAGTTTATCATGATATATGTCTTAAATATTTTCGCATATACGCATGGGCACTATCAGTCACAGGGAGGCTCTGGTAAGAATGTCTTTCTGCAAAAACACCCTGGCAAATTTTGTGACAGACGCAGTCAATTGTAAATATTTGCTTATAATATGCAAGGGTCTGAGACCTTATTACTGAATATATATTATATATGGATCCTGAACAAAAATAACAACACAAGATTAAGTAGATGTCATGATGTTTAATATTCACTTCCACAAGTGGTATGAGTGAGTACAGGATGTATATGCTGGCTATCTAATATCATATCGATGTGAGGCGTTAGATAACGGTATAGGAATATATGTACACTGGCTAGTAAAAAAATTATGCTAAAAAGTCACCAACAAATAACAACAATGTAATTTTTCACTGGTCAGCAGGCCAGGTCAGTAGTCTGTACAAATTTGATTCTACTACAGCTTCACATGATTTCGCAGGGACATGTTACCTCTGGATCAGGGCCCCGTTTCACAAAACTCTTGTAAGCCTAAGGTCTCGTAACTTTTCTCATAGCATTTGTACCTGGCATACTGTAAATTAGGAGGTGCAAATGCTACGAGAAACGTTACGAGACCATAGGCTTACGAGAGTTCTGTGAAACAAGGCCCTGATCTGTACGAGTACAGAGAATCTTACGATGGCGGGGTCGAATGTTAAAATGTTGGTCCAACTGCCTTACTGGTACAAGACAGTCTGTTTCACAATACAAATGTGTTAACATGTTCATAGAAGGGGTGAATCTTTTCTTAGCGACAGTATTAAAGGTTAAACTGTTTGAAGATATCACTGAAACAGGAAACTAAATTCATACACCTTAATAAAACCTATATTTCATTCGTAAAATACCTCCATATTTCAAAGTATTAATAAACATACAAAATACTTGCAATCACGTATTTCAATGTTTCTTTAATTGCTGAGAAACATGGCTACACACTTAATGACATATACTACAGGGACTAGATTTTCGAAGCTCTCTTAGCACCAAGATCCATAGTAAGTGGCATACATTACCATTAACTTACAACTATCTTAGCGCTAAGAGAGCTTAAAAAATCTAAGCCTGGAACTGTAAGAGGGTAAAGAATAAAATGATACAGGCCAACAACCCTAAAAAAAATCTTGCGCTATGGTGCAAGAACAATAACCCCTCTGGGATTCATCTAGAGGCATGCTGGTCTACAAGGGGAGATAACGCTGTCCTGAGGTAACATACCGGGACCAGCATCAAGTGAAGCTGTAATACACACAGACTAAGAAGTTAGGAACCTGCTCATATGACATTGATATGGATTCCTACTTTAAAAAGTTTGATTTGAGCATTGATATACATCTATTATAGATGAGCAGATCTATTACCCAAGCAGAAGCTGTCTGTCATTGAACAACCATGACCTGTAACCATGCCACAGACATCCAAAGGGGTTATCACTAACATAATGGCAGTTCCTATGGTCAGAGTACAATCTGGCATGCTGATTGATCTGGGCATTCAATACCTAGGGTCAACATTTGAGAAGGACCAAAATAGTAATTTTCAAAGGTGTGATGCTCAGCAAATATTGAGCAGCAAGGGTGACTGACTTCACAATCAAAGAACTCAATCACAAATCTTCAGACACAAAGAACTCGATCACAATATGTTGCATGTGTGTTTGAGTAGGTTGTTTATATTATTCATCACTTTTTGACCAGAAAAGCTTACCCTCATATTCCATTTCTGTACTTAAGCATCCACTTAATTATATTTTTAACACCTGTGACAAACTCTGCCAGCACATTGTGGCACTGTAACCATCTGGAACATGGACAATAATCTGGGTCTCTGATGAGCTTCAACTAACTTTGTTAGGGACACAGTATGTAATATGACAGAGGCTGTAAGTTCTGTTAGACAATGGATTTATTTATCACCTTTTCACGCTGAAAGAAACAGCTGCACCCCTAAACTTTTGTAACAGAAAAGAAATGAACGGTATTCAACTTTTCTCATTCAGCTTGTCCAGCAAACCGGGTAAATCTTGAAGGCAGATTCATAAATTCATAAATTTGGATTCCAAGAACAAGAAATGGATTGTTTCATCCTTATATCATGTACATTTCCTACGTGATCTCAGTTCCCATCTACCCAGTGGGTGTGAGTGATAGAGCAGAGTCTAATGCTTCTTTGAACAGTATTGGTGTCAGTTCCAAGTGATGTGGGACTTGAGACATGTGCCACTTTGGTGAAAATAACATCACACCTGTCATACTGAAAGATAAGAAACAATATGTTGAGCCTAACTGACTGACTGAGTTTGGATTTACGCTGCTTTTAGCAATATTCCATCAACATCATGGGGGACACCAGAAATGGCCTTCACACATTCTATCCATGTGGGGAATCAAACCCATGTTGGCATGTTGATCAAATACTTTAACCACTAGGCTACCCCACTACCTTTCCAAGGGTTTGCAGCAACATGGTCAGGTCGTTGTATTGTCAATCATTACTATGCAGCATATGACCTACGGGGGTCACCTGGCACATTTATATACAAACGAGTAAAACACTGTACATAGCTACCTAAACATCATACCTACACTATGTTACACAAGAGTGGAGACAAGATCTTTGCCCTCAGAAATAAGACAAACTGTTGAATAATTTCATCTTCAACTCATCTCATCAACACAATTGTATCTTCTGAAAATAGCATGTGAGTTTGCATATATCAGCTTTGAGGCGCCATGGATTCTGTGGATCTACTACATCGGTAGTGTCTGGTACAAAAATAATCTTTACATATTCTCCTACAAACTAAACTACACCATAAAGCAATCTCATTTGATCACAGAGGAATTAATAGTGCGGAAATATGTAGACACATATGTCAATATGTTGACAAATTCAAGTTTTCATACTCAGGAAACAGGGCAGTCTTATTTTAGAAATAACGTGAGGTAATAATATGAGGTGTTCAGCAAGCGTGACAGGAGATAATTACCGATTTTGATTCAATCATCATGAGGCAGAACAAAAACATCTCCAAGCAGATAAAAAAAATCGATTAAAATACTTGCATTGAAATCTTCTTAAGTAATACCATTGCAAGGAAAACATAAAAGCCATAGTAGGCTCAGTGAGTGAGTGAGTAAATGAGCAGCACTCAGCAATATTCCACCTATATGGCAGAGGTCGTTAAATAATCGAGTCTGGGCCAGACAATCCAGTGATCAATAGCATGAGATTCAATCTGCGTAATGACCGATGACATATGTCGACCAAGTCAGCAAGTCTGACCACCTGATCCCGTTAATTGCCTCTTGCAACAAGCATAGTCGCCTTTTGTGGCAAGCATGGGTTGCTGAAAACCTCTTCTACCCCGAATCTGCACAGCAGCCTGTAAATATTGAAAACTGGACTAGGAAAACCCATGGTTGACAGCATGAGCATTGATCAATACTACTGGGTCACAATGACATGCAGTCAGTCAAATCACTGCACCTGACCAATAGGATATCTTATCATGAAGTGCTAAAGATTTCAGGATAAGATGCGAAAATATTCATTCAGTGAACATGTATATTTTGTCCCACACAAAGGAATCTTGCAGACTGTTTACCCTTGGGAAAACTGAGTGCGTGAGTTTAGTTTTATGCCACACTAAACAATATAAATACTGTATATAAATCAGTTTGGACCATATAGTCCAGGGATTAACAGCATGAGCATTGATCTTCTTAGTTGGGATACAATGACATGTGTCAACCAAGTCAGCAAGCCTGACCACCCAATCCCGATGGGAACACTAAGACAGGCCAGTGATATAATAAGTGAGCTGTGTTCAATGCCCTGAACCACAGGGTATTCAGCTTAACATGGGGAGGAAGCCCATAGTGAGAGAGATGATAGATGTCTACCACTGTGGGAAACTAACCTTCTCCGGCATGATGCTGCCAAGCTAACATTCATAATCATGGCCAATCAGCAGATCCTGACACAACAAAGAGACACAATCCTTCAGAGGTAATATATGCCGTCTGAGGGCTAATTGAGTGAGTATTGCAGTTACATCATGGTTTGTGACAAGAAAGCCAAAATTGTTGCAGATCTATGACACTCATCAACATGGTGAATTCCAAGACATGATGGGGAGCTGTGATTCAAAGCCACATGCACAGGCTGGCAGTGTGCCCAAGGGAAGCAACTCTGCACATTGAATGGCAGAGTCTTAGAGGGCTTGCCCAACAGTACTCACTATGCTATGTCTGGAATCAAATCAGTGTGAGTAAATACTGCTTTAAGCTCCACTAGCAGAATCAAACCTAAATACCTGTTCAAAGACAAAGTCATATAAGCTACGTGGCTATCTAGTTTCCAGTTACCTTTCCATGAACGTACAGTATTACTTTCTTGCATACACAATCAGTCTATTGATCTCTGTGATTAGCACGGTGGTAAGTATCTCCTGTAACACTGAACATTAGCTATAGTGTATGACTGCAGAAGCACAGATCACAGCTCTAGATATCACGAGGGATGGATTCACTACCTGCTGAGTTGACAGAATAGCCACACATACAATCAGTGAGGTTGTATTTAACTACAAAACTACAAAACAGTATACAATAAAAGGAATGATTGGGTAAAGGTTTTCTTTGTACAAGTAGGAGCTGAAAATAATTTACACTAATATGTCACTATTTAAATGGAATGTAAACTACTCATGTAATGTAAATTACTCACTAATACTTTACACTAACACCACTCACAGCTACACATATGGATAAGCCTGGAACCAAGGGAGCCATTATTTCACCAGACTTCTTTTTCTGCATTTGGGACATGGGGCCCAAAGGCAGACTGAAAAACTAATGACAAAAATATTCTATTTTATTTTAATATTTTTCTTCCATTTCCTCTCAGGATTCATCATTTGAATAAGGATTCATTTCTAATTTTTTAAGTAAACGTTTACCAGAATTTTAAATAACATATTTACAATAGAATCAACAGTAAATTATTTTAACAAAACATATATTCATTTACACTTGGAATAAACAACCAAATGCTCATTTTTTATCACATATTCTGTATATTTCATATCTTTCGAGTCAGAAGATTCACAAGCCAAACTTACAAGTTTTGCCTCACATGAATTTTGTAACAAATTCAAACAAGTATGGTACCACAAACACTCTAGTCATGCTCCATATGTAAAATAAAACATTACTAAGTAGAGCAGGTAGCAGTTGACAATCTACTCACGTGTATTGTCAGTAAACCTATTCTGAGGTTATCTCTGGCAATTATGTAGAAAATCACCCTCCTTATTGACTGTATGATTCATCATTATATTATGATAAATCCCTGGACCTACCAGCAGCCATACATTTGTTCCGAATCCATTGATTGACACCATGTAAAATATAGATGTCCAATCACATTACAAGAGGTAGCATCATCCATATACGACTTGTATTGTGCCCGGGCATATATCGTAATAGAAATGAAACATTACCCTAGGTAAACAATCAACCAGGATAATGTTCCCACCAATTATTAAACCTATTTCTTTCCTTTCAGTTTTCACACTTACACATAAATTCTACAAATATTAGTCAAAACAGAGCTTGTTTTTTTGAGAAATGAAAAAAATTCAAATCTGTGTTAGTTAAAACCAAGAAACTGTGCTGACATCCAGCTCTCACAAACAACATGAAGCACTGTGGGCATTGCATTCATTGTAAATTCTACTCAATGTCAACTACCCTGAAACATCTTCAGTACTCTGTGAAGTCAGTATAACACTTAAATTATTCCTGTTTATGTCCACACTAATTCCTGCTCTCTAAATTTGGGTAAACAGTAATATTTATAAACATGCAGTAACAATTCATGGTATAAAACCAGCTAAATGCTGAAATACCCTGAATGAAAAGATGGAAATTACACATAAACACAATAACATTTGTCATATCTATAAGTTTCATAAATCAAGACAAATAACAGTGATCATGAATTTTTATAAAAGACAAAAGATATTAACACAGAGCAGAAAAACCAAACAATCCGTAATGTGAATTTTCCATGTAAACTAAATTCAAATCCACTCTAAAATAAGAGTATTGTCATTAAAATTTGAATAAAGCATATAAAAACAAAAAATTTATACTGACCATCTCATTCTACTCTAAGAGTATTTGATGTGAATAGATTAAAAATACATGAAAATCCAATTTTTGATGACTTACATCCATGCTAAAGAAATCAACAAAACATTTTAGGGTGGCAAGTAAAATTTACCATGAAAATCTCATAGCATTCTTGAAAAGCGCACACATTCAAGGGGCTTAATGAAACAATTTTTGTCAATACATTCCACAAGATGTCGTTTCAAAATCGTTCCACTGACTACCATCTTGATCACACAAACTCAATTATATTTTAAGGCACGCAGTTTGAAATTGAGCTAATTGTCATCACATTGAGGCCACTGTTGGTTTAATGCTCTAATAAAATATAGCCTGGTACCCTCAAACACATATTTGTTCATGAGTGAAATATTCCTAGAACCCTTCGCCATTGTGCATCATTAAACAGTTGCATAGATCCTGGCACAAAGAACACAGTTTCCCATCTACAGTATGCTCAATAAGCTTCTTGATTAGGAAAACGTAACACCATTCCAACATTCTCACACAATGAAATGCTGCAGGCATTAAAATTCTTTAAATTTCTAGAATAAAAACAGCATAAATATACATAAATGGTAGCAAAACTGACAGTTTCATATAACAGAGCCCCGTTCCACAAGTCTGTCATAGCACTATGACTGTGGTAAGTCTAAGTTAAGGTATGGCAGTTACGACAGTGGTAGTGCTGTGAGTTTTCGTGAAAAGAGGCCCGGGATGGCAAGATAAAGATGTTACACCTACTAGTCCACGTTGTACATCCAGTTACCTTGTAAACTTAATTAAGGGCAATAAGTTGTCAAAAAGACACAATGGTGATGTTTCTTGCGTAGTATGAATTAGCTCTAAGTGGGGAATGCCAACGAAATCATCCATTACAGCTCTTGCTTACATGATAAATCTGACAGTCCATGAATGAGCTGTGAGGATTCATAATTGTGAAGAAGATGGAAGAGAATCTGTGATAAACGCTTTCTGTCACTTTCCCTGATTCCAGTTCCAAGATTTCATCAGTTTCCATTTCCTGTCATCTCTCTTCTCTATGATGCTGTGAGAGCACTGTATGAATACACTTCAAGGCAAAAGCCTCTCATGAATCCTCTGTAAAAACACGTGAATTTTGCGGCCTTATTTTCTGTCCCTAGTTGACCTTGTCTGTCCAGAAATGAGGGAAATGTTTCAGAATGAAGATGACTCAATCCACTTTTAAAAACACTTCTAAGACAGATTTGATTGTTTGAACAGCTTGGTGGACCATGGAGATGTTTTTACAGCTTCCAATGCCACAATATCCTACTGGGAATGTTAATATTTCCGCTTTCATGTACATCCTGTAGACTACAGTGAGCACTGTCATTTGTCAAGTGCATGAAGACTGATTTTCAGAGAACTGCACAAAATGACCTACTGTTGCATGTTTGGAACTGGAATATACACAGGCCTTGTAACATTGTGTCACAAGAACAAACATGTATATCACATGATCACAACTTGTTAACACTGGTATGTCACATGATCCCAGCTGTGTCACATGATCTTAGGAATGTCAAGGTCTTTTCATGTAGCTTGGTCCTAAGAGAGGCATGATAATGCTTATGTTGCATGATTCTCAATTTGTTACTTTATGTCACATGATCCCAGCTGTGTCACATGATCCTAGGAATGTCAAGGTCTTTTCATGTAGCTTGGTCCTAAGAGAGGCATGATAATGTTTATGTCACATGTTTTTCAATTTGTGACTTTATGTCACATGATCCATGTGACTTAATCCCACGAATGTCACAAGATCCAAGCCATGTCGCAATAGCCTGAGAACATCACATGATGCAAGATGTATCACATGTTCCTAGGAATGTGCCATAATTCAAGTTGCTCAGAATTCTACTAATGTCACATGACCCTGGGTATGTCACATGATTCTACTTATGTCACATTGTTCTAGGACTGGGACAGTTCGTATGGAAGTTACAGAGACAATCCATGTGACTGAGACACTCCAGATACTTGTACAACGTATCTACCTCAGACAAGGACATTACTCCGTTGTTGACTGTAGGTGGTGGTAGATGCTGAATCATGGATACCACTCTCTACACCATGAGGGAATGCCTCCGCAAACTGCCCTCCAGACCAGGTCTTCCGTCGGTGTGCTGAAATCAACACAGATATTCATTTTTCATTCATGCAAACCATTAAAATACTGGAAGAAAGATGTATGTAGTGACATATAAAAGAATTTTTTTCTGAAAATCTTTGGGTGACAGATGAATAATGTGAAATGACTGAATATTCGGTACATTAGTTCAGTGAGTTGGGTTTTATGCCGCTTTATACCTCCCAGCAATATCACAGCTAGAGACACTAGAAATCCCATCTAGGGAATCGAACTTGGGCCTTTGGTATGACGAATGAACACTTTAACCACTAGGCTACCCAATCGACCCCAATTTGAAAAATGTTTAAGAGCTATCATGACATATCAGCTTGATTTAAGAGGTTAAGTGATTCAGTAAAGTGAGCGAGTGAGCTTTGCGTCACTTTTATCAATATTCAAGCAATATCACAATGGGGACACCCTAAATGGGTTTCATGCATTGTACCCATATGGGAAATTGAACCCAGGTCTTCAGTGTGACAAGTGAATGCTCTGAACACTATGCTACTCTGCCATCCCAGTTGCTGTAATCGAGGTATGGTTCTAACACACCTGGACAAATAGGGATTTGACCACAAATACAAGCTTTAGGCCCCAACACTCTACTGTACTGTAACTAACCAAAACTGGTCAGCCAACACCCCAGTCCAGTTGATAAACCTGTGCTCTTACCTGCATCTTGTTTTGTCTTGAGTGTCACCTGCTTTGCCAGGTCCTGACTGAGAGCCAGCAGTTGTGAACGTCTCTGTTTCTCAATCTCCACCTTGCGGTGAATGTTTTGACCGATATGACTGATGTCTGGCTGGGACAAGGAGTGAACACTGAAAGAAAGGCAATATGGAACATCACCAACAGTCATGTCACTCATTCTCAACAAATGGGCTCATTAGACCATATCAAAAACTGAAAAAATAGAGTTAATGTAAATACATTAACCATGATTATAAGTAATGTTATATGTTAATGTGTTGAGCTGTCAAGCAATCTTTGTTTTGAATATATTATTGTCTGACTCAAAGTAATGCTTCAAGTTTCCAAAATGCAGCTAAGTAATGTACATTAAGGTGAAAGCGATTGTGCAATACAGAAATTAGTAATAAACAGGAGGCATTAAGGTTAAATTTCGCCTTCCTCACCGTAGTGGAGAATATTCTGGTGATAGAAAACCCAAATAACTGTCATGAATATAAAAACGAGTTGCAGTCGCGATCTTTGATATGCGGCAAGAGTCATGTACGTTTAAAAATTAACAATCAGCTGGATATATTTCACTTATTCCCGACATGTGGCAGACACTCCTCTGACTTAAGGTACAAGAATGAATTGACTTCAAGATCTTGTCCATGGATTATTAGGCTCTTCATGAGACCTGGTTCATCCCTAAAACACCAACAGAAACCTCTCCAATAACTAACCATTTTTAAGTTACCCTACACACAAACTCGAATAACTTGGTGTCAGAACTTTCCATTATCATCATGTCATTTTGATCGTGTTAGCGCTTCGTGGTGTGGAAATTCAGGACATCATAATCTGTAGCAGGAAGATTTTGTACAATGATCCCTATACGTCAATGATTTGGTATCATCCCACAACGTACTCTGATCATTAAGTAAGATTGCCAGCCTCTGCTGCAATAACCACTTACAATCAGCATTTTGTTCCCTTTCCATTCTGTAGAATCCAAACCATGTACCAGCCCCTCCTCTGGGCTCTACATTAGTCCACCCTGATGGTCAATATGACCACAGCAGAGTATTGGCTCTGCTGAACAGCTTGACTATGTAACCCACCTCTGATTGGCTAGGATCCTCTTGATCTTCTCCGCCTTCTCTATGCGTTCAATCCTCTGTGCATCTGTCAGATCCTCCTCATCCGAGTCAGGGACATAGCGCTCTGGGATATCCACCTTGTCGGGTCGGAACAACTAGAACATAGTTACAAGATGGTAACTTCACTATACCTGCAACATCTGATCACTGACATTATTGGCAGAACTTCTGCTTCAGTAAGTCAGCAGCAGCATCAATCTTTTCACTGTGACACATGAGGAGCAAGGAAGGGTTAACTTCTTCTTGCTAGACGCTCTCATAAACAAATAACACTCCGCAGACAGTGATAAAAAATGTTGTCTAGTAATGTGAGGATGACGTCTGCTAGAGTGAACAGCAAGTTGTCTGCATGATTCTGGTTGTTCATACTGACATGGTAATGAGGAACAGAATGAGTGAGTTAGCTCTACACTGCATGCAGCAATATTCCTACAGCTACAGGTATATGGTGGCAGTCTGAAAATAACTGAGACTGGACCTGTCAATCCAGTGATCAACAGCATGAGCATCGAGTTATGCAAATGGGATACGATGACATGTGTCAAACAAGTCAGTGATCCTGACCACCCGATCCTGTTTGTGGCCTCTTACAACATTCATGGGTTAATCTAGATCAATTCCACCCCAGATAACACAAGAACCCCTGTACAAAGTAAACAACAAAATGAGACACAGTCAATCCAGATTAAAAATATTCCAGGGTAAACAGAACAGACAGACCTTTGACTGACATCAAAAGGAATTCTTCGCACCATCAGGTTACGATGACAATTAATCACCAAACAAAACCAAGTCACTAAAACTGGACTGCTTGAATCACTTTGCAATCCTGTATGACCAACATATGTTTTCAGGGAATTATTCTACCCAGCAATACACTTACAATCTCTCGCTCAATGGTGTATTCATCAAAGCCCTCTGTGTCCACCTTCTGGGTGGAGCTCTTTACAATGTCTGGAACATTGTCAATCTGAAGGCAAGGAACATACAGAATGCTTTCAATATGAAACTGCAGTTACAACATGGTTGAATGATGAATTATTTTTATGTCTGGAGGTTCATTATCCTAAACAAAAACAACTGTGGTCACTAGGGCCTTGAGAGATGATGTGTTTATATATAATTGTAATTATTTATATTATATTATATATTTATTATATTATTGTTTATTATAAGTTGGAACATAAACAAACCTCAAGGGTACATGAGCCCATGGCCCCCAAGGGACCAGTGAACAACGTATTTATCCTACCAAACACACGAATTTTAATTTTGAACTGCTTGAAGCACTTCCGTTGAATGTGAGGCAAATCACTATTTTGCAGACTACACAAGCTAAACAGATTTAGAGTTATCTCCCTTCCATCGATTTTCAATCGCAAAACATCAGTAATTTCCATGCTTGATGCATGATTCAATGTCATTCGAAGCAAAGAAGTATTACTATGAAGCACCAGAAGAGTTCGGAATTCCCAGCGGTGTACATTGAAAATAATACATCGCCTGTATGCGGGGTACATTGAAAATAGTAGAATCGTGTGTAGCCAATCGGAAAGTGACATTTATGTGTGAGGTAAGATAATATAATATGTACACTTTGTCTGAAACTGATGTATTACAAGACAGAACATAGCAAGGATGATAGTAATGTCTCACCTTGTAATGAACTATTGACTAAGTTGAATTACATAGACAAACCATTAAAAGTGAAGAATAAAATAAAATATTGAAAACAATATTATACTACCAATCAAAACATTGATATGAAAAGTGTTGGTCTCCCTCACTCACATAAAACATGACACAATTTCAATATGGACACAATGGAGTGCATTATCACATTTGGTTCACTTCTCAATCCTATAACATGTAAGACTTTATGTATGCAGTGAAAAGATGTCATGGTGAAGACATAACACTTGCTTTTTTTCTCTTTCTCTCCTGGCAGTATGTTAGATAAAGCCCAACCTTTAATTTATCCTGGCTAAGCATGAATTGTATGTGGCCAAGGGTTAACATAACATCAGAAACAGACCTGTGCCAGTTATACTCGGATACTTGACGTGATTTCCATAGACTTACATATTAATTTAGTGTAGCATGAATAATTTTCATGAACTTAATTTTCACAAGATCCCAGAATTTTTTTTGTATATCTTGAGGAATTATCTTACCTACAATTGCATAATTTCTGTTTAATTTTCCATTGCTTATTTACCGCATAGAAACAAATAAAAAATTAATGTACAGTTTGGTGAACTCTTTTAACAAGGCGGCCTAAGGGCTTGTGCATTGTGGAGCCATATGTAAGTAGAAAAATGCGATGCCGTTAGTTACATTAGTTAGAGGTTGGAAAATTGAACTGAAATTATGTGAGTAGAGCAGAGATGATTTCCTGTTAAACTTTAAAAAAAAATCCATCCAAAACTCATCTCATGAAAATTATTTATGACACACTAAAATAATATAAAAGTGAATTAATTCAGGTGTCTAAATATAACTGGCACAAGTCTGTAATTACCCATTAAATACTAGGAAGTAATATCAGGGGCCTGTTTCACAAAACTCTTGTAAGCTTAAGATCTCGTAAGTTTCCTCATAGCATCACTACCTCCTCTACTGACACATACGAGCTACCAATGTTATGAGAAAAGTTATGAGAGATCTTAGGCTTACAAGAGCTTTACGAAACAGACCCATGGACTCATTTATTGCCATAATAAATTGTAACTGGAATTAATACTTTACATTGGGCAGACTTACTGATCTGTTCATGATGAGATCCCCTGCTGAACTATGCAACGTGTTCCCCAATAATGATGAAGTTTCTCTCTTGTACGGCTCACTGCTTGATATGGTCATATAACGTCCTTTAGGGGACTTCTTCACATTGAAGATTCCTCCACTATCTCCTTTTGCCCATGGCTTAGGAGCATACACACGGGATGATTGTTCTGACTTGGCACCATTAGGTTTGAATACCACAGGCGTGGAGAAGGCGCTGTTTGATGTCTGCAACACGTCACGGTTGCCATCAGGAGGACCTTGCTCTGAAGACAAGTTCATTTCACTGAAGAAGGGGCGTGCAGTGTAGATGCCACTTGCACTTTGGGTTTTGTCTTGGTACGGGATGAAGGGTTTTGGAGCAAGGAGGCCGATGGATGACCGCCTTGAGCTTGGGTTGGAGTTGAAGTTTGTGAGGACTGGTACGGAGGCTGTTCGAGATAGGTGATCTGCATGTGGAAGGTTCTCATAAACAGGACCTGGGTCTGCAGCTCGGCCTATGTGGGAGATCTCTGATGCATAGCTGGAACTGATGTCTGATGGATAGCGGACATGGCTCGGAAGTTCAGACTGAAAAGAAAGAAATTATAGTCAGGTTAACTTTGTAAATTCTGTATTCTGCAGTCAGTTTGAAAACCACCAAAAACCATTGATTTAACAGGAGTCTCTGAAGATATGACAAAGTATTCAAATCACTGTAAATACATTACCATTTTATTGAGACTAGTCCAACATTTTCAGAAGCAGATTAACCTTCTTATAAAAGAGCCGAAACCAACTGCAAAGCTAATAAGATAAAAAACCAAGTACTGATTCTGGAAACAATTATACAAAAGAAAAATGTGAAATCTCTAAAATATTAAATACACTGTTAGAGTCACCACTTTGAGATATAAACAAAATGGAGTGAATAAATAATCAGCAAAGTTGTATTTCTTTTTCAGAAAATTTCAATGACTGTAACCCACACATACCATATCAAGGGATGCTAGATTTGTATCACAAACAAAACTGCTCATTAAGGTTATGACCTTAACATAAGAACCTCTCAGTTATTTTGCCAAGGAACTGTTTGTCAATGACGACAGTATTCTCAGGAAACAACCATGAGATTGGCCAAACTGCCAGTGACAGACTTATACTTACTTCGCTGTCTGAGGTCAGTTGCTGGGAGCTGGACACTGAATACCAACCGGTACTGCCTGGAATACAATCATGACATTGTGATTTGTGATTTCTGATTTCCTTTCATCACCTAAACTTTGTAAGATCATACATAGAAACTGAAAAAGTTGTTCTTTTTAAGAAAAATCTCTAAGAAAGAGAATTGCGTCTATATTTCAGTCAACTTTTCAGCAAATAATACAGAGTAACATGGTGAGGCGTACACTGAAGTAACTTTTATATTCCTGAATGAATGAGTGAGCAGGGTTTTACACAGCTTTTTGCAGTATTTCAGCAACATATCAGCAGGGAACATCAGAAATGGTCTTCTCACACTGTACCCATATTGGGAATCAAATCTGCTTTAACCATTAGGCTACCCTCCATCCAATAAAAAGACATTGTTACACATATAACAGACTTTATTACTCGCCCGTTGAAGATACTGCAGTGTAACATTTTCACTTCAATATTACACTAGTGTAATACCGCTTGACCTATGACGTCAAAATGGTTCAAAGTTGTGACGTCACAATGCTAATGTTGATGTCACGATTTTACTAGACCTTGCTTGACTTGAAAGCTGAGTGTCCTCACACTATAGGCGATTTCGCCGCAGTTTCTGTCAATTTATGTTGGCGACTAATAAACAGAATACTAAACTCGCTTCCGTGAAATACCATTTTCATTAAACTCGTTAAAGATTTAGTATCAAACGAGTTTAATAAAAATGGTATTACACGGAAGGTCGTTTAGTATCCTCTATAACTAATGTTCTTCAGTGGCAAATATACTGCAGCCATGATGCCACGCACCAATACCTTCATCCTCACGCCTCAACTTTTCTCTCTCCTTCCGCTGTTCAGACTGACGCTTCACATCACGAACAGTCAGCACTTTTGGTCGTTCTCTGGGAATAATACCTGCAAGGAATTGTATATTAACTAGCATACTACAGCATCTTCCTCTGGAGAGGCATCAACTTAGACAAAGCATCATGATCTCAAATAGTTTTATGCTGCTTTTAGCAACATTCCAGCAATATAATGGCAGGGGACACCTGAAATGCGTTTCGCACATTGTACCTATGTGGGAAATCAAACTCAGGTCTTTGATGACCAAATGCTTTAAGCACTAGGCTATCCCATCACCTCTGAACACACTAAAGCTTGCAGTGATGCAGCTCTTGGATATGTACCATTGCAAAAAACCCACGAAGGCACTCATGGTTCTGACGAACCGAAAATCATAGTCAGGATGATTCTGGAACTTGAGTCCACAATCCTTGGATTCTGCCATGGAACATTGTAACTATTTGGTGAACAAAGGACACTTACCAAAGAACCTCTTGGTGTTGTCATCTGCCTCACTGATATCCCATGTGGCATTAGGGTCATCCGGGTCCATTATGTTGTCTGTAGCATCCGTCGAAGTGGCCAGGCTACTCTGTGATATGAGAGAACAATGAAGGATATTAATCTGAAGTTTCTAGTGGTACAACATGTCCATTTCACTAGTGCAGTTTCCAAATCAATCTTGTCTGTGGACTAATGATCTGGGTCCCAACCTGAAAAGTGATTGTTGCTAAAGAATAGTTGTAACTTTGTACCAATGAGAATTAAATTAGGTCAGAGACTGGACTACCAATTCATCACTTCAGTTTTCCCAATTCTTTGACGGTCCTTATGCCAGAAGCAATCTCAGTGACAAGATGATCTTCGCATCATATTTTAAGATAAGCCTATGACAGTTCAAGCACTAAGACCACTTTGAGATCCTAGGAATCCTCAGGTCCCTGCAACTGACCATATGTTTCTGAAGACTGCTGACCATGAATTATCCCATAGCTTATCATGTGTTTATGATATATGTAGCACTATGACCACATTGTGGAATGGGGCAAGTGTTTTGTGAAGGTTCTACAACTGACCTGCTGTCTCTGATGGCTGATGACTGGGAATCTGGACACAGGCTGGTTCAGGCCTTCTGCATAGCTCATGGTCATCAAGGGTCGACCTGGACTCTCCACCATCTTCCCCTGGTCCACAGACCCTGGACTGACGCCTGGGGACATCATCCGCAGGTCGCCCATGCTCTTGGATCTGGGAGTCATTTGATGAGGACTTCGTGGAGATTTGGAGCCAGCCATGTCAATACTTTCCATTGTATCAAGGTCTGTGATCATGTAGCTTGAGTTCTTCTTCTTTGTGGGCTCAGGGTCTGAAATCAGCCGAACAACAGAATAACTGATCCACACATCCACACATCCACACATCCAACCATCCATCGATAACTATTCCTTCAATGAAAAATCCACTTCTCTTCTGGTGATAGGGTGACCAAAAGTGACAAAAACAGAACTAACAAATCTGTGACATTTCACTTTAAAGCTAACATGTGGATAAGTATGTATTGGGTGATGCAGCCACGACAGAGAACAAACAATCATTTTCTTAACTCTACATGCCTTACGCACAACAATATCAAGACTAGGCAGAGCATTCTTAATAAAATATCTCCTCCAGTAAAACACAGAGTTACCCCAGGGCCCTGTTCCTTAATGCAATCTTTCCCAGTGACTTACTCATCAAAGCATGGTGACAACTTGGTGGAAAAGGCCCAAGAAATGTAACAACAAGCCTGTGCTATTCCTTCAGAATGGGGGAACATTTCATGTACCTTTATCCATGAGGGCTGAGAGCTGAGTGCCGGAAGATGAGCGTCTGAGGGTGTTCATGGCCTGGGACAGACGGCCCCTCTCAGCGGACAGACCAGCCATGATGTTGTTGACCTTGGCCAGCTCCTTCTCCATCTGCTGCTTTGTCTTCTCAGTGTCACCTCCTCCCTGTATTACCATGCAGAGCACATTTGACTTGCTATGGCAATAATCTACAATGCCCCATATATATCATTCTGAGCTTTAAGTTACTGAGTCAGGGCCAGACAAACCTGTGATTGTATTGTGAGCACTGTCCAATGCCATCAGGGAGTGCCTAGGGATTCAAACATCCTATTTAGGCAACCATTGTGACAAGACATATAGTATTTGACCTGTTATCAGTCAGGTGTTTCTTGATGCATATACATGATTTACTACAATCAGAGATTTCAAAACTGACACCAGTTTTGTGTTTGAATATGAGCTAGTTAACTTTAAAGTAAATTTGATAAATATACTCATGGAAAAAATTAAGGGAACGCATGAAATAGCCGTGACTTTTAATCTTTGAAACAGTAAGAGAAAAGTTCATACAGATGAAAAGGCTTATGTCAAGTGATGAAAATCAATATCGGGTGTGTCCCCCATGTCTCTGGAGAACTGCTTGGCATCGTGGTGGCATGCTGCGAATGAGTGTACGGATGGTACCGATCGGAATTCTACGCCATTCGTCCTGGACAGCCACGAAAAGTTCATCCAAATTGTTGGGTTGAACAGGTCTGTCCCGAACATTGCGGCCAAGAACATCCCAAAGATGTCCGATGGGGTTAAGATCAGGACTTTTACCCGGCCATTGCAACACCCGGACACCTGCAGCCCTCAGTCTGTCCCGACAAACATGAGCGATGTGAGGGCGGGCATTGTCATGCTGGAACTCGAACATTCGACCTGCTGTACGCGCAAAAGGGATCACAGTCGGGTTCAAGATCTCATCACGATATCGTACACCTGTTATCCTGCCATCAACACGCACAAGATCTGTTTTGTGGTTAAAGGGAAACCCGCCCCACACCATAACAGTGCCCCTCAAAAATGATCATGCTGTTTAATGGTGCAGGCACTGTGACGTTCCCCAACGCGTCTCCAAACTCGAATTCGACCGTCATTATGGTCAAGGGTGTACCTGCTCTCATCACTAAACATGGTGTTACTCCATTGACGTACGGTTCTTCCTCCACGGTTCCGTGCACACTGCAGTCTCAAGCGCTTGTGTTGCTCAGTCATGTTGATTCTAGCCAATGGACTACGACTTTTTAGACCAGCCGATTTAAGACGATTATGCATTGTACGTGAACAAATTCTGACGTTTGTTCTTCGCCTGAATTCCGTATTGATTTTGGAGGAGGATTTGAACCTGTCTCGCAGAGCAATAAGGAGTAGGGTCCGGTCATCCCGTGGGGTGGTTTTCTTTTCCTGTCCCCGACCACGCCTCATTTTGACGTCACCAGTCGCTCTATAGAGATTCCAAAGTCTGGATATCACGCTAACAGACTTGTGAAAAGTTGTTGCAACCTGTCCTAATGAGCTTCCACCATTAACCATGCCAGTTGCTTCCCATTTCTGTGGCAAAGTTAAGTACTGTCTCGCCATGTTAACAATGTTTTTAACCGTTGTGTTTGACAGTGCACATACATGTCACGTGTAAATCTAAGTGCGTGTAACTTCAGGAGCATGTAGTGCACATGCATGGAAAGCATTATGGTGAGTTTGATTGAACTGCTCTTCACGAAAACGATAATACACGACGCTGAAGTTAGTAAACAGAAATATTGAATTGCCCAAAGAAACATGCGTTCCCTTAAATTTTTCCATGAGTATATTTCCATCACATCGGGATCACAGCATGGCAGCTCACAAGAAGATCTCTAGATCCTTTGCCTCTACCGCTATCCCATTGCCCTGATTCCCAAGAAAAGTGTCTGAGCGGCGTGACCTACCAGGGATACAGCGCTCCTACTCCTGGAGAGTTCACCATTAACCTTGGTCCTCAGTAGAGCCACCTCATGCTCCAGTTTGTTGTTCTCTGCTGTGGTTTCTTCCAGTTCCTAGGTTAATAAACACAATTCTCTCAAAGTAATAGCAGCTCAATAATTATCTTCTAACTTCATAATTCTTAGGATACTACATCTTTTCAGCTGATCACATTCCTAATGTTTGACAAGTATTAGATAAGCCAGCACAGTGAGCGCATTTGTGACAAGCAGGCGGGGCAAGTAATCTGGACAAATACACTTGGTTGCTACAGGTAGATTGGCTGCATGTACAATACATGCTGACCATGGCATGAAATCAATACTGATACTGTTAAACATGTGTCTTGTAGAGCGATTTAGTTCAGCAAAACACCATCACGACATGATTTGCACGAGGAAATTGAAACTTTTCAATATTTAGATGACAACCTGTTACCCTCTTGTTTCAAATGGAATGTTCTGGAAGGTGTTCCCTTATATGCAAATGGGGTCATGTGTCAGGTTGTGGCTCATCTAATGCTTGCCAAGCAATATGTACTGGTTTTCTTAACTTCACATGGTGATATGAACTTTCTACATTACATCCTATTGGGAATCAGCTGTCTTACAAAGCAAGTCAGCGCCATGTAAGAAGTAAGATCTACTGACATCAATACAGTGGCCAACAAGAACATATTTCATAACATACTTTCTTTGCCAAGGTCAAAATGTATGATAGGCCAAACACATTTACAAACAAGGTTTCATTATAGTAAGTGAGTGAGTGAGCTGAGTTTTACGCTGATTTTACCAATATTGCAGTACAATCTGGGGTACACCAGAAAAGGCTGGATGTTATACTCATCTGGGGAATCAAACCAGGTCTTTGGTATGACAAGCAAACACTTTAACCACTGGGGTACCCCACCCTGGCTTCATTAGTACTGACAGCTGACTCTCCCTCATCATCAAGGTCATCAATGTAAAAATCATAACACTGCATCTGTCTGCATGCATTACTGACCTGTGACGCCTCTGCCAACTGCTGCATGACGAGAGACAGTTCTTTCTCAATAGTCATCTGCTGGTGCAGCAGCTTGCTCATCTCACGGGGGTCATTCCGCCTGAGGTCCTGCTGCCTGATGATCCCCTGTAGGGCTTTCTCCAGAAGCTCCTGAAACACAGGCACCTTATAGTGTCATGTCCTGGACATCAGTAGGTTTGTGAACACATTAATGTGAACAGAAATATCAGATGGTGTCAGTCACATTCTGAACAGGTGAATCAGAAGGTGTCATGTTCTGAACAGAAACATCAGAAGGTGACAGTCACATTCTGAACAGGTGAATCAGAAGGTGTCATGTTCTGAACAGAAATATCAGATAATGTCAGTCACCTTCTGAACAGGTGAATCAGAAGGTGTCATGTTCTGAACAGAATTTCAGCAGAAGTAATATTTTGAACAGAAACACTCGTGGATGTCATGCTTTTGACAAAACATCTGTAGTGTCATGTCATGAGGGGAAACTTCAGTAGAGATACTGAAGTATGGTCCTGGCAGAAAGTAAGTGAGTGAGGTTCAATCATGTTCTATGCCATGCTCCGTACATCACTACAGCTTGGACCAGGAAAATGAATGGTTGCTGTGTCCAAAAACTAACAATATATTTACTCCTGAAAAATATGTTTACATATTCTTGTATGACAAAGCCATTTCAAGTTGTAGAATTATTAGATTAACGATCACAACTCAACATGTCCTCACACATTTTCACAATGCTGCAGTACAAACCTTGTCTTCCCTAAAGCTGATGACCTTAAAGGACTGTTCTTGCAGCTTCCGATCCAGCTCATAAAGTCTCTCCAGCTTCTCCTGGAAAATGCACAAAATATCAGAATAAAGTAACATTACTTTGGAAGAGAATGGTGTTTTATGCCACTTGGCAACATGACAGATATACACAACTCACAACTTTAATCATAAACTTCAAGGTCACATGCAGTGTAAAACACAACAGATTCTGATACCTTTCGGTATGCATTTACCAAAAGAAATCATCAAAAATGCCAAGTCAACCCAATAAAGTTGAAAAAAAAAATGCGATGAAAAAAGAAGCCTGTGAAATCAGAGTTCAAATGATTCACTAAATTTCCTCCAGTGCTGGGGGAAAATGGTTTCAACAGCTGTGCTGCACTGCACTCATAATGCATGCACAGTAAATAGGTTTGCGGAGATTGAAACAGTATGCAGGTCTGGAGTATGAGGTTGTGAGCAGTAGTCTAATCTTGGTTGTGTACACAAACGAATAAATAATATACTTGTGGAAGAATGAGGACTATGATTTATCGATATACAACGTCGTGGATTTATTCACCAATGTTCCCAGTGAAGAAGCCCTCACCATAATCAAGTCCAGAGTACAAGATGCCCACTCCACCCTTGACACCCACCTTTCTCAGGACAGTATCATCGACCTCATCAACGCCAGCATCAGCTCTACATATTTCACCTGGCAAGACAAGATCTACCAACAGACCCATGGGTTCATCTCTCTCATCACTGAAATCTACATGACCCACCTTGGAGAGACAGCCCTCCCGACATCCCCCATCCAACCAACCTGCTGGTACTGAAAAGGTGACGACACCTTTGTCATCCTTCCCCCATCTGATGACCCCAGCATCCTTCTCCAACATCTCAGTGTCCAACACCCCCGGGTGCAGTTCACCATGGAAATAGAGATAGACAGCAAACTCCCCTTCCTAGATGTACTGGTCCAGAGAGAAAACAACACCCTCACCACAAGAGTATACCACAAGCTGACCCATACCGACTAATACATCCACTTCGCCTCGTGCCATCCTATCCAAGTCAAAACAAGCGTTATCACAACCCTGACCCGTTTTGCCCAAAACATCTCAACACATGAACTACTCGAGATCGAGCTGGACCACCTCAGACATGCCTTCACAACCTACAATGACTACCTTTGTCAACCAGACCCTCAAGAGCCTCCATCCAACCACCAAGAGCACCAGACAACAATCAGCTCCCTTCCCCATCAGCATCCTGTACATTGGATCAACCAGCCACCACATCTGCAGACCCACAGCATCCCAGAAGCCAGAAGCAGCAGGTGTAGTGTACCACATTGAATGTGACTGTGGTGACACCTATGTTGGTGAAACCTCCAGACCCTCATCCATAGACTCAAGCAACACCAGATCTCAGTCAGAAAACAGGACTCCAAATCAGCCGTTGCAGATCACTTCAGAGACCACCCAAACCACACCATCAATTGGAACAACATCAAAATCAGAACCAATGAGACTACCAAATCTGCAAGCTACTAGAATCACTCCACATCATGAAGATTGAACCAGCAATCAACAGAGATGAGGGCTACCAAATTCCACTCACACATCATCACTTGTTAAAACAAGAGTCATCAGAAAATGACATATCCCCCCAGACTCCCACATGTTTGAAAGGACAAATCATCTGACAGTCACTCATTGCTTTTTAAGACTAAGTTTGAATGTTTCCATGGAAATCATGAAAAATATAAATGCCATAAACCTGTAACCATTTCAGTATCTGTCTCGTATATCTGCCAAGATCTGTTGAAAGATATGAAATGGTTTTCGAGTTGTGACCCGGGAATGAAGTCTATCCCTCCATTTTGAGACTAGGTCCGAAACATTTCCATGGAAACCAAGAAAATAAGAAATCACAAAAAAATGTAAATAGCAAAAGACTCCATTTTGGGTTCTGGAACACATATCTACCAAGTTTTACTGCCGGCTGTTAAGAAGTTTTTTAGTTCTGCTCTGGAAATGAAACACACCTCTCACTTTTGAGACTAAGTCTGAAACGTTTCCATGGAAACCGAGAAAACAATAAATCACAAAAGCCTGTAAATACCAAAAGGCACCACTTTAGGTTCAGATTGATTTATCTGCCATGTTTTGCAGGAAAATATATAATGGTTTTTGAGTTCTGCTCCGGAAACGAAGTCCACCCCACCATTAGACTAACACCAAAATGTTCCATGGAAAAAAAAAAAAAAAAATGCCAAAAATCTGTAAATAGCAAAAGGCACAACAATAGGTTGAGATTATTATATCTATCAAGTTTGGTCAAACAATACTGAATGGTTTCTGAGTTATGCTCTGGGAACAAAATTATTACATGCCGGGGGATAATAATTCTGTACTTCAATCCACTTTGTTATAAAAACCCTCTACTCGCTTCCCATCTCATATAATACTCCTTATTAACTTCTGGCTTCCCATCAGTTTGTGTACATCAACCCCATTAATTGTATAAACAACTCATCTTCTTCTCATTCATTGTAACAACAATTCATGTATATATTCCTCCTCAAATTTATTACCCTGTACTATTTGCTTGACAACGACATTAGTATCTATGTCGAAACGTCACACTCAGTGAATAAAAGCAGTTGTATATCCATAAATCATAGTCCTCATTCTTCATCTACTCAACTTTTAGAAAGCTGTCACAGAAATCTACTTGTTACATATAAAAACTTGTTGATTGTGGTAAGCAGCCTGTGTCGCAAAGAAAATTCAAGGTCTGGTTTATTGACATCTATATGTCTGCCTGCCTGTCTGCTAATGACAATATGCAATACACAGCTTCAATCATTGACCACATGCAGTTTGAACTTAACCCCTATCAGGCTATACGCCATAAACAAAATAAATTGATTTATGGCTCGTGCACCTGAGTCCTGTCTCCGCCACACTGTGTAATTAGGCAGGTGTGATACTTGTACACATGACATGTTTTTGTGTCTGTGGGTTGCAAAGAAACTACATGTACATCCATTTTTCTTGGATGACTGGATCTGCTTTGTACTTGGACGAATGGCAGTTTCCTGGCATACCATCTCTACTGAGACGATTTTTGATTGGATTGAACGCAAAGTCAGAGAAGATATATTTACAAAACACAGCATCTCTATATACGTTCTTTATGGATAACAACTTCTTCTAGTGTATATGATTTTGTTTGACAACAGTATATGAATCCATACTGACACAACGTATCAAGTACAAAAAATACATTGCTATCCATAAAGAATCTTACTTCCTTGTGACTCGCCACACATCTAAAATGCCCATCAAACAGATCATTTTTCTGTACACACAATGAGCCCTCTGTGTATCAGCAAATGAACCAGCCAATCAGAAGCTGTTGTTACACTTGAGTGCACATCCACCCGCTATGACTGGGTTCGGTCTGTCCAGGGCTTCATTTTGAGGGAAGTAAGCCCAAGTACAAAATATTGCACTTTTGAATAGCGATTGTACGCTAAATATTTTGTTTATTTTTTTTTTTAGAAGCAGCAATGCATATTATATATCATGAGTAAGTGATAATTGTGTTTTAATTATGTTTGACTTTTTGGCTGCATGTGACCTTTAAATATTTATGAATATTTGAGACAAACCTCAAGATCCACCTCCTCAGCAGACAGCTGTTTGATTTCCTGCTCAATCTCCTGGACAAACTTTTTCTCCTGATGTTGTCTAGAGAACAGCAGCATGTCCCTAGGTTCTGTGTACTGGTCTGGTCTCAGTAGGTGCTGACAGCATGAAGAAACAAGAATCAGATGAACTGGTGATATGTTGAAAATACTGTTTTTTTAGCTTTCATCTAAAATGCCACACTCTGCATTATTCCAGCTATATGGTGGCGGTCTGTAGATAATTGAGTCTGGACTAGACAATCCAATAATCAACAGCATGCGCATCGATCTATGCAGTTGGGGTATGATGACATGTGTCAACCAAGATAGCAAGCCTGACAACCTGATCCCTCTAGTCACCTCTGTCGACAAGCATGTGGTAACGACCAATATTGCCCTGTATCTTCATGGGTTTTCCATACTAGATATTCTAACAATCCATTGTGGTATAACCAGCATACACACCTTCCTGTACTGAGTGGCCAGCATGTAGTAACGACCAATATTGCCCTGTATCTTCATGGGTTTTCCATACTAGATATTCTAACAATCCATTGTGGTATAACCAGCATACACACCTTCCTGTACTGAGTGGCCAGCATGTAGTAACGACCAATATTGCCCTGTATCTTCATGGGTTTTCCATACTAGATATTCTAACAATCCATTGTGGTATAACCAGCATACACACCTTCCTGTACTGAGTGGCCAGCATGTAGTAACGACCAATACTGCCCTGTATCTTCATGGGTTTTCCATACTAGATATTCTAACAATCCATTGTGGTATAACCAGCATACACACCTTCCTGTACTGAGTGGCCAGCATGTAGTAACGACCAATATTGCCCTGTATCTTCATGGGTTTTCCATACTAGATATTCTAACAATCCATTGTGGTATAACCAGCATACACACCTTCCTGTACTGAGTGGCCAGCATGTAGTAACGACCAATATTGCCCTGTATCTTCATGGGTTTTCCATACTAGATATTCTAACAATCCATTGTGGTATAACCAGCATACACACCTTCCTGTACTGAGTGGCCAGCATGTAGTAACGACCAATATTGCCCTGTATCTTCATGGGTTTTCCATACTAGATATTCTAACAATCCATTGTGGTATAACCAGCATACACACCTTCCTGTACTGAGTGGCCAGCATGTAGTAACGACCAATATTGCCCTGTATCTTCATGGGTTTTCCATACTAGATATTCTAACAATCCATTGTGGTATAACCAGCATACACACCTTCCTGTACTGAGTGGCCAGCATGTAGTAACGACCAATATTGCCCTGTATCTTCATGGGTTTTCCATACTAGATATTCTAACAATCCATTGTGGTATAACCAGCATACACACCTTCCTGTACTGAGTGGCCAGCATGTAGTAACGACCAATATTGCCCTGTATCTTCATGGGTTTTCCATACTAGATATTCTAACAATCCATTGTGGTATAACCAGCATACACACCTTCCTGTACTGAGTGGCCAGCATGTAGTAACGACCAATATTGCCCTGTATCTTCATGGGTTTTCCATACTAGATATTCTAACAATCCATTGTGGTATAACCAGCATACACACCTTCCTGTACTGAGTGGCCAGCATGTAGTAACGACCAATACTGCCCTGTATCTTCATGGGTTTTCCATACTAGATATTCTAACAATCCATTGTGGTATAACCAGCATACACACCTTCCTGTACTGAGTGGCCAGCATGTAGTAACGACCAATATTGCCCTGTATCTTCATGGGTTTTCCATACTAGATATTCTAACAATCCATTGTGGTATAACCAGCATACACACCTTCCTGTACTGAGTGGCCAGCATGTAGTAACGACCAATATTGCCCTGTATCTTCATGGGTTTTCCATACTAGATATTCTAACAATCCATTGTGGTATAACCAGCATACACACCTTCCTGTACTGAGTGGCCAGCATGTAGTAACGACCAATATTGCCCTGTATCTTCATGGGTTTTCCATACTAGATATTCTAACAATCCATTGTGGTATAACCAGCATACACACCTTCCTGTACTGAGTGGCCAGCATGTAGTTGTCTCCCCCATACAGACTGCCCATAGTCACCATGTTGTCCACCAGGTTGATGAGTGGCTTGTACACCTCAAGCTGAACACAACACACCACAGACATCAGCCGCATTTCATAAAGGGTTACATTAAACTCATTAGAAAGGGAACAAGGGAAACAGTTTGTAGTAATAGTGTGTTTTACCATGAGAGCTAATGAACAATGTTCATTATGGTCAGCTGGACTTGTTAACACAATTCTTCTCCATAAAACTAAAACCTGTGGTGAAACTAAGTACACAAGGAAATTCAAATTTGGAAACATGTTATGGAAATTATTTCTTGAATATTGTCAGGTGAATTGAAAATGGAAACCAGAATGTTTTTCACAAATGGAATTAGTTTCAAACTCAATGGGAAGCACAAACGTCTTGTAGATCTACAACAGTAATCAAACAATGACTTTTTTGTAATTTTTTGTCTATATGTACAGAAGCTCTGCTGGTGGTTGTTTTGCTTTTGCCCCACCTTGTTCTCTAGTTCATCCAGCTGTGTCTTGTAGTCTTTGTACATCTGATGGTCCTGCTCCATGTCATGGTCAAGTTCACCATCCGAGTTGGATCGCCTGCAAACATGAACTCATTATTATCTGGTAAACAAGCATACAGGCATTACTGCCAAATCAGTATGACTGAACATTCAAAGGAGCCGATGTTCTTGCCCAGTGAATGGATACATGTACATTTAAACAAGTTGGCCTTTTTGTTAATTGGCAGATCACTATCAATTTATATAATTAAACAAATGTCATAACTGATTCAACAGATAAATGTGTAGATATAATGTGCCAATAAATGTGCATTCATGATTTGTGACCTGTATCATCTGGCACGGTGCTAGCTGGGGCTACTCACTGCCTCTTGTACTCGCGCTCACTGAGGCGCCGCTCCTGAAGTCTCTGGCGGTAGAAGTCCTTGGCCTTCTCCAGAGCTGACTGATTCCTCCTCAGCTGAATTAGCAGCAGAACCAGCTCATCATGCTGAAAAATATTAATGATGATAATAATAATGCCATCATCATGATGAAGAGTGAGTGAGTGAGTGAGTGAGTGAGTGAGTGAGTGAGTGAGTGAGTGAGTGAGTCTAATCATGTATCTCACACAAGGTTCAAACACTGTACTTACAGTTTTGCCAATTAAGTCCCCTGCAGATATGCTCATCCTGACTCGGCTGCCATTAATTGGGTATTTCTTGTTGAGATTCTTTATTTCTCTTGTAGTCTGAAAAAAGGTGTCAATTTAGACAAAAAGTGCAAGATCTAGTTATCTTCAACACACAAAATATGGACCCATCGTTTAATGTGCTCTACTACCAAACCACAGCTTAACTACCCAATCAACAAAAGTTAATCATAATCCTCAACATCAGTACCTCTCTCAACTCCAAACATCAGTACCAAGCATTATCTCTTAGCAGTTCCTTCCACCCAACAAGAATACACACACATCAACATGTCCCAAACATCAGTACCACCCTCCCAGGATCAGTATCATCCATAACTTCATCAGAAGATAAAGTACAATCTTCATGTTATCCATAAAATGTGTCATGTACTCATCTACAGTGCCCCTTCTGGTCCTCACCAGGCCCCATCCCACCTCTACATAAGCACCATTCCCTTTCTAACCATACCCACCTGGTGAATCTAAATAGTCTCTCCTTCCTCACAAGGTCAACCCTTGCCTCTATATAGCTCCTACCCATCCTCATCAGACCCACTCTATCATCATCAACCTATCATCAGCCATAATCCCATTCTCAACACCTAGAACCTTAGTGCCACTAATAAAAATAGTGGGGATTAGGTTCAGCACCCCCTAAGTAATTGAAGGAATTACAGCAAATTTGAAGGAATTGCATCTCAAATGTAAACAAGCACAGTCCACTTGTGAAACAATTGCAACGATAACGGTAGTTTAGCGGTAATAACATAAACACAATGTCCCTATTGGAAGCAATGTTAGTAATATTTGAAACACGCTCGGCCATCTTCAGAGATTTCTCGGCTCCGTTCCGTGATTTGTTGGTAGCGTCCTGAAACTAACACATCTAAACATGGCGTCACTGGAAGGAGCACCCTTCTCGGTGAGTTTTGTTTTTAGGTCCAGCTATTTTATTTTTATAACTATCCACATTTGAATACCCTTGTTGAATGCGTTTAGGTATGAGGTGTTGTTGGAGCTACAGATTATTTTTTAGGAAAAGATCTTCACTGCAGTGACAATCTTTTCTTGAAAAAACAATTCATAGTCCAGACAACACCTTATACCTCAACACGGATGTCCAAAGGTGGATAATTATAAAAATGAAATAGCTGGAACTAAAAACACACCCACCGAAACGGGTGCTCCTTCCAGTGACGCCATGCTTTGATATGTGAGTTTCAGGACGCGACTGATAAATCACAGAACAGAGCCGAGAAATCTCTGAAGATGGCCATGCGTGTTTCAAGTATTACACACATTGCTTCCAATAGGGGCGTTGTGTTTATTTTATTACTGCTACAATACTGATATCGCAGGAATTGTTTCATGAATGGGCTGCGCTTGTTTACATTTGAGATGCAATTCCTTCAAATTTGCTGTAATTCCTTCAATTACTTAGGGGGAGCTGAACCTAATCCCCACTTTTTGATCAGCCCAGCAAACTTTCCTTCTGAATAGCCCCACTCAACCCCTCGATCAGCCCTACATATTTCTAATTAGCAGTCCACTCCACAAGAACTAAATCGTCTCTGCATCAGCCCCCACGCCAGTTTCTAGATCATCCCCATTCCCATATTCCTCCTCAACAGCCCCATACCAGCTTGAGGTCCATCCCAAGCCCTCCTCCTCCCCAGATTACCCTCAACCCTCAAAATAGTAACACTCCTCACCAGGACTCACCATGATCCATTGCACACCCTCCTGCTCCTCAAAAGCCCACGCCAACTCAAAGATCTACTTCATACCCTCCTCCTCAACAGCCCTACTCTAACTTAGATCCACCCCACATCCTCCTCCACCTCCCCACCCCAAATTAAGATCCACCACACACGCTCCTTTTCAACAGCCCTCCTCACCTTAAGGTCATTTCCACACTCTACTCTTCAACAGTCCCACCCCAACCTGAGATCAACCCCTCACCATCCTCTTCAAAGGCCCCATCCCAACACACCTTCTCTTCACCAGATTACCCTCTACCTCAAATTAGTAACCCCTCCTCACCAGGACATCTCTATCAGACATGTTGGGGTCCTCCTTCACTGTTGACATGGTTCTGGGTAGTTTCTTCTTCTGAGGTCTGGCGTATGTCTCCTCCCTAGGACCTGGAACAAAATTCCTCACACTCACAATCACATGGAGTCAGTGAACGCTATTTCTTAGAGGAATACATGAGGTAAGAGTGTGGATACGCAAGCTTAGTCATTTGGTTAGCTTAGTACATCATATTTCCCCCCTCCCCCCCATAAATATGCTAGGCTATATAAAAATAATCTATTCTACACTAAGTCAATTGATAATGGTTGAATATGCCCTAAAGCAAATTCATAATGTGTTGGAATTTAAGCATTAGTGAGTGAGTGAGTGAACTTAACACTGCTCCTAATGGTACTGTATCTTTGTATCACGGTGTGTCAGTTTGATAGTGTTGGAGGCAGTGATGCAGGCCCCAGCCTAGAAACTTAATCATGATGAACTGGGATTCAAACCCACAATGGCAGGTTCCTGTCACACCCAAGGGACAAAATCCTGCATGGTAAACTGTGGTGCCTTAAGACACTGGCCCACCCCTGCCTCCAAAAGCAATATAAGTGAATGCATCAGCAACAATATAGACTCAGACACACAATGAACCAGGTCATGACATAACTATTCCATTTTTGTCAGCTGGTTGCATAAAGTTTACTGAGTGAATGAGTTTGTTTTTATGCTGCTTTTAGGAATATTCCAGTATAGTCATGTTGGTGACACCAGAAATGGGTTTCACTCATTGTACACATGTATCGAATTGAACCTGGGACTTCAGGGTGATGGAATGCTTTAACCACTAGGCTATCCCACCGGGCTAACAAACTTTAGGAATCTATTTTTAAATTGGAAACTTTGTTCAAGTTAAAACAACATTAATATTGCTGACAATGGTACTTCAACCATGGTATAGAGTTTGCGGCAAGCGCTAGTGATGTGCCCTGTGACATAGATTGCCTTGAAGCTTGCTACTGCACAGTGACAAAGCTTGCTACAAGTGAGATCTATTGGCAAACAGTTGCTATCCATCACCAATTGTCAGTTGTTGTCAAGCTTAAATACAAAGTAATGTAACGCAGATGTCATTTTGTGTTAATGAATAAAACTTAAACAATATATTCAGACTCGCAGGAAAGCTTTTTGTTATACAGATATGTAAAATTTCAAACATCTGCCCATAGAACAAAAAGTACAATCCACTTACACTATTTGTTTGGAAACAGATTAGAAGGTAGAAGTTAAAATTTTGACAGTATGAAACCCTTAGATAGGAGAAACAAGAAAAACATAATTAGTTAATGTCAGTATTACAGCTGAAAGAAAATCGTCACAAATACTACAAGGTTTGCTACTGCAATACGTGTAACAAACTTGTGTGAGTTTGGAAACGGTGCCTCATGCATGATCGGGTGCATTATTAGTTGCCGTCAACTGACTGGCCATGCACACCAGGAATGAGGTTAGCTGAACTGTATAATGGCAAACATCAGGGCTAGGAACTGTTAGAACAGAGCTGAACTTGTCATTAGAGTCAGTGGTGGTACAGATTTGAAATGTGCCCAGTACAGAACACTAGGGTACCTGTCCATTTGTCCTGAATATAACTTTTGCCGATCTCTCTTGCAAGTTCTCTTGTCATTTGAATGTAATTTCCGTCATGATCATCAGCTTCATTCTGTGTTGTACCTATTGGACTTTGGTCAAAGGTTGACCTCAAGTCATTGCTAGAGTGAAATGGGGAGTTTGTCTTGGGTTTCCGTTCCAGAGTTGAGTTATCTCCCCTGATACTGCTTGTGCAGGACGATGGAGGACGGAATGCTGATCCTCGCTCATACAAGTCTTCTGGTTCGTCAAGGTTCTTAACATATGAGCCACCAGGGCTATATACTATTGGGCTGGGTATTCTAGTTTCTGTGTCTGAGTAAATTGGCTCTTCCTGCTTGGTAGAATCCTTTGGTTGAACAGGAGGCAGAATTGTGTCCAAACCTTTCCTTGCTGATTAAAAATTTAGGGTTTAAGTATTTGAATTGGGTGACATTTTAAAGTCTTCTACAAGATGAGCTGATAAGGAACACCTACATTTAGTATCAACAACTATAATGGACAGATATTAAACTACAATCAAGAGTTGAATTGAGTGAAAGAGACTTGTGACAACGGCTGGAAAGAGTGTAAGGACAAATCAAACATCTAGCAGACTGACAGAAATGACAAACATATCTTACAGTGGTCAACACATGAAACCTTGCTCACAATCAGGAAATGGAGGACATAAACACACATTAAGGAAGGACACATTATGGTTCCTACCTGCTGTAAGGTCTCGTTGACTCTGACGCAGCTGCTGAACTCTTTCATATGCACTTCTCAGTTCCTGTGCCCCTTCTCCACCTTGGTGTCCACCTTCACCTCTGTTGACTTCTTCGGTTTGCTTCCGAGGTTCAATTGGACCATAGCCAACCGGGATCTCATACCTATTTGACATCGATGACTGGTGTTCATCTAGGCCTTGTCCCATACTGTTTCTTTCTTGAACAACCTCCCTTGGATCACGTGACTAAATAACAAAGTTCAAAATAGCAAACTTTTATTCAAAGCTACAAATACACACTGCCATTTAGAAAATGGTAAAATGTAGCATATTTTATATTAGGGAGTACACTTTCACAGTATAGAGGAGATTCTAGCACTTTTGTTGGGTTGGAGCCCATGTATAATTCGAACCCACACCCTCAGAGTCAGACAGGCACCTAATTGCTAGCACACAATGTCTGATGTCAGATCCACTCAGCCACAGTGTGGTTCCCACTTGAAACATGGAAACAAATCCCTAATAAAACAATGTTATATTATTCAAAGCATCACAGAATAAAGACATAAAAAGTACACATTGTGAAAATATGAATACAAATAGTCTTGACTGATTATTATTTTGACCATGTCCATTGTCTTACCTGTAGTGAAAGTTCAGCATTCCGTGGGGATGGGTACTGGAAGTATGGCGACTCCTGCCTTCTGCGTGATTCATTCTCAACAGACACAACTAAATCATGTGATGTTCGAGGTGTCTTTGTCTTGGCAAGCTCTCTGGCCATTTCTTTGCGTATCTCAGTGGGATAGGGAGGTCTGCCTGGAGACACATCACTGCCCTGAACTTGAGGATCTGCAGATAAGTTCACATAGGTTGGTGGGATGTTTACAGTGAGGCCTGGGTGCCTCCTTGGGGAGTCTGAGCCTTCTTGTGGGGATCCTTCAGCATAGGTCATGTCACGTGGCCCAGCCAGATTGTTACCAGACGGTGATCGGTGGAACGATCCATCTCTATAATCTGATGGAGTTTGATCCATTGCCCTTGATGACCTCTCTCCAGGATAATCATTAGCATTTGGGTAATCAGAAGCTCGTGAAGACCTATCACCATGGTAGCCATTAGCATTTGGGTAATCAGAAGCTCGGGAAGACCTGTCACCATGGTGACCAACATGTTCATGATAGTCTGATGCTCTGGAAGCTCTGTCTCCATGGGTACTACCCATGCCTGAAAACTCAGACGCTCTGGATAATCTGTCCCTTTGGGGTTCATTACCACCAGGTTGCATTTGGCGAAGCTCTGTTGCTTGGTAGTTTTGATCTGGATACAATGCTCTCTGACTTAAGCGATCATCTTGAGATATCCTTGGATCTCTGAAATCATGACCTTCATTCTCTGCTGGATATCTATCTTGACTGTATGAAGCTCTGGAATAGGAATCCCTCTGTAAATCTCTGTCACTTGGAGTACCTTGGTAACTCCATCTTTCTGCAGGGATGCCCCGATGATCCACATCTCTTGTGTCTTGGCCATAACGGTTCCCACTGCGTGTATCTTCTTGGTCTCTGCTGCCATACCTTTCATGGACAGATTCTTGTGGGTGGGCAAATCTTGGATCTCTTTCTTGTCTATATGACTCAGGTGGAACTTGCAAGTTACTCTGGTCATAGGGAACAAATCCATGTGACCCTGACCTTTGCACGTCACGTATGCGAGCATACGGGTCTTCCCCTTCCAAGTGAGGTTCTTGCAATTCTGTCCTAGAGTAACTTCCCTGTGGATCTGTAAAACTATGTCTTGGATCACTCATACTACCTCTATTTTGACTTAAGCTTCTAACCCTTTCCTCAGCAATGCGATTACTCTCTATGTTTTCCCTATTGAATGGATCACTGACATTGTACCTGCCATCAACACTAGTTCTTGACACTGTCGACATACTGTTTCGGTCATGATGTCTCATCATATTAGGGTCAATGGCTCTTGACATACTGTTCCGATCACTCATACGAGACATACTGTTCCGATCACTCATACGAGACATACTGTTCCGATCACTCATACGAGACATGCTATTTCGATCATTAATGCGGGACATACTATTTCGATCATTCATGCTAGACAAACTATTTCGATCATTGGTACGGGACATACTGTTACGATCACTTTGCCTTACATAGCTATCCCTCTCCTGGGGACTGGACAAGCTATGCCCCTCGTAGGTCCCAGATAAACTATCTCTTTCATGAGGTCTGGAAAGACTATCCCTTTCATGAGGCCTTGACATGCTATCCCTTTCATACGGTCTTGAATAGCTATCCCTCTCATAAGGTCGTGACATGCTGTCCCTTTCATGATTCCTTGTTAAACTATCCCTCTCATATGGTCTTGAATTGTTGTCCTTCATATGAGGCCTGGATAAGCTGTCCTGTTGGTATGGCCTCGACATGCTGTTTCTATCACTATTCCTTGAAATACTATTCCTGTCATGAGCATCACCAAACCTATCAGGATGATGGATATGTTCTGGTCCAAAGTCATCAGGATGTGACCTAAAGTCTCTTGAGTTCCTGTTGGAAGGATGTTCCACCATACTTCCAGCGTGACTACTCCGGTTACTTGGAGGGTACCCAGATCTGGGATCTCTGAGGTCATGATGTTCCTGGTAGCAACCATCATCTTCATAAGGGCCTCTCTCATGGGCTTCTGGGTACTCTTGTCCGAAATGTCTTTGGTCTGGAGGCTCCAAGTCCTCCTCATGATGCATCTTGCGGTAACTTCCTGGGTCCTTCCAAGACCTCTGTAAATCTGGGTTCTGGGGGAATTCTGCTTCATCATCATCCCCCCTTGAGTGGGACCGATGACGAGGTCCACCAACACGGTTGTTATTCGTCTCTCTAACAAACCTAGATGAAAATAAATCACTACTAATAACAAAAAGCAGAAGAAAATTAGCTTTAGAACATCATTATTTTAGCCAAGCAACATGAAAAAAAAATTACAGTGCATAAAGAAAGAACAAAATTAGATTGATGCTCACTACATTAACCAATGGATTTTTTAATTATGACTTGTCACTTAGACCTCATTGCTTGGAAAATGGCTGAATATAGTGCTAAAAACACAGAAACAAACAAATATACAAATATATGTGGTTGTATGAACAATTTAGCAATCACGATCACACTTACCCCTGTTGGCCTTTCATCATGGCAGCTTGTGTCAGCAGAGCTAGCCAACGGTCAAGGTCACCTTGGTTGTCAGTGGCAAAGTACAGGGTCTTTGTGTTTTCATGCTCCAGCTGTAAGAGAAACAAATGAAAGTGATTTGTAACATACTTCCCTCATACCTTGAGCAGTAAAGAAACATTACTAATTGTTTGACATATTTTGAAGTTATTTTCAAAAATAAACTTTAAACACAGATCAAAGTTCGCGTTAATAATAGTGAGTGAGTGAGTGAGTGAGTGAGTGAGTGAGTGAGTGAGTGAGTGAGTGAGTGAGTGAGTGAGTGAGTTTTCATACCAATTTTAGCAATATTCCGGCAATATCATGGCAGGGAACATGTACATTGTACGAATATGGGGAATCGAACCCAGGTCTTTGGCATCACAAGCAGAAGTTTTAATCACTAGTCTACACCACTGCCCCTTCTCACGTCAGGTCAGATTACATTTCATGTACCCAAAAAATGTCTGAAAAAATGGACTAATGGTTGCTAAGAGTCATCTGTGCTGTGTAACCCGAGAGACTGACTTCTCACCTTGAAACCAAAGTCTCTGTACACCTGGTCAGCAGTAGTGATGGTGTTGATCCTGTAGCTCGGCAGCAGCACTGACGTCACCACATTCGTCTCGTCCCCATCTGTAAAATACGACAGATTGGATATGACAACTATCCCCTTGCTGTCATCTTTTGTTTGTTTCAAACAAATGTTCGGAAGGAATGTGTGAATTAATGCTGTATTTTCTTCGAAATGATGCTATTTCTTCCACTCACCTTTGTAGACAAAAAGTGCAAAATCTGCAATAACACACCACCTCTTCTTCCATGTCTTGCCGATGGCACCACTTTCCTACAACAGAATCATCCATCAAGTAAAATCAGAATATGTCAGTCAACATGTAATAAAGCAAAATATCATGACCACTAAATGCGGTGTTGGAAGCTTAAAAGATTGAAAGTTGATAAAAACACAAATGAACATATGATGTTAACATTTTGACATGGTTTAAGCTACTTTTAATGATGTACACATATAAGGGAAAGATATACACAAAGGTCATACTGAATAGACTTTAAAGCGTGTGAATGAGTGAGTTTAGAATTACACTGCTGTTAGCAATATCACAGCAATATCATGGTGGGGGACAACACAAACAGGTCTATGTGGGAATACAAACTGGGTCTTTGACATGACAAGTAAACGCTTTGGCCACTAGGTTACCCAATGGGTTCATATTTGTTCAAGAAGAAGCCAAAGGGCAGATGACTTTAAGAAAGCACCTTGTCCTGACTTGGCATCAGGCAATGGGATATTTTAACCCCTGAACCCCACACCACTCCTTAAAGGTTCTGAATATTCTACCCAGTAACTATATTATTTCAATGAAACTGCAGCTGATTTTACCAAATTTCTAATAAAAAAAACATTCAACTAAATATACTGAAGGAGGCTAATTGATTATAGAGTGCACAACTCAACATGAATTCCTCACTGAAAATGAGGATTTGACTTACAAATCTGTACAACCAGCCCTTCCTCATAACTGTAGATGCAGGATTTCGTTTGGCTGATGGAGCTTTGATACTTCTGAAAAACAAATAAAATGCGCTGAATATATGCTGATTATATATTGAAATAATGCCACTTTTTCATCTGTGAATCATATATTGGCTTTCCGTGACTAAGTTTCAAAATATTTTTCAGGAGATGTGGGTTTCAAATTAGTTAATTTCTAGGACATTGACATTCAGGCTTTTAAGACTTTTCTATATAGTCTGTTTGTTGTGATTACGTACTGATTAATTTCACTTTCAACACAAATGAAAAAAAAACAATGAAGTGAAATTATGATTGTAAATCCTCGTAATTTTACCTAGACAATTGAAAAGTTAATCTCAGAATTTTATTCAACTTGGGATAAAAGTTGTTCAACAAATGATCATAGGAATACAAATATGTAGGAATTATCCTCGACAATAAACTGTCTTGGAAAGCCAATATTCATGGCTTATTCTGTAAAGGTTAACAAGGGCTATATTTTCTCCACAAGCTGCATTCTTTTAATGTTGACCAATTCATGTTATACTTATTTTTTCAAACATTCATCCAAAGTGTTGTCTCATTGTTTCCAATATGGTACGGTAATATTCTCCTCATGCTAAAAAACAAAATCAACTCAACTGTGAAACCTTCTAGTAAAACTTGCGGCATTCTCCTCCATAATTTGACTGCCCTATATGAGTCCCAGGTTGAGAATAAAGCATCTTCAATTCTGGATGATACGTCCCACTTTTTGCATAATCATTTTGAACTACTTCCTTCCCGACGCAGCTTCAAAATTCCTCTTTACAAAAGTAATAAACCTCCAAATCATTTGTACCTTGAAGCGTCATACTTCTTAGTAAGTCTTAACATTTTACTCCTCATGTTTTCTCTTGTTCACTGAGTACATTGCTCTTATGTGCATGAGGCTAACCTTTAAATGTTTAGCATTTATTTTAATAATGTACATCGCTGTTGTTAATCTTAATATTACTAATGCGTTTTAATACTGCCAGTACAATATGTTGTATGAACGTTAAAGGCTCCACAGTTCCTGTGAATGTAAATCAAATTTCCTATGTGGATAATTAAGTCTTAGGTTCATCAAAATCTAAGAGCAATGCAATGTAAGGGAGGCAACTCTCTAAGTACAGGTACAAAACATATTTTCCACCTAACATACGTAACATTATTTATCATATATCAAAGTGTGTTTTCTTTCATTTTGCAAAACTGTAGAATTATATTTGTCAAAAGTCTTTTACATACTTTCTCATTTCAGATTTACTTGTGACTGGTTTAAAAAGACATTTTGAATAATACAACCTAGGAAAGAGTAATGAAGTGTTAGACTGAAACAAATATACACCTGATCTGGACCAATAATTCTAAGCTTCAAAACGTTCAGGTAACTTATGCAATGAATTACCTGTAAGCATGAACAATAGCTATTCTGCTAGCAAATCATTTCAGGGTATACAATAATGTACAAAGGTTGCATGTTAACATGCTTCTACACTGACATTTCTAACCTTTGAACATAATTAAGGATTTAGATATTCGATTACATACACTCTCCATACTTCATGAACTATTCACTTAGAGCCAAAGCAAAGTGCTGATACTGTTTCCACACAATGGACTATGAATAATGAATTTGCTGTAATGAGCCCACAGCAGGAGGACAAAGGATTCTTTCCGACATCTTAATTGAGGAATTTAACAAGACTTAAAATGTCATATCTAAATAAATTCATTTTCAAAGGATCTGATTACTGGTTGGTTGGACTGGACCTGGATGTTTAACATTGCACTCAGCAATATGATGAGCTGTAAACACGATTTTACCATGGTTACCCCACAAGATGTTACTGCATAATCTTTGAACTAAGAAACTATCTCAATGTTTTGAATAATTACATTAAAGCTATTACAAAACCACTGATGCAATATCTAATTATTAAACGTGGCTTAACAAATGATGAAAGAAACCTGTAACTGGGAATTAGTGTTTCATTGTTTTACATCTTGCATGTTAAAATTCTGCTCACACAATACCATATGGGGTGTGTTAAATGTCCACAAGGTATGATATGACAAAGAGGAGGTCAATTATTGAGACAGTGCATGTAACAAACCATCTAAAGAATAGAACAGGACTTATGAAGATCCGGGATAGAAGAGGCCTTCAGCAACCCATGCTTGCCATAAACGGCGACTATGTTTGTCATAAGAGGCGACTACTAGAGGATCAGGTGGTCAGGCTCGCTGACTTGGTTGACAAATGTCATCGGTTCAAAATTGCCCAGATTGATGCTCACGATGTTGATCACTGGATTGTCTGGTCCAGACTTGATTATTTACAAACTGCGGCCATACAGCTGGAATATTGCTCAGGGCGGAGTAATACTAAACTCACTGACTCAGCTCACTTAATAAAACAGTGATTACTAAGATCAATGGCTAATAATAGACATAAAGAAAATACCACATACACAACATGGAACACGTATCTTATACAACACAGAGATGATAACAGATAGCACATATAAAACATGGAACATGTATCTTATACAACACAGAGATGATAACAGATAGCACATATAATCAACATCAGTTGGTCAGACATCCATCAGAGATCCTTGCATTTTGCCCAACATGGCAACGAATCCTTTAAGCTCCTGAACAAGAAACTTTTCTACCAGATTGAGTGAGTGAGTTAAACTTTAAAGTTCACACTGGCACTATTTCAGCCATATTGTAACTAAAACAAGTGCAAATTCAACAAAAATACATGTAAAGTATAATAACATGTCAACAAGGGACAATGAAACCAACTATAACAGAACAGTAATTGAGAAGTACAACTATCATTTATCTAATTCAAACTTCCAGTCATGAAATATATATCTTTCTACAAATCAGTTAACAAATCTTATCAAATAATTAAATGAGAACTGTTATCACAAAAGGATCCTTCACAGTTCATGATTTAAAATATTTATCTCTTGTGCTTTTCTACTAGAGATTCACACAGAAGCAGGGTTAAAAACGACTTTCATCTGCTGTTCTTGGAATACAGTATTATTCAAAGTTTACTTCAAACATCTATTAGACATGACATTCGGTATAGTCTTTTGGAGTGAGTGTGAAAGAGAGAGTGAGTGAGTGAGTGAGTTTAGTTTTACGCCGCTTTTTAGCAATATTCCAGCAACATCACCGCGGGGACACCAGAAAAAGGGCTTCACACATTGTACCCACATGGGAAATCGAACCCGAGTCTTCGGCGTGACGAAGTTTTTGGGAGGTAATGGTGCCCCTAACCCACACTTTAATACAGGACTGTCAGCATCTCTCACCTCTGTTTGGGCAGCAACTTCTTGGAGTTTCTGTCTGTGGGGCTGAGTGGTGCCTGTGGACTATGTGGTGGTGATCTGCAGAGGAAAAGCACTGATATAGTGAACACCTGGTGTCATCATTTTCAGAATTATCTTGTGCAGCAGAAAGTGTTTGTCAGATATTCATAACTGATTTATATATTCTCATGCATTATGTCTGAGTGAGTGAGTGAGTGAGTGAGTGAGTGAGTGAGTGAGTGAGTGAGTGAGTGAGTGAGTGAGTGAGTGAGTGAGTGAGTGAGTCAGTCAGTCAGAGTATTTTTCTTCCATACCAAGCAGGGAGTGATTGTCATGATCTTGGTGACCATCAAGCAACTGATTAGTAAACCCTCAATAATAAATGACCTGCACTCTAAATCTTGTAAAGGAGTGAGTGAATTCAGTTATACACTGATTTTTGGGGGGACACAGAAAAACGGGCTTCAGCAGACACTGTACCAACATGTGGAATCACACCCTTCTCTTCATCATGACAAGCAAACACTTGAACCACTAGGCTACTCTCCCCCACCCCGCAAGCAGTGTTGATCATTCCTCAGCTCACCAAGTAAGATCACCTGAATGACAACAAAACTGGCTGGGGACATACACAAACTCAGAATCCCACGGGTAATGTATACTCAAGGTTATCATTGTTATAGCATGTAACTAACTTCCCTGTTGAGAGCAGTGTTCAGTCATCTTATCAACCAATGATATTTATGACATGTTCTTGCACTCAAGCAAGTGTATCCACAAAGCATGAATGGATTTGTAAAAGTGAACATTAAACCTAACAAATGGAAGTTGTACAAACATGTCTCATGGGAGACGACATCTAAACAAATATGAGTCAAATGTACACATTTATATTAGAAAGCTTGTCATTATATGGTATATATGTTTAACACTTTGTCACTCGAGCAAAGATTTTATTACTTCTGTCACAGGTAATTACCCTTCAATGTATACCAAAGTCACTGTGTTCTGTAATCTGATTGGTTGAAAAACATGATCAAATGGTACTCGCTTCCCTGAAATTGCATGACTATTTGCTGCATATTGACATGTGGAAACATTGCAAACAATCATTTTGTTGTCATCCACAGTGGTGACATTATTCAAATCATATTGTGACGTAAAGTTGGAATGACGTCACAAATGAGCAGTTCCAGTTGCTACCATGGAAACCAGCTGAAACAGCCAGCTGATGACACTTCACTACTGTACCCGCACCTGGAAATTTTTCCAACACATGATGTTTATCTCCTAATCTTATGACGAATCACAGGTTTTCAGAATCTTATGAGCATGACATATTGTAGTGGAAGGGTTCAAATGACAAAAAATATACAGTGATGCAGAAAAGTAAGAATGTATAACTGGGAGATAATGCATCACATTTGACTTGAGTTGCTTTTTAGAAGTAGGGAAGTACAACACAGGCAAACTTTATGGATTACAACTTTTTTATTTTGTGACGGTGCAGTTTCCATACAGATTCTTGTAATGTGCATTCCTGCTTGAGAAGAGCATACAAATCTGTATCAAAACATCACACACATGAAATAAAGAAGTTGTTGTCCATTAAGTTTGTCTATATTGTGTAACATTTGGTCTGACTAATATGACTAAATGCCTGACTAATATTTATGCAGTTCCAACAACTGCAACGCAGGTTAAAAGCATTAATTTAAACACAAATTAGATGTATCTGCAAGCTTTAACGATACAAACTGCGATATTATTTTCCATTCCAATTTTTCATTATCTTTAAGGTTATATTTGACAATACTTCAGCAGTGAATTAAAACAGTAAGGAAGATGTCAGGAGTCATGAGACTTAAAGGGGCACTGATGCGGAGCAATTTCCGTGGACTGGTGTAAACTTTTGTTATTGTTTTTCTCCCGTGAGTACCCGGATGATATCCCAGAATTCGTGACTGGTTCGTGACGTCTGCTGCGCAGTCCGTGAGCGCAATTGATAGTTTAATTATAGACAGATCAACTGAGGTGAAGTCATTTTTACTTCATTCCAAATGTATTATGAAAACAAATGAAACACTTTGAAGGTTAATCATCTGCCCGTGGCAGAAATGGTAAAAATCTATTAGGACGGAAAACGTCTCTATATTTTGTCTCATAACCCTAGTTAGTTTATTGTCATACTTGTATGATTCTGAAAATTAATAAAAGAACACACGATCTGCTTATACTCATAGTAAATTTCTAACATAACAGCAACATTTATACATTGTATAGAATGCCAATGTGGATCCTATTTCACACACATACGCGATCTAGTGTGTTTTTTTCTGTCATACAGATTCTGCTGAATGCTACAACAAATAAATTAAAACAAAATGCAAAAAAATGAATGTAAAACAGACTAATTTTATAGCAATGATGTCAGGCTACTACCTTGTTCAGGAATGTATCCATCAATATCCACGTAAAAGAAATCGTATTCCATTCATCTGCAGCTGGTAAGTAATCCTGCTCTGTGTCGCGTGTCTTACAACTGTCTCATTTGCGAAAAAGTAACACATCGTTTCACGTCTTTCGTTGGTGAAAACCAGATAAACCTCTGATTGGTCTCCCAAGATAGCACACCCGGCAACTAATTGTATGATGTCCACTATTCTAAGTAATTTAGTTAACCAATAATGAGCAATCAATCAATCAACGCAAGGGTGGTTAATTCTTTGAAGGGAGGATGTTGTTTTTGCACTTACACTTTACGACAGGGTGTAGTCATCTACACACACTGCCTTTTGACAAATCCGCTAAAAGATAAAAGTAATTAATCAATCAGTGAGTTATCGGTTAATCCTTTGATCGATGTTTGTTTTTGTAACTTAGTTGATAAACCCTCTTGCATCACTTACATGCACATATTACATAACATACAATACATTTGCCATTACAGACCTTAATTTATAATGTATTTACTAAAGACAGGAGAAATGCCAAATGGGAACCTTTGTTGAGTAACCGAAGTTGTGTTACTACTAATTATACCTGTTATAAATTCATGAATTGACCATAAAGAGAATGATGACAAATAGCACGTGTAGGTTTACACCATCAAACGCGAGTTACAGCAAGGAAGATGTAATCTCTGTGTCGCATGCAGCCTGAAAACACTATTGGGCCGAAACTGTTTTGAGGATACCAACGGAATTTCGTTACATAAGGAATACACACGGGCATTTGCTGTGTACTTGGGTAAATAGGTGAAATAAGGGTTTTTTACGTAAGAAAATGTTCAGATTTCTCTACCAAAGGCAAAGTCATCGTTTTTTGTTTACGAATTCAAATAAATCAACTATGTGTTTTTATTATCATAAATAGCTACCATAGCTACCAAAATTTTCGTAAGATATTTGCTATCACAGCTGAACCAACACTCAGAATTACCTAAATATAAAGCTTTGCAATCTTCCGTACTGAAACAAATGGCTACGTGCCTGTAGACATCATATTTTCATGTAACATGATTAAATATCAGGTTAAAAACACTGAAATAGGATCAAATTGGATCAGTAACTATACCATCCAAGCATCCGAAAAGAACTACACTGCTGGGATATTTGGTTACGATCAAACAAGGAATACCATGGATATTTTTAAAGAAATGGCATATGATGGGCATCCGGCCTCCCGACTCTTTAGGTGAAGAAATTCTGCTAATATGGACAGGAGCCCAGTTCCTTTGTCCGTCACGGTCGAAGGCGCGGGCGCTGACCAATTTGCGGTTTGATTTCGTAATTAGACCGTTGGCGAGAAACATTATTCGCTCCGCATCAGTGCCCCTTTAATGTTTGAAGTAAATTATGAAAATGCCACATGTGTATCCCTTCTGTGAGAGAATAAGTTCAGTTTTACACTGCTCTCAGCAATATTCTAGCCATATGATGGCAGCCTGTAAATTATCAAGTCTGGACCAGGCAATCCAGTGATTGACATCACGAGCATTGATCTACGCAACTGCATCATTATGATATGTGTCAACCGAGTCAGCTGGCCTGATCACCGAATCCCATTAGTCACGTCTAACAACAAGCATGGGTTATAGAGGATCAACTCTAGCCTGAATCTTCATTGGCCACAATACTGTGAAACTCTTCAGATTGGGTATGGTGTTGACACATCAAGAAACGTACTCACACTAGATGAGTGAGTGAGTGAGTGAGTGAGTGAGTGAGTGAGTGAGTGAGATGTATAATGGATAACTTCTTTTTTGTACTTTATGACCACCTGATGAAAGTGCAAGAGTTAGTTCTGAAATGTCATGACAAAGAATACTAATAAGCTGTTATCCATAAAATGTGTCATGTATCCATAATCACATATTTCAAGATCATCTGAGGGACACAACTCTGCACAGGTTATATTGGTTCCTTAGAACTAGTGAATGTAGCATGCTGGAAATACTGGCACAGATAATCCCTTGTTTTGAAATCTGTCACATTCATAACGGGAAGTGTGAACATTGCACCCAACCCTAAATGTATTTGAGAACTCTGTATTGATGATTAAGAAAAAGAACTGAGCAAGTTGCCAAGAATGTTTATCATTAAATAATTGTGCACCATTTTGTTCAGAAAGTCAACATATCCCTTGCAACTCATGAAGCTACTCTCATCCACAGGCTTTTTTTATGTGAATGATTCCAAACAGATTTTTGCTGGTGCAAAACATAAATATTTGATTGGTTCATTCAGGGGCCGGAACCTGTGACAGACTGTTGTAGGGGGAGCACCTGTAACCTGGTTGTGCTATTGATATGGTGCCATCATGGAACTGAAGTTTCCGTGTCAACACTTATTCCTCATCATGCTTGTATTATTGACAGTCAGCAAATACTACTGTCAACACCACCATGCTGGAAAAATGACTGGATCAGCAAAATTGAGGTATCATCTTTTTGATGGTGGAATCAATGTTCCAGAGTAGGCTACAGTGTTTCGGCAAGTATTTTCTTGGCATAACTTGATTCTTGTTTACCAGACAGTCACCCATTATACAAACAAGACATTTTAGGATGTTGCAATCTATCATTTTTATGTAATTAATTAGTTTCTATCACCTGACATCGCATCAACGTCTATTCTACCATGACTTCAGTAAATACTGGATTGTGATTGGTTAATCAAAGTCATTCAGAGGTATATAGTCACGTTATATACCTCTGATTTTCCGACACATTATGTATTTGTTTATAATCTGAATAATGTGGTTATGGTAGAATGGAGATAAACGTAATGTGTTGGAAAATCAGAGGTATATAACAAAATTACAATAGCTCTATATTTTGTATTTAAAACTTCATGCTACGTGTTCGGTTTTAACTCAAATTTAGAGCTAATATAATTTTGTTATATACCTCTGATTTTCAAACACAGTATGTTTATCTCCTAATTACACACCTCTGTTAAACATGAAATTTTATGATGTTCCAATCGATCATTTTCCAAAATTACATTTTCATTTAGTAACATGTCTATGTAAGACACATATCTATTTCTTCAAATTACTGACAAATGTCTAGAATTTACTAAGAAAACTGATTTTATGAGAAGCAGAATCAAGAGATTTCAACTAAAAGGCAATCAAGAATATCTGTGATAAGGTTAATAATTAAAAACATAACCTGTTAACGATAATCTACATAGGAAATGTATTATCTTTTTGCATTGCATCTTGGGACAAAACTCTGCATAGCAAATCATGATTATTAGAACGACTAGGTCACCAAGAAACTCCTCCCCAGGTTATTCTGAGTGTTACAAGGGCATATCTGGTGACATTTTGTGCAATATTTGTCATGATATACAACCATAATGTTGCCAGGAAACAGAATTTCAACGTTCAGACAAAATTAACCGTGAAGTCATGAACAAGTTGTTTCATACAACACAAATGAAAAGGTTTTATAAAACGTGATATAAGGGTATGCTCACCTGGAAGTTGTATCATACAGGGATGGCCGAGCACTTAGTGGGTGGTCAAATGTCGTTGTGCAGGTGTTATGGCTGAAACAAATGGAAACAGAAACAGTTAGAAAGTTTGTCAGATGTTATGACATGACTCATGACACATGATTTCTAAATTACAAATAACAAATTCTCGTATCCATGGTTATAATGGAAAATGGTAGGAGGAGCTAACAGAAAATGACATAACATTTTAAAATAATGTTTTTGAACCTAAAATATGTTATCTATGAATGTCAGTGCTAAACTAAGAACTTCAAAAGAGTATCGCAAATTCCTAGAATTATTTGTATGTATAATTCAGGTAATTGCCTTTGTTAAGAACAACTCGAATGATGAAATATACATTAAACATACTGTTATTGGCGTGATAGGCAGTAAGAAATTTGACATTTTCAAACAAAATATTGATTATTTTCATAAGCTGTTACATGATTGTGTACATCCTTAAAAACAACAAAATGTAACAAAAGTTTTCCACCCTCTGATTTATGAGCGATTGATTGAGTGAGTTTGGTGTTAGACCCCTTTTAGTAATATTCAAGGAATATCAGTGGGGGACACCAGAAATAGGCTTCACACAATGGACCCATGGGGGCAATCGAACCTGAGTCTTCATTGTGACAAGCAAACGCTTTAACTACTAGGCTACCCCATTTCCCCATGAACAGTGATTTATGAGTAATACAATGTAATTCAACAAAAAAAAAAAAATCGTATTTTTTGTCAACTTTAATGGCTTCAACTTGGCTATAAAATGGTTTCACAACTAAACAGTACACACTCTTCCTTATAAGGCACGACAGGATGGCACAGCCAGGTGGCTTGGCAGGTGACAGTTTCCTCTATGGTGATGCAGCAGTTAAATAATTCCATGCCTGCAGGGATTTTCTGTGTACTTGAGGGTCATGTACTTGAGGGTCACAGTGGGATGCATGCTTATAATTTTCGTTGCATCCACAGTCAAATTTTGTCCCCATGGGCCACAGGAATTCATGTTCTATAAATTCCTAATGTCTGTCACTCCTAAATCCATCTTGCCTTCACATGACCAACTCCTGTCCATGGTTATCCTCTTATTAAGTGATCCCTACTTCCTTGTTCAAAGGTTGACATCTTCTATTTCATTGTGTAATATTTCTTTGAATATGGAGTCATAGAGACATTTCCTGTAATGCTATTTTGCACATGTCGAGAAAGTGTCAAATTACAAATATAAAATAGAGGTGTCATAAATGTCTTTCAAAGGCCTCACAAGTTATTTTAGCTCTACATGTGTTAGGAATTTCACAAATTTGCATGTTGAAAGTTGTCATTTCTTGAAAATATAGCAACTAATGCCAAATGCAAAATTTCACAATATTCCAGTTATTTGAAAGCAGGCTGTAAATATTCAGGTCTTGAATTGACAATCCAGTAAATGCTCATTGATCCACAAAACTGGGATATGATAACATGAATTAACCAAGTGAGTGAATGAGTGAATTTGGTTTAACGCTGCCTTAGCAATGCTCCAGCATCTGATTTTATATGATTTGTGCTTTTTCACACATATCAATTACTATTTTGAGTCTTAATGCATTTGTCTCTTCTTTTTTATACACAAAACAGCAAACGTGACTTGCTGAGAGTGAGTGATGAGTACTTGGCTGATGGGTAGTTGTCCTTTCTCTAAAATTCTCAGCCTATAACAGAAATGACTTGGATTGCTTGTTAGAGGTTTTCAGTGAACTATGGTTTCAACATCAGACAACTTCCCATTAATGTTATGGCTGCTTGGTTATGCACAAAATGTTGAAAATGCCATTTCAAGATACATATCGAACCGTGACTTTAGTACTGAGATAGTATTATATGGTCAGGCACTTGTGAGACACCCATACACTTTATCCTATCTGCCACCTATGATAAGCTTGGGGTAATTAGTCGAACAATCTCAGCCTGACTCTTTGGGTGAAGTATTATATGTAAAAATACAGGAGTAAAATCTTAAAAGAATCTCTCATGAACGATGTCAATTTAGTTCAGAGTACATGAGGTTTTGGCTGCTAATAAAATACATTTAAGTAAAATTTTAAGATAAATCTCTTACCAATGATGTAAAATATGAGTTGACAGAACACATTATTCATTTTAAGAAAACAAAATACATTTGTGTAAAATCTAAATAACAAATATCTCACCAATCAGAAGTTGAGAATTTGAAACTGCATCTGTGATACACTGAGCTCAGTCACGGTGCAAATATTCAGCTATTGAAAACAGCAGCAAGGACTGTCCATGACAGGAATATGTGTCCAAGTAACAGTCATCACTGGTCATGTGCAGGCACCATTACCTGTGGGTCAACTCACGGGACAGGTTACTGTGATCACAGCTCTCTCGATGTGATCAGCGTGACCCCAGGCCATGTTTTTACTACTATGTATTATTTTCTGGATCAACAATCATTAGGAACATTACTGCAAGGCCAGATATCAGTGGAATGTTTATCTTAATGTGTATTTTCCACACAATAACAATGCATGTAGATGTAATATGTTATTCTGCATTCGGCAGACAAGTGGCATTACATCATGTTAACAGCTGACTCTAGGGTACTTGATAAGGTTAAAGTGAGTAAACAAGGTTTCATACTTGATATAGCAGTAGTGTCTTTGGTTCAGACAAACTAGCAGTCGGCAGTCAGTGCACCAGTAATACTTCCTTGATAATGGTGATAGAAACGTAGCTTACATTAATTAACAAGTGTATGCCACTAATAATTGGCAATGTCCCCCATCACTAAAGAAGAATGGAATATTTATAACATATTCACTACTTTTTTTCGTTTTGCTCATGCACAAGATGTGTGAAATGACTGGTGTCTGGATAATCACCCAATGTAGGCTGTTGACAAAATTGACGACATTGGTTACAAGGTTTTAAGGAATAACATTAGTTAACTAGAATAACATTAATTAGTAGTTTGAAAAGTGGACAAAGTGTAGTGGTGACCTTGAAAACAAGGTCAAGGTCACCCAAATCAACTGGTGTCTGCAAAATCCCCCAATGTAGGCTGTCATCAAATTTGAAGACATTTAGGGTACAACAGTTCATGAGAAGAAACGGGACGTACGAGCGTATGTATGTACATACAGATGCTGATGAATAGACAGTCCCCTGTTCCGCATTGCGTGACAATAAAAAAGAAGTTGTATACTCATAGAACTCTGCCTATTGTTCATCACACCAACTTCTAATTAGCGGTGTTCTGACTGAGTGAAATAACATTGGTTGCAGTGAATGGACGACCAAGCAATCAATCACATTTTCTCGTATTTGAACACAATCGAAGATGGAAGTACTGTTATAGTCTTTGAAACACTTGATGATGGAACATATCTTTGAAGTTTTCAAGGCTGGAAAGGTTTGTAATTCCTAGAAACCTCCCTTCACTAACTGAAAAGTAAGGACTGAATACTTCTTGGAGACTCCAGGATGTTTATATTCATCACTTTAGAGTAGCAGTGAGTGAGTGAGTTTAGTTTTACACCGCACTCAGCAATATTCCAGCTATATAGCAGCGGTCTGTAAATAATGAGTCTGGAACAGACAATCTAGTGATCAACAACATGAGCATCGATCTGCACTGTTGAGAACTGATGACATGTGTCAACCAAGTCAGCAAGCCTGACTGTTAGTCGCCTCTTACGACAAGCATAGTTGCCTTTTATGGCAAGCATGGGTTGCTGAAGGCCTATTCTACCCCGGGACCTTCATGGTCTTTAACATAGCAAACTGTATCATTGTTATGCATATATGCAACAACCCGGAAGGGCAAATCTGAAAAAGTGACACTTATCAAGTCTTTTTGGTGACTTTCTAATGAAGCAATCATCAGTTGTGAGATTTCAACCAATTCCCAACATTACTTATAATTTCTGCCACTGAAAGTAGTTGAACGATCGTCTGCTGACATAACAGTCCTACCTACAGCAGTCCTCCAGACAATTTTTCAATATCAAGAGTATGTACTCCTTATTTTTTCAACATAGAAATACTGGAAAATTTTAAGTGTACACTTAGAGTACTGAATGAAATTTAATGGAGTACCAGTAATCTTGTGTTTCATTTCATACATGCACCACAACATCGCTACTCTTGGCCTTGACAAGTCAATGAATGACAAAAAAACACTTTGTCACATAAATACATCTGTAACTGATTCTGCGATCACACAACAGTGCAGTGGTGCACATCTGCTGTGTTCTTTTAGATTTTTTCCTGCTGTATTATGCATATTTTTTACCTGTACATACGCCGATACAGCCCTTATCTGAAGCCCTGTTTAGTAGTAGTTACTACTTTAAACAAGTGTGCACACTATTGGACTCTATTCTGCCCAGGAATCATCTTGCATGTGTGTTTTGTGGCTGGACCAAGGAGTTTGATGTCAAAATCCCAAAATGTTTCAATATTCATAAAAAGACTCTGCCAGTAAGAGAGAACAGTGTGTGATTCTGGCTATAGTAGAAGATTATGTATGTGAATCTCTATCGGCCAGAGATGATCCCTGGAGATTGCAAAAAGGGGAGCATACTTTGAGTGAGTGAGTTTAGTTTTATGCTGCACTCAGCAATATTCCAGCTATATGGCAGCGGTCTGTAAACAATCAAGTCTGGAGCAGACAATCCAGTGATCAACCACATGAGCATGAATGCGCAATTGGGAACCGATGACGTGTCAACCAAGTCAACGAGTCTGACCATCCGATCCCATGAATTGCCTCTTACAACAAGCATAGTCGTCTTTAATGGTGAATCGAATGGGGGAATTAATGACACAATTTAAAACCAATTTAGAAAACAAATATGCGGAAATACACAGATCTGCAGAAAGTTGCCATCCCTGTCTACATGTTTACATACATCAAGCAAGATGGATTATCTTGACCACAAGTGTGGACATGATGGAGAATTTTTCACAGATTAACCTGAAACTAACCTCACATTTGTCATACCACTCAAGCTAGCTGACATATGGTGCAAGAAAAATTCCCAATGTGACAGTGATGGAGTCTGTTTCTGTGGCTGATGATATCTAGATTCATATCTTCCACAGTGACACTCAAAGATATATGAATAATTTGAGAATTCATGTGTCCTAAGTCAGGTGCTACTGTTTAAATAAGTTCATTTATCAGTAATGTTTATTGGGGAAGCTCACCTAGGCATTCAATGAAACTTAGTAACACTGACTGCATTTTAATTGGGTAGCCATAAGCAAACTAACACCCAATTCAGTAAATAGGTATTGCCACAAGCATTGTGTGAGGGAAGAAACGATAAAACAGACACATTGAGGTTTGGCTTTGAGGCTTTTTGTGTAAAATACCATAAGATCAGCTACTTAAAGGTTGTGCTAGTAACATAAGAGCCTATGGGACTAATTGCTGAGGCTTCTATCCTCCTTTGCCATCTTCCCAGAATAAAGCATATCTATCTCTGGCTTAGATCAAAAGAAAATTAAATAGACAAGTGGCATTGTATGTGTATGGCTTGTATCCATGTGGGGAATTGAAGCCTGGTATTTGGTGTGACGAGCACACACTTTAACCACTACCTTGACGTTTTAGAACCTATTCTTTGACTTCTGTTCTTTGGGGACAATCAACAGACAGATACACTAAGAGTTCCTAGTATGTGATAGGCCTCAATCTGCAATCCAGTGATCCAGCTACAGTCTTCATCATGGGAACTTTGATTTGCTACTGCAGAGAAGGTGTCCATAACATCAAGAGCTGACAAGACGTATGCCAAAAGATGACAACATGGCCACAATGCAGGTACAGGATAAAGAGAGTGAATGGACGGTGTTTAAAAATAATTCATGTGTATTTTATGCTAGAATAGTAGAAAGTATGTCCAGTTGTGTTCGGTTCATAACCCAAGCCTCTTTAGCCCTATATTTCACATGTACTCCAATGACTGGAGCAGATTCAGGTTTTTGGCTGTCAATACACATGAAGGAATCCACATGTCACATGCGTGTGTGAGTGAGTCTGACCATCCAATCCTGCTGGTCGCCTCTAATATGACAAGTATGGGTTGCTGAAGACCAGTTCTAATCCGCGTCTTCACGGTGACTCGCATTTTACAACAAGCATGGATTAATGAAGACCAGTTCTAACCCAGGTCTTCATGGGTGACTCGCATCTTACAACAAGCATGGGTTACTGAAGACCAATTCTAACCCAGGTCTTCATGGGTGACTCGCGTCTTACAACAAGCATGGATTACTGAAGACCAATTCTAACCCAGGTCTTCACGGGTGACTCGCGTCTTACAACAAGCATGGATTACTGAAGATCAATTCTAACCCGGGTCTTCACTGGTTATCTTGAAAGGAAGCTTAACAAGTATCATTGTGGAATTTGCCTTGAGATGTATTTTTCAGTTTTTACTCAATGGCAAGCTAATCTGAAGCTCTGACTTGACTTACATAAGAATTAAAAAATACTGAATACAGCTACTTACTCAAGAAAGTATAAGGTTCCATCCAAAGTGACAGCTTGCTCCCAGCCTGGGGGGAGGTCTGAAAAAAGGCAAGGAAGGACATCATTACACTACAGCAAAATGGCCTACAACACTGCAACCATATAGAGCAAAAACATCATAAATGATGCAAAATTAAATATGAGAATGGTGATGGTAATACAATGAAAGTAAACAAATGAGAGAAGAAAAATAAACAAGGGTTGTTAATGAATGTTTCATTGATTATTTCGGAATGACACTAAACAGATGCACTGCAAACATTTCAATTTGATGAGTAATGCCTATGCATGATTTTATTTTGGTCCTGTTTTTGATAAAAAATTCAATTTCAGTTTACCCATATTCATCATAATTGAGTGAATTTGCTCTTTTTTCCCTTTCATGAAGGAAAACTGGAAGCACCTGTTACTTGCAGAAAGCATTTAATTATCCAGCATTTTAAAATGTTCATTGTTCTATGTACTTGTAATCACGATGATACTATATTTATCATATATATAGTCAAGACTACATAATAAATACAAAACAACATATGTATACTTGTATTGTTCTCTGGTAATTATTGACTTCAGCTAAATATGCTGAATTCTTAAAGAATGTAATCAGTGAGGTGTAAAACATGTTCTGTTGTAAAAACAACTCGGCATTATACTTAATATCATGACACATTAAATGTATGTTTTCCACCAACAAGCAGGCATTGTATACCAAACTAGCCTTAGGTTATGTACTATATGGTCTAGTGGTTAATGCATTCGCTCATCATGCTGAAGGTCTGTGTTCGATTTCCAACAGGTGTACATTGTGTTGAGTCCATTTATGTTGTCTCCTACTGTGATATTGTTTTCATATTGATGGAATATTGCTAAAAGTGGCTTAAAACCTAACTCACTCACTCACTATGGTTGAATGAGTTTGCAGAGGGTCATGACAAAATAAACCTGGACAAGGGGTCCGGTCATCCAGAAATATATGACCTCCAGCCCTCCCCTATCCCACTATTTTATACCTTCACGAACATTATGTTGGATCTGACAGGATTCATAGTGTACCATGGTATGTGCACTGACTCCCTGTAACTGGACTAACATGCCAGATTCTAAACAGCTGCAGTAAGAGTTATAGTTTTTGGACCAACAACTTATCCCTACTTCAATATCAGTGCTGAAAATAAAGGGGTAGTCAATCATAAAACATATTATTCTCATACAGATCTTCCAATAAAGATTATCTAAGCTTTTAATTTCAGCCAGTTTTCCTTTGTACTCAAGTCCTTACCATGTCATAATGCATCTAGGCCTGGGGATATTACTGCAGTATCACTGTGGGGGTGTTGGGGGAGAATTTGGACTATTAAATAGGGAATAGATGAGTATGAGTGAGTATGATTCTAAGCCACACTCAGCAATATTCCAGCTATAAGGCAGCGGTCTGTAAATAATCAAGTTTGGACCAGACAATTCAGTGATTAACAACATAAAAATCAGTTTACGCAACAGGGATGTGATGACATGTCAATCAAGTCAGCGATGCTTCTTACAACAAGCGATAAGGGATAGGGTTTTCCTCCAAACGTACAATTGACAAGTTTCAAGGTGTTTATTGTGGGGTTTTTTTTTCAGACTGCTGACTAATATAAATTACTGTAAAGACTGATAAAAAAATTAACTAACAATTAAAATAATCTCAGTAATTTTATAAGACTTTTGACAAAGATATGCTGTCACCAACATACTGCTAAGCTCAGTTCAGTTTATTCTCTTAAAAACAGTGCCAGTGGTACAACAAAAGTTATGCATCCAATAAAGACCAAGATCAACAGATTTACATGATTCAAACATTTAAACATAATAATATATTCAAATGTGTTAAAGATCCTCACAGACATTTCAAAGTTGATAAAAATTTAGGTGATAATGTTTTATACAATTTTATGAGGACCTGAAATAATATGTTGGAACATCAAGTGATCATTGTGAGGAGAGCTTTACAACTTAAAAGATAGGGAAAATTGTGTCCTAGTAAAAAAACAGTCCTTTCTCATGTAAAATAAATTATATTTGAGATTATACTTTCACAGTGAAGTTCAGAGTCTTATATCTTTCATTGCATTGAGTCCCATCCAGTTCTCAAACCCACACCCTCAGAGTCAGGCACCTAATCACCAGCACACAAATTCATCCGTCTAACACGCAAACTCAGTTGGGACTCAACCAAACAAAAAGAACTAGAATCCATACTTTACTGAGAAAGTGCAAACACAAATATAGCATGTTACGTAGACCACATTTTAAAATGGCATTGTGTATTCATAGTCCTATTTCCCTATAACTTTCATGTTGAAGTACACAAAAAAGCAGCGTACATCGTTGAGCCCAGTGTATGCACTGACAATGACTGCATCACCTTCACCAGTGTTCACCACTGTCTTCCTTGTTTGCTTTCTAATTAGGTGTCCTATGTGCACAAACAGTAGCTTGTTTGGTGAAAGGCATTATGGTTGAAATGTGACGAAATTCAGCCATGGGGGATTTACAGCCACTTTGTCCTCACTACGTCTTAAGGGGTTCTGTGAGTGGGGGATTTACATTCCTGTGTTGTAACGGTTACCTGGTCAGTTACCTGCTGATTAGTAACTCACCTGTGGGCAGGAGAAGTAATCAGATATCACTGGGATGATTAATCTGTTTGTGGAAATGGTAATATCATATGGAATGTTGTCCATTCAGCATTATGATGTTTGGATGATGATTAAACTTCCTTGAAATCTTTTGCATTTAGTAAATAGAAGTGAATCAATCTACACGCAACTCAGAATACTAACAACAGACTTTAAATACTTCTCAAAAGAAGTAAAGGGCACTGATTCTGATCAAGTACATCATGCACAGAAATTAAATGTATCAAATGGTCTTGTATTCCTTTTTTTCTTTGAGCAGTATACATTTATCAATTAAAACTTTCTGTATATCTAGCAGATTTTCTTCTACAGCTGCTTGTAAAAAGATTTATTCATCTACACAATTAGCCTTCATTAGATGAACCTCTGCACATACAACACACATGGAACAGAATCTGGTGTTACAGCATGACCAGAAGGCTTTAATCATCTCTTAAATTAATCCCTACTAACTGTGCAACATACTAAATAATTAGGTGATATTCAAAATATATTTTCCATATGTTTATGCTATTATCTCACTACCACAATATTGCATTAACTTATACACTGAACAACAAATAAGCAAAATATTGTGTAAGCATTTAAGACAAGAAAATGTACATTCATACCCATAGTAAAGTAAACAGGACAATGTAAACAATGCAAATATCAGATAAAAGCATAAACAAATGTCAGAAAACTAGTATCTTTTATTCTTATGTTAAATGACAAGAGTTAAGATCACAGATGTTGAAATGCACAATTCTCTGTTCATTTTCTACATCTGACATTTCTGACAGTTGACATGGTTATTGACTTCATGATAACTACATAAAAAATCTTTTGCACAATCCTCTAAAAACGTAGCAGCATATAGAAAAAGTCAGTTGTGCATTACCTGTATGAAATTCTTACACTCAAATGAAACACTGAAACAACTGATGCTTGCGTTTCTGCTCCTGCTTCAGCCAAATCTACTTACACTAAACAGACGACAACAGAGATGACTTACGTCTGCTCAGGCCAACTTACATTGCAGGGGATTCAAACTAATCCTGCAGCAAATTGTATGCAGAAACATGCTAAATCTCTAAGGCAGGAACATCCTTCCACAAACAACTCAAAAATACCTGAGACAGAGTCCACCATCTTGCGTCTGGTCTGAGACTGGCTGCAGGAGTGAATCAATGAATGCTGGTGGGAGTATGCAACTTAGCATTTACACCAAAAAGTCAATCGTTGATATCTCCAAACACTCAGAGAAACCAGAAGGGAAGTGTCAAAGGTCCAGATCAATTTTCACACACAAATATGTCTTCTTCAAAGAAACTCTCAAGCATTCAGATTCAAGTTCATCAATAATTCTTGAATGTCACAATATTTGAGCAACACACTCTTCCGATTACACAAATGAAATCTCTGTGAAATAAGTCCGGAAGCCACTTGATTTCAACAATCCATGATAAACTCCCAATCAGTCTGCCATAATCTCATGCAACAGGTAACTGATGCAAGATACTACTGCCCCAGTTGGTTTGCTGAACCTCCAGCACAGCAAGCTTTACACTGGCCAACTGGCCACTAGATAAATACCACAATCATTACCACTAAATATTATCCTTGCATACAGACTCCTTGGTGTCTATACAAATGCCAGGTTAAATGCTCCTCTGACAGGCAGAGTCAACACATTCCTCTCATGCCTGTCAGTGGCAGGGTGAGTGAGGGACTCTGCATATATTGTCAGCAATATCTTAGCCATTACCGCTGACTGTCAAGTGTCAACAAGTGAGTGATGGCAATTTTAACACAGTGCTGGATAACCATTTCCATTGCATCACAGCTTGTCAACTTAATGTACAACTGAAGTTCATAATGTCACCTTTTAAGTTGTACAGCTGTAGTCTGTCACAGACCTTGCTACAACTGTATACCACACAGCCAGTGAAATCTATAATTATTGATAACATCATTTGGACTCTTAATATATTATTTTTTAAAAATAATTTGATACATTTTCCACAAAATTTTTTCATTTCTGAATCAAGATGCTGGTCTTTGATGGAATTCACCAGCTGTCTACTGAACACGACCCATGAAGATCCATGTTAGCATTGATCTTCAGTAACCCATGCTTGTAGAAAGAGGCAACTAACAGGATTAGATGGTTCGGCTTGCTAAGTTGGTTGACATGTCATCATATGTCAGCTGCGTACATCGATGCTCATGATGTCAGTCGTGGGATTGTCTGGTCCAGACTCAACTGTTAACAGGTCACCATCATATCACTGGAATATTACTCAGTGTACCATAAAACTGATCCTACTCACTCACAGAATGGTAAACATATGAGATCTGTGTCACTGTAACTTTTCTTTCTATACATCTTAACGCTGATCTTCCAAAACCTACATCCTGGTTCTTACTTAATTAAAGAGTATTTTGAATAAAGAAAAGAATATAGAATTGAATAATGTTTTCAAGACAACTCCACCTTTAATCCAACTGACACCCCTAGTCCTCAATGATGAGACACTTAACAGACATAAAGCATGATTTATTTCTTCATGGCCACTGTCATCATGTATATGATGTTATCAGAATTTCAGGCATCACTTATCTACACATGAATCATCACAACATTTATTGAAGGAATAGCAGGTTTACATTGCTTTTAGCAATATCATGGCTGGGAACTCCAAGCTTATAGACTTCACACACTGTACCCATCAGGGATATAGACCCTTTTTCTGGGTGTGAGACATAATCCCCAAGAGTTAATCCACTGATTTCATTGCCTCAGGCTAGGGAACTGGCTTTGCCTACACCTCTTATTATATCTGTTAATGGCAATTCTGTATCAATATCAAAAGATATATATTAAAATAATAATGAAAAAATATATCGATAAAAAGTGAAATCTCATAAAAGTAAGCATTCACGTTTAAGCAAGAGTTGTGTCTTGGTGTTCAGTATACATTATATATATTATATATTACATACAGGATGAAATTACATTGTATATACATCCGGAAAGGAAGCACACTGACTGCATCAATTATGCTGTAACATTAACACTTCTCGGAAAAGAGGACATCTCAGGGAGAAAAGATTCCGTGTCACTGTTACCTCAGATCAGACACACAAAGTCCATGAAACGTATCATTTAAAACAAAAACTGTTGGACATCAAAATGATCAGAACCAGAACCACATGAAGTCATGGGCCCGTAAATTATTTCCAAATGAAAGAGTATGTTTGTATGCCACGGAAAATAATCCAGCAATATCAGAGTTGGGGACACCAAAAATAGGTTACACACCTTGTACCCATGAAGGGAATCAATCCTAGATCTTCAGTGTTATGAGTTAACAGTTTAACCACTGGGCTAAATGACCGCTTCAAATTATTTCCAATTCCCATTGTAGGCTCGGCTACATCAATGTTGCTTAAATGACAGCAAATGCAGTTGGTACTAGTATCCTTTTGTGACTGTTAATGATCGTGTTTTGAGTATCATAACATAAATTATGACAATTGTCCAATAAGTCAAAAGATAAGCAAACACAATATTCAGCAGGTCACCCATATTCATTACAATATAATCATCGCAGCTCACTTCCAATATTGAAAGATGAACAAAAAGAATTTAGTCAGGGTGGAAATAACTGATTGCCCTAAGTCCCAGCATTTTTACCTTTTGGGCAAGCAAATTTGTATATCACACTTTACCCGTGTCCAGTTGACATTCCTATGTCAATTATGTTGCTTAGTTTAAAAATCAACAAGAAAATTGGTCAGTATAGTGGAAACATTATCAGGGCAAATGATTTCACAATTGTCACTGTACCTTGCACTAGCAGTTTTTAAGTTATGTACACCCCTGTTAGTGCCACATCATCTTACCCTGTTGTCTGCTGCATTTTATCTAGCCTTGCTCCTTCTCCACCCACTTCCCCACCATGAACAGTTTTAAAAACTACCTTCCTCACCATCCCCTGACCCCATAAGGAACAACCTTGCCTCCTTCACCGAACTTTAAGTCCCTCCCTCAGCCAGCATAGCCTCCCTCCACTTTCCCCTTGAGTATGTTGACCCTCGAGCCTGATTGCAGTGTAAACAGAACCCGCTTTATCTGTGTAATGCATTGTTCTAGATAACAATGTAAGTAGCAACATAACCCCTTCTACCAGGCCTGCCAGAATGGGCGGAGTGCCTTCCTGGGTCTAATTGAGTTGCTGGGTGACTCTCACCATCGTGCAAATGTTGGTTTGTCTGTAATATAATTCTTCACACATCTTCAAGATTTGCATGATTTAAGTTAACAAATAGTTTTCGGGTACATACATTTCACATGGATATTTTACATGAAGGTTAGTACATGAAATCAACCTGTATCAGATACAAAGGTTCTGTAGTCAACCTGAGGGAAGGTGGGATAGCCTACTAAGTCCAGGTTCAAGCATTTGCTTGTCATAGCAATGACCAAGGTTTGATTCCCCATATGGATACAATGTGTGAAGCCCATTTAGGGTGACCCCTACTGTGATACTGCTGGAATACTGCTAAAAGCGGTATAAAACTAAACCCACTCACCTACTAACTTATTAACCTGAAGATATTTACAACATTTAACATTATGAAGATCTGGTTATAATTCTAAAATAAATAGTAAATTACATCTCAGATCTAATGATTATCTTATTTTTTACACAATATATAACAATTATAAAGATTCGTCCACAAACATTACTTTCAATGGATACATAAACATGACATAATCTTAGGTTATATTTGAGAGTAAAGGCAAGTGACAATAACTTCAAAGGGATGACAAAACAAATGGGCAACAATTTGGCCTTCCTTGTCGTGAATGACAAAAGTTTATCACAAAACCAGGACTACCCGAAGTGTATATTCAAGAAGTTGAGAAAACGTGCTGGTATGCTAAGGCAGGGCCAATTTTATTTCCTGTTTTATGGAAAACCTAAAGGCAGGCGGGAAAAAAAAAAAGAATAAAATTTCCAATCAAAGTCATATTCCTTCTAAACGCTCAAAGTATTTTACTTTCGGCAATTTCTGAAGTGAATATGGGTGAAAAAAAAACAAGCAGCTTAGGCGGATCGGTAGAATAAGAAATAAAACTGGCCTGGCCTGGCCTAAAAAGGAAATGAATTTACAAATGATGCCACACACATGTTCTTTTTAAAAAAACTGATAAAGTTTATTTTTCTTTCTTTCATTATTTAGTGATGTGTATATCACACTGATTGTGTGTATCATGTTGAGTATTGCAGACTCACAAAACTATTACAGTCATCCCTCGCAACAGCTGAACTGCGATCACACTCCTACACGAAATAGAAAAATAGCTCATCAACAAATCCACTGTTTACAGTCAGGAAAATAATGTAAACTAGTGACATCCAGTGCGGATGGCAACTGACTGTGTTTATCGTACATATCCAGATGCTTAAAACATGCAGGGTTTTCTCAATAATAATCATACCAACTGCAAAATATCGTAGTAGAACTTATAAACGACAAGACATACCATCAGTCGAGTACTTACAATGTTTGCTGTGACGCAACTAAGCGCGGTTAAACACAGTCATTCGATGGTGTCAGAAAACACATTTTTTTCATTAAATTCAATCCCATTTTTATTCATCAAAACTGTGGACAGAAACAACGGAGACACCAGGGCACTACCTCATTCCATACAACTTCTGCTTACCACATTTGTGAGGGTCCGTTTTTCGCTCCTCCCGCGATAGCACCAATTTCACATTATTCTTAGCAATCACAAACAGATTACAGCCACATAACCCATGGACTCCAAGACCCGTGTTATTGACTCATTGAAGTCAGTTTTTACAGTTAATTGACCAACATTTTGTGTTTCACAAGCAAAGTTGCAAGTACCACGGGTAGTCAGTGGTGACTTGTCAAACTGTCTCCTACGTAAAATGTATCCAGACAGGTAACGTCCTGTGTTCATTGTTAAGCTAAATGTGTCTACAGTAAATACGCATATACTAATCCAATAGCAATATATAATATATCTATTACAAAAACTGCTTAATATGTAAAATATTCTGACAATGGAATAGAAAACATTTGATGTAATATTATTGGATCGTTTTAAACTGAACCACCAGTACATTGGACTAAAACTTCTGTACACAGCTGATTGCTATTTCTGGCTTCGTTGAACAGGTCGCATTACAGGAACAACAATTAATTTATCATGTCTAGTGATTTTTGATTGCAAGTTTCATGTACATATGTATGTTTTTATTTTCAAAGTTTGTTTATTTTCACCTTCAACAATACGATATAGTTTTGAATAGGCACAATACACGAAATAGCAGTTTTGTTATGTCCTTGGAAAATACGATTTTACTTGGCCTTTGTTCCACATTTTGTAATAGGTACTATAACACGGATGTCTTATTATGCGGGGGTTCATCCATGGACCCCAAGACCGCATTATGGCGAGGGATGACTGTACTATATAAAACACAGCAGGGTTTAATTCCACTGACAAGATATGTATAAAACAATTAAACAAACTCATTTACAGTGTTTTTCAACATGATAAAAATACTATAATCAGAACCTATCAAAATTGTGTTTTGCAAACTTCAAAACACACAATACATATTAACATATTTGAAATAGGTATATATTTTACACAGTCTACTGAACTAAATTGTGTTCAGAACTCATTAAAGCTAAAAAGATACAAATCAGCTGGTCTAATATAAATGTGTTAACTTTCCACATTATCCAGACGACAAATTATGCAACATGGGATACTAGTATACAGTTTACTTGTATGACACATAGGACACTGACATGACAAGACAGGCAAACACAGACTGATCCTACCCTTCAACACTAGACACTAAATAACATTTTAAGCAAGTCAACACTAGAGTGAACAGAGCTGCAACAGCATTCAGAACGAGTAATGGAGTTGAGGTGAGTTCAGATTTAAGGTGCTATATAATGGCAGGGGACACCAGATATGGGCTTCACACATTGTACCCCTGTAAAGAATCGAACCCGGGACTTCTGCATGACAAGCAAATGCTTTAACCACCAGGCTACGGAGCCTCAACAATCAAAGCCCTCTATTTGAATTTTGGGACACTTTCAAGATTTTGAAGTTTAAACACCACAGTTATGACAAGAATTAATTGACCATTGCTGACTTGCATGATCACTGCAAGTACACATTCCTTGTGTAATAACACACATGCTCATTTAACATGTGAGGTTGTGAGTGTTTTAACATAATTTGCAGCATTATTTAAGTTATACTGCCACATATCATCTGTAAAAGCCATAACATGCTGAAGCGATGCTTTTCAATTTCACTGACATTGACCACTAAGGACTTTTTTATCTCTAGGTTTAGAGATCTGCTGACCCACAATGTAAAGAAAGTGGAAAATTATAATAACTGTTTTCACATTATATTTTTTGCGATTATGTTCTCCTGACTAGATTAAAAATACAAGAAATTGAAAAAAAAATATATAAATAGCAATTGATACCTTTCAAATATTTTATTTTCTGATTAGTCTGATACATTCGCTTTTACCTGTGGAACAGAGAGAGAGAGGTAATGCTACAAGGTGCTCACCCTGCAATATATGACATACTTAATGGTGCAAATAACATTTCCATATTTGCCTTTTTCCCTCCCTCACCACCTTAATAATTCTTTTTTAAAAATCAATAAAGTTCCTGGAAAGAAGGCCCAAGATCAACTTTTAAACTTGAATAGTGTAAGCAGATCAAGGATAACTGACTATTAAGATCATGGATCTGAACATGATTGACTGATGACATTGAAAAGAGAAAGGGACACAACTCTGCACAAGAAATGGCTGCTCCTCGAACCTGTATCATGTGCAACCCTCCAATCCACCATAAAGTTACAATATACCATTTTCAAAAACTTATAAAAACACTCCTGTTTCTCAAAGTTAAAATACCTCTAAACAAGAAAATATTCTCACAAGAAAAACATCTATATTATCAAAAGCTTTACACATTGGACAAAAAAAGCCATCACAGATGACAAAGATTACCGGTGATTGACAGATTCTGATAGTCAGGTTAAATTACACTGAGTACTTGCTAAACACTGACACAATGACTCCTCAGATTACATCCCTGAGCGTCTATTCCCTGCATGTTATTAAGCCAGTTTCTGATTTCTCTGCCTGGTCGCCATTCACATACTTTCCACTTGACCTACTCCCAAATCCTACTGGGCAAAGCCTTCATGCAGAACCACAAACAAATACACTGTGACAACCTACCTAACAGTCAAAACTATTAAGGAAGACTCACAAAGCAATGCCATATATATATCACGCTACCTTGGCAAAACACACAGTTATCACTTCTGTATCTATGAGATAGTTCTGTACAGTTTAGGATTACCTGGACTGAACCACGTTTAAAGTCAGCAGACGGTCAGGCAGACATGTTGCGTAGCGGGAATATTTCTGGGTATAGCTTTTATTGTATTTATGTATGACACAGAAAGCTATGCCAGAACTCTAAGGCATGAGACGCTGGTGTCAGTCAACAGCATACATGTTGTAAACACTCGCTACAGACTTCAATGCGGGGGATTGTGCTTGCATTTATATTGTGCTTTACATTCGATGTACTGCATTCATAGCAGATCTTTTTAAAATGTAAAATCAGAAAAAATTATGAATCAGTTAAACTACGGCTGTGCTTGATAATAAGCTATGGACTGACCACTGACCTCAAACAGCAGGTTAGGCTTGGCCCTTAACAGCCTACAAGGAGATTAAATGGACTTTGGAGTAGGAGGCCTGTTTGTAGTTTATGCCACGCTCAGCAAATTTCCAAGTAATATGTCTTCTGTAGAAAAGTGAGTCTGGACCAGACAATCCAGTGATCAACAGTGTAAGCATCAAACTATACAGTTGTGACACGATGACATGCTTCATCTCAGTCGCTGAGCCTGACCGTGTGATCCAGTCAGGATGTTAACAGATGGTGAGACAGAGCTCCAGATAAGATTTAGCTCAAGTAGGTACTGTACCCACTGTATTTTCAAGAGTGGGCATTATGAATTTTGACTGGGTATTTGATTTTCCGTTACCTACTGCCTTCAGATATTGAGGTATTTCAGTGATTCTTTCTCAGCGAAGCATAATGTCATTGAGTTAGTTTCCTAAACAGGCATGTACTGCTTTATGTCACACCTAATCAAAACTAACTTCAATATGATGGAAATGATTTCAGGAAAAACCACTCATCCTATACCGACAGTCACAACACTGGTGCTATACCAGCAGTCCAACTTGATGGCAATCAATGTCTTTTTCAATAAGCAAGCCTTTGTCATGAATTTGTACCGTACACATTTTAAACCTTTGCATATCAACACTTTGAATGCATAATTGGTACGCAACAATCATTTTTCAATGCGTAATTGGAAATTTTCTATGTGTATTTCACCTGGATAGGTAACTAATCTGGGCCTCTGGTTAGAGGGAGACAGAGTAAGATCCTCTGAATTGGATGATCGTGGGACATTATTCCCCGACAAATTGGATGTTTGTTCATAATATCATCCACTAGCTTTCAATACCAGATTTGATTTTATGGATGCTTACAGTAAGAAAGTATATCATTTTTGGCCATTAAGCAACAAGCAAACTAAACAAACAAATCTGTTTGTCATGCGAGTAAATGCCTTCAGTAAAATTTAGTGGTTTCTAAGGTAAACAATCATTTATTCCTTTCAGAACTATGTTTGTCACCATATATCATACCAGTATTTATTAGCAACACAAAAATCTTTTAACTAACAGTAACATGTTTTCTCGATTGATGGTTTCCATGGATACAGGTTGCAAAAATGAAAAAACAGTTAAAATATTTCAATAAGTCTATTTAAACATGTTCTGCTAACTGAAAGAATATGGAAATTGTTAAAATCCTTGCACTAAACATTTCCTATGAGCTACTTGTGATCAAGCCTTATTTGCAGTAAAGAGTTGTCCTTCTTGTTCCTGGCTATTTTGCTCAACACCTGTTTCCTGTCATTCTGAATCATACCTTGAAATTTGTAACAACAAACATTTCAGACCAACACTTGGAACTAATATGATGAACTTTTGATGTAAAAAAACTCATTTTTCCTCAATCAATATGTTATTGTCGACACACTGAACTGTTGTTCACCATATGTGTGGAACAGTCATTTGAGCAAACAGAACATGATCTCATCCTACATATGTATACACAACATAATTGCATGAGTGAGAGAGTAAGTGAGTGAGTGAGTTTAGTTTTAAGCCACACTTAGCAATATTCCAGCTATATGGCGTCAGTCTGTAAATAATTGAGTCTGGACTAGACAATCCAGTGATCAACATCATGAGCATCGATCTACAAAACTGGGGTATTATGACGTGTCATCCAAGTGAGGGAGTCTGACCATCTGATCCCTCTAGTCTCCTCTTACGACAAGCCACACTCTGCAATATTCCAACTATGTTCTTTAAATAATCAAGTCTAGACCAGACAATCCAGTGATCAGCAGCATGAGCATGGGAACCCATGACACATGTCAACCAAGTCAGCGAGCCTGACCACCCGATCCTGTTAGCTGCCTCTTACGACAAGCATAGTCGCCTCTCATGGCAAGCATGGGCTGCTGAAGGGTTATTCCACCCCGGGCCTTCACGGGTCACATAACTACATTGTAGGGTGTATTCAGTTGACCAAACATTCTCTTGGTCTTGAGGTGACACGATTTGTTTGAGTGGCATTCTAGAAGTTGCTGATATAGATATGATACAACTTTAGGGTTAATCAACATCTTTGTTTCAACAATGGCAACGTTTCAGCACAGGTCCTCATACTTGGTCTTGTTTAAATAATATTTCTTGACTAATGAGATATAATTATAAAAGATCAAGATAGGAAAAGAAAAAGATATTTGGATGAACATCTGTGGTTATCAAAAGCCAACATGGTAAATAATGTTTAGCTTACAAGGATTTACCTTGCATTAAGAACAAAGTGTCCATGACATGCAAATTAAGAATTGTTAAGTTTGAATTTGTTACTGCAAAATTCCCCAACTCCACACATTTATTATATAAGGCCAGACCAATTTTATTCCTTATTTTACAAACCCGCCCGTCATAATTTTTCTAGAATACGACAAAAATATAAATTCATTCTCCCCATTCCAAAAAAGAAAACCCTAGTGTTAATAAGATATAAGTGAAACACTCTTGAAATCAGTGTGAAACCTAAACTCGATCAAGTCTGATTTTAATTGATATAAACATGTCAAAACAGTTAACATGGAAACACACAGATTTTTCCTTTGACTGAATTTTTCCCATCTGCCTTTAGGCTTTCTAAATACAAAAATCCTTAAAACAAGAAATAAAACTGGTCTTGCCTTATATAAATCAGCGGAGTTGGGATTAAAATTGATTTGTATTAAAATTGAGATTCTTACTGGTCACATGCAACATAAAACACAACTTTGCAGATTCTGATCCCTTTGGCTATGCACTTACCAAAACGAATCATCAAAAATGCCGATTCAACTTATAAAGTTGAAAAAAAATAAACGTGATGAAAAAATGTGAGGCCAATGAAAAGGCTTCGTCACACTTGAGTGTATTTCCACAGGCTCTGACTGGGTTCCGTATCGCAGCTGCTTCATTTTGAGGGAAGTAAACCCAAGTGCAAAATATTGCACTTTTGACTGGCAATTATATGTTTATAATTTTGTTTATTTGTGTTTTCTTCATCAGCAATGCATATTACAAATCATGAATAAGTGATTTGTGTGTTTTAATTATGTTTGAGTTTTTGGTTGCATGTGACCTTTAAGCTGACTTAAGGTTAGGTATCAGATTTATGCGCAGGCCAAGATTAATCCCTCTTAAATTATCAAAAACACATGCAATGCATTCATGCCCTACATCAAAACAGCTTATATTTGCTGAAAGATATAACATTTTAAAGTCAAAACACAACTACGTCAATTGAAAAATTAGTCAAAATTCCAATTTGTAAAATGACAAAGAGACTCAAATAACCAGGCTTGCTGTACTCTGAAGAAGCCTTAGACTTGGAAAGTGAAACTCCCATAAAAGGGTCACAGTGTCAGAAAATAGAGTAAGTGGTTTTACTCCACTGTGTTTATGTTTATACATGTTTATCATATCAGGAAACAAATTCCTTCATAAAAGCATCATAGTGCATTAAACTCATTCTTTCGAATCTATTTATTTAAAATTTGAAGTATCACTAGTATTCTTTAAGGATATACAATGTTGTTTGCGTCAGGGAAAAAATGTTTAGTCACACACAATGGACACATTCAATCAGCTAGGTTCTGAGGTTCTGGGATGTAACCAGTAAACACCATTAATTTGTCATTTTTATCTTCAACAACCGACATCATCTTTGGCTGCTTGAACAGATTCCCACAATTTACTGTGTCACAATTTAAAGTTCCTTCCATACTTTAAGTGGTACATGTATGAATAGATTTCTGAAAATCAATAACGCCAGGTGTTCAGACAAACTTCCTGTATATTTCATGATTGCCATGATACATCACATAGCTATTGAAGAGTGAGTGAGTGAGTGAGTGAGTGAGTGAGTGAGTGAGTGAGTGAGTGAGTAAGCTAAATGGCTGTCCCAAAGCAAGAGTTCATGTCCTTAGGTGGACACAAAAGGCCAGGACTTCTAAAATGAGTGAGTGAGTTTAGCTTTCTGCTGTTTTTGGCATTTTTCCAGTAATAGCATTATGAGCAAGGGACACCAGAAATGGTCTTCACAAATTGTACCCATGTTGGGAATCAAACACAGGTCTTCGGCATAACAAGCAAACCCTTTGACATCTACACTACCTGACATCCCACCAGGTGCTGAGAAAAACCTCTTGTACATTTTGCCATTTCGTGCAGATCAATCATCCTAATGAATGGTTATCGCCTTGGTACATCACAGAGGTATTTAGGATAAACTGCACTGATTGTATATCAACTCAGTGCCTGAAACCAGTTTTTTATACGTACAAGAGTGTTCAATATCACCCTAGTCCATCCTCCTCCCACTCCGACCTATCAGAGCTGCTGTGATCGTGGGAACCAACTGCTTCTCTTTACAAAGAACACCGTGGGCCTTTCCAGACTGTAATCATCGCCATTTCCATGATTACCTGCCTGGAGTGTTTCTGAACTAATTGGCATCTTGGGACTTTTTAACGGATGACTGGCGACAGAAACACAATGGATATATATTGATCTCAAAGGCAGAATTACCGTGAAGTGGTTCGCATTTCTGTCAATACTATCAGTAGATATGCTGGAATTGTTAAACATCCTATCAATTTATTATAAGATCATTTTAAATTGTTATCTTCCACTAATTCCAATATCCGTATGTCATAAACATGACAAATGAGGCACCAAAGAACAAAGGTGCACTGTAAACATATGTTACATGTTTATCCAGAGGTAAATTAACACTTTGTACTTCCTTAAATATTTTATCAGGGTAGGGGGGTAGCCTAGCGGTTAAAATGTTTGTTTGACACACTGAAAATCGGGGTTCGATTCCCCACATAGGTACAATGTGTCAGCCCATTTCTGGTTCCACCAAAATATCGCTAATATACTCACTAACTCACTCACTAATATTATATTATGCTTATGCCCAACAAAATAATCATTACTTAAGTAATAAGATGAATATTGTCTCAACAAAGACAAACTAAATGCTAAAGAAAACACAGGGGCTTGTAACGCTGAAAACTGCCATCAAGATATACATTGTCCCGAATGGGGTATTACTACCATCAAGGTATATACTGTCCCGAATGGGGTATTACTACCATCAAGGTATATACTGTCCCGAATGGGGTATTACTACCATCAAGGTATATACTGTCCCGAATGGGGTATTACTACCATCAAGGTACATACTGTCCCGAATGGGGTATTACTACCATCAAGGTATATATTGTTCCGAATGGGGTATTACTACCATCAAGGTATACATTGTCCCGAATGGGGTATTACTACCATCAAGGTATACATTGTCCTGAATGGGGTGTTACTACCATCAAGGTATACATTGTCCCGAATGGGGTATTACTACCATCAAGGTATACATTGTCCCGAATGCTGTATTACTACCATCAAGGTATACATTGTCCTGAATGCTGTATTACTACCATCAAGGTATACATTGTCCTGAATGGGGTATTACTACCATAAAGGTATACATTGTCCCGAATGGGGTATTACTACCATCAAGGTATATACAGTCCCAAATGGGGTATTACTACCATCAAGGTATATTTTGTCCCGAATGCTGTATTACTACCATCAAGGTATACATTGTCCTGAATGGGGTGTTACTACCATCAAGGTATACATTGTCCCGAATGGGGTATTACTACCATCAAGGTATATACAGTCCCAAATGGGGTATTACTACCATCAAGGTATACATTGTCCCGAATGGGGTATTACTACCATCAAGGTATACATTGTCCCGAATGCTGTATTACTACCATCAAGGTATACATTGTCCTGAATGCTGTATTACTACCATCAAGGTATACATTGTCCTGAATGGGGTATTACTACCATAAAGGTATATACTGTCCCGAATGGGGTATTACTACCATCAAGGTATACATTGTCCCGAATGCTGTACTACTACCATCAAGGTATACATTGTCCTGAATGGGGTGTTACTACCATCAAGGTATACATTGTCCCGAATGGGGTATTACTACCATCAAGGTATATACTGTCCCGAATGGGGTATTACTACCATCAAGGTATACATTGTCCCGAATGCTGTATTACTACCATCAAGGTATACATTGTCCTGAATGGGGTGTTACTACCATCAAGGTATACATTGTCCCGAATGCTGTATTACTACCATCAAGGTATACATTGTCCTGAATGGGGTGTTACTACCATCAAGGTATACATTGTCCCAAATGGGGTATTACTACCATCAAGGTATACATTGTCCCGAATGGGGTATTACTACCATCAAGGTATATACTGTCCCGAATGGGGTATTACTACCATCAAGGTATATACTGTCCCGAATGGGGTATTACTACCATCAAGGTATACATTGTCCCGAATGCTGTATTACTACCATCAAGGTATACATTGTCCTGAATGGGGTGTTACTACCATCAAGGTATACATTGTCCCGAATGGGGTATTACTACCATCAAGGTATACATTGTCCCGAATGGGGTATTACTACCATCAAGGTATATACTGTCCCGAATGGGGTATTACTACCATCAAGGTATATACTGTCCCGAATGGGGTATTACTACCATCAAGGTATACATTGTCCCGAATGGGGTATTACTACCATCAAGGTATACATTGTCGAAATGGGGTATTACTACCATCAAGGTATATACTGTCCCGAATGGGGTATTACTACCATCAAGGTATATACTGTCCCGAATGGGGTATTACTACCATCAAGGTATATACTGTCCCGAATAGGGTATTACTACCATCAAGGTATATACTGTCCCGAATGGGGTATTACTACCATCAAGGTATATACTGTCCCGAATGGGGTATTACTACCATCAAGGTATATATTGTCCCGAATGCTGTATTACTACCATCAAGGTATATACTGTCCCGAATGGGGTATTACTACCATCAAGGTATATATTGTCCCGAATGGGGTATTACTACCATCAAGGTATATATTGTCCCGAATGCTGTATTACTACCATCAAGGTATATATTGTCCCGAATGGGGTATTACTACCATCAAGGTATATATTGTCCCGAATAGGGTATTACTACCATCAAGGTATATATTGTCCCGATGGCAGTTTTGAGCATTACAAGCCCCTGTGAATGAAAAGCATTAGCCCCCTTTAATCTAATGCTAATATTTCAAGCTTAAACATGTTAAATCACTAAGAAAATATTGAATACACAATGTCATTTAGGGAATGTAACACTTCCCCATTACAGTGTAGATATTAGTACATCGCTGATTACTACTTCCAGTTTGGGTAAATAACAGGTAGCGTAACAAAAGCGACAATTGAATTGTCACGTCTTGTGACACGTCACATCCTAATATACCTCTTTTCCAATATATGATACAATGATACAACTTAGTTTTGACTGGGTGCAATACATGTTATGCATAACACGAGTGTCTCACGAGGTGAATGAGTTTAGTTTTACGCTGTACTCAGCAACATTCCTGCTACATGGCCACTGTCTGTAAATATCGAGTCTGGACTAGACAGTCCAGCTGACATTTGTCAACCAATCAGCGGGCCTGACCACCTGATCCTATTAGTTGCCTCTTACAACAAGCAAAGTCACTTTTTGTGGCAAGCATGGGTTTCTGAAGACCGACTCTAACCCGCATCTTCATGGGTCTGTCACACATTCAGGACCCCAAAACCTGCATTACGGCAAGGGTTGACCATACTTTTGTTTGGTTGGAGGCAGGTGAAACAGGTGAAAGGGTTGGATGGATGACTATATACGTTGCAATTGTGTGCCTTACTCCGAGAGTGTGTGTTTGAAACCTGCTTCGGACTAAACCCAACAAAAGCATTAGAATCTGTACTTTACTGAGAAAGTGTAATACCAATTATAACTTGGATTATAAAGAAAATATCACTTGCACTTCCTCTTGATGTCATTCATTACATGTTACTATATACCACAGCAGTATCTGACAAAAGCAGTCTGATGTTTACTGATAACCTAGTATTGCACCAATCTTTCCAAAGACTTACATAATCATGGTCACAGTGACATTTTTTATGTTTTATGTTGATGATCATCAGCAATGAGAGCATCAATATGGTTTTAGGCTGAATTTAGCAACGTACCAGATTTATAAATGAGCTTCATACATTGTACCCATAAGGACTGCAATGAATACACTGTGGTGAATATTATGTGCATCGAGAATATTGGGTAGCGAATACCAATAATTATTCACGATATTGTACTTAAGTGATTGATGGACAATATGGAACCCCCATGCTGACTGTTAATTTGTCGAAGTAATAACTAGTGATCTGATGTGACACTCAAAGTCGAGTCAAATTTGGTGTGTAATAGAGACTAATAGTTATAGTCCACAGTACCACATGCAGCCTTTGCAACTAACATGACTTGCACTACTACAAGGCTAGTACATATTCCGTTCTTGCATATCTTACTTTGAAAAAGGGCTCAAGTAAAACATGCTCCGTTAAAAAATTGTAAATGTTCATTCAAATCCGGTTCTGGTAACCATGAATAAAGAATTGCATTCATGATGGGCTACAGTTTGAGTCACTGAATATGCTAGTGTATCATCATGATCATCCTCAGCACCCATGCCAACCAAACCTGTAAAGTGGAACAAGCAAACTATGCTGAACAGCCTTAGCACCATGCCAGGCAAACCTACAAGTGGTACAAGCAAACTATGCTGAACAGCCTTAGCACCATGCCAGGCCAACCTACAAGTGGGACAAGCAAACTATACTGAACAGCCATAGCACCATGCCAGGCAAACCTACAAGTGGGACAAGCAAACTATGCTGAACAGCCATAGCACCATGCCAGGCAAACCTACAAGTGGGACAAGCAAACTATACTGAACAACCTTAGCACCATGCCAACCAAACCTGCAAGTGGAACAAGCAAACTATGCTGAACAGCCTTAGCACCATGCCAACCAAACCTGCAAGTAGGACAAGCAAACTATGCTGAACAGCCTTAGCACCATGCCAGGCAAACCTGCAAGTGGAACAAGCAAACTATGCTGAACAGCCTTAGCACCATGCCAACCAAACCTGCAAGTAGGACAAGCAAACTATGCTGAACAGCCTTAGCACCATGCCAGGCAAACCTGTAAAGTGGAACAAGCAAACTATACTGAACAGCCTTAGCACCATGCCAACCAAACCTACAAGTGGGACAAGCAAACTATATTGAACAGCCTTAGCACCATGCCAACCAAACCTGCAAGTGGAACAAGCAAACTATGCTGAACAGCCTTAGCACCATGCCAACCAAACCTGCAAGTAGGACAAGCAAACTATGCTGAACAGCCTTAGCACCATGCCAGGCAAACCTGCAAGTGGAACAAGCAAACTATGCTGAACAGTCTTAGCACCATGCCAACCAAACCTGCAAGTAGGACAAGCAAACTATGCTGAACAGCCTTAGCACCATGCCAGGCAAACCTGTAAAGTGGAACAAGCAAACTATACTGAACAGCCTTAGCACCATGCCAACCAAACCTACAAGTGGGACAAGCAAACTATATTGAACAGCCTTAGCACCATGCCAAGCAAACCTACAAGTGGGACAAACAAACTATACTGAACAGCCAAGGAAAAGAAATTTTTAAAAAATGAGATCTCATAAAAGTAAGCATCCATGTTTATGTCTTTTGTTTAAAAACTTGAAAAAAGTTGCATTTCTTTTGCTGTTTAGTATAGCTTGACTGGCAGACAGCCCCTACAATGATACAGACTTGCAGTTATGCATAACAAGGCGGCAGAACAAGTTAGATTGTTGGTGCTGCAGGGTTACGGTTCAAAGATTGACACTGACAAGGCCACTCAGTGATAATCTCTGTTACGATAGTGCGTCAAAGGGATGTTTTGTATCTTATCTGCATAATCAGCATGACATGTCATAAGTGACGTACTGAAGTATGTTTCACCAGTAACGACAAGGCCACAGTCTTGCATGGGAGTGTTTCATCACATACAGGAAGAACAAGAGAGTGTTTCTTCATTTGCCAGAAAATTAATCTGTTCTTCAGGCCTTAAACAGCAAGATATATCCATTACAGGACTTCTCATGTTACTTAAGGACATATGCTATAATGAAAGATTTATTGCAGTGTAAAATTTAGTTGTTTTACTAGGAAATGCCATCACTTGGATACCATACTCTGACATGTTAATTTAGCATGCATGCAGTTTGACCAATTCAAACTAATGTGTCTACTACAGTTATTACATGTTCACCTAGCTCCTATTTATGTATAAATGTACAACCGCACCTGTGTATACAATTTTGTACTAACTTTATAACGTAAGTGCCAACATGTCACTCTTCTGTCTGCAAATACAACTTGAAATGGAAGACAGTTTAAAAGTGATAGCATAGACGAATTCAGAGGGTGTGGACTGACCATTGAAACTTGGGTGAAAAAGAAGTGTGCACCCCACTTTTCTCAAAAAGCTGTATCCGCACCTGTACTGTCAGCTGTGTAATTTAAGCTACAGTTTACTACATATGATCATTGGGTATGCCAAAAACATTCCATAAAGTACTACAAGTGATCAACGACATAAGATGTCAACAAATGTAGCCACTTAAATCATCATTATGTACTGGTTAAAAAACATACTTATTCAAAAGCAAAGAATCAGAATTTGTATTTACATATGGTTGACCAGATTCATACTTATCACTTGACTATTCTGCCATTTTGATGTTAGCAAACGCTTAAATTGAAACTGAAAATGAGGGCAACTGAAACAGCAGATTCGGTCTGAAATTACATGTACAAAACCCATTTTTTCTTTTATAAAATAAATGTTTGAGGGACAAACTGTCATCAGTATGAGATAAACGTTGGCAATACATGAAAAAGAATAAACTTAACAGTGGGGCAACCTCTTGGTTAAAGCATTTGCCCGCCACACTGAAGACTGAGGTTCGATTTCCCATATGGGCACTTTGTGTGAAAATGGGGAAAATTATTGGTGTCCCCTACATTGATGGTGCTGGAATATGGCTAAAAGCAGCATGGAAAAACTCATTCACTACAAGAACAAAATTCTGTCCAAAAGATATTACCATAAAAAATTATTAAATGTAGATTCATTACAGTCGTTGTAAAACATAAAAGATCAGGGCATGAAGACAAAGAAATGGTAACTACTTCACTGAACAAGAGCATTGTCATGTATGTGACCAGACAAGTTCAACACCACAACATCCTCGTTTTCCTATTCAGCATCAGCATTGTCAATATTCCAATACCACATAAATTCTTGATGAATTCTACAGCGCTCTATTACAAACAGAAAGCAAAGGAAGTCGCAAAAATATTCTCTGTCTATTAAGTTTACTCTTGCAAAGACTGAAAGTAGCGTACAGCACTTATGATGGCATCAATACGCCATGTGTACATGTTGCAAAGAAGCTCAGCGTCTCGTGATAGCAAGCCTGAAAGCCCTGTCATAAGCAGAGCATAAAGCATGATATCGACATACATCTCGGGTCCATTCATTATGATATAGATCAGATTAGCATTATTCAATACGCCATTTAATATAACATGTTGTACATGTCGCGTAAAAAACGAAACGACTGCTATTTTGAATCTATGATAATGTTCTCAGCATATGACTAGGATAATACTAATACTACTAATAGGTCCATGTTATTGAAAACACCCAATATTATTGAAAACACCCAATATTAAAGCATAATCAACATGCAGGTGTTGCATATCTACCTGCTAGGTAAAGAATAACCATGGTAGTAGCTGTTGACTGAATTGACTGCATTCATAATTGCAGAACAGAGATAAAAACTTTGAATGTTTACATTAACTGTTTTATAACTCTTATCTTAACTCTTGTAAGTTAGAGAAAAATACTGTGATTATTTTGTCATAGTTCAGCCGGAACGTAGGTATTTATTGATTATGCTAACATGCTTAGAAATTGATGAGCTAGTAATCTGTAAATGTGCACTTAACATGATTTGTCTGAATTATGTAAAATAATCATCATACATAGAAAGATTAAAGCAAATTAGTAATGCCTATGCGCAACACTTTTGAACAAGTTTGTTAATGCTGATCTAAATTGCACGAGGCAGAAAAATTTAAAATGAATGCAAAATTTTTAATTTTTTTTTAATAATCATATTTCTTAATGCGACACTAAAGTATCATTCGCGTTAAAAGTGTATTTTCTTATGTTGGACTTTTGTTCATGATTTAAAAGATCACATCATGATGGCTCTGGGTGGCTTGTTTACAATATCCTTTTACAATGACACCCAATAAACAACTGATTGTATAATCATATCAACAATAATACATAAGTGAACGCCCTTAACTGTATATTTAATGCATTTGGAACTTCCTGGTTAGATCTCTTTGGACAAACACGTGCTCACTCATAGCAAACATTAGAAGCCCGATCTCATGACGAATCATCAAACAGATCTACAGTGGAGATACTGTCAGATCTTCACATACAGAGGTACTGTAGAAGAGTAAATTATCTGATTGTAACAAGTGAGTCAGGGAGTCAGGGAGTCAGTCACTCTGGATTTATGCTTCTAACTGGCATTATTCCAGCAATATGATGCTTCACACGTTGTACCCATGTGGAGAATCAAACCTTGGTCTTGGTGTGACGAGAAGACACTTTAACCGTAAAACTACCCCACTGCCCCATTTTCTTGTTATTCAAACAAACAGACCCTTTTTTCAAGTCACTTTAAGTTGCCTTTGACCTATAACTCTCTCTCTTAATTTCAAATTAGCTTAATCAGCTTATCCCTTGGCAGCTGACAGTACATATACATAATTAACTATATTAAATGATTGTTACATTAATCAATATTTCCATACCGTGTGCAATGTACTAACTCCCTGCTCTGAGTATCTACCAGAGCATCACAGCTGATCCCTCAGATGTGTCATCAAAAAGTACTGGCATTAACATCATCAATAGATCAGCAGGCAGATAATGTGTGCATTTATATTGAACAAGTTTCCATACACTCAGTGCATGCTCAACAACAATACAAGCCAGGTCAATGCAATTATGTCTATAGTTCCCCCAGGAATTTGCAACAAAGCTAAGTCATGTCAGGTGCTTGAAGGTAAACTGTTGGTTAACTGTTTATCCTACTGGGTACCACATGAAACTGGTGCAAATAGAGGCATGTTGTATTTCCTCTACTAAGTGTTCATGCTTGTTACTATATTAGAGGTTGGCGCTTATTAGACACTTCACAACTATTACAGGAAATATGGTATTCCACAGCAAAGGCTCAAGTTTGAAGACACACCATGTGCTTCAAAGTAAGTGAGAGTGAGTGAGTATGGTTTTTAAGCTGCTTTTAGCAATATTTCAGCACTATCACAGCAAGGGACACCAGAAATGGGCTTCACACATTATACCCATGTAGGGAATCGAACTCCGGTCTTCAGCATGACAAGCGGATACTTGAAGTTGAACTACTAGGTTACCCCACAGCCCTGTGCTTCCAAGAGCTTTAGGACTTAGCAGAATAGGCTGTAACTTGTATGCAAGAGTCCCTGTCAACAACAGAATGTGCCAACAAGTCATATCTGTTCAACTTTTTTCTATTTATTTTGTATATGTTTTTATTGACTTAAAGGTCACATGCAACGTAAAATACATCTTTGCAGATTCTGATACCTTTCGGTATTCTCTTACCAAAACAAATCATCAAAATTCCAATTCAACCTATAAAGTTGAAAAAAAAACGCAATGAAAAAAACCCAGTGAAATCAGAGTTCAAAAGATTCACTAAATTTCCCCCAGCGCTAGGGGAAAAAGTGGTTTCAACAGCTGTGCTGCGCTGCGCCCATGACGCATGCGCAGTGAATAGGTTTGCGGAGCTTGAAACAGAATGCATGCCTGGAGTATGAAATCGTGAGCAGTAGTCTAATCTTGTGTACACAAACAAGTAAATAATCTACTCATTACGTTAAAAACTTGTTGATTGTGGTAAGCAGCCTCTTTCACAGAGAAAGTCTAATGTCTGGTTCATTGACACCTATGTGTCTGCCTGCCTGTATGCAATACACAGATTCAATCATTGACCACATGCAATTTGAACTTATATATCACATATACTCTAGGGGGTGTAAATACATAAATCACTGGCATCGTTATAAATGCATTAAAATACTGAAACAAAATTAGAAACCTATGAAGCAATAGTTCCCATTATTATTTTAGTCTGAATATGTTTTGACTGACATAAGTTACAATATGTTGTTTGCTTGTATGTCTTCATTCCTAAGCAATATCAGCAGTTGGACAACAGCCAAACACAAAGTGAATCAATGTTTTAATTGCCTTCGTGCCAAAGTTCTTGATCCATTGCACAAAACAATACAGATGTTTTCCTATTTATGCCATGAAAAGAAAACACCTGACAAGTTGACACACCATATCCCTACAGATGCTAAGAGTGTGGGCTGGGTTTTATCATGATCATGTTGATTCTAGTTATATTGTGATAACATCACAGAGTACCAGTTATGAAGCCAATTAACACAGACAGTGACTATAGTTACATTGTCCAGGTAATTACACTGGCAATAATGAAATATCAAGTCACAAGTTTGAAGTTCGATGCATCCTCTAATGTTTGAACAACTGTGACAGACTGTCACGACATATAGATATATATAGACATGTGTTTTGTTTGCATTGTTTTAACACTGCACTGAGCAATATTCCAGACACTGGCTTGTAAAAAAGGAGATCAGACGATCTTGAGATTACCACCAGGAACACTGATACAAATTTGGATATGATAAATTGCCCAGACTGCTGAACACAAAATCCCACTTGTTTCTGCATTGTTTATAATTATCATACAATACAATATAAAGCCTTGTTGCAACATTGTTTATTTTAATACAGTGTTCCAGAACAGAAATACCCTTGTTCCAACATTGTTTATAATTTTATACAGTGTTACAGTACACTATATTCCCTTGTTTGTTATGATTACACAGTGTTACACTTACCAAAAAACATTTCCATAGTACACTTGTACTAGTTTGTAGCTGTCTATACTCAATGTCTAACCACATCAACTTCATCATAAATTTATTCCTCAAAATCAGATCTATTGTAATATGTTAAGTTTGAATATATTATGGTTTCTCTTCTCCATGAAAAATAAAAAAGACAGATAAATAAGATTAAATAAATATATTTTTCTTATTTGCAACTAAAAACCTGAAATTTGAGTACTAAATCAATCATTGTAGCAGTGTCTTTCTTTTGATTACACGATGCCATTTAGAAAGTGGTCAAATGCAACATATGTCATATTTGGGATTTCACTTTCTTAGTAAAGTACAAATTCTAGTACTTTTTTCGGCTGAGTCCCATCCGGGATTCGAACCCGCACCCTCAGAGTCAGGCACCTAATCGCCAGCACACAAAGTCAGCCGCCTAGCCCGCTCAGCCACCGCGACTTCCAAATATGACATAAGGTGTCTTTCTTTTGTGCACTATATCATTCATACCGTCAGAAAAATAACAATTTGGTTCCAGTTTGATGCTGGTAACATACCCAACACAAATAAATGCTCAAGCATTGATGATAAATCATTATGACATACTTGCAAGCAATGAGGAAGCATTCTGTTGATGTTGAAAATACAGTGCACATGTGTACAATACACTTTCAATACAAGAAGGAAATCAATAAAGCAGATCTAACACCCCAAGCTTGTGTAAGTCGACAATACAATAGCATTGTATGTCTCATGATATTTAGACTGACTCATGGGATACTACATCAAGTCCACAATCCAACACTTTGATTCAAGTTGTGTATATCCAACTTTTCGATTCTGATCACAAGAGAAAAAAAAACACTGACGACTTGCTCCATCCTATTAAATCAATATTCATTATTTTCCCAGTACCTTTATATATTTGCTCAGAAGGTATGTTTTTATGATGCTTTCAGCAATTTTCGATCGATGGTGGATGAAAACAAAAATGGGCTCCATTCCTGGTAAACATGAGAAATGGAACATGGTCTTTGGCTTAAAGAAGCACATCAACCACTAGGTTATCCACAGGCAAATATAATTGTTCAGAAAATATACTGAAATAATATATTGTGAAATGGGTATCTTCAGAGAAAACTGTACTCTAAAAATGGTAACCCAGGCTCAGGCAGCTTGGGTTAACAATGGTAATAATATTCACATTGTAGCACTTTGAACATTGTTGAACAAGCCCCCAGAATTCAGTGCATTTAACTAAGAAATGTCCTTGTCATTATTAAGAAAAAGGAAATAATACTGTATGTGTTGTGAGATATTACATACATGTAGCGGCCACAAAATTTCCGAGTCCTGTGCTGGGATTCGAATGACGGACCCTCTGATCCGAAGTCGGACGCCTTGTCCACATGACCAAAGAGGTTAACCCCATCAGCAAGCTGACAAGGTAAGGATGTCATCTGTGGGATGACTCCACGCCCTGCTACATACTCCCCCGTCAACAGAAGGCACGTCCCGGGCCGCATAGTTGGGTACTGAGGCTTATTTTGTTCAAATTTCATATGAACGTGCTCAGCCCCACGTTGGGCGCCAATGTAGCGGCCACAAAATTTCCGAGTCCCGTGCTGGGATTCGAACGACGGACCCTCTGATCCGAAGTCGGACGCCTTGTCCACATGACCAAAGAGGTTAACCCCATCAGCAAGCTGACAAGGTAAGGATGTCATCTTTGGGATGACTCCACGCCCTGCTACATACAGGTGTATAAAATATTGATATAATATGTCTAAATATAAACATGATATAAGAAGGTATAACACACCAGTGTCTGTCACCATTAACTACATTTTGAGTATGCAACATTACCTGCATCAGTCATTGTATACATATCATATACTGACACTAATATTGATCATTACTATTTTAAGATGCTTACCTAACATTCATCCACTGACATGTTCACAAGATATTCATATTATTTATGTACATGTGACCTTTATAAGTTGCCTTTTTTCACCCAAGAGAGACATTTGATGGATTTTCAAAATTATATATAATCTGAATTTTTCAGGTGGTAGAGTATATGTATACAGTTCATGTATTAATATTTTTGATCAAAATAATGATTTTTGAGGATAAAATATATTGCATATGTTGATATAATGCTCCCTTGTAGAATTATTCACACTCTTAAACATGTTAACAAATATGCTGCCACTACTGGTGATCATACATGATAATTAATGTTTCCCCACAAATTAAAAATAGGAAAAGTTTGCCTGTCACTCATGAAACTTATAAACGGCACATGCAAGTTGGGAAACGTTTGCAGAAATAAAAAGAGCATCATTTTCAGTCAACTCATGGACGCAATCATTAATGCAGAGAGAAACTTACTCAACTTTCTGATGTTTGTATAATTTCAGTTTTACACAAGCAGGTGTGATTTTCTGCTTATTCAACCTTCACCATTTGTTCATCGTTAAATCTAATAAGGCCTATAATTTCAACAGGTGCTCCAGCCGAGGGTTAATCTGACCTAACCTTTTTAATGTTCAACAATTGAACAAAACAGGGTCATGGTTGAGATTGTATTCTGACAGTTGAGTGCTGTGCTATGTTTATTGACCTCAACACACAGAACTGTACTCGGCATTGAAACACGCGTAAAATACACAATATGGCAACACGAGTATGCATGTGCATTACAGGTGTAATTACTAATTACAGGTGAGTATTACCTGAAGCGGGGCTGTTGCCGGTCTGCACTGGACGCCCAGTTAATGGGTGAAGCCATGTCGTAGTTTGTGATCGCTCGCTGCAAAAAGAGAAAGTATGACAAATATTCGTGATGAATTCACCTGTCGTCACACGACTTTGATGTTCAATAACTAACGCGCATGCCAGGTGTCGACTGCCAAAATACACCTACTTGATGAAAAACACTCTGCCGTCCCTTGTCACTGAATAATTCCAATCCGGGGGAAGCCTGTCCCCTTTTGGGACATCGGCCGCCATTTTGAAACTTATAAATTGCACACCTCGCTGTTCCAGTTCCCTCCCCTGGCGAGGACAATGGCTGATGACATTTCAGGTGCGTTTACCTGGGACGCTCATACAGGTGTGTCAAGCCTTGCATTCCATCGTTAACTCAATAACAGTGAATGAAGAGGGCGGATCGGAATGTCATTGAAGAAAGCTTGTAATGATTAGATGAGATTCAAAGAAACCCAGATATCCGTGTTTGTTAATTAGGTCAATGATGAAATAAATGAACAAGTTCAAGTTTAAATACATGGAGCATTATGTTGGTGGAGCATTATGTTTTAAATGCAGCTCATTGTGCATTGACTCATTATTGTAGTATGTGGGAGTGCAGACCCACATGCCTTGCTGATTGTTATCTGTTATGGTAGAATGGTTGCATAATTGCTGAAGGGGCATTTCTATCTATGATCATTATGGTGTTATAGGTTTTCGGAAACGTCCAGTATGGCTGACCACAGTGGCCATATTGAAAATGTAATTTCGCCGACCGAACAATAAAAACTGACCACTGGCAGTGAGGGATAACTGATAGTAACAGATCATTGACGGTAACAGATCGCATGTTAGTAATAGATCACTGACAGTACGCAATCATTACCAGTAAGACAGCACTACTTGTACAAGCGCGTTCGGTGTTTTTAACTCCAAGGTAAACAGTGGCATATTCAAAACAAAGTCACGTGCCTGGGGAGACTCTACATGTGCTGCATGTGCTCTCAGAGATAGGTAGTGAGTGAGTGAGTTAAGTTTTACACCGCTCGCAGCAATATTCCAGCTATATGGCAGCGGTCCGTGAATACTCAAATCTGGACCAGACAACCCAGTGACCAACAGCATGAGCATCGTTCTACACAACTTGGATACAATGACATGTGTCAGCCAAGTCACCGACCGATCCGGTTTGTCCCCTCTCCCGACAAGCATGTGTTACGGAAGATCATTTCAAACCCGAACGTCACTGGTTCAGAGACAAAGGCCAATAAACTCGCGGAGTTATGCTGTTGAATGTGGCCAGTGTTGAAGAAGATCAACGTTGTATTGACAACAGTAACATATCAGTAATATATCAACCCAAAGTAACAACAATAGAACAGTAACAAGTAACAAAAGTAACCACTCACTACTCGGCTACAGACAGGCTACTATATTGCATATGTTGCAAGCATGGGTTGCTGAAGAGCATGTCTAAGCCGGCTCTTCAAGTATCCGTAGTAACTCTCCGGCAATAGTTACATATAAATTACAGTAACGGGTGATCAATAGTGACAAATCGTTCGAAGTAGCTGAGATCAGTAACAGTATAATCGATCATCAGAAGTAAATGATCAGCAATAAAAACAGATCATTAGAAGTAAAGCATCGCCAGCAGAAACAGATCAGTAGATCTAAATGCTTAACAGTGAATGGGTATAAGGATTAGCGAAACAGATCGATAACAGTAACATATCAGTTGCCTCAACACTGCATGTTTAAAGTGCGTGAGTATGGTTTTACGCCGCTCCCAACAATATTGTGAACACCAGAAATGGGCTTCACATATTGTACCCATGTGGGGAATGGAACCCGGGTCTTCGGCTTGACGAGCTAACGCTTTAACCACTGTGCTACTCTACCGCCCCTAACATGTTTTTAAAAGGATTTAAGACAAGATTACGTCATGATTTAAGCAGTAAGGGAGACTTGTCAGAGAAGAAGCTGTCATCGGCCTTGATTTGATGATAGTAGTAGCTGTGGAGGGGATAAAGTTCAGCTTCAACCATAAACAATAATGCTGTGCTTCATGTGGCGACGGAAACGCTGATATTGATTATCGATTTTAAAATTAAACCGATCAATCGCAGTGATGAAAAGATTTGACAGTCTTGTTCAGTGCACTCCATTATGCCACGATGCTGACAGAGAGCCAATTGACCTATTTAACCGAAGGATTCGGAGGCAGGGTGGTATCGCTGTATATAATACTCCCTGGTTGTATATGGTACTTACACGGGTTTTGGGTGACAAACGGCATGGTTTAACAGTAGGGGTATTGTCCCCGGTGGTAATTAGAGATCCCTGACTCCTGTGACTTGACAGATTGTTACAACTTAATTGTGTCGATGAGGTTCTTGAGAGGCATTTAGAAGTTGGCATTCTAATATAAGACAAAATGTTCTTCTTTATATCTGTTCTTTTACTAACTTAAGTTTAATCTACACTTGATTTTTTTATTGTTTGGATTCATGCGGGATTCATTTGTATGAAAGTGGTGTGTAAATTGTCGAGTTTGGGCCAGAAAAGCCAGTGATTGTTATCACCACCACCACCATCATCATCAGGTCAGATTGACCTTTATATATCTACATTTGTATATATATATGTAAAAAACATGTTTCCGAAGCTAAGCGATTTCGTTTACACGATGACGCAAATAGGTTTTAAGACTTTTACCCAGTAGTCGACATATAAAAATTTAATACAACTGGTTATACAACTTGTGATTGTTCGTAACTTTACCCTAGCCCACTTTCAGCTTATTGAGTGAGTCGCTGTTAGTATTCCATCAATATATAAAGCTTGAGGACACCACAAATTCTTACAGGTTAAGGTTCCAGATGAGAAACATGCGAAACCACTGATGTCTTTGTGGAGACTAATTGGATAATGTTCACTCGTCTAACAAGGTGCACATGTGATGTGTATAACTAATGAAACGAACTACAATAACTGTTGACTCCAAGACTGTAGGAAAAGGTGGATGCTACAGACCCATGGGCGGATCCAAAGACTTACATGTTATATCAGTGTAGCACAAATAATTTTCATGAAGCGAGTTTAAGATGGATCTTTGTTAAATTTGACAGTCAAATGTGAAATCATCTCTACTCTGCAGACATAATTTCTGTTCAGTTTTCCGACCACCATTTAACTAATGACATCACATTTATCAACTTACGCATTGTTCCAAGATGCACAATACCACAGGCAGCCATGTTGAAGGATTTCTCGGCACTATGTGCAGCTTGTTGCCATCAGATAAATAAGCAACGGAAAATTAAAACAGAAGTTATGTGATTTATAAGTAAAATGATTCTTCCTCACAAATAAGCAAACTTTGACTTGGATCTTACGAAAATGACATTGATGGAAATTATTTATGCTACAATAAATCAACATGTAAGTCTATGGAAACAAAGTGTCTGAAAATAACTGGCACGGGTCTGTTGGTCCGCTGAAAAAAATAATAATAAGAAAAAAACCCAAAAACAATAAACACTCGCCGGAGGATATACTTTTGTTGTTTTATGATACTAAAATAAAAGAAATTTGAAAGACACTTTAAGGGAAATGGAACAAAGTAGCTGTTTACTACTTAGCGCCGAAATACTGTAATTATCTAAAACGGTTCAATATAACTAATTCCTTCCAGCTGATGCTATTTTCCATTGCCGGGAACAAAACAACACGTTAATGCAGTAACTGTGTGGTTTTCAGAATAAGAGAAAGTGAGTTTAGTTTTACGCCACACTCAGCAATATCCCAGCGGTCTGCAAATAATCGAGTCTGGACGAGATTATCATGTGATCAACAGCATGAGCACAGTTGTGATACTGTTGTTGTGACAGCGAGCCTGGCCACTCGATCCCGTAAGTCGCCTCTTACGACAAGCATGGGTTACTGAAGATCAATTCTAACTGGGATCTTCACGGGTTCCAGAGTAAGAAAACAAAACTCATTTGGTAAGACATGGTAGGCTTAAACTGTACTTTTCCCTCCGATCCATCTTACTGGATGTCACGATGTTGATCAATGAATTGTATGGTCCAGATTGGACTTTTTACAGACCACCTCCATATAGCTGGAATGTTACTGAGTGCTGCGTAAAACTAATTCACTCTCTAACTCACTCACTAATTGGACGTCGCTAGAAAAAAATAGTATTTTCACAAGAATATCAGTCAAGAGTAAAATTGCATCTTTGCCTGTCCTCTCAACACAGTTAAACACAGTTGCACATGAAAATACTATTGTTACATAATTTTCTGTTACGACGTTTAGACCCATATTGGGTGAGGTGAGAGTGTGAGTTAAGATATTTTAAGTCACATAGGCAATATTTCAGCCTTGACTAAAACAAGGTTTAGATCTGTAATGATTGAAAATTAAATTATAAACATATGTCAACGAAGGGCAGTAAAACAACTAGATTATCACTCACAAACACGCACACACACACACACACACACACACACACACACACACACACACACACACAGACACAGACATATATATATATATATATATATAGAGAGAGAGAGACATGTGTGTGTGTGTGTGTGTGTGTGTATATATATATATATATAAAGGTAATTAAATCTAAGGCTACTAAGGACGATACAATATAAATACGGACTATAGATCGACAACAACTGAAGGTAGGTCACCATAACCCATAACAGGGATGCCATACCTGGCATCTGACAATGTCACCCTGGCCGCCTGAGACGTTGTTCATAATATTAACCACTGGTTGTGTAGTTCAGGCTTAAAAGATGCCACCATAAACAACATTAACTAAGATTTTAGCGCCGTGAAGATTCGGGTTAGAACTGGTCTTTAGCAAACAATGCTTGTCGCAAGAGTCGACTCTCTGGATCGTGTGGTCAGTGTCGCTCTTGTCATCGCATCCAAATTGCGTAAACACATGCTTCTGATATTGATCACTTGATTGTCTGGTGCAGACCTGATAATCTACCGATCGCAGTCATATGGCTGGAATATCGAGTGCTGCGTTAAAGAAGAAACAAACAACGTTTAAATTTTCACTAACAATACTGAATGAATGGTTGAATGTGAACCAATTTTAATGAGACGGATGCAAATGCTACACACAAATCTCCATGCAACATGAAATTTATTAAAGTAATATTTCTGAGCACAACTCTGAATTTGACTCAACACACTTACCGTGTTTGTTGTTACTGTGGTTAAAACAACAGGACACGGTAATAATAGTGGAACGGATACATGACAGCGCCAAAACTGTCACAACATTCAGTCAGTCTGTATGTCAGATATCTAGAATGCCACAGATACAAATGAAACAAAGACACTATGCATGAGAAGTGCTAATATGGTAGACGAGTCTGGGTCGATACATTTTGACTGGAATAAGACCCGAAAAAACATTTTGTTCAGGTCTTATTGTAAACCAAACGTTGCTGTGTTCTGTAATCTGATTGGTTGAAAAACATGATCAAATGTTATTAGATTCCCGGAAACTGCAAGACTATTCACTGCGTATTGACACATAACCAATTGTCTTGTTGAGTCATCAACAAGGGTGACGTCATTCAAATCATACTGTGACGTAAAGTTAGAATGACGTCATAAATGAGCAACTCCAGATGCTACCATGGGAACCAGCTGAAACGGCCAGCTGATGACACTTCACTACCGTACCCCTACTCGATGTAAACGAGTGCAGAGAGTAAAACCCCTTTGGTTTACTTTTGTGTTTACAATGTCGATAAACACCTTGATGTTTATCTCCTAATTGTGACATCTGTAAAATGATATTATACGACACTTCTCTTACTTCTTGCTTATTGAAGAGAAACGTTTCTTTCACAATCGTTATGATACATATACTGAGGCAAGAAAGAAACTTCACAAAATGCAATTTTTAAAAATAATGAATATTTTTTCTCGGATGATACATCTATGTATCCGAAATGGGATCCCTATCTTTTGACTCTAGAAAAACGTTAGCAAAACCCACCCAAACCCATCCATTCGTCCTGCAAATGACGTTAGTGCCAAATCAGGTTTTGCACGAGCATTCGATCACGTGATCTGCGCATCGAAGTTTTTCTCATTTGCACGTGTTTGCATTGGCTTCAAGTATTGAAAGAAAACAGTTTTAAACCACAGTTCTAACGGTACTTGAAATGCCGCGAATGGGCAACGTTAACGTGCCGTTGGCATGTACAAGCGGGAAGAACAGTAATTGACGTCGCAAGAGCAATTGGACGTCGCACAGCCGTCGCACTGTATATGACTTGCGAGGTCGTCTACAACAAACTGGCACCACTTCTGATCGCCCAAGGTCGGGTCTTCCACGTGTGACGTCACGAGCAGAAGACCGTCAATAGAGCACGTTTGGGATGCACTTGGGAGAAGGCCTCGTGGTCTTAGGAACCAACCTAAGAATTTGCAGGAACGTTTCGCTGCCTTGCAAGAGCAATGACGCAGAATCCCACACCACGTGTTCACAAGTATCAGGCAGTCGATGAGGAGACGGAGTCTGGCAGTGGTGAATGCGCGCAGCGGCCATACACAACATCGAACTGAGAAATTTCGAGTTTTTATTCTTGTGACTTGACATTCTGTATAGCCATGTTTTGGAACGGCGGTGTAGCCTAATGGAACTGATTGTGGCACTGTCAGTGTATCGAGTACATCACACAGATCACAGCAATAAAATAATAACAATTTAACCATCTTACCATCTCTTGTTCTTTTATAGTGCCCCGAAGAAAGAATGTGAAATTTCTTTTTTGACTCAGTATATATTGATCTATGTACTAAAACATATCATTCGCGGTTCGCCCACTACTCAAATGTAGATTTTGGTATATGGAGGTACAAATCATATACCTTAATATTTGTAATTATCTACAGTTTGAACTATTTCTGGATGAACGAAAAAAAGGTAAAACTATGGAAGGAAACAGTTTATGAAAATATTCTGCCGACAAGACAATAACATCATACTGACAACTAGCCTCTGAAATTAACATATTTCACGGAAAATAGCTAACAGTACTGCAGTGCGCACAACAAATAGTCATAAAATATAATGAAAAGGAGCCCAGAGACTTTCTTCATTTTGAAGACACTGAGTAAATGTAGACTTGCCACATATTCTAGACATGCATGTGCTTTCCTGGATATATTTTTCAGGGTCTGTATGAAAGACCAACAAAATCTGAATATATTTATTTTTTCCTATACCGAATGAGCACTAATTACAAATATTTTTTGACACTTCAGTAACTCTGAGACAGAAGCTGTTGAGGCAACATAGGAGAGACACACAGAGGTTTCTCTGTATCTGATCTCGAGATGAACCCAGGGCAGTTGGTTACTGGCATAAATTGAAATGATCCCGGACTGTTTAGGGTGATCGTTCTCCACATGAGAAGAAGTGATACAGCAGTAGAATGTCGTCTTCTTTAACTGACGCCCAAATGGTGCTACACTGGTGGCATGCATTTGTTTTACATTGAACCTTATATATTGGATGAGTGGAATGAACGAATCATCGCATTTAGCTTACTACACGACTATCAAATCTTTATTAGATGTCGGCTTTTATGTTTCAAGTTTACATTTTGAACAAAATAGATATTAATGTCTACTTAGACTGTATTACTTACACTGTTACCATCTTAACAATGAAAGACTTACAGATAATAAGCATGGTTCAACAATATGTTATATGGGTAACAAGAACTTCCCAGAGCACCTGTTGCATTGTCTCTTTGTCTGTGAGGCGTATGTGATGTTACAAAGTTTATACTTACTACAGTTTGATCAGTAGCCAAATATCATTAGGTAAAAACACATGATGAAGTGTTATGATGCCAGTTTTCTTCTAAAAACTGTTCAGTTTATTAAGTGTGCCCTCGGGATCACATCAAAAGTGTGCGAACTATGTATAACATGAATATTGCTTTGTCAAATGAAATTATGTATTACAAGAATGTACATGGGTCAACGGTCTACTTACTGAAATAAACAAATTCATTATAGCGGATGACAGTTATTTAGAGCATATAAATCGAAACATACCGAAAGCCTCATATTTGATATTCTCTTCCCACAGAGGTTTCTCCTGTCATATCTTCCTACGTAACCTCTGTTTTAATACGGCCCTTTCATGGTGCGAGTGTTCAAGACTCGCGATTGGAGGCGTTCAGATTTAGTTGTGCAATCAGAGACGTTGTTTCAAGAGTGATCATTCGCAAGATCTCGGTGATTTCCGAAAGCGTCGGGAAAACTTGCCACTACCAGTTTTTGTTTCTACATACACATCATGGCGATTGATCCCTGCAGTCTCTATTGCCAGTTTCTGTTTTTCAGTTAAACGTGAAATACCGAATCTTTCCTTCGCACGTTGATGAACAAACTCCATGGGGGCCGCCATATTGGAGCTAAGTCTTTTTAACGCGTGTTCTGATTGGATAGTAACAAGGGAGAGATAATTCATGTGGCGATTTTTTGCCGCAAGGGGATTTCTCGATGACCGGGAAATATGGCCGTATTAGAACAGAGGTTACGTAGGGAGATATGACAGTAGTAACCTCTGTGGGGAGAGAATGTATATTTGAAGGCCTTGACGACCTTGGCTTTGACCTGTCCAGCACTGAAAAGAGACTCAGCTTTTTGACAAAGTACATGCCATACCAGTAACTGTTAGGGCACGTGCGATTCATGTTGTTTTCATGGTTATCATGCACTTTTAAATCAGCTCCGAACATGATGACATCCTCATGCCCACAGCCTAAGGCACATTTGGGTGGAAACCGCAAAAGATTCATATCTGAGTTTAAACCCCAAATGGCAAACGCCAAATGGCAAATCTATCATGCTTGATATGTATACCAAATCTGATGAAGTTATCACGAATAGTTTAGGAAATATGCTTCGGACGGTATCTACCTCCCAAAAGACAAACCGTTTAAAAGAACACATTTTATGGTTGTAGTCCAGGAGGCAGCTGAAAAATCTGATGTCGCATCCTCCCAAGTACTGATTTGGTTTGACACTATTTTCAGTTAATATGTTGTCCATCTTGAATGGTCGTGTGTTGCCTTCTCGGCAGTTAAATTCTTATAAAAATAATTCCGAATATGTCCATTTACATCCAATGTTGATACTTTTGATGTTTTCTACACTTGTCTCTTCTAGAATGGTGGTCTGGACATAAAACAAGTAATTTTGTATGGTCATGTCGTGGTGATATAATGTTTTACAGCTTACTCTTTGAGACAGGGGATTTTAGCGATTCTCCAACTTTTCATGGAAATGTGTGGTGGTGATTTATTTATTGGACGTTTACATTATTCTTGTGACTAGAATCAGTTGTTTATGTTTCCTGTTTACTTCTAGAGTGACAGCATGTTACATGGAATTGTTCCATATTACCAAGAATTCAAAATGGCTGCCAAGATGGCCGCCATTTTGGTTTTACTACTTATACTTAGCAGAGGACTAAATCTGCACTGATATATAAAGCATGTTTAAGACAGTATAGAAAAAAAAAACAACTAATTCCAATGTTATGGTTAATAAAAGCTTCACATTAATAAAATACTCTCTGCTGACATACTGACTTTATTGCATTTACTCTATGTCAGTTCAACCAATCCACGGGGAGCAGAATCTCGACATCAGAACACCAAAAAAGGGATAAACTGACCATCACAAATGCTCCAATCATGGTCAACTGGTTAAGGAATATGATTGGCTGCAGATACTGTTTTCAAACATGCATTTGTCAGTTTACTTGCTCAATGTGATATTGGTGTTGGTAGGAACTATTCATTTAATGTCTTGTCTCATCTACAGACATCACTGGATTGTGATCACTGTTCATACATGGAACTAAAAGTCTGTGCGATGTGATCTGGTAATGTTCGTAGGCTTTTGTATCGTAAGTTCTGGTTCGTAGACATTATAATACGCTCGTGTACTGATGTATCTTTGTTTTAATGTTGGACTTGTGACCTGGTGTGTTTCTGTGTTGGTGGTGTTTAGTAGTGTATGGCAGTGTATGGTAAAAGCAAGCACTCCCACACGGCGATAAAGTAAACAGTTCCCCTCGAGTTCACAACTTACAAACAAAAACAGAAAACATAACAAAGTACAATTGGGCCCGCTGTGTGGATTACGTTTTTTAATGTCATCATTCCCAACATGGAACAGTACCAAATCCTCGAACATAAGCACGAACATTGTTGCCGTAGAATGTGTGTCTACATTGACCTTGTTCAAATTTGAGATTTGAACAAGGTCAAAGGTAACTGAAGCCCGACACGTAAAACCAGAGATAAAAAACATTTTTCAGAAAAAACCCTCTGGAACCGTGTTCCCTCAACGCTACCTATGCAACGCTACTTGTTCTACGGGAGGGTTTACAATAGTAGAAACACATAGCATATTGTCTCAAAATGTACGAACAGTAAAACATCGACATCCACATCCTGCTCCGGAAGACTCCTTGATCCACTTCTGTCCATGGAATGTCTTCTTCACAGTCGTCTTGCCTCTGGGGGACTTCAGGGTCCATTTCTGCCCCCAGGACGACGGTATCCGTGCTCCTGATAATAAAGGTAAATATACTTTACATCGTTGGTACTGTGTGTATTAATGCAAAATATATACCTCCACGAGAAAAAAAGGTCAAACATGAAACATTGTAACTTTACAGTAGACGTCATTGTAAACAAGGAGGTATTGTATGTTTTCTATAAAAGATCGTTTTCAGAGTTGCTTCCGTGGGCGTCGGTTCCACCAATAAAGGTAAATAGTATTTTACATCATTTATACTTCCCACACACGTTAAGACTGCAGGAGTGTTGCTTTTACACAGCTTTTAACAATATTCCAGCTATATCACTGTGAGAAACAACGAACATTGGCTCCACATATCATTCCCATATGGGAAATTGAATTAGGGGTGTTTGGAGCGTCATGAGCGAACGCTTTAACCATTCGGTTATTCGACGATCCTCGTGGATTTAAATGCAAAACAGTTATGTCGGGACGTGAAAACAAAATTTAATCTAAATATTAAAGTGAAATATTGAAATACTTCACCAGCAGGTGGCCGTGCAGTCGCTATGTACACTGACTCTCAAAGTGACCATCCGGGACTTGCTTTCTCTCGAGCTACCTACTGAAGGACGGAATGGTGGGTTAACACTAAGTTATGCCATCTATAGATAGCATCGTACAGGGCATGCACGAAGGGGGCCCTATCTACACTACCACCTAAATCTACCAGTCAAGTGCAGTCAGCATTGGGCCTACTGGGGATGCTGGAACTACTGGGACTACAGAGTGTGCCAACCTAAACTAGCTGGGCTGCTGTAACAACCATCATGTACAGTCGGCAGGGGGCTACGCGGAGAGCGGACGTACTATGGAACCACCATGGGACAAAAGCTAATCTCATCGGTCCCTTAGGGAGCCAGTGTACTAAAGTCCAGGTGGAAGGGTTCCTGCGTCTGAAAGAAATGAGTCATGCATAAGCATCAGGAATCACATTTCTCACATATGTAGATTGGCTTAATAACAGCGAGGAAGTGTGGTTTTATGCCGCTTTGGCAATATTCCAAAGACGGGTCTCAGAAGTGGGCGTGAGGCGTGAGGCATAGTGGGGACTCGAACACTGGCACTGAACATGGCGTGCCAACACTTGAACAACTAGGCTACTCTACCACTCCGTTTACATGCAGAAACAGGTATCAGCCTTTCCCATCTATACCTAAATGGCTGTGACTATTCTTGTCAGAAGCGACTAAAGGGATTGGCTGGTCAGTCTCGTTGACTTGGTTGACACATGTCATCGGTTCCCAATTGCGCAGATCGATGCTCATGTTGTTGATCACTGGATTAACTGGTCCAAATGCGATTATTTACAGACCATATAGCTTGATGGAATATTGCTGAGTGCGGCGGAAAACTAAACTCATTTACTCCTCAATGGTTGTATACCATGAGAGAATTAGTGTGCACTGTATATTAAACAAATATTCATTTGGAAACACCTGCCTGTCTGGTCCTCTGTCGCCCTTCTGAAGAATCCTTGGTCCACTTCTATCCATGGAATATCTTCTTGGCAGTCGTCCTGCCTCTGGGGGACTTCAGGGACCATTTCTGCCCCGCAGGACGATGGTATCCACGTTCCTAATAGTAATGATAACGAATAGATTAATGTTTCATATCACTCATGCTTACTACATAGATAATGAAAATCAAAAGTACATGCACTTTTCGTGAGAAATGCCTTGTAACCTGAAACACAAGTTGTAACTTGCGCATGACCTCATTGTCAGCAGGAATATATTGTATGTTGTTGTCAAAAGATAGTTTGGAGAACTTGTCTTCCTGGTAGTCTGGCGGCTTTGTGGCTGTTGTCCTGCCGCCAGAAGAGTCCTTGATCCACTTCTGTCCATGGAATATCTGCTTGGCAGTCGTCCTGCCTCTGGGGGACTTCAGGGACCATTTCTGCAACCAGGACGATTGTATCCCTGCTCCTAAGAGTAGTGGTACACACTGTGTGTATAAATGCAAGTTATATGCCTACACGTGAAAAAATCGTCCTGCCTCTACAGGATTTCAAGACCTTCTGTTCCCAGGACGAATATTTCACATCATTTTGAGTCGGTGCTCAGACTTCAAGCGGACTTCAGTGGCTCGCTTAAAGTGTGCAGATGGAAACGACAAAGGGCAAACCTTCCACAGCCTAATCCCAGCCCGAAACAAAGGATGAAAGCTTTTGAAAACACTTCCATCACAAGTGTTTCCACAGAGACATGTTTTCTGATATAGCGTGAGCCAAGTAAGACCTGGTAATATTCTTTATTGAAACAAAACGAAACAAAAATTTCAATCATTAATTACAGATTTATTTATGTAAGATAATATAATTAAAACATAATCAACGGCTAATACAATACAGGTATACGCAGTGTAAATTTAAAATTACAAGTTAAACCCAAAGTGGTATAGGTGTATGGATAATTTAAAAACAAAATGAATTAAAACAAACGGTCGTTCGTGGTTGGGAATGTTATAAATTGTGATGTGCTTATCACTGCTCATCGCATTCGTGACTCACTCGTGTTATTCTGCGATTACAGTCTGTTTGCCGTGAAAACGTATCAATGAATGTCTCTTAAAACAAAAAAGTAAATCGAATAAAGTGAAATTAAGATTGCAAATTCTTATAATTTTACCTTGCCAATTGAACATTTAAATCTCAGAATCTTAGTCAACTTAGGATGAAAGTTGTATAACAAACACTCATAATCAAATCACTTTCTTTGTTTGTATTACAAGGGGGTATGCACATTAAATAAAACGCCGAGAAGAAGTTGGGTTGGTCTAAGTTAAAGCTCATCACATACCGCACGTGCTCTTGTTTCACTGTTTTAACTGCTGCGCTTACCCCCGCAATACAAACCAGTAATAAATATTTGAATCTATGATCGCTTGTGAAACAACTTTTGTCCTAAGTTGAATAAAATTCTAAGATTTAAATTTTCAATTGGCAAGATAAAATTACGTTGATTCGAAATATTAATTTCTATATGTCTGGTTTACCTTTTGTTTAAAGTGAGGAATAATCTCAACATCGGACACCACCATCACATTCACCAATACATGGCGGACCACCACTGGCATTGCATGGGACACCAAGACATCCATAAATGCATGGGGCACCACCTCCACATGCACCACTACATATAGACACAACAGCCACCGACACAACATGGGACGTAACACAGCCACCACTAATTACGACACAACTATATCCACCACTACATCACTGGAACACCCAAACCACATCTATCACTGTATGCTATCATCAAGATATGGTGCTATGGTGGACACTGAAGTGTTTTAGTCCATCATGTTCAGTGGTGGGTTTGTTCATCCTTTCCTTGTGCAAACTAGTTCGAAAGATGTGTTGTGATGAGACATGCATCCTAGAAAGACGAAGTAGGATCATACCTTTTGAATGAATTATATCTCTCGATATGGATGAATTTGACGTTAAAGGAATAATTATGCATTTGAAACCACAATATTGATACCTAGGTGATTTACAAAGTACATATGATATACTCCCAGTTTTGCGATATACTAAAAAACCCAACAGTATAACTTTAAACACATGACACGTTGTATTGATAACAGTACTTCTTTTTTAGTCTTTATACCACGTTTCAGAACCACTTCTTTTTTATTCTTCATACCACGTTTCAGAGCTAACTCTTGCTCCTAGTCAGCTATTTTACCTCCAGATGATAAGATGTTATATTTACTAACCAGCGTTTAGAATACCTCTTGGCTACATTTTCAGCTACACGTACTTTTGCTGAATCAGCTGTCACGTAGATAAAAGTCATGGTGTGGATGCATCTTCCAGTCATCGTACAATGTAGGTTAAACATTTGTGGATTTAGATCTTACGCTGTACATCTGTTTATTCATATTTGCATGTAAATAATCGTAGATTGAACATTTATGGATTAAATCTGATTTTGAATAATCGTACATTGCCTATACGTGTATTGAGATCTGGTTGCAGACAATAGAACATATAAATTAATACATGATTTATAAAATTGTATCAAATTCCTATTTATCCCCTTAAAACTTATGGATATTTTTTGTGAAATTCCGATGGTTTAATTACCTTTCTTGTGTCTTCTTTCAGGGCAGGGCATATTCGGTAGACTGGATCAACTGCACAAAATGAGGACATAATAACATAGGACTTATCTAAACGTGAGAATCCTCGAGAATGGCTTTAAAACTAACATTTTAGGGGATCGAAACTACACTAATTGTCAAAACGCTTCACTCACTCAGCTATTCTAGACACTGGGATTTAATGGCCGTGTTGTATGCGTATACAATCTGGAACATTATCTGATATTACACTGAAGTGTTTTGATCTGTTTCCAAAGTGTGTTAATAAGACGTCAGGTGTAATGAAGATCTGATTTGGGGCGGTTTTATATGCAAACTGTCTACAAGATAAAATGACCGACAAAATAAAATCCTGATTGCCACCTAACGGCGTGAATGTGGTTGGTGAGTTTCAGATGACTTCAGTAAGACAATTCCCATTGTCCAATGTTCTACATGTTCTAAAATGGGACGGAGTGATAACACACCTCAAACAAGATTGCCATATGACGAACGGAATCGCCGTACTTCAAACTTAATGGGGATGTGTGCAGACATAATATAGATGGACATCAGTTGCAATGCGTTTGTACACAGTTTCCACCAGGTCAACTCTGTTCGCAGACAGACGAAACTCGACCGCATAATGTTCTTGGTTACTTTGGTATTCCGTGCAAATATTCTCAAAACCAAATGAATTGTTCTTAAGAAGTTTGTAGTACATTTCTACTCGGATCTGAAAGATCGCAATGGATTAACATCAAGTTCTACTCGTTCTGCGGTTATGTAGGTCTCACACAGGTCTTACTATGTCAACACTGTGTGCATTAGGATGTGACACGTTAGAGTATACAGACATGCGTTTTAACATGTTCTCCATTTGGGATAAAAAATTCTGCCTGTGAAACATGAACAAATTTGCAGCTGTCAACATGCTGAATGTTTATTTCCTGCCATTTTTATTGGAAGCAGAACAAGAATGCAATGGTTTGGTAGAGCAAGAAAGGAAGAAACGAACAAGAACTTGTTGGGTGAGAAACTGGCTTTAACGTGAGAGGCCAACAGCTGTGGAACATTTCATCAACTGACATAGGATCTCCGCCTTGATGATCATGAGTCCTCCAATTTCAACAACATGAAGTTAGAAACGGATTTTGGATTCGGGATTCGGGATTCGGCATTCGGGATTCCGAATGTGTATCTCTATGTGTATGTCTGTATGTATCTCTGTATGTACGTCTGTATGTATGTCTGTATGTAAGTCTGTATTTATCTCTGTATGTAGCTGTATGTATGTCTATGTATCTCTGTATGCATCTACGTGTGTATCTACGCATGCATCTGTGTATCTATGCATCTATGCATGTATCTATGTATCTATCTATGTATCCGTGTATCTATATATCTATGTATCTATGAATATTTTCTTTCAGATTCGGGATTCAAATCTTAAAAACACGACGACAAAAACCTACATTTTTCCACATTTCAACCAAAGTTAGACTTTTCTTCATATTCGGGTTTCGGCATTTGAATCCCGAATCTGAATATTTTTTTCAGATTCGGGATTCGAAAATAAATTCTGGAAAGAATATTCAGATTCGGGATTCGGATTGCTTACAATTTCTTGAGAATCACCCCACCCATGTTTAATGAACTTTTTGATTGCATCATCCCTTCATTAAATAAGATGTCTTTCTTGGTCCACCCTCATTTTTCTGTGGAGGCATGGTGATGTCGATGTTTCCATCTTGAAACTCATAACGGAAATAAGAATGGCCTGGGTGCTTACAGAAATCAAACCAGGACATGTCTGCTGTTACCACTGCATACGCTAGAATCAGAGTGAGAATGTAGTGCGAACGGGAAGAGGTGTCTGAATACGAGCTGGTTGAGGTTAAGAAGGAGTTAGAGCTGGGTAGTGCATGTTAAGAACGTGGTAGGTCTAATTCAGAACGGACATAAACTGACTAAAGACGGGTTTGAACTGCTTGAAAACGTTGTTCACATGGGGTGAGAGCACATTTCTTCCCAGTCTATACCTAATACCAGCTGTCTGGGGATTGGGCACAGATGAGCTAGACATACTGACAACTGTTTATGATCAAGCGAGCATCGTAATTTATATAATTATTACACGTTCTATCCCGTTCAGTCTCTTCTTGTTAGGACAGGTCAGGACGTCCTAAGAACTACAAATGTACCTTGGTGTGCCCCGGGCCTACCAACAGGTAGCATGACCGTACCAACAGAACTCCATCGTTCGTTCGTATGTGCGACAAGACTAGACTTGTTGAGAAGACCGCTGATTTGTCCCAATGTCATGGTAGTGGTGTGTTTTTACCAACAATCTTGGCTTCTTATGCCGTTGATGATCATCTTTGATTCGCTCCCCTACTTTGACCGACTCTTGCCTGGCTCACCTGTCCCAAACAGCATCAACTCTAATACAGTCAGTTCGATTCCGAATATAACTCAATGCACATCAGCCAAGTCTCCACATTTTGAAGCAGTTCCCTTTCTGCACATTTGCAGTTTTGCCATTCCATTAACTATATGAAGAGCCAGCATTCTTTCGTTTGCTAGTAGGCAATGAAGGACCAAACACTCCCCGTGAAGGTCACGGGGTAGGATAGGCCTTCAGCAACCCATGCTTACCATAAAATGCGACTATGCTTGTCGCATGAGGCGATCGGGTGGTCAGGCTCACTGACTTGGCTGACACACGTCATCGGTTCCCAAATGAGCAGATCGATGCTCATGTTGTTGATCACTGGATCGTCTGGTCCAGGATTGATGCTAATCAGGATTGATGGGAAAAGCCATTCAGTCTTCCACTTTGAGTAGCTACAAGAGGGCCGAAGTTGTGATTTCTCAATTAAGGGAGCACTATCAACATTAAAACAGTGTAATATCAATACGTTTATGCATAAAAAGCAACCTGTAAAAATTATAAGGGGCAGGTCGGCAGCCATTTTGAATTCTGGGTAATATGAAACAATTCCATGTAACATGCTGTCACTCTAGAAGTAAACAGGAAACAAAAACAACTGATTCTAGTTACAAGAATAATGTAAACTTTCAATAAATAAATCACCACCACACAATTCCATGAAAAGTTGGAGAATCGCTAAAATCCCCTGTCTCAAAGAATAAGCTGTAAAACATTATATCACCACGACATGACCATACAAAATTACTTGTTTTATGCCCAAGCCACCACTCTAGACGAGACAAGTGTAAAAAACATCAAAAGTATCAACATTGGATGTAAATGGTCACATTCGGTATTAATTTTTATTTAAAACTGCCGAGAAGGCAACACACGGCAATTCAAGATTCACGACAAATCATTCTGATTATTTTCAAAAGCAAAAATATGTAAAAAAATGTATACATCCCTTAGCAATACACAAAAGTCAAAATGAAAGTGATCAGATTGATATTAGTAGAACTATCCATGATTAAATTTGAGATGTTGTCGGGCATGAAAATACTCACAGACTCCCCAGCATATAAAATGGCCTGTGCAAAAACACTGATACCACAATCTGAGAGTATTACAGGCCTTTTCATGAGCCCTAGACACCACACTAACTGAAAATAGTGTCAAATAAAATCAGTACTTGGGAGGCTACGAAATCCTATTTCTAGGCTCCTTTTGAGATTCTCCTCCTGGATTACACAGCAATATTCCGGCCACATGAAGATGGTCAGCAAATAGTCGAATATTGCGACATAAAATATAAAGTATAAAATGTCCTAAATGAGAAACGGCAATCCTAAACATACCATGTGTTTCATCTAAAGGACATTATCTGTATTAGCAGATCCTCTCGTCACAAACCAAGGCTTGCATCGGTACAGGTTGAAGAATTGCAGCTTGTGTACGTGCCATAGTGGTCATCGTGTCCTTGGCACGCAAAGCTGTCAAAGAAGGATGCAAATATCCATCTGTTATATAAATACTAGAACATATGACATACATATATGTACCATATACGTAAATCCATAACCCACGCATCAATGAAACCAAATAAGAAACAGATAAACGTGGAAATGCAATGTGCATTCATTCATTTACAACATGATGTGATACATTTGTTCAGAACACACAAGAAGCCACATGGCATTATAACGGATGTCAGTTATACGGTGTAAGTTCTATATACAGAGGAAACACCTTCCATATAGAAGACAGCCTTGAGAGACATGTACTCACGGAAGTAACGGTCGTGAGGGAGTAAGCGTCAGAAGTGGTCATAAAATCTCTTTAGATAAACATGCAAACACCATCATCTTGCTTGTGGACGATACGCGTCATAAAACTTCTAAAACTCTTCCACCCGTGCAAGAATAAATAGAAACAACAAAATCCATTCTACAGTCAAGGGAAATCTCTACTAAACCAGAAAAGATGTTCAGCTTTGAGTATATCATAAGTATATATTGGTTTAAGCAGTAGGACTTTGTTTCTAAACGTCACTGACTCACCTCTATTAACGTCACTGACTCACCTCTGGTCAACGTAAATAGTTCACCTCCTGTCAACGTCACTGACTCACCTCTTATTGTTAACGTCACTGACTCACCTCTTATTGTCAGCGTCACTGACTCACCCCTTAATGTCAACGTCACTGACGCATCCCTTGTTAACGTCCTTAGCTCATCTAATGTCAACGTCCCTTACTCACCTCCTGTCAACGTCTCTAGCTCACCTCCTGTTAACGTCACTGACTCACCTTCTACTGTCAACGTCACAGACTCACCTCCTACTGTCGTCATTGACTCATCTCCGTCCCTCGTACCTTCGTACTTCGCGTCAACATTGATACTTACCTCACCCGACCACACGCCCATTGTAACCTGGTGTGCCCCGTATCCCCTACGCCTACCACCCTTACCAATACCCCACCGTCCTCATCACATGCATCTTATCTCAATCACCCACCGCTCTCCCCCCAGTTTGGTGATATTGCTGGAACATTGCAAAAAGCGGCGTAAAACTATATTCTGTCACCCAGTGTTATTCCCTCTTCCTTGACAAGTAACGTATTTTCACGCAATCTCATTCCAGTAGATATCGATCCTCACTTTGAAGCAATTTAAGCATTTCAACATTTGCAATTTTTATAGTGTAAATTTATTAACAATATTTTTACTTCTGACTTTGTGGTGTATTTGTCAACAAATAAAATCACGATTACTCACACCGAATTGTCAAATCATGAAAACCACTGCTTCCAAAAGCAGCTTTTATGTAATAGCAGACACTGAATAGACATCACTCTTGCTTCCTCTTTTCATTTGACACGCAGGCCATCTCGGGGGACTCGGTTATCAGTTATATATTTGCCAACTCGCCTGTAAACAACACCATCTAATAAGTCGCGAGACTGTTGTTCTTCTAAGAACGGTTTACATGAATATCGTTTATTGATTAATGGTGACGGCGCACTATTGTTTCAGGCGGCATCATTTAGCAAATTATAGTGTGAATAGTGATGATTCAGTGGTTCAGTGAGAATTCCAGTGGCTGAGTGAGAATGTAGTTGTGTGGGTGATTGACTGGTGGTTTCAGTGTGATTGGTAATGGGTTGTTGAATGAGTGAGTATTTGGTTTAAATGAGCTGTCGAGTGAGTGAGTGGTTCACATGAGTTGTTGAGTGAGTTAGTGAGTGGTTTTGCGGATGATTGATTGTTTCTGCGTGTGGTTAATCTGGTTGTTGAATGAGTGAGTGAGTGTTTGACTGAGTCGTGTTTTTAATGAGTAAATGAGTCAGTTGTTTTGTGAGTGAGTGAGTGAGTGAGTGAGTGAGGCGTAGAGTCAGTCTGCGAATGTGTTGGTGGTTGAATGAACATTTGAGTGAGTGATTGATTCTCTACTGTAGTTTACTCTGGTGGTTGGAACGTTCGCTCATCACGCCAAAGACGAGTTCGATTCCCCCAATGGGTACCATGTGAGAAGCCCAGTGATTTTCCCACGTGATGTAGCCGGAATATAACCATCGTAAAACTAAACTCTCTCACTAGTGACGTTTTTCGAATCGTAAGGTTTTTAAAAACCTCTTTTCACAGATTTTGTGTAAGTGCACAAATTAAGTTTAAGAAACCTGTTGGTCTCCACCGACAACTTGGAGTATTACAAAAGTAGTGTACGAATTATCGTTAAGACAGAGAGATGATTAGAATCGATTAAGTAGCATGTGCCTACAAGGTGTGTGATAAACGAAACAGCTCACCTTCTTTATGATCTGTAACAAAGTATTTGCATTTGACGGTAACCAGGACTGTTTAGTTTACCATTGTTTATCCGTCTTTCCATTATGAAGAGTTATCTCCCTTCTGTCAAGTTAAGGTACATGTATTTGTCATCAAACAGGCCAGCCGTTAGGGCGCTACAGCTGACTGATTCTGAAAAACGAAAAGGCGAATGGTTCCTACATCGACTTTCATTTGTTGATATGTGTCAATATTGTCTTTACAACTTTCAATTGGCAATACTCTTCACGCGAAAATTCGATATAACTCTTTTTTTGTATCCTTTATCGGTCTAACGATTGACGATCCATACATCTGTGTCATTATCCGTCATCTGAAAGAGATGTAGACATTTCAATTCCTCCATCTGGCCAGTGTTGTATTTTCTGCGGGGTAACTGGAACTGAAACAATATACATTTATTAATGTTTTAAGGAATCACATAAAACATTGTCCGTCTGAAGCCGTTTTTGAACTTTTCATTTGCTTGGAAGAAAGACTCAGCTGACAAAACATGATGATCATTAATTTTTCATCTTTAAGTCGCTGTATAAGTAACTGAAAGATGTTCAATACGTTCGTTGTTTACATAAGCCCCAGAATGTATTTTCTTTCAAATATGGTATGTTTATGTGTGAACTTGAAGCTGTTTGGTTGGTTGTTGTTCAATACCGCGTTCGGCAGTATTTAAGATGGATCGTGGTGGTCTTTAATTTGTCGAATCTGCTCCAGAAGATCAAGTGATTGATACAATGAGCATCGACCTATGGAATTGGGACAATGCTTTTGTACATGAGATACTTGGAGTACATTTACTCTGTACATAATCCTTAGTGGGAGTGGGGGTAATTTACATTGTATGCTCCTCAATACAAATCATCACCAATCGTTAATATCTATGCATAAAGTAAACTGTGTGCAAACTGGAAACATCCCGGGTAGATGCGTCACCTTTCAGCAGTGTATTTGCTAGTAGATCTGGTTATCCATTCGATACTGCCCGAGACTGTGAAATTGACAAGACTCTGTGAAAGTGACAAGACTTTGTGAAATTGACAAGACTTTGTAACCATTTACACGCCTGCTAAATTGCACTCTGAGCACGTGTATAAAACATTGATATCAAGTATTGTCGAAGTGGTGTGTGGGTGTGAACCATGCGCGAAGTCTGCAGCTGCTTGTCATTAATTGAATGAGAAGAGAAAACATTTACACTCGATGTGAACGCTCATTGGACAGATTACTCTGCCAATCGCTTGAGTCGGTGGAAAACGGTGATGACGTGTGTTGTGTCCACGAGTGAGTCAGTGAGTTTGCTTTTATGCCGCTTTAAACACAACTGAAGTTAAGCAACTTCGGGCTCGGAGAGACCTTGGATGGGTGAACGTGTTCAGCAGCTTAACTCCTGAGTTTTTCAAGGACTTCAGTGAGTGAGTTTTGTTAAAATTCGCCTGCGTTCACCCAAATGGCTACCCGGTGGAAAAAGCCATGTGACTATTACCTTCTAGCGCCTAAGATTGGACCAATGTGCTCTGCTATTGATTGTTGTCGCTTTGAACATGCATAGTGTGGTCTTCGGCGTTATAGAAGTGGACACATTATGATCATTCCAGCAATATTATGGCGGCGGACACCAGAAATGGGCTTTATGCAATGTATCCATGTGGGGAATCGAACCCGGGTCTTCGGTGTGACGAGCGAGTGACCAGTTCTTCAAACTACTGGGCTACCCTGCCGCCCTGCTAGCAATGAGCAGATTCTGTGCAGCATAGGAGAAACGGCTGTTAGGGTGTCAGGTGGTTAAAGCGTTCCCTCATCACGCCGGAGGTATGAGTTTGATTCCAAAAATACATATACAAATCAGCGACTATTTCTCAAATTTAAATTCTTTATAATATACACGGCCTTTGAAGAAATAAAAACAACGACATATCAGCAACATACCATAGATACATATGTGTCCACCAATCATTATCAGTCATTGTTAATGCCAAATCTTTGTCAAAAGGCGAGCGCACCCTTCCTCAGCTGTGATAAAACCACCCCCAAATCAGTTAGTTCTTTTGGGATAGTTCGGAATACGAACATACATGTACTTCTGACAGTTGTAAACATACATATGTGTCTTTTCATTTTCCTTCTTTGGAGGAATAAATGTAGCCGAAATGTTTCTAATGCGATTTTGATGTTATTTCACTGACAACTGGGGAATAGTGAAATGATGATGATGATGATGATGATGATGATGATGATGATGATGATGATTATTGAAGTATATTTCCACCCATTCCCTGAACAACGCCGGTCCCCATATGGTATTCCACAACAACAATTAACTTAATGTACAACCATAATTTTCAAAAGGTCTGGGTGTTTGGTTTTGGCAAAGTGTTTTCTAAATGATCTTTCTGTGATTAACCCATCACGGAACTAATGTTCCAAAATGGATTCAGTGACAGTAACTGTCCAGTATGAATGCAGCAGTTCAATAAATCATTGTTGACCCTGTTTTCAAACCTATACATTGTAAACAGACACCTAAGTTTGGACACACGACTACCACAAAGTGATTGGTACATGACGTGACACGAAATTTTATCCTGCATCGGGATAAACGTGTTTACAAAGAACTCGGATCAGTCCGGGGAATCGAACGTGGAACCGGAAGGACTTCAGTCAGGCATACAAATTTCATTGATTTGTAAAATTAAATAAATATCGTACTGTAGCTTCACCAGTGGTCAGTGAGTGAGTATAGTTTTACGCCACTTTTAATAATATTCTAGCAATGCCAGGGTGGGGACACCAGCAATGGGCTTCACACATTATACCTATTACACCTGTTATACCGTGCCTTTAACGCGAAGAGCGGGCGCTTTAACCGTAAGGCTGGCCCACCGCAACTCCAGTGTATGAGTACACATCATTAACCCTCGGTGTTGAGGCTAGATTGTCCGGCTGGTCCATCTTTACTGACGTCAAGACGGGCATAATGCATTATATAACGTCATTTGCTTTTTCCGTCATAGTCCATACTGTGTGACTAATTACGTTCACACGAGACTTTGAATAACGCTTTGATATCGTTCATTTTTACCCAGTTCACGATCATTGTTTATAGTGATTTTTTAATACCTGTAAAAATGTTGTAATGTCATTTTGTTCAACACTGTATTGCTACGACGTTTCTTTAACTTGACGATTTTTTCACATATGTATCCTGACCCTTGAAGAAATAGTTCTCAAAGTATTCCTAAACATATAACAACCCGTTCGTCATTAGGTTTGAAACTGTTAATAAGTACATATCGTTTTTCCGAATATGGGTACATGGTGCAAAGCCCATTTCTGGCGTCCCCCGCCGTGTTATTGCTGGACTATTGCTAATTGCGTCGTAAAACCATACTCACTCACTCACTCACTCATGAGGTTTCGGAGATAATTTGCTGTGCTTCTGTAACGGTGTTCATCCTGATGTTGACAAAACGTTTGAAATGTTTTGTTCAATTCTAGGTTTCAAGTGTAAACTTTCGTTGACTCTTTTTAACCATAAAAAAGTGCATGTCTGTTAATGAATAACGTACATCAGAAGCAGAGAGTACGGTACTTTACGTGATAAAAGTTCGTGATGCATTTTTGGCTGCGTTGTGTACAAGGTGATTAGTAAACTCGTTACATTCCGGAGATACGGTCTATAACTCATAAGAGTTAATCGTCGAAGTGACCGTATCGTTTGTTATCCTGAGGATTTGGTGTCTCTACGTGGAACCGACAGATCAATGTTACCATGAGATCACAGTGTAAAGGAAAACACATTTCACATAAATCTGGCATGAGTTTTTAAAAATGTTGACTTCTGGACAATTTGATCGCGTACCATGCTGACCTGGGGAGAAAATGTCAAAACGATTTCCCCAAGATCGTGATCAGGTCAGTTTGCAAAACATAATTCACATCGTTACAAATACATTCAGCATTCGGCTACCATTGGCCAACCAATGAGAATCTGATATTCTGTCTTCCATGACTTCCAAGGGACTAAATTTGAATGAATAATGCAAGTTATGTGATATTTGGGATTACACTTGGTCAGTAGAGTACAGATTATTGTTCTTTATGGAGGGTGGTGGGTAGTAGGGTGTTAGTGGAATATCTTACTGGATTTGATATCAAACTTTCAGACTAAAGCAACAAATCGGGACACACAAGGTCAGCGATCTAACCCACTGGGCAAACGTGGCTTCCTTGGTACCATCAGGACGGGGGACGCTAAAGTAGGCTTGACGTTAACGTAGGCTTGACACACGGTGCCCATCGAACTCTAGTCTTTGCCGTAAGTGGCAAACGTTTTAACTAGTTGGCTACACCACCGGTCATTACCACAAGGATCAAGAACGGATTAAGCTAAATCTCGACAATTAATATTATGTTCCACTGTTCCTCTTCCCGTAATAATGTTATATCCCAAAGTTTCTAAAATGTAGCTGTGCTTGATATAAATTCCAGCATAAGTAAGAAATATAAATATATATAACCTTTTAGTTTACATTAATGAAGCCACATCGACACACGTAAGCATAGTTACTTACTCCCGTCAGTATACAAGCATCGCATAGTTCTACTCATTGATTGCCTCGGAAATAACTGCAAACTTGGAGATGAATGGGCCGCACTCGAAAAATATTCGGACACAAAGGAGCTATAGCTTGAGACCAGTGTTTAAGCTCTGAAGCCCCCGGTTTGAACCCGTGAAGATCCGGGTTTGAATAGGTCTTCAGAGGCGACTAACGGGATCGGATGGTCAGGCTCGTATCCCAAACGCGTCTACAGTTGATCACTGGATTGTCTGGTAGGGATTCGATTATTTTCAGACCGCCGCTATATAGCTAGAATTACTGCAGAGTGCGACGTTAAACAACAAATCAACCAACGAGCCAACCAACCATCCAACCAACCAACCATTCATCCAACCAACGCACGGTTTGTTATGGACGGAACTGCTAATATTGAGTCTGTAGCCTCAGGATGAGATCTAATCTGACCGTCTTAAGCGTTTGACATGATGTGGGTACGAACTGGATCTGCAAGGTTATAGGCGAAAATTTGCTTGTTTCTGGAGACTATCTCGCCAGAAAAAATAAATGGACACATTCTTCTCAAGACTGAGCATTTCATTAAGCAAATAGGCTATAGAATTGCCTAATGGTTGAATCGTTCACTCATCACTACGAAAACCTGGCTTCGATTCTCCAAATCTATCAAACCCATTTCGGGTGTCACTCGCAGGTATATTGTTGGGATATTGTGTATATTTTCAATACGGGTGTGTGTGACATGTGACAACCGCATGTGTGACCTTGACGATTTGGATTTACCATGTAAAATGCACCTTAGGATCTAATAAAACGTGTATGTTTTCAAGACGAGACATACAGATTTAAGACAGATGTGTATGACGGCATGTGTTATTTATACCCTCTGAGACTCTGTGATGAACCCATTCGTTTGTCCAAACGTGGCATCAGCACATGTATTGTTGAAGTTGTGAAAATAAGGAAATCATACTAAATCGATACCCTTGGGCTCAGTCTGCTTGTTGCCTGATTGTACATTGAAAACCAAAGTGACAAAGCCATGTTTATATGTGCAATTCTAAGGACGTCATGGAAATAAGACTGTGGGGTATCACGCAGAAGAGTTGGCCATGGTGCTCGGCGTGCGTGTAGATGCATGATGATGCATGATGCATGAGAACATCCATAGTCATAAAATTTGTGTCCTCTAAAAACAGCTACAAGCTTGTTAGAAACGAAATGGGTGTCTTCATGTGTAATGAGTTGAAGCAGGCATTATTCCTGAAACAAAGGATCCCCCATGTAAAATGGATTAGTGGTAGCATTTCGAGACATATGAACCGCATCTGTTGTGGTTTAAACGAGTGTCGGAGAGCGGCAGACAAACAACAAACAAAGAAGAAAAAAACCCCCCAAAAAACCCAAACAACAACAAGAACACAAACGCATGCATGACGTCCCCGAAGTGCAATAACGTCAGCGGGGTTCCAGGTTAAATTACGTGTAGGCTATGCTTGTGATCAGAGATCGAACATGTACCGCTAGATGAGGTTCGATGATTTGATTGATCGGATCCCACCACTGTTCATAAGATCAGTTGGGGCGGTGGTTAAAGCTATCGTTCCTCGCGCTGAAGACCCGGGTTCGATCCCCCACATAGGTTCAATGTGTGAAGCCCATTTCTTGTGTCCTCCGCCATGACGTTGCTAGAATATCGTTTAAGCGGCCCAAAACTAAGCTCACTCACTCATAAGATCAGTCACAAGATGATTACTTATAGGTTACCCACATGCAGCTGAAATATTGGCGAATGAAAATAACACACAGGTAACTCCATTAAATCTACTTCACCATCTAGAACCTCACGACCAGCTGACAAATGTCGTGTGACTGCCCAGAGACGGATGGTCAAAGATTCTTCAGGGATTTTTAAGACGATTTACCATTCAACCATATTAAGACTGTTTACTTCCTGGACTATCTAAAAACATTTGAAAATGAGTGTACTTTCTGTAGAAAATGCCACTGATCGTTGCAATAGGTCGTTGCCGTATAAATGTGAAATGGATGGAGATAGGTCACATTTACCGTTTTCAAAGGGGAATAATCATTCACTGGAAGAAGCCTACTGAAGCACATAAAATCAAATATTTCGACAGCAATAATAGTAATAACGCCTATTTTCGCTTCTTGAATCAAACCCGATACTGTGGCGTTATATTGCTACACTGACGGAACTGTACCTTCAAAGGTGCTACTAAGCGCTAAGCGAGACCGTATAGAACGGCCATTTTAAACAACTGTTTGGGCTGAGTGCAATGTGAACGAAGTGTTTTGCTCAAGGACCCAACTCAGTATGAAAGCCAGGTCACAAAGTTTTGGTGTTTCTACCTGGATTCGAACCCGGGCCTTTGGCGTGAGAGGCCAGCATGCTAACCACTGCGCCACTGTGATCCACAGTAATCTTAACTGAGTTCACATTCCGTGTCATTCACCCTATTGGAGCATGAGAGTGTGTGAGTGAGTGAGTTTAGTTTTACTCCTCACTCAGTATTCCAGGCGACGGCCTGTAAATAATCGAGCCTGGACAAGACAATCCAATGATCAACAGCATGAGCATCCACCTGCGAAAATGGGAACCGATGACATGTGTCAATCAAGACAGCGAGTCTAACTACCCGATCCTGTTAGTCGCCTTTTACGACAAGCTGGGTAGCTGGAGACCAATTCCTACCCGTATCTGCCAATGTTGATAACTGAGTGCTCGAGTCTTGTTAAGTACCGAGCTGAGATTTGGCATTTTGGGGTTTGTTGATTTTTACGACAGCACGTCCCTGAAATGACGGTTCAACACTTCAACGCCAGACCAAACGTCGCACCAGTTGTACAGTTTCTCAGTCATAGCGGGCGTGGGGTAGGCTTCTGGCTAAAGCATTAGCTCCGAAAACTCGGGTTCGATTCCCCACATGGGTATAATGTATGAAGCCCATTTCTGGTGTTCCCAGGTCGTGATATTGATGGAATATTGCTAAAGCGGTGTAAATCTTTTTCACTTAATCATAACAATATATAAGTGTACCTTCGTCATAAACACTATTAATCGATTATTAATCGATATATGTTCAGAAATATTACATACATATACAGTTGTTAGTTTCCAACTAGTTGCCACGTAAACGTCCAAACAATCACAAGAAAAACAATCCAATATTCCTTGATGTTTACTATTCACAGTTAAAAATTTCTATTTTAATATTCCATACATACCGTGGTGTTTACTATGTATAACTGTATGTTTGTTTTACCTCGGATATATTTACCTTTCTCCTGTACATACACGGTGGCCGTGAAATAAAATTGACCGAAGCATGTGTCAACCAATGAAGGATACCACGGATTGTACACACCAATTTATGCTGGGACCTGAGAAAAACTTCATTTTCAATGGATTATGTTTGCATTATTGAACTGACTGGGTGTTAGGCGAATAGACCGATAGCTATCTTCCGTTTACACAGCTCTACTGACGATACTATACTGCATTTCTGTGCGAAATTAGAAATAGCTTTGTGATTGGTCCGATCCGACAATGACGTCCCGCCATAGGACCTATCCTGACTTCATCCACAAGCTCGGCGAATGAGATGCGGGGATCATGTCCCCAAGCCCTAGTTTTGACGCGTGGGAGAATGATATGCACAGACCTGTGTCTTGGAGAGGAATCGCTTTGGTGGTTCTGTGATGATTTGGGGTGGAATAACAGCACTCCAAAGAACTCCTCTGGTGTTTGTTCGGGGCAGCTTAGCTGGTGTGGGCTACAGGGATCAGATTCTTTGACCTGTGGCAATTCCTTTTCTGCAACGTCATGGCCCTGGGTTAACATTCCAACAGGACAATGCCCGCCCTCATACGGCATGGGTTGCTATGGATTCCTTGCAACACCACAACGTTGACTTACTGCTTTTGCCTGCAAATTCACCGGATCTCTCCACGACATAGCATGTTTGGGACGAGATGGATCGACGTCTACACCGTCTTCCTCATCCGCCAGATAACGTCCTTGACCTTGCAACAGAACTTGGGAGAATCTGGTGTGACATCCCACAAGCCTTCCTAGCACATTTGAAAGGCTCTATGCGTCGTCGATGTACTGCTGTTCTTAATGCCGATGGTGGACATATCCGTTATTGAGCTTGTGACATGGTCGTTTGACCCCTGTCCTGTTATGTGGACGCATAACGTCATTAAATTGACCTTCTCCCGGCCTGTTTTACGCCGCTTTGAGCAATATTCCAGAAACATCATGGCAGGGGGTACCAGAAATGGCTTTACACATTGTACCCATGTGGGGTTCGAACCTGGGCCACCTTAACCACCAGGCTACCCCGCCACTCAGAGATGCACACGTATTTACCATAATTAGATAAACACTAATCTCCGGTACACTGCTACACAAAAGAAAGTATTCACGTTATCAAAATCTAACTAGTCGCCGAAACTCTAAAACCTGAAGGTTCAAACCAGTTACGAGTCCGACTTAAAGCATAATATCTTCGTACAAGATTTTCTTTCTTGATCGAATATACGTATGTATTTTCTTTTGAGTACCTCGAAGCGTGACATGCAGTGTTCGTGAGTCCATGCCAGTCTGAACGCTGTCGACTGTGAACATTACGTCAGTACAGAATGTATTTCTGGGAATTGCCGAAAAGAAGCGAAATTAGAATGAGGTCATGCTGTTTCACAACATTGCGAAATTACAATGTACAACGCAAAGTAACCCTTCTACTTCCTTGTGCTAAAGTATCACATAGACTGTTATTAGATACACCTGATTATATCGGTCACTGTGAGAATAAACTCGTGAAGATTCGGGTTAGAATTGATCTTCAGCAACCCATGCTTGCCCTAAAAGGCGACTAAGCTTGTCGTAAGAGGCGAGTAACGGGATCGGGTGCTCAGGCTTGCTGGCTTGGTTGACACATGCCATCGGTTCCCAATTGCGCAGATGCCCATGTTGTTGGTCACTGGATTGTCTGGTCCAGACTCGATTATTTACAGACCGCCGTCATATGGCTGGAATATTGCTGAGTGTGGCGTAAAACTAAACTCACTCACTTATTTTACACAATGTACATTTTCCAGCTGTATCGTGAATCCCAGTAACGATTATCGAACAAACGTCTTTCCACGGTACTGTTTATAGCATCCTCATGATGGTAATTACAAAGGGTATAATTTATTCCGCCTGTGTTAATATATATGATCACACTAACTTCTCAACAGCATCATCTACCTTGATGGTATAGAACATCGTATGGTCAACAATTTGTTCTTGTTTGAGTGTTTATATTATTATAAATAAATAGTAGACATAAAGAGTATACTATTTATGATGTCCATCAATTGATAGATGCCGCGGACGATATTTATCGACCGGTACCGCCAAGCAGCTCGTTGGTCCTAAAGTCAAATTAGATTTGACTTAGTAACCGTGTGTATGGAGGTTGGGGTCTATTATTTCTGAAAGGCCTAGATCAATGACACAATTACACAATGACACGTGATGGCTGGACCATTGTCATGGGAACCGATATCAACCCGTCGTAGGATACTAGGATGTAGGTGATTTGTGTCTATTTGTGCATTTTGATAGTGTTTGAAAATGGAAATTCACGTACTCAGATGTGCGCGACTGCGAATCTGCGTGATGTTTGACTGTATGCACAAATTCAAACGTTCGAGAATGTGGGATAAACAAATGTATGACAAACAAATAATTTCATATTAGGGGAAAAATTGACTTCGCAAACAGGTTTCTTCCTCTAACCTTTTGCTGTTTTTATTTATTTAAAAAAAATATTCATCCCTTGGAACATATGTTATATTTGGGATTTCTTGGTAAAGTAAATATTTTAGTACTATAGGTGCCTGACTATGAGGGTGTGGGCTCATATAAAAGATGAGACCCACCTCCCAAACGTAAAAGAGTCTGCAATGTACTAAGAAATTACGATCCCAAATATAACATGCTACATTTCTAAATGGCTTTGAAATCAATAATACAAATGTTGGTTTCAGAGCTTTATGGAATCCTGAAAGAAGAGTTATAATTCGGAAAATGTGTTGATAAAATTTCTAAAGCACTTTACGTGGTACGAGGTAACCTTTCACGGGTATAACATTAATTGTTACAATCAGTTCCAATAAAATGTAATCATGCCCCTGTTCTTTGTATCTCTCAATGTTTGTACATACATCCAGAGTTCACGAAGAACATCGACTGGACTTATTAAACATGGAGGACTATATTCAAGGCGGACAATACATTTAGTAAGATACAAAACATCGTTGCTGTCGCCTACGGTTGTTTTGCAGTCGTTCGTAGCATAAACAGTTACTAGTGCCGGATAATGCTTAATTAACGGCATGGACTGACCATACAGGTATCACGAAAGTAAGTCAACAGCTGCAGATAATCACTGCTGATCTGCCATCATGTAGTTAATACTAAGGCTTCATTCGTCATAATGAGACAAATGTAATCCTCTTTATAACAATCATGAACGATGCTTTCTTGTCACACAAATGTCATGCTACCGGACACAGGCACGTCTTGTCGTAATCCGAGATACCTGTTCTTGCGGTAGATGTTGCAATCATCAATAACTTGATGAATGACTTCCAACGGTCTCCATCGATTTTTATATTTCCAAGCTACAATATGACCCCAATGAGAAACGTGCTTTTGCTTTTAGTTTGTTTACATTGTCTTCCTCGGTTTGTTTGTTGACACATTTCTTGACACGCAGCTGTTTCTGTGCAACATACACCGCACGTGATTACCGTATTCTATTTTGACCAAGTGACCAATAGCCATTTTGGTTTATTTGATGTCTGAAGAACAGGAACGAACAGTATTTGCTGCCCAGGAGGTTGAAATTTGAGACCTGTGGCAAATACCGTCGTTTCCAAGGTAATGAAGTTTCCTGACATCGATAATACATTCCCAACAACTACCCAAAGCACATATAATATTTATCTCATAAACAAACCAGACTATTTGAACACGTTGTTCAATGGCTTTTTCTCGATTGGGAATGGAATAGGAAAGGCCACTTCAATGATAGATATTGATGAATTGACGGTCTTTCGATATCTTTATACACACTTCGGAAGTTGTATGTCTTTTGTCAACCGGTAAATCAATAACATGGTACCGGGTATGCAGAAGACCTGTGTTGGTTATTGTGGTTACTAAACCAAAGACAGTTTTAAAGGACCGCGACACAAATACAACCTCATTGTTTGTCCAACACGTATGTCCGTCTACATAGTCTTAGCGAACATTTAGGTCCCGACAATTTGAACTTTGGGATGGGTTCTAATTTCATATGGAGCTACAGCTACAAATCGAGATATCAGAATAAGACTGATAAAAATAAGGGGTCTGAATATCCTTTCAAAACCAACCAGCCAACAAACACCCCCCTCCCCACCCCCACCCACCCCAAAAAAATGAAAAAAAATAAAAAGGAAAGAACCAAATAAGAAACAAACAAACAAACAAACAAAAAACAAAACAAAAGAAAACAACAACAAAACAAAAAACCCAAACCGCTTAGGTTGTTAGTGGTAAAAGCAACCATCTTGTGAATGGAGTTTAGCGCATTCTACATACACTTCTTAGCAATATACCACCACCCACTACCAGCCCCGCTCCCCTCACACATAAACTGAAAGCCAAAAGAAATGTTACACCTCTTATCATAACTATATTATAAAAAAAACATTATGAGAGAAGATTTTGGTGTTGCTTGTTTTGACAATCAGTTATGTAACTCATTTGGGTGAAACCATCAGACCAAGGTATTCAATGATAATTTGGATATAGCAATCTGTTTTCAGATGGGTCCATTGTCCTATTTGTGATCAAGTGAAAATCCACATTGAAGGAGTAAAAAACAGTTTTAAATGAGTCCAAATGATATTGTTTGTGATGGTAATGCATACGTAACTCAAAAAGAACGGTAAAGTTGGGTTTCGGATGTGGAAAAATGGCTATTTATCGTAAAAAGGAGTAAATGTTGAAATTGGATTTGTTTCTCTTTAGAACACAGTAAAACGATGTTAGGTTGAAATTGGGGATGAACATGACTTTCGAAAGTTTCAGGAAGAAAAAAACCTGAACTTTCCCTTTGATGCAAAAACAATTGCATGTTTCTGTTCTCTTATGAAGAAACATAACGCCAAAAGGCACCCACTGTAACTTCATTTTGCATGAAATGCACTTCAAATGTATGGGAAACGGGTATATAAGGCTCCTAGATTTATCACAACACACGCTGTACTCAATGCAATGCCGAGGATAAGTGCTGAAGAGAGGGAAAGAGCTGTCGGAATGCTGCAGACTGGGTCGACTGATGGGGAAGTGGCTGCTGCATTTGGATGTCATCGCCTCACCATTTTAAGGTTTCGACAACGCTTGCAGAACACAGGAACAACAAGAGACAGACCCAGAAGTGGGAGGCCGCCAGTTACAACCCCTCATGAAGACCGCCACCTCCGTCAACTGCACCTGAGAAACTGTTTTCAGACGGCCACTGTGACGGCAAATGCAGTTCTTGGACGCCGAATAAGTCCCCAAATAGTGAGAAGACGCCTCCGACAATACGGACTGAGACCATACCGACCGCTGCAAGGAGTACGTCTTACACGACAACATCGTCAAAACAGGGTTGCGTGGGCCAAGAATATCAGACGTTGGCAGAACAGAAATTGGCAGAGGTTGCGTTTTTCTGATGAAAGCCGGTTCCAGCTACACCAAGCGGACGGGAGAAGACGAGTTTATCGCCGCCAGGGTGAAAGAGAGGCACGATGTTGCGTACAGGAAGTTGTACCCTTTGGAGGAGGCAGCGTTATGGTCCGGGGTGGTATACGTGGCAACAGGACAACAAACCTCGTTGTGATCGACGGCAATCTCACCGCACAGAGGTACATCAACCAGGTTCTACAGCCAGAGGTCCTCCCGCTCACCCAGGAGAATCCTAACACCCTCTTCCAACAGGATAATGCTCGACCCCATGTAGCCAGACAGACGTTACAGTTCCTCAACGTCAACAACGTTGACGTTTTGCCATGGCCTGCGAGATCACCGGATATGAACCCCATCGAACACCTCTGGGATTACCTCGATCGTGGGATCTGGTTACGTCAGCAACAGCCACATACACGTCAACAACTTAGTGCTGCTCTGATGGACGAATGGAGACAGATTCCAGCTGCTTTCATCCGACGTTTGACGTATTCTGTGAGACAGCAAGGTCAGGCTTTTTTGAACGCCAATGGAGGACACGCCAGATACTAATCTCAGATTATTTCATTAACTTCTACCTTTTTCAGTGTCTCTTTTGTTTTCTGTGATTGATCGGAAACTGAACGATTGATACCACTCTTCAACACATAGGTTTAACACTGTCCACGAGCGTCATACAAAAACATTACTTACTCTTCTTGTGAAATGAACAATCTGTGTAGCACACACACTTCGGTTCTTCAACTTGACTTGGTAGGGACATTATTTACATATGAAGAGGTGTAACATTTCTTTTGGCTTTCAGTTTCGTACATGTACATACTCGCACACCACCACTACCAAGCATGACTCATGACTCATTCTTTTTATTATTAGGTTCTGCCCTTCTTTTGAGAGTGAGGAGTGAGAGAATGAGTGTGTGTGTTTGAGAAAGAGAGAGAGTGAGTGAGTAAGTGAGTGAGAGTGAGAAACAGTGTGAGAGAGAGCGCGAGAGACTGCGTGAGAGAGAGTGAGAGTGTGTGAGAGAGAGTGAGTGGAGAGGGGAGGGAGTAAGTGAATGTGAGAGTGTGTGAGAGAGAGAGTGAGTGAGAGTGTGTGAGAGAGAGTGAGTGAGAGTGTGTGTGAGAGAGAGTGTGTGAGAGTGTGGGTGAGTGAGAGCGTGAGAGAGAGAGAGAGTGAGTGAGAATGTGTCTGTAAGAGAGTGAGTGAGGGCGTGAGTGTGAGAGTGAGAGTGTACGTGTGAGTGCGACTGTGAGAGACAGGTTGGGGGAGAGGGGGAGAGACAGAACGAACTTATACGAAACTGGTTATGACGTGTCCTTAGCAAGTTGTTGCTGGTTGGTGCTTATCTTCAGATTGGTCAAGGTTGGATTGGATACAACGCCCCTATGATTTTTCGTGATCGTGTACTAGTTGAGTCTGGGGTGGAAAAGTGTTGAGTACGTGAAAAAGGCAAAAGATTGTTATTATAGTTGTATGTGCAAGTGTATAAGGGAAGAATAAGGGAATAAGTACGCATAGATTGCCACCGATAGTCTGAGTGAGTGAGTGAGTGAGTCAACTTTTACGCCGCTTTTAGCAATATTCCAGCAATATCACGGCGGGGAACACCAGAAAATGGGCTTCACACATTGTACCCATGTGGGGAATCGCACCCGGGTCTTCGGCGTGACGAGCGAACACCTTAACCACCACGCTACCCCACCGCCCCGATAGTCTGAGACATGTCTGTGCACGCACATTATGGCTCAGCTGCAACGGCCTCGGAAATATCCAACAGATACTAGTAAAGTGTAACGAAATGCAACATATAAAAGTGAACTAACTGCAGATTCTAATAGTAGAGCAAAGTGAACGCAAGGCCGTAAAGTGCAACGGTCGGCCCAACACATGACACTATTGTGCAATTATTAGTTGAGCACATGAGTCTAATGGTGAAGGAAACATAAGACTCTTATAGTAAATGAGACACATGATAGTAGACTCTAATGGTAAATGTAACACATAAGTATAAACTCTAAAAGTGACTGAAACAGTCAAACAGGAGATTGTTTGCGTGTCTGGGGATTTAAGTCGACCATTTCAGATTGATGCATACTAACATATATCGATCATCTTCTACAGGAGATACTAAGCCCTACGTAGGAGATAGTATGGTCTACGTAAGAGATATTAGACCCTAAGTAGGAGTTAGTAAGCCATACGGATGAACTAAGTCCTACGTAGGCGATAGTGCGTCATACGCAGATACTGAGTCCTCTGTGGGAGAGAGTAGGTCCTATGTTGGAGATACTAAGTTCCTACGCTGGAGATGTCCGACGTATGAAATAGTAAGTCCTTCGTAAGAGATACGAAGTCCCATGTAGAAGATAATGTCTCCTACGCAGGAAATATTTTGTCTTACGCAGGAGATAGTATCTCCTACTGAGGAGAGATTGAGTCTGAAAAATGGCACCGTTGACCCACTACGCTTCCGTACAAATTCACTTTTCGAGTACTTCTTTGTTTTGCCCGGTAGTGTAAATGTGACAGGGCATGCAAACCAGTGATGCGTTTCTAAAGTAGTTCAGTATATGTATGGTATTTAATTCACCTCTCTCCCTTCCATGTACATATTAAATATATCCAGATGAATTACAACACGTAGATAATGGTGCTTCTAACAGTCATTTAATCGTCATCGGTACATCTCATGAGAAGGCAATGCTGCTTTCTCCAAAGACATATTGATCACATTTTACTTAGCATGACGTTGTTGCAACGATATATACTAGGGAAAGCACAACCGAGCGACTCGAGCTCTGGTATAATCAATATCTCTCACTGCCATTTCTTAAAAGCTTCAATGTTTCATTCTGTACGTTTTATACTCATTGCGTAGTAAAAGCATACGACCGACACCGTAAACTAAAATAATCCTTCTAGCGTAGAAATGTTATTTGTGTAAGCTCATCGGTGTTGTTTAATGCCACAGTGAGCAGGGTTTCAGCTATGTCACGGTGACCTGTGTATTGTTAAGACCGTGACTTTATCGAGATTAGAGATACCCACCTCACCCCTCGATTCGGTCAGTGGCCTCGTATGTCAGTGTTTGTGTGAGTTTAGTTTTACCCCGTTTTAGCAATATTCCAGCAATATCACAGCGGCGGACACCAGAAATGGGCTTCACACATTGTACCCATAGGTGGAATCGAACCCGGGTCTTCGGCGTCACGAGCGAACGTTTTAACCACTAAGCTACCTCCTCCAGCCCAATATAGCAGCTGTCTTTAAATAGAAAATTTTCTTTACACAGAAAATTCAGTGTTCAACGGCATGAGCATCGATCTACGCAGTTGAGATACGATGACACGTATCAGCCAAGCCCGACTACCGTTAATCGCCTCTTGTGACAAGTATGGGCTATTGAAGATCAATTCTAACACGGATCTTCATTCAGTCATATCTGTATCATAGTCAATATTAGTTTAAGTTTTTTTCGTTAAAACGCATACCTCGTATAGAAATGAGGCACGCCTGTATAACGACACCTCATCAGAAGATATTTCTGTCACAAGATGAAGCACTTCAATCCAACAAATAAGGTACAATTTAAAAATTTAATGAAATGTTTCAAAGTTAAAGTTAAATTTGAGATTCATTGAGATCGAAGCTCATGTTCGGGCTGGATGTCATCATGACTTGCACCTGGAACAATGTATTATGAAAAAGTGTTTGTTTGATTTTTTAACTGATTATTTACGTATTATTTTCTATGTTATGGCCTGACTATTATGTACAGAGACAGTTTTCTTTTAATTAGAAATGATTAATTGCAGCTAAGCCCCTCTCTATCAGTTTAACGAAGGTATGATTTATCAAAAGGTGTTAATTTGATTTCCCCTTTTAGTGTCAATGTCTACCCATGTTTCAATTCTCTGCTAATTAATTTGTTGGTTTTTTTCTATCATGTCACTACATGGCATCATAATCATATACATATGACACATTTTTCGATATGGTATATATCAACCAGGTCTTTTCCTTACTTATCCATGATAAGCCTGAGCGGTTGTACGAACATGAACTTTGCGTTTCGATATCGTAAATATGTAAATACGTTTTGATGTTGAAATACTTGCACGCAAAGTTATAGCAATAGGAGCGAGGACGTCCTTGAAACGCAAACCCATGTACATACATGCCTCGCCAATTAAACTGTCAGATGACATGCACTTCGATGACTTTGACCTGCATTGGAGACACTGGAGCTGTTTGGAATAAATAACAGCCGTGACTTGTTCCTGTATTTTCCTCTTGAGATCGAACATTAGCTTAAAAGTTTGAAAAAAAAATGGAGTTACCGACGGTGCCAGAGTGCTGTTTAATTGATTTTTAGACGCGAAGGAAACTTTTTTCCGTGTTGATGCATGCTGTTATAGATGTATGATGCGTTTATTTTCAGTTCGGTGATGTCATTGTAACTAACTCCAAGGACGACGACAACAACAACAAACAGACACACAGGTTAGGAGCATGTGAGTTTTGTTTTACCACACCTTTTGCAATATTCCAGCAAAATCACTGCTGGGGACACCATAAATAAGCTTCACACCTTGTACCCATATAGGGAATCGAACCCGGACTTTCAGCGTGAATCTTGATTTGACGTAATTCTGTGGGTATGGTTTCGTGGAAATTCTATACATACATACATCCACCCCCCATCCCCCCCACACACACAGACAGACAGACAGACAGACACACACACACACATACAAACATACATACATACATACATACATACACACACACACACACACACATACATACATACATACATACATACATACATACATACATACATACATTTTTCACACATGAGAGTGAACGTGACATTATCGGTGTATTTTTAGATTACGCATTGAGTAACAACGGTTGTCGATGATCTTTTGAAATACTGGGTACATGTGCAATGTCGGAATGTTCTCAGATGTTCTCTCATATACTGGAATAGAATTCTTAACTTTGATCGTAGCCAATGAGTTGAAAATGGCGTGTGAAGTTCGAAGGGCAACAAATAGCTAATCTGAGGACTTTTACTATATCGGTGGTTTATTTACACTAAGCTAAAATACCGGTATATTAGTTACCCAACTGATCTGTATTTTCCAAACAACAATACCGATGTCAGTACCTCCGTTGGTAGCCAATGGAAGTAAAGTAAATTATAGTTATCACGAAGGCTCAAAGAGACAACTATTCTGAGTTCGATATAACCGTAGTTCGTTACACGCATTTTACTAAACGAGCCGTGAACCGATTTCGTCCTATCCAGCACCTGATCGTCATGATCGTGTTCCTTATAACTGAACTTCCCTGTAGGTAAGACCATGTTGAAGAGTAGCTATCTATTACTGATGGGGTTTAATTTCAAACTATCCTTAGGCCGGCGAATATCCGGATTAGAATTGACTTTCAGTAACCAATGCTTTTCGTAAAAGGCGACTAACGGGATCGGGTGGTCAGGCTTGCTGACTTGGTTCACACATGTCATCCGTTCAGAGTTGCATAGATCGATGCTCATGCTGTTGATCACTGGATTGTCTGGTCAGACTCGATTATTTACAGACCGCCGTCATATAGCTGGATTATTGCAAAGTGCGGCTTAAGACTAAACTCGCTCTATGAAACCACCCTTACATATGTGCTGTAAAATGAATTTGTAAATGTTATCAACCCTGCTATTTGCAAAGGTTCTTGAATATATAATCCGTTCAGTAGTTCACTCGCGTAACCTTGATTCGTGGTTATAACGGAAGTGTGGCGGAATTCACATTTTGAATGCACGAGTTTGCATACGCACTGACTATTTCATTCATGAATTCTTAATATTCCACTCGTGAATGAAATGTTTGTTTGCGGAAGCCATTTGTAATTATCACCCATTCGTGTACCCACAAAATGTCACCTTGTTTCTTGGATCACGTAGTCGAAAACTTTATATCACTTTATATGTACGACAGCCCACTGCAGTCACTATTGACACGGAAAACAGACGACGATAACTAACGGCATCTTATTTACGTGATTGTTTTGTGAATGGTGCTAGTAGTGATCTGGTGCTATGTATCTCAATGCTGGAAAATTATATTTAGTGTTCTTGTCTGTAATGAAGATTCGGAATTAATTTGTCATCAAGGCGTGACATCCAAGGCGTACGAGATAGCAAGATAATATCCGCTATCTACGAATCAAGGTTATCCATGAATTTAGGTTACGGCTCTTTACTTCAGTGACGTCGACGTACAATGAATGCCTACGATAATGCAGACAATGCAAATATGCAACATAATGCAATGAAGTATAGCCTATTGATATCTGTGGTGGATTATTTCACTAAATTGTTTTGTAAAGGAGGAATCGTGTTACTGTTATACATGTACTAAACAATTCAAGAAAATATTATTTTGAAAGTTTGGAATGTTTTCAATCTTTGTTTTCTGATATCAATAATTATAGGTATGATCAGTTAATTATCAGGTTTTTCAAACGTTGGGCCGAAATGGTAGAATGAATAAAACCTCTACTATTAACACAGTATCGATTACAATTTGATAGGATACCTCTTACCTATATGTTACCAACTTTGCGAATTAACTGTTTCAAGGTTGTTTTATTAGACAAATCTATAGAAATGAAATACATAATATGAAATCGACACATCGCCCTTATTATTGTTCTTTGGGTACTAAATTATTTGTCATTCAGGCAGAGCGAGCGTGTGAGTTTGGTCTTAAGCCGCTGTTAGCAATATTCCAGCTATATAATTGCGGGGAACGCAAGAAATGGGCTTCACACACTGTGCCTATGTATTGAATCGAAGCTTTCATCATATAGCTACGCCCCCTCCCGCCCATCTGGTACAACTCTGTGAACACCTGCACACACCTGAACATCTGTGGTTACTCTACGTACTCAAATGTTTAGAGTTTTCTCTTACAAGGTGAACGGTTCTCGAAATGCTAAATAATGTTTTTTCGAAGCTTATAATACTGTCTAGGCTTGGTTTTATAACAATTAATTTGATATTATTTCTCCCATCGTCGCGTAATATTGTTTAATGTTCTGCTCTAAAATCAATTTGTTCTGGGTCATCAAGACATTATGGCGCTAGGAGGGTTCCGTAATGGACTAATGAACCATCATTAGTGGATAGACATCAGGTCTTAATTAAGTAACGGTATTGTTTTGCAGCTGGGGGCTGTGTAACCAACAACAAAACGGTGGGATTGACTTAACAATGAAACTTCCCATTCATCGATCGCGACTTTTCACGGCACAGTTGAACAGTTTCATGGTTCATGCAAACAGTCAGGCAAGCTTAACGAACCGGTGGTTGATACAATGAACAACGTATTTTGGTTACGGTGACACACAATTACCTGTCGGAAAGCTAGACTTCCCGATTCCCGAATTTAGTCGGGTTTGTAGTTTTACGTTGTTACGAAAGCAAGGCATTGCGATACCCGTGACAACGTCACTATATATTTTGACCTTGAACAATTCTATCAGTATTAGAATAGTGTATATAAATGTCGTTTTCTGTTTGACTACTCTTTTCTGTTATTTTTAATGAACCCCACTTACAAGAGAGGTTTATTTCAATATACCCCGCTGCCAGTGGCGACTCATTCGGTACTCCGTGGTAGTACCGATGTTTTGCAAATGGAAATCGATGAAAGGGAGATAACTCTAAATCTGTTTTTCCTCTGTCGTCTGCAAAATCTAGAAGTGACTACGAAACGATTTGCCACGCATTGCTATAAATTTAATTTGACAAAACATTCAAATGTAGTCCCTGTGAATATTAAGAAGGGGAATTACATCACGACGACTTTACTAAGGCAATAAGATAAGATAGATACGTTGTTCACTGGTCTCTCTGGGACCATGGGTTGAAATACCCTTGATATTTGTTTACGTTCGCCTTCGGGCTCAGGGAACATCCAAAAACATCCAAAAGCAGTCTGTTCTACAACGGTCCATATGATAAGCATGTGTGTGGTGAGCTTATATGGCGAGCTTGAGCGTTTCTGTTCCTACGGTAGTGTCCGAAACAAATACATATAAAACCAGGGCATGTGTCAAGAATTACCTATATCCTAGGTTTAACTTCTGTGAACTACATGTATTCCATTTTTTTATATTTTTGAGAGGATGGGCGGAAATTCTGCAAAGAGAAATAGACCAGCAAAAAGTCTGAAAAAATAACCCCAACATCCAGGGTACTTCAACACATGGTCCCCCCGTGATCAGTGAAAAAACTTAGAATGTACCGAAGAGCGAGGGGAACATAAACAAACATCGAGTGTACATCAATGGATGCCCCCTCGTGACCAGTGAACAGCTTTTAACATTTACACTCCAAGTGCGACAATGGTTCACAGCGTTGAATTGCATCCCGTTGTCGCGTTGTCCCGCCTTAGTTACGCTTGACACCTTCAGCTTCCTTTGTAGGACGACAATCCGATACTACCCTTCCAGTGAGTATTATAAGTATGATTTTACGCCACATACGAACAACTTGTTTGATCAAATATGCGTGTGTATTTTCTTGGGTGTGGTTAGTGCATGTCAGTCTGAACGCAGTAGAGTGTAAACAATACGTCAGTGCAGAATATATTTCTGTGGTTTACCAAAGGCAGCCTTTAAATAGAATGAAGTCATACTGTTTCACAACATTGCGAAATTACTTCAGTTGTAATTGACTGCATGAGTGATGCAACACGATAGCCAGAATAAACGTGCAACGTACAGCTCATGATTTGCTTCCGCATGCTGAATTAGCATGTAGACACACCGGCCTACATCACTCACTGTGAAAATGAGAAAGGTGATGATCAGAAAGATTCATTCGCTGAGTGAGTGAGTTAGTTTTACGCCGCACCCAATATTATTTCAGCTATATGGCGGCAGCCAGTAAACACCGAGTCTTCACCGGGCACTCCATTGATCAACAGCATGAGCATCGGTCTACACAACTGGGATACGATGACATGTGTCAACCAAGCCACCGAGTCTCACCATTCAATCCCGTTATCTGCCTGTTACGACAAGCATGTGTTACTCTAAAGACCAATTCTAGCTCAGATGTTCACAGGTCCTGTCATAAGATGCCACATATATACATTTGTCACAACGACAGAATGGTGAATCGCATCTTTGATGTCCCATGCAAAGACAGAAATATTAAACTAAAGTGTGTCAGACGTGGTTACCGGATATTAAGTCTTCAACACATCGTTACGATAAAAAGAATAGAATGCCAATCGATATCTACACGATTGCACTTCCAATACGTCTTCGGGTAAACATGGGGTCGCAGTGGCTCATTTTATCAACAAATAACCAAATATACATCGTGATTCTGTTTCATCACCTGTTTTCATACTCTGTTTATATTATACATGGCATGACATTTATGTGGACTGGTTATACCATAGGTTTCCGTTTGCGCAATGTCATCATGTAATGCTTAACTATCAACTACATACTGAATATAACTGTCAGTACAATATCACTGTGACAGTCTTTATCTCAGATCGCCTCATCAATGACACTATTAACGTTAGACATCGGAAAATAATCGATAAGAGATGGGATGTGTGATTTTTAATGCAAGGGAAAAACAGACAAAGAAGACCAGTAGTGATGATTTGTTTCAGTCAAACAAGACCACATTTATTGCTGTTTGGACGACGGTAAAAATTGATCTAACCCCGGGGTTGTTTTACTACTGGATGTAGTAACGGGGCAATACTACATTCTGTGTGGTCTTGCATTCTTCACAAAACAGTGAAACCCATATATAGATCAGGTTGCCACAACAAGTGGGTTAAACCAACAAAAATGATTGATTTTGCATTTCATGACCTTTTGGTTTGGTGTCTGTTAATATAATCGTTATATTTAATTGTTAATTTAATTATATCAAGGGTTCACACATATACCGTTGTCACCCAACGCGAGATATTTCTATCCTAAAACGATATACTTATCAGAAGAGATAATGTGTACTTGCATGTATTTTGAATGATATCTTTATGTTTTCTCAACCAAATCCAAGCAGACCGATCATATACAACGACAACGACAACAACAATGACAACAGCAACAACAACAACGACAGACTCTTTTGAGTGGTATATCTGTCCTTGTTCTGTTGCTGACATTTCCCTGTGTTTCGATGTCCGCTGTTCGGAACGGTGGAGCGTCGGTGGTTTGAAGTCATTATTATTTTCAATGTATTTTCAGTTTATTTTCAATGACTTTCTTGGATAAGAAACAGTTTGTCCCATGTGCGGCGCGGATTTGGACGGGATAAAGTCTGATGGGGAAATGTAGCTGGGAAAAGGATAAAGTCTGATGGTGAAATGTAGCTGGGAACAGGATAAAGTCTGATGGCGAAATGTAGATGGGAACAGGATAAAGTCTGATGGTGAAATGTAGCTGGGAACAGGATAAAGTCTGATGGTGAAATGTAGCTGGGAACAGGATAAAGTCTGATGGCAAAATGTAGCTGGGAACAGGATAAAGTCTGATGGCGAATTGTAGCTGGGAACAGGATAAAGTCTGATGGCGAAATGTAGCTGGGAACAGGATAAAGTCTGATGGCGAAATGTAGCTGGGAACAGGATAAAGTCTGATGGTGAAATGTAGCTGGGAACAGGATAAAGTCTGATGGTGAAATGTAGCTGGGAACAGGATAAAGTCTTATGGTGAAATGTAGCTGGGAACAGGATAAAGTCTGATGGCGAAATGTAGATGGGAACAGGATAAAGTCTGATGGTGAAATGTAGCTGGGAACAGGATAAAGTCTGATGGCGAAATGTAGCTGGGAACAGGATAAAGTCTGATGGCGAAATGTAGCTGGGAACAGGATAAAGTCTGATGGCGAAATGTAGCTGGGAACAGGATAAAGTCTGCTCGCAGGATTAAACTTGAGACAAGATAAAGCCTGATGGGAGTAGGGTTAAGTTTGGGATTGCATAAAGCCTGGTGGTTATATAACGTTTGGGACAGGATAAAGAAATTCATGGTCGGATAAAGCTAGGGACAGGATAAGGCCTGGCGATATTTACTTTGAACAATAGAAAACACACACACACACACACACACACACACACACATACACACACACACATACAGACACACACACACACATATACAGACACGCACGCACACACACAAATAAATACTAAATGCTCAAATACACTCTACATGAAATATAGACGGACGGGGGACACATTAACCTTCGAAAAAGACACATTAACCTTCGAAAAAGACATAAAGGCAATACTTAATGGCCTCAACCGTCGCTGTTGCAGAATATATCCCAAGTGGATACGTGGACAATACAGTAATTGAGTGAAACCAGGCCTAGTCTTCTATTTCCGCCTTTTCCGTACTGCATTTCATTACACTTCCCCTCTACCTAATTATTTGATAATTCTGCAGAAATTATTGATCTGCAACATATTCACCACCATGTACACCTCTCTCCCTCTCCCTCCCCCTCCCCCTCTCTCTCTTTCTCTCTCTTTCTCTGTATATTTAAAATAATGTATTGTTAATGCACTGTGTAGCAGAGTTGATCGTCTCTTAAATCTATGTATTCACCAAGTTAGTTCATCAACATATTCACGCAATTCTTGCTTGTCATAAGCAGGGCTTGATATGTTCGCATTACTCGGCGGGTTAGCCTACAACAGTTTGCCTTCTGTTATTACCAGCCGCTCTAGTCGTTTAGCCAAATCATGGGACAACACAGTGTCATCTTGTTTTGACAATCGTTTCATCCAACGGTGCGAGATCTGCTCCACATGCCTAGTAGTCAACTGACTTTGCCATTTCAACACATACAGCTGTTAGATCATCAGGAATGGTTACGGGAACTGTGGAATATCCAGGAAAACGTCATCGATAATAAATTTCGCACAGGTAGACAGTTTAAGAACACCGTTACTCGAGAACCACACACAACTTAGATCTGCCAAGATGGCACCGTTGCGTGCTAGGTAAACTACACTGTGGTCACAGACAGAACATATTGCTAATCCACTGGCCGCGTTAGTTAGAAGTACGTATCGCAGTAGGTTATCAGTCCAATAATATATTGAATAAACATATTTTCCTAATTCTTTCATGTGTGATGCTCCCTTAATGTTTATACATTTTATACGCATATTGTCTAGTATCTCATTGGCCATCTGGTATGTTTGAATGTTTTATGTTATTAAACTACTGCCATTTTAATTGATATGTAGATTCATGTGACAGCAAAATGAAAATATTTTGCCTGTCTGTCTTTTTAAAGATGGACCTGTATATTTTGTTATACAGGTATTTAATCTCGAGTAGCATGTATGTTTCAGTGCCTGTGACCTTTTGACTTGCTAGACACATGTAAGCATGCGTTTTGTAAACGCACTGCTTGCAAACCACACAGAGGCGTTCTTTTGTGTTGTATTGTAATATATATGTTCACTGTGCCTCTTACTGCCGACTTCACCATAGATGCATTTCAACCTAGATATACCCATCACTCATCAGTGTGAATCATTTGGTATAACGGATCGATTTACCGTTATCTTAAAATAGGCCACGCATTCTCAAGCCACCAAACAGTCACTTGGGTCGCAACACTGTTAGAAACGTTTGGCTCAGTATTTTACTATCTTTTATCGATCAAATTGAATCGAAAACGTTTCTACGTAACCATGACAACCACCTGTAGAAGTTACCTGACGTTATCGATTGACAGCCTCGGTTGTTCGTAATGAAAGATGAGAGGACTTTTCTTCGGCGACTGGACATTATCAAGCTGTGTCAGCCATGTGTCTGATCTATTGGGATAAATGTAGTTATTTAACCTTTTATAAGAAGTGATTACTTGTGCCCTTCATTTCAAGTACACAGCAATATCCTGACTTTTCACACACACACAAAAAAACAAAAACAAAACAAAAAACAAAAAACAAAAACAGAAATCGAGATTCAAAGTATATATTATTTTGGGGCTTCTTTTCATGCAACTAAAAATTCTGAGGCCGGTCTTGCTACCCATAATTTATTCTTGCAATTGTTTGCAAAGGGTTATCCTTGGTGGGTAACTCTAAGTGAAAATTATATAGTTGTATAATAATAAAAAAAACTTCAATAAGAAATTATTTTACTACTCTGTGAACCATGCAATGTTGGAAATAATGAAATGTGTGTTTAAAAGTTTATTGATTTTAAAAACTAAAACGCCTTAGGTACCTATTAGCAACTAGGTAGCATGCGAGTTAAAAAATGAATGAAATAAATATTTAGAACATGGAAAGTATAGATATTTTAAAGTGCAGTCTGATGCGTTTGATATTAGTAGTATTTACTGATAATGTTTGTTTGAATAGATAAACAAACCAGGCATTCAGCGCACATGTACGTTGAACAAATTATTTGAATGAAGTTTCGGATAAGGTGAGTGCATGAATTGTTTCGGCGCTGTTTAAGGTTTACCAAGGGTTAGCCAAGTGGTTCGCCCGTCACGCTGAAGACCCGGGTTCGATTCCCCGCAAGTGTACAATGTGTGAAGCTCATTTTTGTTCTTCCCTGCCGTGATATTGGTGGGCGACGCAAAATCATACTTATGATTCAGCATGATGATGGTTTTGACAGAGTTAGACAGCACCCAGTTTACATTTGTCCTTCGTTTACACCTATCAGATAACCATCGAACAGAAGTTTCACACTACCATTTACCTGAAAAGCAGTACCCGTGAAAATCCGGGATAGATTTGGTCTCCCATGAGAACCGACCAATGGGGTCGGTAGATTTTGTGCTTAATATCAAAGCAACCAACCAGATATCATACATTAACTTGATCGCATGGAACCATTGTACAACTGATCTCAGTAATCCACTCTTTAATGTATCGGTGTGCACTACCATACTCTATCATAGTCACTACTATGGTGAAGTGGAGCGGTGGGGTAGCCTAGTGGTTGAAGCATTCGCTCGTCACGACGGAGGCCCGGGTTCGTGTCCTAACATGGATGCCATGTGGGAATACTGCGAAAATCGGCGTAAATCTAAACCCACTCACTTACTTTGGTGACCTGACCACACTATTCAGACCGCCATACCAAGAATGTTAGATCCCCTGGTTTCTATTGAATATAGGAAGTAGTCTGTTTTGTGACCTCATCCTTGGTCATCTTATTGTCCTTTCTTTATTTAGTATTCATCATTACCCACCGTTCTGGGCTTCCGGGTTTTAATGTCGAGATAAAAAACAATAAGCACTCAGTCTCTCAGGGCAATAATTTCCCCTTGCCGCCATGCCTTTCAGACTGGACGACTATGGTATTGAAAATTGCCATTAGCAGAGTGGCAATGGTAACTTGACCACCTCTACAAATGGACCTCTCGCATTAGTTACTTTGCGTTGACGTAGGATTTCGGAAACAGGGTTGTGATATTTGCAACACCGTATCGGTGATATATCACGAATATCTAGCATAGCGGAATGTGATGGTAATCAATACATACTCACTTGCTCAGTCAGTAATACTCGATATTATTATGACATAATGAAAGCCTTCTGGTACTCATGTGTGTGTTGTTTTGTTTACCGCCTGCAATACAGCTTATCCAGGGACTCTGTGATCGATATTTTGAGCAGCGATCCACGATGACATGATGTCATGATGTCATGGTGACATTTGCTTAGATTGCTCAAAGTGCATGACCGCCTTTGTATTTGATCGCCTTTAACGAGCAACATGGGTGAGTGACTGAGTGAGTGAGTAATATGCGTTTAGTAATATGCCAGAAAATGGACATCACTAGGACTGTGTATCGATAAGTAAATTGCATTGCAATACATTGCGATTCAGGTTCCCGTATTGCGCTATATTGGGAACTTAGGTGTTTGACAGGGAGTGACAAGAATTGTGCTTGTCTATCCTGTTTACTACATTACAAGTCCTTAAGCATGTTTTCAGGATTCTGATAACAGCAATACCACAATGAGGTTGCGTAGTGAAGGATTCTATTTCTCTTTTTTCATACAATTTATAGCATTACAGTATGCCGTTTTGTCATTGAATAACGAAGGACACTTTTGTAGTCAATGGCAGTATGTGTAGAGTTTGATTTAAACCATAAAGATAATCACAAGAACTTCATATGTTCATTACCCAACATATCGGTTCTCAGAAAGGATATTGCAATGGGTATAGTTTGAAAAGCGTGTTGCGATATACCGTGCAGTCCTAGACTTACACATTGCATCGGGTTGGTAATCACACCCGTCTTCGGTGTTACAAGCGAAGCCTTCCATAACAGGTTACACCACCGCTCATTAACACCATGAAATGTTGGCTGAAATGACATTACAGTGTAAATGCTATAACAATTGAATGTCCCTGGTAGAAAAGGCCTTCAGCAACCCATGCTTGCCATAAAAGGCTAAAACGCTTGTCGTAAGAGGCGACTAACGCGATCAGGTGGCCAATCTCGCAGACTTGGTTGACACATGTTATCATATCCCAGTGGCGATGCTCATGATGTCAGTCATTGGGTTGTTTATTTACAGTTCGTCGTCACATAGCAAGGGTATTCTTGATTGCGGTGTTAAACAACAAACAATAAAAAGCGAAGTTTCTATGTGATGATGTGCATCCCATTTTTGTGAGTGAGAGATAAGAGAGTATGGTTTTACCCCGTTTCGCAATATTCCAGAAATCTTACACCGGGGGACCCCAGAAATGGGCTTCACACATTTTACTTGTGTGGGGAGTCGAAGCCAGGTCTTCAGCGTGACGAACGAACACTCTAACAACTGGACTACACCATGGCTCCGTATCTGATGTCACCAGCAAAAAACTCGTCAGCTCTGTCGCGTCAACTCTGTCAGAGTTTGCGGAATCGCTCACAATAGCTTGACTAAAGGCATGACGACCTTTTGTATCTTATTTACATCGTTGGCTTGAATAGCTTTCGTCGACATTCCAAGATCGCGGATACCATGAAAAATCAGAGGTTGTGGTATCCCCCTGTCCAATTGTTTACGTATTAATACTTCCTAACTGAACATATTCTACTTTATAGATTATCTATGTTTCAACAGTGTCTTTCTCTTACAAGTCCTTACCTTCAAGCCACTCAAATGCAGAGATAGAAGTCACGGCGACCAGCTGCGGCTGGCGAGGTATTAGCACGAAGATTGACAAAGTTACTTCACAGTTTTTGTATATCATTGTATGTCTCGACAGTTTTGAGCGATGACACCTTAATGTTATGCTCCACTGCAATTTTTCATTGTAACGTGTTTCGGGATCGTGGGAGCTGCACGGGTAATTGCATTCAATGATATACGCATATAACATCTCTGTCATCAATACGCTCCCATGTGATGAGCCCCAGGTGTGTTGATTGGAGGGCTGCTCTGTTATTATGTTGTACCATGGCGACGGTTAAGAGATGCTTTTCTGTTAAGGCCGTCCACGACAGACAGCGTGTATTATTGTAGAGAGACAGTTGTAGCCAGCGCGATAATTAATTCCAGTTAGTTTTGTTCTGTTCTTACAATACCTGTCGCAGCAGTCGACATTGACGATTCTCACCTTTTCAGGTGAAATGAACTTACGGATGAAGAACACTCTTTTCTGTCTGGTTCTACCTGCAGGTAAGAATAATTGGAGACTAGTATTCTCTTTTACAGCGCCATATGGAGATCGTACATGGATTTACCTGTTCGTGAAGGTGTGCTGGGGACTGACGTTTTCTGTACTAGGGTTATGTGTTACCTTGTCAGATTCAAGAGATGGAGATAAGACATCCAGGTATTTGTACTATTATGGAAGAGGGACTGGTGACATATTTGTGTCTGCATGTGTACGTGGAACATCGCTGACTGTGGATTATGGGATTTCATTTTTTATGCTTGGAGAATCCCACACTGACCTATTGTCTAAGTTAAGTGAAGGCAGTGAGTTCTGAAAGTCTTGATTACAGGTGTAGAGCATGGCACCCAGGTGTTCCTACCGTTATAACGATGATATAAATATAAGAACACGATATATTTGCAAAACATATTCGTTTCTGTTAACATAAACATACATATACACACTGTGACATTTTATCACATACTTTTCTCGAACATATATGCTTCATCTCTATGAAATGTACAAAATTACATGGTTATCGGTGTTATGTGAGTGTATGTTTTAAGTCGAATACGCCATGTCGATGTTACGTGTAAAGGCTTCTTTACAGGATCTGCTCAATCATGGCCTGACCTTTAAAAAAAGAAAGTCGAACGAAAGATGGCTGTGTTTCATTGAGGCCTGGGTGTTGTTGCACAAAACAACCAGCGCCAGGACTCTCTTGAATTTATGGAGTTACGATCGTCTTAGCGCTAGGTTCGCTTTGTAGATCGGAGGACTGTGTGCCATTGCTGAAAGTAAACTTCTACACCATAACGCAGGCCCGCATCAGTCGTAACGCTATTTTGTTGTTTTCTACAACGTTGCCATGGCTGGCTTTGAAACACGGAGTAATGGAGTAAAAGTTCTGTTCACATAATTTTAGGAAAATTAAAAAGTCCATGATTAATTGTTTTATCATAAATTTATCCCTGCAATCCAACGTGTTGCATGAGAAGGTAAGAGTGAATTTGTTATGTTATGTATTATTAGGAATAGTACACGCTAGCTATTCTCGAAACGTTCGTAATTCTTAAGCCAATTCTTAACATCTTGGCTACGATTAAAGTTAAGAATTCGTAAGGCTACGAACGTTTTGAGAACAGGATTCCAGCTTAACGTAACCCTTAACACAGACCTACGACTGTCGTTTCGCTGACTGCTTTGTACTACCAGCCAATAGGGCGAGACGTGTAGATGTAATGTCTTAACTGTAACATATGTTTACGATAGTCACAGCACAACGATCGTTTTGTGGAACGGGGCCGGACAATAGAAGAGAAAGACTAGATCTACCACCTTAACTATACTTTAAGTCTTATTTTTGCAATTAACTCTAAGTGTGTATCACGTCTAGATGTGAGTCTTGACTAACTTGCCGAAACAGATTCATCTAGGATTAAAAGCGACCAGGACATTATTCAGAAAAATATTGTTTGGAACAGATTATCTTTGCACACTACTTAGCAGTGTAGGATAACACGTCTTATCCCTAATGTTTATCTTAATATTAATACGAGTTAGCGTGAGTCGTGAGACTAGAAGTAATGAAGTAAGATCAGGGCCTATGATGGGCCACACAATATAAATGTGACAAGTGTATCGTAATATGGATAATTTCAGCTTGTACTAGTCTTAACAGAGCCAATTACAAAAGTCCTTTTGGGGCCACAAGAAGTTTTCGCAAACTACACAGCAGCCAACTGTATCTGTTTTCATTTTAAGCCGTCGTGTGGTTGCAAAAGAACGAAATTGTTTTGGACAAAATTTCTCAGATTTCTTTTAAAAAACCGTTTGAGGAATGAATAAAGTTTCAATAAATGTGATAAGATTTGAATATGGCTATGCAATCTCTGATTACATTAAATAATCGCTTCACTTTATTTTGCCTCGCTATGTCCAAAACATGCAGGCATCCACAAGATTGGAAGACGTCCACAAGAGTGAACGTCTTATAAATCTTTTATATGAACAGATTTGATGCCATTCATAGATAGACATCGCTAAAAATAAGCAGAGGTTATATGAGTATGCACACGTGAAAGACACTTTCGCCGACGGAAGTACTGATGTGCAAAATATGTACAAATGCAGAGCGATTTGACGCGATGTGTACATACGTTTATTGTCACTGTTTGTGGAAACCCAAAAGAAATTCGTTTCATCAGATGCCACAGAATCATTTGAAATCTCTTCATTACCACATAAATGATAAGTGAATATGACTATTACTTTATATGGTACAAGGCCAAGGAGCTCATTGTTGAAATTACTATAACTATCAAGACATTAAAATATTACATACAAACCTATGATGCCGGGGGTGTGTGTGTTGGGGGCGGGGGAGAGGGAGTTCCGGTTATCAAATGATGTTCTTCATTTGCAACTAGCTGACTGCCAATTCAATCTATGATTCAATAATTTGAATCACAATGCATACAAAAAGCATACGTATTGCAAGCAAAGGACCAAAGTTCTAATACAGTTACACTAGCGTTAGATAGACTGGACTTGAAAGGTTTCACTGTTGTCTACCAGTGCATTCTAGGCACGACTTCGGCCTATCTCGAAGAATTGTCAAAACCATTTCTTCCATGCAGATAGTTTCGCTCCAAAAACTTACTTCAAATTCAAAAATGGAAGTTGAAATCCTATGGTTTTCGCTCATTTAAGGTGGCGGCCACAATGAACTGGCACGAGTTACCAGCTCGACTTAGAACAAGACCAACAGTCACACATTAACAGTTAAGCCAAAACTAAAGACACACCTTTTCTATACTTTTTAAACAAAAATTCCTATTTTTGCGCTACGAGCATGCTGTCAGTGTGGATTTAGCGCGTTAGTGTTATCATCACCGCGAAGGAAATAGAAACCAAGAGAATCACAACTGGCTGCAACCAGGATGTGAAATGTTTGAGAGCACAGTCACTGTGTCACTGTCTATATTTTGATTTATTTTGTTTGTTGGTTTGTTGTTTAACGCCACACTTGGCAATATTCCAGCAATATGCATTGTGTTTAGGGGTGGTAATGGTGATGGAAATGGTGGTGCGTTAGTAAGATATCTGTACTTGAAACGTTTTCTCAACGTTTACACTTCCTATCCAAATTGAAAGTTCAGGTTCTCTTACTCTTTTTGAAGAGTATACTAAGAACCGCTGGCAAGCAGTGATGATACGAGGTGTTCGCGAAAAGATGAGTGTATATATGGAATATTACACCAGTTGTCATAGATACCAGTTCTGCGAAACGATCGCGAGTAAAGTGCATATGACCAAGCGAGCTATTTATTACCCACGTGTAAAAATAACAACAGAAGTATCATTACAGTTGATTTTTTGTGGATTTTGTCGTATTATATTCTCGAACTGAAACCAGCTTATGAAACAGGTTGCGGAGTATTCTACTTAAGAAGGGGCGGTGGCGTAGCCTAGTGGTTAAAGCGTTCGCTCGTCATGCCGAAGACCCGGGTTCAAGTCCCCACATGGGTACAATGTGTGAAGCCCATTTCCTGGTGTCCCACGCTGCGATATTGCTGGAATATTGGTAAACGCGGCGTAAAATTAAAAACTCAGTCACTACTTAAGAAAACGCCTGGGAACTACCTTGCGCATCAAGTCCTTCAATAAGTATAATCAGAGGGGAATTATTAAGGTGAAGATGTTAGATGTGTGCCATGGAGAGATCTTGATACCTTATGCCTTGTCATTGCATTTGGTCAACGGTATCTCCATGTCCGTGCGGAGGCAGGGGTCGTGATATTTTCATACGGATTCAATGGCACGGCGGCTTCTGCGATTTCGTTTCGCCGGAAGGTATGCAATTTTTAAAAAAAATCATAAGCCCGCAGACATGTCGCAGAAGGCATTGCATAAAACCCTCACGGACATTGCGCGGAGTCCTCACGCTGATCGTGCTACAAATGCCCGATGTTTCTTTGCACATGGGGGTAAACTCAAATTAGACTCGTTAGACAGTCGTACGATATCCGCTCACTGCCCATGCAGTACCCGTGATATTGAGCAGGCATCAGGCGGCAACGCCACAGCTCCCAAATCATGGCAATGAAGCGCCGTGAGAGGGTCTACCAGATGACGATGTATTGGTCATCTCCACCAGTTCTGCTTTGTTGAATGTGCGATCGTCAAATACTAGCAAAAATATGAGTTTGTTTGGTTTTACTCCGCCGCATATTCCAGCTATAGCATGGCGAGGGATACCAGAAATGGGATTCACCCATTGTACCCATGTGCAGAATCGAACACCTGTATCAGGCGTGACGAGCTAACGCTTTAACCTGTATGCTACTCAGCCGCCCCGAAAAAAATATGAAGTTGTGCGTGATGATGTATACACACAGAGATCCTCATACCGGAGTCTCGGACGCACGCAACCCCTTCACGGTAGCGGCACGGACTCCGTACGATTTCCGAAGGACGATACGGAGAATGCGTGGCAACTGCAGTGAAATTGCACAATCTCCGAGCAGCAGAATTTGCCCTGGCCTGCTCAGAAATGGCACGATGTTCACAGGCAATGTGAATACAAACATCGTAGGCCGCAGCAATCTACGATTCCTACCAAGATCGCACGGTAAATCGTAGACCATGTTATCATACTGCACGCGTAGCAAATGTAGAGATTCGGGGGTTATCAAATCCGTAACGTGTCATAATATTCAGCAGTGGTCTCTAGCCCCAGAGAGCTGCTCAAAGTGCTTTTAGTGAGCCGCATAGTTTGAAATCAGGCTCTCTATATACTCGGCGTCAATAATGAAGGGTCAAGCTATTGGTAACATTTCCCTAAAGGTGTAAAATCTTCGTTTTTGTTGGAAAGATATTCATCTGTATGTTTTAAAACTTTCGTATAAGTTTGTAAAATACACCAGACCGTTATAATGTCAGTATTACGTTCTTTTACGTCCGATACATTTTGTTACAAATGGCACATTATTTATTCAAACTGTCAAAATAAAAATGCCACGTAATGTCAATGATTTGCACGTGCAAGTCGCGTTATCCATGGGAAGTGGAGGGCAATGCACATGCATTGATGCTTTTTCACTGTCGTTCACTGCTCGGGTACCTGTTTGAAATCGCAGCTTAAATAATGAAACGGGTCTTTTTAGACCTGTTGAAAGGTGTGTGTGTGTGTGTGTAGGCTTTTTGGAATCTGGACAAACTCAGCGCTAAGTTTCAATGTGAGTGAGTGGGTTTAGTTGAACGACGCACTTAGCAATATTCCAGCTATATGGAGGCGGTCTGTAAATAATCGACTCTGGACCAGACAATACAGTGATCAACAACATGAGCATCGATCTGCGCAAGTGGGAACCAATAACATGAGTCGACCATGTCAGCGAGCCTGACCACCCGCTCCCGTTAGTCGCCTCTTACGACAAGCGTAGTCGCCTTTTGTGAGCATGGGCTGCTGAAGGGCTATTCTACCCTGGATCATCACGGCTCCATTTCAGTGGGAGTACTCTTGGTACACTGTGGCAGAGAGTTCAAGTCAATAGGTCAGTGGAATATCCGCGTCGACCAAGTCAACAGTCCGAGACGACAGGCAAATAATCAACACTGAGTTCCATAACAGGTTCCTTAACGCAGTAGATCTTTAAAGTTAACAATTTAAGGACATTCAGGAGCATCATTCGTCGACTTTTATGATCAGCCGGGCTCCGATGCAGTTTGTCCTCTACTAACATCAGACGTGTTTGAGATGGAGTGCACATCATGGCTGCTAGAATCAACGTCAGTGGCCTTGTCTGCTCTTCACAGAAGAATGCGGATTCAATATGTCCTTCCATGGTCTGCAGTGGATGTATCGTCATAATGGACAGCGAATCACAGATACAGCTGCTCGGTCGGTCATTTTTTGGGCAGGCGTAACTCCAGACAGCTTTACGGGACGAGATATAGCAGTGCCACTCCGGCAAGCAATGCATGGCTTTTATTGTCGACCCTGTTTACTACAAGATGACAACGCTGTGGCTTTCATTGGACCATGATTGTCACGGAATTCCTTCGGCAGCAGGGTGTAGAACGGATGGAGTGGTCAGCATGCTCGCTGGATCTCAACCAAGTTGAGAATGCATGGGATGAACTGTACACACGTCACCCAGCATCAGGACTTCGCAGAGCTGTAGTAGAGGAATGGAATGCGATTCTGCAAGCTTTCTTTATGAACTTGATAAGGAGCACGAGGACCCGCGAGGAGGGTACACAAGATATTGAATAACCGCGTGATATGATACGTAAGATATTGATTACGCAAGACGTTGAATGACACGTAAGATATTGATTACACAAGACGTTGAATGATACGTAAGATATTGATTACACAAGACGTTGAATGATACGCAAGATATTGAATAATACAAGATATTGAATCCGTTGCTCAATCCAACTGATATTTGCAATTGCTGTTTGAATTTTGTGCCATTATGATGACACTCTTTGCTCTATTATTTCTTAAAAAAAATTCTTTACATGTGCTGTGCCACATATTATTTGACCCTTTAATAATGACATATTCTTTGACCCTTTAATAATGACACATTTAGGTAGTGACTGTTGTAGTAGTAAATGTCAATGTTCCAAAAATGACGGAAATCGCCCTTTTCATTGGATTCTAAACTGACATTTTGTCTAAATGATATGTCGGTGTTTTCGACAATACAAACTGAGCGCAAGAGTCAGAGATTACGTTCACAGACTATGATGTCATCATCACCAGGTGTGACGTCACGCCTTAATGTGAAACCTGGGCCTTCACGAGTCTGGATTTGAACTACCGAGGGAATAATGGTGGGATTGGATATTTGGTAAATGAAATTATCAACATGTGCTAGACTCATATACATCGTAGAATGAAGTCAACGGACAGCCTGAGTGCTGTATGTACAACTAATTCACGTTTGCTATCGCTGGCGATTTCGAGAGCCGGTAAAATATTACCTATACAACACACTTGAAACGACCAATGACCTTATCGAGACATGTTCATATAGATATTAACGATAATGGAGTTTACTAATGTTCTGTACTACTGTGAGAATAGACACTGAGAAGAGCATATGAAACAGCTACATGCAGTGCCGGATGGACGTTCCGAAGCAACAGTGGAGTCTATGGTTAGAAGCCAACACAGCATGACAACTCTCTGACTGAAAGAGTTCTAGAAGTCTCGATTCGATTACACGTTGAGTAGATCAAAATCAATATTTGTTTTGGTATAATAGTTTCTCGTTTCAAATCAATGACTAAATTAAGGCTATCAGAACGTTGACGGTTTCGAGTTCCCTGCCAGGGAGATGTCGCTTTTAAATCTTCCTTCAGACTCATTAATGTACGTCGATTGTAAATGCGACCTTGGTCGATGTGTACGTCATGGTGCCACAAGGAAAGACGGGTGACGTAGAGTAACCCCCTAGACCGTGTTATTCAGAAGAGACGAAGAAGTATAAAGGTTGCTCTTGTAATAATCTTACTCATTATCGAAAATAATTCTGATATCTACTGTCTAATAATAGATCACAATAATAGATCACTAAAATGTATCACAAGACATACAGACCCTCAACCACTCTGTTACCATATTACTGGAGGAATTTATTCATGCTCTCTGCTAATTACCACACCAACTGTAGGCCATGACTCCACCCATTCTGTTAATTACCACATCAGCTAAGGTCATGACTCCACCCATTCTGTTAATTACCACATCAGCAAAGGTCATGACTCCACCCATTCTGTTAATTACCCGACCAACTGAAGGCCTGACTCCACCCATTCTGTTAATTACCAGACCAACTGAAGGCCTGACTCCACCCATTCTGTTAATCACCGCACCAACTAAAGGCCTGACTCAACCCATTCTGTTAATTACCACACCAACTAAGGTCATGACTCCACCCATTCTGTTAATTACCAGACCAACTTAAGGCCTGACTCCACCCATTCTGTTAACTACCACATCAGCTAAGGTCATGACTCCACCCATTCTGTTAATTACCAGACCAACTGAAGGCCTGACTCCACCCATTCTGTTAATTACCACATCAGCTAAGGTCATGACTCCACCCATTCTGTTAATTACCAGACCAACTTAAGGCCTGACTCCACCCATTCTGTTAATTACCACACCAACTAAAGGCCTGACTCCACCCATTCTGTTAATTACCACACCAACTGAAGGCCTGACTCCACCCATTCTGTTAATTACCAGACCAACTGAAGGCCTGACTCCACCCATTCTGTTAATCACCGCACCAACTAAAGGCCTGACTCCACCCATTCTGTTAATTACCAGACCAACTGAAGGCCTGACTCCACCCATTCTGTTAATTACCACACCAACTGAAGGTCTGACTCCACCCATTCTGTTAATTACCAGACCAACTGAAGGCCTGACTCCACCCATTCTGTTAATCACCGCACCAACTAAAGGCCTGACTCCACCCATTCTGTTAATCACTGCACCAACTGAAGGCCTGACTCCACCCATTCTGTTAATTACCAGACCAACTGAAGGCCTGACTCCACCCATTCTGTTAATTACCACACCAACTAAGGTCATGACTCCACCCATTCTGTTAATCACCGCACCAACTTAAGGCCTGACTCCACCCATTCTGTTAATTACCACATCAGCTAAGGTCATGACTCCACCCATTCTGTTAATTACCCGACCAACTTAAGGCCTGACTCCACCCATTCTGTTAATTACCACATCAGCTAAGGTCATGACTCCACCCATTCTGTTAATTACCAGACCAACTTAAGGCCTGACTCCACCCATTCTGTTAATTACCAGACCAACTGAAGGCCTGACTCCACCCATTCTGTTAATTACCACATCAGCTAAGGTCATGACTCCACCCATTCTGTTAATTACCCGACCAACCTAAGGTCTGACTCCACCCATTCTGTTAATTACCAGACCAACTAAGGGCCTGACTCCACCCATTCTGTTAATTACCACACCAACTAAAGGCCTGACTCCACCCATTCTGTTAATTACCGCACCAACTAAGGTCATGACTCCACCCATTCTGTTAATTAACTGACCAACTGAGGGCATGGTTCCACCCATTCTGTTAATTACCTGACCAACTGAAGGCCTGACTCCACCCATTCTGTAAATTCCCTGACCAACTAAGGGCATGCCTCCACCCATTCTGTTAATTACCCGACCATCTGAGAGCACGACTCCATCCATCCTGTCAATTACCACACCAACTGAGGGCATGGCTCCACCCATTCTGTTTATTTCCACACCAACTAAGGGCATGGTTCCACCCATTCTGTTAATTACCTGACCAACTGAAGGCCTGACTCCACCCATTCTGTCAATTACCAGACCTACTGAGGGCCTGACTCCACCCGCTTTGTTCATTGCCAGACCAACTAAGGGCTTGACTCCACCCATTCTGTTAATTACCACATCAGCTAAGGTCATGACTCCACCCATTCTGTTAATTACCCGACCAACTTAAGGCCTGACTCCACCCATTCTGTTAATTACCACATCAGCTAAGGTCATGACTCCACCCATTCTGTTAATTACCCGACCAACTTAAGGCCTGACTCCACCCATTCTGTTAATTACCAGACCAACTGAAGGCCTGACTCCACCCATTCTGTTAATTACCACATCAGCTAAGGTCATGACTCCACCCATTCTGTTAATTACCCGACCAACCTAAGGTCTGACTCCACCCATTCTGTTAATTACCAGACCAACTAAGGGCCTGACTCCACCCATTCTGTTAATTACCACACCAACTAAAGGCCTGACTCCACCCATTCTGTTAATTACCGCACCAACTAAGGTCATGACTCCACCCATTCTGTTAATTAACTGACCAACTGAGGGCATGGTTCCACCCATTCTGTTAATTACCTGACCAACTGAAGGCCTGACTCCACCCATTCTGTAAATTCCCTGACCAACTAAGGGCATGCCTCCACCCATTCTGTTAATTACCCGACCATCTGAGAGCACGACTCCATCCATCCTGTCAATTACCACACCAACTGAGGGCATGGCTCCACCCATTCTGTTTATTTCCACACCAACTAAGGGCATGGTTCCACCCATTCTGTTAATTACCTGACCAACTGAAGGCCTGACTCCACCCATTCTGTCAATTACCAGACCTACTGAGGGCCTGACTCCACCCGCTTTGTTCATTGCCAGACCAACTAAGGGCTTGACTCCAGCCATTCTGTTAATCACGAGAACACTGACGGTATGAGTCCACCCATTCTGTTCATTATGAATGCATTTGTGAATGTAGTTGTACATCAGAAATAAGCTCCTATGGGAATCAAACCACTATTTACCCAATATGCCACCCCATAACCCCCGTTTCGTAAACAGCGTTAGGTTTTTACCTGTCGGAATTTATCAACACTTGCACTTTTCTTTCCTAAGCAGGTGCCTTTTAGATTCAGTCTCCCGTTAAACTAATTAATTCCTCATCTTTTTATATATCTATTTAAGTGAATACTTTAGTGAATATTTCTTAAATGTTACTTACTAGATTTGAAAGGACAAGCACAAAACAAACACATAAAAACAACAAAACAAACACAAAAAACAACAAAGAACAAAAAAACCCCAAAAAACAACAACAAAAAACAAAAAGTCCCAAAGAAACAACAAAAAAGCAAACAAAAAGCAATAGTTCTTGATGCACATCACTGACCCTAACCAGTGAATCCGTAAGCACAGCTTGTTCAGCTTGACCAGATCCAGTGAATACTAGGTCATTCCGTGACCGTGTCACAACTGGTTGGGTCTGTTATCATGAAGGAGTGCATCTTTGTCAGTCGACTGTCAACATCTCCGAACAGCCGAGTCAAGACAAGCCGTTTGACATCTCCGTGTCGAGAAATCGTTAACAATGTCTTCTTTAAGAAACAAGCTGTTTACTGATTTCGATGAATCGTTCGCACAAATGCAACATTGATAACATCTGCTCCCCATTTTAATTAAATTAACTCGACTTGCAGCGTGTGCCCTTTGACCTCCCAGGTCATGCACATGTAGTGTAGCTCAGGTCAAGATGAACAATCTGTAGCATAGTTGAGTGTCCTCTTCCTGTGCTACTAAACAACTTTGGCAGACGTTACTGAATTCCTCCAAGCAAAATAACCCCTCCGTGCTGGTTACCTCATACATGCAATGTTTACGGATTAAAGTGCATCTAGGTTTTTTTGTACTAATGTTTATCGGTATCCTTGCAACTAGTTTGAACCCCGTGAACACGAACAAATATTTGTATCGACCACAACCATCGTAATTCTTGTCATTGCATGTTCAGTATCAATACTCCTTCCATGTACAGTGTACACAAGTAAAAGGTACCAATGAATGTTTCTATAGATACAACGATCGGTTTACGAGACGAACGTACACAGACGTCATTGACAACTGTGGATGTTTTAAACCTAAAGAATGTTTAACGGAGTTATTGATTTCAAAGGTTAAAGATTGTGATTTCATAAACCAGTATTGATATAGATGCTAGAATTTAATGTGTAAAAATGTAAAAGCATTTGTTAGTGGATTTTAAACAACTTTCTGCAAACCTTTCACCGACAGAGGGCAAAGGTTGTACAGAGTTTCATCCCTTGATCCCAACAGGATCATGGTCACAAACCGGTAGAATGTTATTAATTATGCGGTTTACATAACGCATTTTCAGAATGTAGATGGTTATGTTTTTTTAAGTAAAGGCACATTCTTTTTCATTCGTAGCTTGCCAAACATTTACAAGATACTTACATGTTAGGAGTGGAATTTAGCGGTTAGAAAATGACTTTGAATGTGTGTAAACCCCACGTCTGAAGGTCGTAGCAAGTAACCGCTTATGACGTTACTAGACACACAACCAACAATCGTTGGGCATACAGGACGGCTGTCTATTTCTGAAAGCTTGAGGGAACCAGTATTGACAAACACAGATGTATGAAATAATGCCTAATATTTGCGCGCGTTTAAAACGGAACGTAATGATTACAAAAGGACGTTAAGAGTGTCAACGTTCCAACTGACAGCTGAAGACGTTATCAAACAGAAAACCAACAACCATTAAACACCTATGGATTTGTTACACCTTTAGGAAACAAAATAAGGACAAAACTGTACAAACAATCCCTAACAAGCAATATATTTACTTACTAGGACCGACGTGTTAGAGTTTTAACGATTAGAAAGGTCAAGAACGAACGCTATTCGTGCGTAATGTGTTGTGAAAACGCTTTACACTGTCACCTGGTAGCGTGTTTAATCGCGATCCAACAATATCAAGTGATATGTCACTGGCTTTGTCAACGTATTTGACTACCAAACTTTCTGCTTTCTTTAGATCAGAACCAGGTCTTAATTGTGACGAAAATATTGATTTTCCGTAATCCGACGAATCCGCGTCTATTAATTGTAGTGGTTTACATATCCAGCGAATTAGAGCTATACAAATTATGAATGCCAGGTAATGAAAGTGTACACACTAGTGTATGATGGTGGGTGACAATTGGGCAAACAAAAATGATTATTCTGTGGTAGTGCGTCATAATTCATATGTCAGGATATTTTCTTGTCTGCCGCGCCTCCGTTTGTTTGAGACCCGTGAAGATCCGGGGTAGAATAGGCCTCGATGACTTGGTTGACACATGTCATGAGTTCCCAAACGTGCAGATCGATGTTCATGCTGTTGATCACTGGACTGTGCGGTCCAGACTCGATTACTTACAGACCGCCACCATATACCTGGAATATTGCTGAGTGTGCCGCAAAACTAAAATCACTCAATCACTCCTTTTGTTTGATGAGAGCTTCGTTTCATATTTATACTTTCTATTGCCAAGTATAATGTTTCACTGGGTCCCTGTCTAGCCACACGTGAGTGAGTGATGTATCACAGGTGTACCAAGGTGGATTCGAACCCGGGTTTTCAGTGTAACAGGAGGCCATTAGACTACCCCACTGAACCGATACGTGGTGACAGGCAGGATTTGATTTCTCGGCGGATGTGGTTTTGCGACATTTTTAACAGTGTTAATTTAATTGGCCTATACAAACATTTTTTATTGGAATTTGATTTTGGTTCCTGATTTTGAATTTTTCTTGCCAAATCTGACATTTGTGGAGATTTGTCGAGCCAACAAAACTTGCCCACATGCCTGTGTTTTTTGACAGGCAATAATGATGGTGTAGTTATGCTTTTGTTTGTTGATTAACGCCTCATTCGGATATGTTCCAGTTGTTTGGCGTCGATCTACAAATAATCGAATCTGGACCAAACGATCCACTGATCTTAGGATAGCATGAATGATTGTTAGTCCTCACTTATAATAAGCAGTGGTCGCTGAACACCAACTTTAACTAGGATCTTCGATAAGTGGTTTGTGCTTAATAGCTTTGGATATGTTAATGATTTGTGACATGTTTCTTTGTCTTTTGGCTAAACTTGCTTCGTTTCACACCAACACTGGAAACAGTTCTGTCCAATGTCTGCTTACCCAGATCTCTCTCACACACACATATTTCAAATATTTCGCTTGCGACTCGCGCTTTTGTTACTCATGTCAAGCAGTGGTGGCTGAGTAGGTTAGTCGGCTGGCGTTTGTGTGCTGGCAATTTGGTGCCTGACTCTGGGGGTGTGGGTTCGAATAATGTAGTCATGAATTACAATTTGCTTCTGTTAAGTGTTGAGAAATGTTTCAGACTTTTTCAAAGGAAATCAGATCTTTTCGTTAAACTAGCTACTCCTGGCGGCTGGCGGTTCGATACGCTGTCGCAACATAACAGAGTGGTACATACTGTTTTCCTGCCCGGTGCTCGTCAGGAGGGGATCTAACACAAACTAACTGAACTTGACTATGCTGAGTTAAGTGGTATCCATTTTGGACAACGGCAAGGTATTTCAGAGGGTTGGCACTATTAAACCTGCATAAAACCTGGTACCAGCAGCCAGACTGTGTTATGGTTGATATTTAGGTTGATTGGTTGTTTTTATCGCAGCAGTTCAGCGGCGGTCAGTAATTAATCGTGTGGGGACCGTGCAGTTCCGTGATCAACAGCATGAGTATCGATCTATGCAGTTTGGATACGATGCCAAGTTTGAAACAAGTCAGCGAGCCTGAGCACCCAATCCCGTTAGTCGTCTCTTAAGGCAAGCATCGGGTGCTGAAGACCAAGTTTAACCCGGATCTTCAGGGATCGAAATTGTAGTGGCACAAACTAGACATTAGTCCCCATTCACTTTGTCCTTTAGATTGGTCACTTCAGTCAAGAATTCTTGTGTCTGTTTCAGTTCTGGCCGTAGGAGCTTATGGAGCGTCTTGTGACGACTGCTGGGCCACGTACAATGCAGCTACCAAGACATGCACGTAAGTAAACAATGGCCTCTGTCCAGGACGAAACACACTGCTGGGCCACGTACAAGGCAGCTACCAAAACATACGTAAACATTTACACATCGCCGCCATATAGCTGGAATATTGCTGAGTGGCGTAAAACTAAACTGACTCACTCACTCTTGTACTTAAGTAAACAATGGCCTCTTACAAGGACGGAAGAAACTGCTGGGCCACGTACAACGCATCTACCAAGATGCACGTAAGTAGACAACTTCACTGTTCACTGTTCAATCCTAAGCCAGCTGTAGCGGTGACATCAGTATTTGGTGTATCCTCTCCTCGCACGGATAACTCCTGGAACCCTCCTCCCCATGCTGGAAATCAAACGCCGAATGCGCATCATTGGATTCCTCTACCATTCTTCATGAAGTGCCTGAGCTAATTCCAGTAGATTTTTAACAGGTGGATCCCTTACTTGCACTTGGCGCCCCAGATGGTCCATTAAATGCTCAGTTGGGTTGAGATCAGGGCTTCTCGCAGGCCAAGGTAATCTGTCAACTGCGTTGTTCTGCAAGTATGCGATAACAGCTCTGGAACGATGGGCCCTAGCATTATCGTCCATAAATACTGGCCGACTGGCGAGGGGGTGGTTATCAAAAGGCGGGACAACAGCAGCTTCCCGTACTTCCTGTTTGTATCTCTGACCATTGAGTGTCCCTTGAATGGTGATAAGATTCGGCTTACAGTCATAGGAGATACACTCCTACACAATTACAGAGTCACCGCCAAGGGTTCAGCTGCATGGACCATCCGCTGTTGATAAGTCTCATTACTCCTTCTCCAAACTCGTCAACGGCTATGAGTAACACGAAGACCAATGGATCCTGCGCCATGTCCTCAGATTGTGGTTTTGCCGTTGATTACACCACGCCAAACGTTGAGCCTTGTGTCTATCAGTGAGTCAGGGACATCTGATTGGACGACGTGCACGGAGTCCAGCAGACCTGAGCCTCCTTCGGATGGTGCTGGTTGAGAGACGAAAACCAACTTTCCATTGTTCTCTGAGATCTTTGGCATTGGTCATGGGCCTGCGTCTCACTGGGCGAACTAGGTCCAAAAAAGTTCAATTTCTGCAGTGTTCACTTATTGATGCGTCGATAAGAAAACAATGAGAATACTTCACTTCACCTTTGTATACCCCTCAGTCGCTTGTAACATGGCAGAACTTTAGCATGAAAAGCATGCATTTGAGTCAGCACTTGAATTTCATGCTAACTGCTTGTGTATTTAGATATAACTGGCTGATTTCTCTGTTTTGATTCCTTTTTGTTACAGTCGACAATTAATTTTGGGGTGTTTAATTAACGTTCATGTGTATATGTGCGAAGCCATTTCTGGTGACATGATATTGTTTGAATATTGCCAAAAGCGGCATAAAACCATACATACTCATGGAGTTCCCTCTCAAACATAGGTGTTCGTTTTCGGATCAGATATGATAGAAATACAACTTTCTGCTTTAACAGGACTCACACAGTCTGTGGTGTCCTAATGCGGCTTACAGTAATATTCATTTACTCACTGCTGTATCATAAGAGACCCGTGAAGGTCCCGGGGTAGAATAGGCCTTCAGCAACCCATGCTTGCCATAAAAGGCGACTATGCTTGTTGTAAGAGGCGACAAGCGGGATCAGACTCGCTAACTTGGTTGACACATGTCATTGGTTCCCAAATGTGCAGATTGATGCTCATGTTGTTGGTCACTGTATTGTCTGGTCCAGACTCGATTATATACAGACCTCCACCATTTAGCTGGAATATTGTTGAGTGCGGCGTAAAACTAAACTCACTGTATCATAAAACGTATGCCGTCATGTTTAAACTGCATCTTTCTCTGTGTGCTTTTTGTTTAGCTAAGTGATTAAAGCGCTGATTCATCCGGGGTTCCGGGTTCGATCCCCCACAAGGGTACAATGTGTGAAGCCCATTTCTGGTGTCCCGCGCTTTGATGTTGCTGGCATATTGCTAAAAGCTGCTTAAACCTGAACTCACTACTTCACTCGTCATGATCGGTTTGTTGTATTTCAGCGTGGCCAATGCATTCATTACATGCATGGAAGATGCCGTAAACCCTGGATGTCCGACATCGACTCTCAACATCGCCGCGTTTATTGGCCAAATTGCTTCCTGTTGTAAGTATAACGCTCTAATGTATCCCATCCTAGTATCTGTCTTTTCGTTGCCATCAAGCGTTCAGTTGAGAAACAACCCTGTCAGCCAAACATTACAATCTTGTGTCGTGTGTCGTGTCGTAATGTTTGGATTCAGTAAGACTGATTGTAACTAAGAATGTATTTTTCATACGGGGTTCGAATCCAAATCCGGATCCGAAATTCACCTGTTATAATGGTAACTGGGTTCTGAGCGGGAGAATTATTTATGGGTGGGTTCCTTTCCTTACAATTTCTAATGTCAACTATGGAATTTAATTTTTACAAGTTTGTTTAGATTATCACGGAAACCAGTCCTCATCTTACATTTGTCGTACCTTTCAGCTCTGACTACCCTGTGTACGTGTCAAAAAGACCACCTGCTACGATGGTCTCAGAGCACCACCACTCTGTGCGAGTAAGTAGAAAGACGCCCAATGGTATTTGAGTCTGTCATAAACACGACATGTATGCACACAAAATCAGTGTCACATGTAGATGGGTACCAGCAGCTCGATTTTTCACAAATTTATCCGTTTTAGACATCTCGATCAGCTGTTCCTGAAGCATGTAAGGGAGGCGACTATGTATAGATATTAAATTGCGGTATTACAAAACGGATGGCCTGGCATGCCCCTTGCTCCACGTCAGCATTACAACTTATGGCAAGCACACGTCATGTCAGACGAACGCAAAGGCGTGACTTTATTTTGTTCCAACGATAAACAATTTAGCACAATTATAACTGAAGTTATATGTTCACAGAAGCGAGAAACAGAAGCTTGGGTGTATCGGCGGAGTGACAGACGTGGCGTGTGATGCATCTACCAGGGGACACACGATTGCCTCTTCCACAGACACAGACATAACTAATATAGCAGGCTGTGCTGGTGGTTAGTCAACCTCTGTTGTATCAGTATGTGCCTAAGTAATTCTGACATGGCCTCATATCACTCTCACGTTGGACAGTTTGTAGGCTTTCCTCCTTTGTAGAAGCGTGTGTCTGTAGAATTAACGCAGACATAGCGTTGGATGAAACTAATTCTTAATGTGTACACCTTGTGCCTTGACTTCTTGCATCAAAAACATGGTCCCACATCACTCTGGGTGTACAAATGTCACATTAACGTGTGTTGTATCAGTATTATGGCCTCACATCACTCTGGGTGTACAACTGTCTCATTAACGTGTGTTGTATCAGTGTGTGTCTATATCTGAGTAACACAGACATGACCTCACATCACTCTCTGGCTGTACTACTGTCACATTAACCTCTGTGAGTGAGCGAGTGGGTTTAGTTTTACGCCGCACTCAGCAATATTCCAGATATATGGCGGCGGTCTGTAAATAATCGAGTCTGGACCAGACAATCCAGTGATCAACATGAGCATCGATCTGCACAACTGGGAACCAATGACATGTGTCAACCAAGTCAGCGAGTCTGACCACCCAATCACGTTAGTCGCCTTTTACGACAAGCATAGTCGCCTTTTATGGCAAGCATGGGTTGCTGAGGGCCTACATTACCCCCTGTCGTAAACAGGGTATGTCTGTAAAAGATCCAATGGCAACATATTCCGTGACTTCCTGAAACTTGACTTATTATGGTGACCGAAGTACAAGATTGTTTCTGTTGGTTTGTTGGGAGTGAACTAAATAATCAATATGTGTTGAATTATGCTCTGAAACACCTTGCTGTTCAAACAACACTATCCAAATTAAGCATGGGATATATTAAATTTCCCTTAGGCAATGCCAGAAATATTAACAGAATACCCTCCCGATATTTTCAAAAGACCCAATACAATCAGAACTGAGCCTTGCTAGTTCGAATACAGTGTTTTGAATAGCGCCATCTTGCAAGATCTCTTTTTAAAAAATCGCAGTTTATTTTCACTGACATGGTGCGAGTTATTTTAGTGTGTAATGATGTGTTATTTCAGGGTTGACTGCCACATGTCAGTGTGAAAAGACTTATGCTACAACAGATATTTCTGCCACGGCCGGCAGATGCACGTGAGTCCTCTTTGCTCGAGCGCGCCAATGTGTGGTGTATAGCGAAACGTGTCAAAAACAGGTCAAAACGGACAGGAAAACTTTCAAAGGACCGTAGAGTATTTACTGTAGATGAAGTGAGTGGGTGAAACAGTTTAGTTTTACGCCACACTCAACAATAATCCAGCTATATTTGCGGCGGTCTGTAAATAATCGAGTCTGGACCAGACAATACAGTGATCAACAACATGAGCATCGATCTGCACAATTGGGAACCGATGACATGTGTCAACCAAGTCAGCGAGTCTGACCACCCGATCCCGTTAGTCGCCTTTTACGACAAACATAGTCGCCTTTTATGCTGTATTTAATTATACTTAATTATATGGATGCATGCAGATAATATACCGAGGGAGAAAAATAAGGGATCACATGAAAGCACACGTCTTTCCTTATTTGTTTTCAGGTTTCTTCACAAGCTATGCGACACAGCTTGCGAAGAAACCTTAGAGAAAATTAAGGTATACTTTTCCTTTAATGTGACACCTTGATTTTTCCTCAGTATATTTATGAATACATCTCCGTTTCCAAGTCATCAATTAAATGTAACGTTGTATTCGTGGCATCACACGATAATTTACATCTTTAACGTTGAATGAATGTAACACATTCAACTCATAACAAAGCCTGATGCATAGAAACATCCATCCTTAACTGGAATGCTGACGTCCGTAGACGAACCTTCTTTTAAGACGTGCCATAAAAGGTGACTATGCTTGTCGTAAGAGGCGACTAACGGGATCGGGTGGTCAGACTAGCTGACTTGGTTGACACATGTCATCGGTTCCCCATTGCGCAGATCGATGCTCATGTTGTTGATCACTGGATTGTCTGGTCCAGACTCGATTATTTACAGACCGTCGCCATATAGCTGGAATATTGCTAAGTGCGACGTAAAACTAAACTCACTCACTCACTCACTCTTTTAAGACGACGGCGGAGTTAGACCCTTAAATGTGAGGCAAGAAATTTTAATTCTGAAAATAAGTTTCTGTTCTACCGTTTGACTACAAACCTCAAAGTGATTTGAAATATACACTTAAAAAAGGTAGGGGAACTGTACTTTCAAAGTACCATTGTCGAAACTGGGAGATATATGGGATTGAATCAATGTTGATACAATAATAATGGATGTTTTGAGAATGCATAACCACATAGATCTCATTCAAAGCAAAACTGTTCGTTCCATTATTCCTCTTGTTAGGTGACTGGAGTATGACACGAAAAATTCAGGTTTACAATTTTCGGTCAGTAGTGTGTGATTTAATCCTGAAAACCCTGACCAGGCACAGATGCAAGAAAATTATCAGAAAAATGATCTACAGTAATTTATCGACCTACCTGAAAAATGTCAAGATTCATAATGACACCCCATGCACGTATAGGAGGCTCCCACGTTGTGCACGTGCTTTCCATGCATTGTGTTTGCGTTAAACTTGTGTCGTGAAGTGATGCTGCATACACAAGATGAATGTCATTGTAACGTTCCTCAATGGGTTTTCTTCCTACCAGTTCAGTTTCCCCTACTTTTTGTAAGAGCATACATGAATAAAAAAAATTGTAAGCACTTGAGATAAAAACCGTTACAAACATAATGGTTATGTCACAGATAACTACTACGATCTTTATCTGATACTTGGGAACTTTTCTGTGTGGTTTGGTATGCTAGGTATCGTATTTACGATATACCATGTAAATGTAATTGTTCCCTCTTTATAACACTCATCCTTACAACGTAATGACGTTTTTTTTTCAGCGCAAAGAAAACCTTTGTGAACTGTCTTAAAGACAAAACTGCGGCTCCTTGTAAGTCAGGGAAAACAGTTATCTCCCTTGCAACAGATGTCGGTACAACCATCGGAACCGACTGTACAAGTGAGTTATAATCTTACAATTGGTTGGTTCTTGTTTAACTCCACACTCATCAATACAAGTGACTGAGTTCAGTTTTACGCTCAGCAATATTCCAACAATGTGGGGACGGGCTGTAAATAATCGAGACTGGACCAGACGATCCCTTGATCAACCGCATGAGCACCGATCTGCGCGATTGGGAACCGATGACCGATTTGTCAACCACGTCAGCGGGCCTGACCAATCGATCCCGTTAGTCGCCTGTTACAACAAGCATAGTCACCTTTTGTGGGAAACATTGGTTGCTGAAGACCTGTTCTACCCTGGATCTTCATGGGCCCAGCAATATACCAGCTATGTGGCGGCAGTATGTAAATAATCAAGTATGGACCAGACAAACCAGTGATCAACTGCATGAGCATCGATCTGTACATATGGGGTACGATGACATGTTTCAGCCTGACCACCCGATCCCGTCAGTCGCCTCTTACGACAAGAACTAAATACATTTCGAACATGTACATAAAACATAGAAATATTTAGAAATATGCAACCCAATGTGTGTTTCAGGTTTCACGACATCAGCGTGTTCCTGCGAGTTGGACTATGCCAAAGCTGACGTGTCATCGCAGGCAAACAGATGCACGTAAGTGACGTACACGTGTTCCTTGAAAGAAGGTGAATGCGAGTGATTTTTGAGTTTTTATGCTTTCTCAGTCCATCTTTAATTTTGCTCGAAAAGTATCCCTGCTAACTGTGTTAGTTTGAATATGTCCTATGTCAATACTGTTTTATCCACTGCTCAATATGATCTGGCGTAATGGTTTGAAATCATTAAGTGTATTTTGTTTTGGTTGTTTGAGGTATGAATCGAACAGTCAATATTGTAGGAATGAGATCGAACTTACATAAATAACAAGGATGATCAACATTTCTGGAGTCGGAATATATGTTAATTTATGCACCTAATCTATCAGGCGAAAGGTTGGTAGTCACTGAGACGAATTTCATTACACCACTCAGTTATGTAATAAATACCTGCCACTCAACAGCTGGAATATTGCTGAGTGCGGCGTTAAACAGAACCAAACCCGGTTGGAATTCGATGGGGATCGAGTAATCTCTTTCCTTAATGTCAAAAGTGACAGCTGGTGATGTTGCCACTGATTTGCATATCACTTGCATAATCAGTGCATTTATCCAAGAACAGAAAGAGGAGTAAGACAGAGAGACGTATTCGTCAACGTTATACACCGCCGATCGCGTATACTGAACTTGGTCATGCGCTGCAAAAGGAGTAAGACAGACTCACCATTGTGAAACTCATACGCCACCACTAACACTTTTGGTCCCAATGTACACGTGCGTTTGACGCTATTAACGATTTTCATTTGACTGCCACAGAGCTCAACTGAATCTTGTTTCCTGCCTGAAGGGAAAGACAGGTGCCGGGTGCACCGGTGGTACCACCCACGCTCTGGCCACAACTGCCTTTGACACCGACATCCCTGCTATTGTCACATCTGGAACTACCTGTGGTACGTTTCATTCGCATTTGGCGTTTCTTGCAGATATTCTTTTTATGTAACGTTTGCTATTCCTGTTCCAAGCCCCGCTTATATCTTGAAACAGGCTATACCAGTATGCATACAATGTTGATAACATGACACCGACTCATAATAACCTGACTGTACGTTTTATCGTCTCATTTCAAATTGTTTAAGATATTATGTCTCCTCAAGGCCTCCCTGTAAGCGTTGACTTTGTCGAAAATACATTGTCTGGAGACACCATGAACGTTGTATTTTCACTAAACCGGAACTGCGAATTGCAGAGCTAATACCTGTGAAATAAATATTCAGAACAACAATGAAAATTGTTTATTAACGCATATTAGATGATTTTACAACTGCAAACATGTGCTACCGTGGCGAAGAAAACGTTTAATGGCCTAATCTAGCTTCTGTCCTAGAAAGCCCAGGCTCTTGGCTCATTCCAATTGTAGATTTTAGGTGATCTTTTAAATTGACTACACCTTACAAAGTCCAACATTACATATACCGATTACAATTACATGAGCTCAACCATTGCGTCATCACCTGCGTGCAGCTCTACTGCGTCAGCAATAATAATTGCAAACTCTGTTTACTTATCAACATAAACTCCACCACTTTACAACTGACACCCAAGACGATCCTTGTTAGAATTGGTCTGCACCAACCCATGCTTGTCATCAGACCCGACTCACGGGATCTGGCTGATGGACCTGATGCCACATGTCATTGCATCCCAGTTGTGTAGATCGATACCCTTTGTGAAGGATGCCAATCAAAGAAGGAGGCCATGGTGTTTGATCACTAGATTGTCTGGCCGCCATATAGTTGGAATATTACTAAGTGCTGCGGTAACAACAAACCAAACACAGCATAGAAACTACGTACACTACCTACACTACCTACACTACGTACACTACGTACACGTACAGGCACGTCTCCATTACGAGGGTCAAACTGTGTACACCTATACGAAGTCCACCATGACAAATGCCCATACCGAGTACAGTCATGCCATACCCACATGAGTAAAATATGCACACTCATACTGTATCAAACTGTTCACATCCGTAATTCGTCTACTGCTTCATGTCCCAAACTGTTCTTCTTTCTTCCAGATAAAACCGACACCTGTACGTGTGAGGCCACATATGCGAAAACTGACATCTCAACTGATCACTGCAGGTAGATGTGTAAGGATGATCATGTGGTGCAACCTACCTGTATAATCCAATTAACTAATAATAATGTATGCACCGATACTCAGAGAGATGGGTCCTTGGTCATGACACGTCTTACATGGCTTAGTGTACATTGTATAGGCAGTATTTGAATAGTTCTCTGTAAGACAGGGTTATAACTGAGTAAATTTATTTTGGTGAAAATATGCTTATTGCTCATGTTTCAAGAAGGAATCATGTTTGAGGCCTATTTATACACTACAGCCTTAAAGTCAAACCTTACTGAGTCTTGTTCGCAGTGTTAATGTCTCTGAACATGCTTACAGTGCTATGAAGACCTATGTGAACTGCCTGAAAGACAAAACAGCAGCTGCTTGCAAAAGTGGTGAAACAGTCATCACCCTTGCAACTGCAATTGAAACTCCCATTGGGACTGCGTGTACAAGTAGGTCACAATGTTCTCCTTGCAAATATGCTGCAAAAGTCACAGAAACAACGGATAAACCATATTTTCGTTATATGATTTTTGCATTGCAATTATTAGAATGGTGACCCCTGTAGTAAGATGCATAACAATATGCGTTATACCGATTCGGGTGAGGTTCGGATGCTACCGTTAGAGTACTCGGTGTAATCACGATGTAATCTCTCATCTTCCTTGACTCAGTGAATTTTCAAATGCTTTGAGACATTTTGTTTTTCTCACAGATGTGTAAGGCAGATAATCAAGACAGGTTATTTGTATTAATATTTTGTTCACACGTGATAAGTTAATGGTTATGCTATATATATATTGATGGGAGGTATGTTTAGTGTAGTTACATTTCTAACATATATTAAATGGAATTCTGCAGAAGATTATGGAATGGGTGTTTCAGGTTTTTCGACATCAGCATGTTTCTGTGAGTTGGGGTATGCCAAGTCTGACATATCCACACCGGCCAATAAATGCACGTAAGTACGCCAGGACAACAGCGATTTTGCATCCATGTTGTCCGCGTCCATTTACAAGTTTCATTTTCAAACCCCCCAGAAAAAGAGAATGACGAAATTTTATCTAATAACATATCTCATTCTTTTACAAAAAATGTTCGCTGGAGTGGATCGTCCTGCAGTTTTTGGTCAATATTTTGGTTTTAAACTGTTTTATTCTCCCAGAGCTCTGCTGAATCTTGTTTCCTGTCTGAAGGGAAAGACAGGTGCCGGATGTACTGCCAGCACTGCCAGTACTCTGGCCACCACCGCTGTCGACACCGACATCGCTGCTATCGTCTCAGGAGGAGCTCCTTGTGGTATGGTTCATTTGCATTTGATTTTAGTTGAATTTTTTTCTTGTGTTTTTTTATAGTTTCGTAGTCATTTCTTCTTCATGTGATAAGACAGATCAAACGGATTTCCTATTATACATGTAGTCGCATCGTAAATGATCTCCGCATCGGAAAATATCATATCTCTCTAGGTCATCCTTGTCATTACCTCTGAAGATCCCGTTAGAATTATTTTCAGCAGTGCATGTCTGTAGTAGGTGTGAGTGAGTGCGTTTAGCACTCAGCAGTATTCCAGCTATATGGAGGCGCTCTGTGAATAATCGAGCCTCAACCAGACAATCCAGTGATCAACAGCATTTCCATCGATCTGCGCCATTGGGAACCGATGACATGAGTCAACCAAGTCGACTGACCACCCGATCCCGTTGGTTGCCTCTTACGACAAGCATAGTCGCCCTTTGTGGCAAGCATGGGTTGCTGAAGGCCTATTCTACCCCGGACCTTCACGGGTCCTGCAGTAGGAGGCGACTAGCGGAATCGGGCCAGACACACGACATCATATCCCATATTGCGTAGACAGATGCTCATGCTTTTGGTCAGTGGATTGTATGTTCCAGGCTCGACTATTTACAGACCGTCGTCATACAGCTGGAATGTTGCTGAGTGCAGAATAATCATTCACTCACTCACTCACTCACTCACTCAGTCAATCATCCTGACTGGGCTTTACTTGTTTTCAAATGATATTTTAGTGAGAATGAGAACTTCGTTAAGACGGTGGATGTCAAAGCTTTGTGTAGCTTTTCGCTTGTGTAAGGGAGTATTTGTAGTGACAGGATACCAATACTGTCTTCATGACAAATGGTGATGCATCAACTTGTACGAACTCGCCATAATAAAAGTCGCACATTGATAGACACATAGTCTATCTTTCATGGGGACCTATGTTGACATTTGTGGACACATATTAATCTGCCTCAAATTTATTTTACTTATTTCACAAGGAATCAAGTCAAATCGTTCATTCGCATGTGCATTGGTCCCCATAGAGAATTGTGCATATGCACATGCTCGATCGATACTCATGATGCTGATCGTTTAATTGTCTGGTCCAAACTCGATCCTTTACAGAACGCCGCCATATTGCTTGAATATTGCCGAAAGCAAACAGCAACAACCAAATCAAAAAAGCATATGCGCATTACAGTAGCACGCGACATACCCAATTTACAGAACAATGTTGACAATGTTGCTAGTAATCCTTAATTTCATCAATATTTATTGAATCAATAACATTTAGAAGCTGAAATTTAAAGTTTTGAAATTTTATTAACACACTTTATCACACTAGGTGTCAATCATTCTAGGGAGGTCTGTGTTATGGGAGTAAACCTTCTTCAAAGTAAGGTTAAAGATTCATGTCAGTGTGTATTGCGATTGTATGTCTGCACATAATAACCACGATCACAGTAATATGGAAGCAGTTTAATATGTTAAGTAGGGGACATGAAATTTCAATCTGGATAGGAAGTATAAACTTTAACAAACTTTTCAAAGACAGACATCTTATGAATGCATCACGTACAATTTCTCTTCATCATGACCCTAAAAAACCGCATGGGATACTCATACACAACGCAACAGACCATGCACGTGCATGGCGTGTCATTCTTGATGTTGACGGTTTTCAAGAGTCAGTAAATCACCGTGGACCTTTAACTTCGACAGTGATCTTGTATCACAAAGCTGTTAGAGTTTATTACCCTCCGTTGTATTTTTTGTTGTTGTTGTTTGAAAATGAAAATACAACTTTCACGTCACAGAAAGGTATTTTATTCCAGTGTCACATGCTTTTAAAAGAAAATCGTTAAAATACACATTATATGATTAACATATCACACAATGAGATAAAGGGAGTGTACAGGCGAGAGAACGTGACTAGGTTTTTATACACAATCATCTTTCAAGATCGATTACTGTGCAAGCAGCTATGGTCACAAGGACGTGCAAGTGGCGGTGAACTCTCAAACATTCCAATGTTTTCAATGTCACATCAAGCAAAATGAAGTTACTCAACCTGTTTAGAGTATATAGGTACTCAGTTTGTTTTCACAGAGATGACAAGTGATCTCAAAATTTCTTTTATGTGTTTTGTCCCCTTCAGACCTGACGAACACCTGCACGTGTGAGGCTAACTACGCCAAAGCGGACATATCAACCGACCAAAGACACTGCACGTATGTAGATCCCTTTGTAGTACTAGTCACCTTGTTCTGTGGCCGGCATGATACACCGACTCACCAAAGGAGTTTGTTGTCCTTAAAGGCTATCCATGAAGATGCGGGGTTAAAACTGGTCATCAGCAAACCCATGCGGGTTGAAAGAGGCGACTAACGGGTATCGGCTGGTCAGGTTCGCTGACTTGGTTGACTCATGTCATGGTATCCCAAATGCGTAGGTCGATTATCACGGTCCTGATCACTGGATTGTCTGGCCCAGACTCGATTAATTACAGACCGATGCCATATAGCCGGAATATTGCCAAACGACAAACCAGCCGACCGACCAACCATCCTTGCAATTGCAAAGAATATGGCAAATGATTAATGAAGTTTTCGAGAAGACTTATCTAAAAAGTAATGACGCTTCATTCACTAACTCTATCAAGAATACACAATGCCATTTAGAAAGGGTCATAAACAACACATGTCATATTTAGGTTTACACTTTCTCAGTCAAGTATACATTTAGTACTTTTGTTGGGTTGAGTCCCATCCGAATTCCGGCCCCGCACTCTCATAATTAGTGTCAGGCACAACACATACCTATCAGAGAGGTACAGTCTAGACTACCAGTTGTCCGACATCCATTTTTGTGGAGTGAGTGAGTTTAGATTTACGCCGTATTCAGCAATATTCCAGATATATAGCGGCGGTCTGCAAATAATGGAGTCTGGACCAGACAATCCAGTGATCAACAACATGAGCATCGATCTACGCAACTGGGAACCGATGACATGTGTCAACCAAGTCAGCGAGCCTGACCACCCGATCCCGTTAGTCGCCTCTTACGACAAGCGTTTTAGCCTTTTATGGCAAGCATGGGTTGCTGAAGACCTATTGTACCCCGGAACCTTCACGGGTCGATCCATTTTTGTGGAAGCTACGGTGACTGAATGGGTTAGGCGGCTCAACCAAACAAAGTTACTAGAAACGGTACATTACTGGGAAAGTGTAATATAACACTTATGTTTTTAGATTTTTAGTTCATTTTCGACCCTAAACATGACAATGTTTCTTATGTAATGACTAGTCAAAAACAAGTTCACTCGCCCAGATCAGAAATCACATATTATGAAAAGAATAAACTTAAATATATATACGACCTTTTTTGTTTAGAGCACTCGGGACATTCGTGGAATGCCTGAAGACAAAGACTCCCACTGGCTGCGAGGGTACTGCTGTAACAGCTCTCGGCGCCACAGCAGAGACAAATTACGCTACTCTGACATCTACCTGCGGTGAGTTGGACCATTATGTGTATCGTCCCACGCGACAAAAACAGAAACGACAGGCGGTAATCTTAAACCCGAGAGGGGTGTTTGACCTATAAATGAGTATTTTTCAACACGGAAACAATAAAGCATGTGTTTGTCTGACCCATTTGTGTGAGGTGGACCCATTAAGGTTTGTTTTCTATAGCCAAAATCGCTGGCAAAATATGCTGTGTGAGACCCACTGGTGTATTATGTGTTAGTGCCAAAATATTTCGATTCTCAATCGAAGGCGTATTACAAACATGCGGTAGCTTGACATTTTGTGTGAATTTAATTCAAACAGGGTGACAGTCCTTTTGGAAAACAGCAGAATATATCATGAAGTCGTCCAACCCCTGAATGTGGGGCGGTGTGGTAGCCGGTTAAAGAGTTTGCTCGTCACGCTGAAGACCCGGGTTCGATTCCCCTCGTGGGAACACTGCGTGAAGCCCATATGCGTGTACCCTGCCATGGTATTGCCGGAATATTGCTGAAAGCGGCGTAAAACTCACTAACACCTGAGTGTGGTGTGCTACACCGTCATATCTAACAGGCTATTACATGGAGTTAAACGTTTTCTGATTAATAAGTGTTGGGGGTAGCCTTGTAGTTAGAGTATTCACTCGTCGCGCTGAAGGTACGAGTTCTAAACCAATCCCTCACTAGATTACAGGTATGATATCTTAACTTGTGTTGGAGAGGGAGGATAAGTGGAATCGTACTAACTTTTCTTCAGTGTTTGTGTTGGATGGTGGTGAGTGGTCCTGTGTATACAGTTTAAGTCATAAATCAGTTGGTCGCAGACAGTCCTTGGATGGGTGACCATGTTTGGCACCTTGACTCCTGAGAGTTTCTTGAACTTCTGTGTTTTCATCTTAGGTAAATGGGTTTGTTCATGAATTGCTCCTGTCCAGTCAGCAGCAAATGGGTACCCGGTGGGATACGATATGTGACTATTAGTCTTCCAGCGTCTAACACGCAGCTTGGGGTATCCGGGATAATAATGTGGTTTGAGCATGGACATGTGCGCGGAAACGACCATTATTGTAATTTATTATCATTATCATTTTACTGATTGTCATATATTGTTTTTTTTTGTCAATTTACAGCCATCACAGACAAAACGTGCGGGTGTGAAGTCGCTTACGTCAAGATGCCCTACGCATCGGCTACTGAGAAGTGCAAGTAAGATTCAACTGAGTTTTGGTCTATCAGAACCTTGCCTGTTTTAGTGCCAAAAAAGATAATCTGAAATAGATTATGGGCCAGTGAAGGTTGAACCTTTGAATAATTTGCTGAAATAATAATAATAATTGTGTCAAAATTGCTGAGGTTATTGCCTGGTTAGAACCACCAGAGCAAGAATCCGCTTTTGCTTCGAAATTTCACATTGCCGACAATGACCGTTTCGCAAGTCAGTCTCAACTTGTGCAAAAAATAGCAAAAATGAACTAAACTTATCCGTAACCATCAAGGCCAAGATCACGATATACCTATCACAAAACGTAGATTCGACACGGTACGTATGGTGCATATCTTGATACGTAGGTCACGACATCATACATATCGCTAAACATAGGTCACGACATGATGCATATCTTGATACGTAGGTCACGGCATGATGCATATCTTGATACGTAGGTCACTACATGATGCATATATTTTGATACGTAAGTCACTACATGATGCATATCTTAATACATAAGTCACGACATGATGCATATCTTGATACGTAGGTCACGACATAATGAGTATCGCTAAACGTAGGTTACGACATGATGCCTATAATACCTATCTTGATAAGGACGTCACGATACATTGGTCATGACCTGATACGTAAGTCATACGAAACTCATCGTGATACGTAGGTCACAATACGTATGTCACCGCACGACACTCTTCCCGATAGGACATACTCACGTGGAATCGCATGGAAACGTCTCGGCAATAAATATGTCCGAGCTGTCAGTGTATTTTTGTGGCAATTTTAGTTGTAAACTTGAAACACCAATTATGATTCATGATGCGATATTTTACTGACAATGTATGGGATGCATCTTTAGACAAGTAGTAAGCATGACGTTTTCGTTGTTTCTCGAAAATTCATGGTCTATAGGTACACGACTATCTATTCAATCGTAGGTGAGTTTAATGTTACGAGGCTTTTAGCATGATTCCAGTGATATCTCGGCAGGGGACACCAAAAAATAGGCTTCATGCATTGTACACAAGTGGGGATTCGAACCCGGGTCTTCGGTGTGACTACCCCATCACCCCTTCAATCGTCCGATGAACCAAACCGTATTCCCCGAGATATTACCTCTGACATCTGTCCACAAGAGATGCATTTTAATGCATATATTCATAGCGATGTGTTTATATACGAGGGGATGTCAGTTTTGAGTTTTGAGCCTTGAGCATTTTTCATACCCAGGTGTCATAGCCTATGGTACGACATTGAACCTTGGTTATTTGATATATAAGTTTTGGTATCCTACTCTCAGAAGTTATTGAACAGCTCACATTGACAGAAAGAGACCCCAATCACGGCAGTGAAAATGATTAAAATTGAGTATAGAGCAGTAATTAAGTTTTTAGTTCTTGAAGGAAACTCGGCGAAGAACATTGAAGAAAGGCTTTCAGCAGTTTATGGGAAGTCTTCCCCTTCATCTGCTACCATCAAACGATGGGTCAATGAATTTAAGCATGGTAGAGAGAGTCTTGAAGATGACCCCCATCCAGGTCGCCCAACAACAAGCACTAGTCAGGAAAACATTGACAGAGTGAATAGACTTGTGCTGGAAAATCACACTCCACGAGTTAGAGGAGACCACAGGCATTTCACACGGATCCATCGAGACAATTCTTCATGAACATCTCGTCATGTCTAAGGTGTGCGCAAGATGGATGCCAAGAATGCTTACAGATGAAATGAAGCAAACAAGGATCACCATAAGCAACTCCATGCTGACCAGATACAACAAGAATCCAGAAGATTTTCACTTTAGGTTAGTAACCTGTGATGAAACCTGGATCCACCGCTATGATCCTGAGAGCAAACAAGAATCCATGGAATGGAAATATGTCACTTCTCCCAGGACCAAAACGTTCAAAGCCTCCAGATCAGTGCCGAAGGTAATGGCGACAGTCTTCTGGGATAGCAAAGGCGTCATCCACATAGATTACGCTAACTTGTTGAGGCAAGTGCGACAGTCAATCAAGTAGATGCGCCGGGGCAAGATCAGACGTGTTATTCTTCTACATCAAGACAACGCTTCAGTACACACCTCTCGCGTTGCAGCCGCTGCTGTCCAGGAATGCGGGTACGAAATCTTGCCGCACCCCACCTACTCTCCAGACCTGGCACCAAGTGATTACCATCTGTTCCAAAATCTCAAGAAACACTTGCGTGGTCGTAGATTTCAGGATAATGAGCTTATTGCTGCTACTGAGGCTTGGTTTGAGGACCAAAATGGCGCCTTCTACAGAGATGGCATCAGCGCCTGGCAGAAAAGATGGAACAAGTGTCTTGACTCACAAGGGGACTATGTTGAAAAATAAATGTGGTTCATACCAATATTTTGTGTTTTTCTATGCAAGGCTCAAAACCTATTGAATTCCCCTCGTATGTGCTTCGTGTGTTATGCTCGTAGTATCGTGTGTGTGTGTGTGTGTGTGTGTGTGTGTGAGAGAGAGAGAGAGAGAGAGAGATAGAGAGAGAGAGAAAGAGAGAGTCCTGGTTCGATTTTCCTTATTTGTACCATGCACGAGGGATGGCTATCGATGTAGATCATGCAGGTCGATCATTGTTAAATGAAAATCGGTCGATTATCGATAAACATCGGAGAAGTGACTTTGAGCAAAAATGTAAATAAAATAAGACACAAAACAACATATTTCACATCAGTGATGACTGGTGACATAGTGAAGCTTCCATTACCAGCAAAACACCGTCCTGAACATACTTAGGACCAGTCCATCAATAAGGACGTAACTTACATTTGTTTGAGTAAAACTGAAAATTATCTGTTTTCAAGATTGTTCATTAACTATATTATCGATTACATAATTGTTCATTAATAATTATTCTCATCGACCGTATTTTGCTTGCCAACTTCCCCACAACCACCCCTACCACTACCCCTAATTGTGATATTGCTTGAACTTTGCTAAAAGAGGCTCATATCTCGACCCACGTAGTCGCTAGAAAGTACACCAAATTTACTTCATTCTCTTTCAGTGCTGAAATGACTCTTGTGTCTTGTCTCAAGGGTAAAGCAGCTACGGACTTAAGTTGTGACGGTTCATCCACACCTATAGACCTGGCCACAGCAGCAGGCAACAAGTTTGGCACTTGCAGTGAGTTGCCTTAAAATTTGAAGCACAAATACCTTGTCACTGATTTATCCCGTTTCACTATCCAGGGCCGGGGATATAATCTTGTGCATAAGAGTCGTCAACCCTGTTTAGATTCGTCTCGTCCCTACAATGAGTGAAGCCAATATATATATATACACACACACACACACACACACACACACACACACACACACACACACACACACACACACACACACACACACACACACACACACACATATATATATATATATTGGAATACATATTGGAATATATATTGGAATAATTCTAAAAGTGGCACACACACGCTCATTTCTTGCTTTTCCTTTCATACTTTAGAAAGTGACGTAAGGATGTTGGATACCGTGGTTTGTGCGCATACAGCTTGCAAGGGGATGTGACTGCAGGAGCGCGAGTTTATGCTACGCAGTTGCATCCCTTTACATTGCTTCTAATCATACTTCATGATATAATGGCCACACAAGCATTTACCCTGACGTAAACCCAGGAAGAGTTATCGCCCCTTAAATAGTATAAATTATAACTGTGTTAATGGAGATAGTGTTGATACCCTCTGGTGACGTATTTTTTTATGTTTTGAATATTAATCGTATGTGAATTTACTATAAAGAATTCATTATAAAAACTTCTTATATTGTTTATGATAAATCAATGTTGTATTTATAATTGCTGTTTTTGAGAAGTTAATTTATTTATAAAATCATACATACTGCCTTGAAAATTGATTTTCCTGCTGTATTTCATATCAACACTGAAATGTCTTTATGATAAACACAAAGTGAATAATGAAAATAAGCAATTTACTTCTAAGAGAACCTTAATTGACATATTACTTTTACAGACCGTGCCACAAAGGGGCGCCACTTGTCAAACAAATACCGCTGTGACGTGCGAGTTTTATGGCATAATTTGTTTCGGGGCACAAATTTCTACAAAATGATATCAAATCTTGACATTTTGATGTTTTGTATCCAACTCTTTAAAGCATTTTCATTCGTTAATTTGGAGTGCTTTATGTAACTTAAAGTGAAAAAAAGATGGTTGAATGTGGTGGAGTGTACATAGAGATTGAGTCTGTGGAGTACATAGAGTCCTTGGATGGGTGACTGTGTTTGGCAGCTTCACTCAAGACTCTCGACTCTTGACTCTTGATACTTTCTAGAGCTTCAGTCCAGCCCTACAACGAAACACATACGTTACATGGCGTCTCACCTTAGACAAGTGAGTTGGTTCAAAATTGCGCAGCAGAAAAAAAGGGTACCCGGTGGTAATAGTCATATAACAATAACCATATGGAGCCCAACTGGCAGCTTGGGTTATCGGGTGTAATAATGCGCTGTGGTACCTAGTGTAGAGTTTGGCACCACAGACGCATTGATGTTTATGTTGACCATATTATGATATTTATGTTACTATTATTGTTTTGTGTTTGTGCTTGAAGATCAAGAGCCCTGAAGTCAATGTATTCGTTTTTAAGCACCGACGGACACGTGTACTGCCTGCGAGCTTGTTTACGCCAAAGCTGCTATCGACACTGACACCAAGAAGTGCGCGTAAGTATTAAAGTATTAAGTACGGTTTGTGTGATTGTTTAACGACGTATTCAGCAGTGAAGTGATCAAAGTCATTGTCCTTTGCTGCCCTCAAACGATCCAACATTGCCTTGTGAGCTTTGAACAGAACAACATACTAAACCCACAGACATTCACACATTGTCATTGAATGATGTTTCTTAACACCGCACCCAACAATATTCTACCTACATGGCGGTGGTCTGTAAACAATCGACTCAGCACCAGACAATCCAGTGATCAACAGCATGAGCATCGAATTAGACAACTGGGATACGATGACATGCGTCAACCAAGTCAGCGAGCCTAACCGTCCGATCCCGTTAGTCGCGTCTTACAACAAGCATGGGTTACTGAAGATCAATTCTAACCCTGATCTTCACGGGTTAGAATAATCAGGAAACCCGAATAAAGACTATAACAACTGTCAACAATCGTTTCCCCTCTGTTTCTAAGTTGTGGTTGAATCTCATGTTCTGAAAAATGATGCTTAGTAAGACACACTGTACCGTCCTCATAGGATATCCTGAAGACAACACCGTTTGGAGATTTCGCCCACGTGAAGCAGCCTCGCAGTCAAATACCAATAAAGTTCGCAGCTGGGTTAACACTTCCGCACTCTATGTATGCGTTGTGTGAGTATGTAACTAATTGTTTCAGGGCTCTGGCGACGTATCTGGTGTGTCTGAGGTCGAAAACAGCTGCGGGTTGCGTCAGCAGCGATACCGTGTCCACTTTGGCGGGCCAAGCTGAAACCGATTTCAAGGCCACACCTAACCCTGGCTGCTGTAAATATCTTACGCAATATGATGACACTAGGACCTTTGTTTATATTTTTACATATGATACCCAGTACCATTTCTTTTGTCTTGTTTATTGTTGGGCGCGTTGGCTCGTTATGCCGAGCAGCCCGGTTCTATTCCCCTAAGGGATACAATGTCTGAAGCCTATTTCTGGTGTCCCTCGCCATGATATTGCTTTAATATTGCTAAAAGTGGCGTCAATCTTACTGACTGAGTCACTCACTGTTGTTGAACCACACACTGAGCGATTTCTCTGCTGGAGGGTCTGTCAATAATCTGTACTGGTTCAGACGTCCCAGTGATTGACATCAGGAGCATAGTTGTTAAACACGTTTGGGATATGATTTGCATTAATCACAAGTTAGCGAGTCTTACCACCCAGTCTGTCTACTACCATGGGCTCCAGAAGATCCAGAGCGGATCTTCACGGGTATACACAGTACTAAGAAAGATATGTATTAAAGCGCATAATGCAAGACGTACCCATGAATGGAAGCTGTCACAACTGGTCGCTGTCCAATCTGACTAGTTGTCAACACCGGCACAAAATCTCAGTCCCGTTTATGGCTCGTACATCAATTAAAATCGCTGCAACCTGGCAGCAGTCAGTTCCGGATCTCGGCATGGAATGACCTTCCCAGAAATGTATTTATGTAGTGATGAGCACTTTCTAAGCCGGCGCATAGTGAGGAGGCAGCCAAATGTGTCCTGCCACCAATTAATCCTGCGTTGAAACTACATGGTTGAAAAGACAATTCAATCTATTTGCAGATGGTTCAGTTCCAAACGACCAAGATTGTTTTAGAAGAGATTTATCTGATATATGTGGAAATCAAATGATGGAATGATGGAAATAGGTTTGTTGTATTTTATTTCACAGCTGTGACAGACACGTGTCAGTGTGAGATTGACTATATCAAGGCGACGAGAACTCAGAATGCAGACAAATGCACGTGAGTACCTTTCTGATGTTGGGAGTTGTCCCTGTTGAAGGTTGAGCAGAGAGGGCTGAGATCATGCCAGTTGTCAAGACCTGCAAGACCTTAAAGAAGTTGATGGAGAGTCGTGGATGATCTTCTATGTCTAGTCATAGGACAGAGGGTTTGAAGGATCTGGCTGGGTGGCTGAACATGTTAACTTTTAATGTATGGTCGGGAAAAGTGAGGAGGGCCAGTCAAGCTGAGGCATGATCAGCCTAAATGTTTGGCAGAGGTGGTCGGAGGACCTTTCTGTCTGTCGGGATTTGTCCATGTTGAAGGTTTGGCAGAGAGGATGTTGCAGATCTTTCTGTGAGCGGTGATGAGACTAGGCTGAATGACAGATGGGGGTGGGGGTGGGGTGGATGACCTTTCTTTCTGTTGGGATTTGTCCATGTTGAATGTTTGGCAGAGAGGAGACAAAGGATCTTTCTGTGAGTGATAGTGACACTAGGCTGAATGACAGACAGAGGGGATTGAGGAACCTTTCTAACTGTTTGGATTTGTCCGTGTGTTGTAAGTTTGACAGAGGGGATTCTGAAGATCTTTCTGTGAGTGATCACGAGACCATGATTAATGACACATGTAACCATGTCATAACCAATTATTGTATCAACCATTGGCTCTTTATATTTGCATACTGCTACAGCGCCAGTAAAACCCTCGTCAAGTGCTTGGAAGACAAGACAGATTTATCTTGTGATGGTAGTACAAAGCCTTCAGATCTCGCAACAATAGCAGAGACCACAATGACGGGAATCACTAACTGCAGTAAGTATGGTATAATGAGAGCTGACTTGCAACTGATTACAGAAATTACAAACGTCGAGAAAAACATGATAGGACAAGATTTACGATAGGAAGCACTGGTGTGTACTATATACTATTCAAAAAAGTAGGGGAACTGTACTTTCAATGTACGATTGTCGAAACTGGGAGACATCTGGGATTGGATCAATGTTGATGCAATAATAATGGATGTTTTGAGAATGCATCACCACATGGATTTTATTCAAAGCAATGCTGTTCGTTCAATTATCCCTCTTGTTAGGTGACTGGAGTATGACATGAAAATGTCAGGTTTACAATTTTCAGTCAGTAGTGTGTGATTTGACCCTGAAAACCCTGACCATGCACAGATGCAAGAAAATTATCTAAAATGGTCTACAGTGATTTATCGACCTGCCTGAAAAACGTCAACATTCATAATGACATCCCATGCAAGTGTAGGAAGCTCCCACGTTGTGCACATGCTTCCCATGCATTGTATTTGCGTGTGGTGATAACGTGAAATGCTGCTGCATACGCTAGATGAATGTCATTGTAACGTTCCTCAATGGGTTTTCTTCCTACCCAACTTCAAAGTTCAAGTTCCCCTAATTCTTTTGAAGAGTATATAATAAACAGTATATGGACGATGAGTAATGGACCTAACACTGAACAACGACAAGACATAGATGGAAGTAGTACTTCTGTACACAGACAGTCATGGACCTAACACTGAACAACGACAAGACATTGATGGAAGTAGTACTTCTGTACACAGACAGTCATGGACCTAACACTGAACAACGACAAGACATTGATGGAAGTAGTACTTCTGTACACAGACAGTCATGGACCTAACACTGAATACTGACAAGACATAGATGGAAGTATGACCTATGTGCACAGACAGTCATGGACCTAACACTGAACAAAGACAAGACATTGATGGAAGTAGTACTTCTGTACACAGACAGTCATGGACTTAACACTGAACAAAGACAAGACATTGATGGAAGTAGTACTTCTGTACACAGACAGTCATGGACCTAACACTGAACAAAGACAAGACATTGATGGAAGTAGTACTTCTGTACACAGACAGTCATGGACCTAACACTGAACAACGACAAGACATAGATGGAAGTAGAACCTATGTGCACAGACAGTCATGGACCTAACACTGATAACAAGACATAGATGGAAGTAGAACCTATGTGCACAGACAGTCATGGACCTAACACTGATAACAAGACATAGATGAAAGTAGAACCTATGTGCACAGACAGTCATGGACCTAACACTGAACAACGACAAGACATAGATGGAAGTAGTACTTCTGTACACAGACAGTCATGGACCTAACACTGAACAACGACAAGACATTGATGGAAGTAGTACTTCTGTACACAGACAGTCATGGACCTAACACTGAACAACGACAAGACATAGATGGAAGTAGAACCTATGTGCACAGACAGTCATGGACCTAACACTGAACAACGACAAGACATAGATGGAAGTAGTACTTCTGTACACAGACAGTCATGGACCTAACACTGAATACCGACAAGACATAGATGGAAGTAGAACCTATGTGCACAGACAGTCATGGACCTAACACTGAACAAAGACAAGACATTGATGGAAGTAGTACTTCTGTACACAGACAGTCATGGACCTAACACTGAATACCGACAAGACATAGATGGAAGTAGAACCTATGTGCACAGACAGTCATGGACCTAACACTGAACAACGACAAGACATTGATGGAAGTAGTACTTCTGTACACAGACAGTCATGGACCTAACACTGAATACCGACAAGACATAGATGGAAGTAGAACCTATGTGCACAGACAGTCATGGACCTAACACTGAACAAAGACAAGACATTGATGGAAGTAGTACTTCTGTACACAGACAGTCATGGACCTAACACTGAACAACGACAAGACTGCTTCACAACGGTACAAGAATCTGCATTGAACCGTCGCATCCACGCAATAGAGAAGTTGTTACCTATAAAACATTGTTGTCTTCCTACCCAACTTCAAAGTTCAAGTTCCCCTAATTCTTTTGAAGAGTATATACTAAACAGTATATGGACGATGTCTTGTCGTTATTCAGCGTTAGGTCCATTACTCATCGTCCATATACTGTTTATTATATACTCTTCAAAAGAATTAGGGGAACTTGAACTTTGAAATTGGGTAGGAAGAAAACAATGTTTTATAGGTAACAACTTCTTTATTGCGTGGATGTGACTGTTTCACAACGGTACAAGAATCTGTACTGAACCGTCGCATCCACGCAATAAAGAAGTTGTTACCTATAAAACATTGTTCTATATAGAACCTAACTGCACAAACAGTAGTGGACCTAACACTGAATCACGACAAGAAATAGATGGAAGTAGAACCTATCTGCACAGACAGTCATGGACCTAACACTGAATCACGACAAGAAATAGATGGAAGTAGATCTAGATGCACAAGAGTAACGGACCTAAAACTAAACCACGACACGGCATATATGGAATCATCACTAACTATGCTTAAAGTTTGATGATAATGCACAGTGTGTAAAATATGTTTTATTTCAGTCACCGACACATGCCAGTGTGAAGTCGATTACGTCAAAGCAGACCACACGGTTGGGGGAAACATTTGCGGGTAAATAGAGTGATAAATCTAATTTATAAGTAGATGCTTGAAAGGATGCCATTATAATATATAGAGATCACTACCCTAACGCGTTTCCCGATTTTAAATATTGGAAACAACGGTATTTACCTCATGTGAGTGAGTGAGTGAGTTTAGTTTTACGCTGCTTTTAGCACTATTTCAGCAATATCACAGAGGGGGACACCAGAAAATGGGCTTCACACATTGTACCCATGTGGGGAATCGAACCCGGGTAGTCGGCGTGACGAGCGAAATTTACAATACGTATGATATATGAGATGAAAATCAATCGCCTAAAGGTCAGTCCTTGTAAACTATACTGAGAGAAACAAATAAAGGAACTCTGGGAAATTGCAATCGTTCCTTTAGTATTTTAATAGCATTGTAGGAGTTATAGCGTTGTAGCGTTATTTGTTTACCTCAGTATAAAATTCATGGATTGATTAGACAGAGTGGATGGATAGAATTATGTTTGTAGTCTTTTGATCACCTTTAACACTAAACAGCACACACTACACACTACAATACCTGACTAGTAGTAAAACCAGGGATAATCTATAACTTGTTAGAGTCTCCCTCATAAAACTGAGTTAATTCCATGAGATCTTAGCGTGTTGTCCTTTCCCCTAGACATTGATCAGCTGATCATCAAACTCGGTATGTTTGTTCCAGAGCTAAGGCAGACTTCCTGGATTGTATGTCACAGTCGTTTGCCGCAGGCTGTGACGGAACTAAACGTCATACTATTGCCACGGCGTTGCACTTTACTGGATGTCGTATGTATACTGAATTTACAACTATTAAGTCAGTTTTAGAAAATGAAGTATGCATGTTTAGTAGTTGAACGTCCTGGTCTTCAGAAGCATCGGTTTCAGCTGATCTATCACATGATGGAGTCAGAGTTTCCTTGTGCACCAGTTTGTAGTAGTTGGCTTTGATGATATGTACAGTATTCATATCCTTGGTTTCAGTTGATATGTTCCAATGATTTTAGGTGATATATCCTTCTGTTGCTCTTGTTTGAGGTGATCTGTCCTTCTTTTGCTCTTGTTTGAGGTAATATATCTTTCTGTTGCTCTTGTTTGAGGCGATCTATCCTTCTGTTGCTCTTGTTTGAGGTGATCTATCATTCTGTTGCACTTGTTTGAGGTGATTTATCCTTCTTTTGCTCTTGTATAAGCTGATATATCTTTCTGTAACATGCTCTTGTTTGAGGTGATCTGTCCTTCTTTTGCTCTTGTTTAAGGTGATCTGTCCTTCTTCTGCTTTTGTTTGAGGTGATCTATCCTTCTGTTGCTCTTGTTTGAGGTGATTTGTCCTTCTTTCGCTCTTGTATAAGCTGATATGTCTTTCTGTAACATGCTCTTGTTTGAGGTGATCTGTCCTTCTGTTGCTCTTGTTTAAGGTGATCTATCCTTCTATTGCTCTTGTTTGAGGTGATATATCTTTATGTAACATGGTCTTGTTTGTGAGGTGATCTATCCTTCTGTTGCACTAGTTTCCGATGACAGTGCAGTGCTCGCGTCATTGCATAAACCTGCGTTTTTCACGCAAAAAATAATATAAACACTCAAAAACTATTTTGCGTACGTGTTTTGGACTCATTGATCCTGATCTACTTAATTTTAAAAGAGTACCTTAAAACTGCAACATATAGAAACCCGAAAAATTGAAATGATTCAGGATTATAGAGGATATTCCACGCACAAAAGATCTGGACTACGTAGTATAATTTTATTGCTGCACGCACTCTTACAAAACCTACCAAGAATACTCAGATGATCTATCCTGTTACACTTGTTACAGGTGATATATCCTTCTGCTGCACTTGTTTCAGGTCCCTATATCCTTCTGGTGCACTTATTTCCCTTGATATATCATTCTGATACCCATGATTCAGGTCATATATCCTTCTGTTGCACTTATTTCCCGTGATATATCATTCTGATACCCGAGTTTCAGGTCATATACCCTTCTGATGCACTTGTTTCAAGTGATATGTCCCTCCGTTGCATTGGTATCAATAAATACAGCCCCATGTTACAATGGCTGGTTTCAGTTGATATACTACATACTTCTGTTGCATTAATCCAGCTGCACGCACAGGAGTTTGCTCCTGCCAGGAGACATATGCCAAGGTGGACAACACGGACGCAACTGCCCACTGCACGTAAGTTGGCTGCTCAAACCATGCATTCAGTATCAGCGAGGAAACCGCCAATATTTATACGTTGACAAGGAACAACATGCCTGTTTGTCAGAGCTGAGAGGAGTGTGTGACATATCTATTGGAATAGTAAAATATCTAGTAATGAAATTTTACAGTTACATGTATTTTGTTAGTTTCGCCAAATCGAATCTGTCTGACATTTTCTTGCATTGATGTTTATTATTATTTATCGATGTTTAACATATTTTTATTTGCATCAGTATTAAATGATATTGATTTGCATTGATGTTGAATATTGATTTGCACTGATGCTGAATATCGATTTGCATCGATGTTTAACATTATTGATTTGCATAAATATTTAATCTTATTGATTTGCATCGACTTTCAACATTATCGATTTGCATCGATGTTTAACATCATTGATTTGCATCGATGTTTAATGTTATTGATTTGCATGGATATGTAATCTTCTAAATTGGCATGCATATTTTCTACTTGCAATACTATGGTGATGTTCTCGTTTATGTAATATAGCGCAATAAAAGCTCATCTAGCCTGCTTGGACACTGAGGTCGCTACTACAGCCTGCAAGTCATCGACAACAGTGCAAGTACTGGCTGCCCTTATGGAGACACAGAGAGGCACAACACCCGGCTGTGGTGAGAATTACTGGTTCCACTTAATATGAACTTTTTGGATATATGGTTTCGTCGTAAAAAGGAACAACAGCTTATATAGTTTCGTTTTGAGAAGGAACAACAAGAAATATAGTTTCGCATTAAGAAGGAACAACAAGATGTATAGTTTCGTTTTAAGAAGGAACAGCATATATAGTTTCGTTTTTAAAAAGGAACAAGATATATAGTTTCGTATTAAGAAGGAACAACAAGATATATAGTTTCGCTTTAAGAAGAAACAACAAGAAATATAGTTTCGTATTGAGAAGGAACAACGGGATATGTAGTTTCGTTTTCAAAAAGGAACAACAAGACATATAGTTTCTTTTTAAGAAGGAACAACAGGATATTATATTACTTTCATATCAATTGCTTCAATCTCTTTGGTAAATACATTTATTATGATAGGTTTTCGAGGGTGACAAGTGGAAAAATGTGCACGACGTTCGAAAACAGTTCGAGCAGCTGTTTTACCCCATTTATCTATCGACTTTCGCTGCTTTCTTTAAACTATTTTACTCACTGCATCGTTAGCACACATAGGTAACCTTTTTTTGTAGCAGTTTTAAGCCTGTCAGAATATGTTTAAATAATATTACCCTCGAGGAACATACAAGCATATACTTATGCACAATTTGTTGGAATTAACTGTGTAAGTGAGTTATTCGAACACAGAATGATATGGTTTTTATCAAAAATATATGGAATAATGAATACAGGGTAAAGAACAGGACGGTGGGTAGCCATGTGGTTAAAGCGTTCGTTCCTCACACAGAAGACCCGGGTTCTATTCCACACAAGGGTAAAATGTGTGGAGCCCATTTCTGGTGTCCGTCACCGTGCTATTGCTGAAATATTGGTAAAAGTGGTGTATCACTCCCAGATAAATAACGAAAAACTTGTTTTTTACAGCCGCTCTGACGTCAACGTGTCAGTGTCAAGTCAATTACCTGAAACACACACGTGCAAATCCCACAGAAGTGTGCACGTGAGTGTGATTCTGATTCCGATATATATATATAACAAATACATTTGCTTATTTGTTTTTTCAAAATCATAGGTGGTACTCGTATGCATTCCAAACAGTCCAAACCTTATGATAGCCCCTCGTACCATGCACATCTACCACACTACGTATGGCGACTATGGTAGCCATTTTATTCTTCAATTTTGTGGGTCCAAAACATTTTTCAGTTTGGAATTCTAGCATGATCAGCACTCTTCTTAAATGTCTTAAAAAGTGAAGTTTCCAAAATTTAAACGATAGAAATACTGAACAGTCATAGCCGAAAACACCGTGACACCTGTCAGTTTTTGGCGATTTGGGTGGCCATATTGTTTCTCAGTTGTTTTGGTCAAAAAAACATTTTTCATCTGGGTATCCCATTTTCCGTGATCAGCACTCTTGAAATAGGTAAAGTGGTCTGGACCTCCTTGTTCAGCGCGATCGTAACCGTGAGATGATCGTGACTATATACGAACACAGACAGACGTACGCTAGTCGTAGATATACAATAGCTTAGAGGAAATGGGCTCTGGATACCAAAATGCTACTAAGAAATATCTCATTATCTTTCATGTGAACCTTTTCCAGGATCGGGTCTAGCGTATTGGACAAATGTGAATTTTACACAAGCATATGATTCTACTCTGCAGAGCTCACAAGGTGCTGTTGGATTGTCTGATGACAGCAAAAGACAATGCCTGTGATGGCTCCGTTCCAAGGAACACTATTGTCACTCTCAGAAAAACACCTCCAGCCTCTTGCACATTAAGTAAGACTTTAACTTGTGAAGAATCCAACCACATCATACTGCCATTAATACGCAGTAAAAACAATGAATAAGAATCTTGATGATCATAGAGAATTTTCTGGGCTTCATCTTCTCTTTATTTTTGTAAAGAATGTAAACAAGAAGTCATCTCTGAGCTTCGGCACGCACAGCACAGTATATCACAGTTTTATGCGTCCTATCCTAGGATGATTATACGTCTGTTTGCTGAGTCAGGATTTCCTACTCGTGTCTTGAAATCCTAAATTTATATTCGCACAAAAGGAGAGGATGTAGCGAGTGTTTAAAGGGTCTTCTCGTGACGCTGAGGACCATGGCTCGATTCCGTATGTGGGCACAATGCATGAAAACCATTTATGGTGTTCCGCCGTGAGGTTGTTGGAATATTTGCGAAAAGCAGCGTATACCTCTACTCTCACAAAAGGCTGTCTGTGTCATATGAATATTTGCAGGTTTTACCCAATCGGTAAACGTTTACGCCCGTTGTGGGGACAGCTAGACGTAGGGGCCGTGGGGTAGGCTAGTGGTTAAAGAGTTCGTTCGTATACTGCGTGAAGTCCATTTCTGGTGTCCTGGGCCGAGTTTTTGCTGGAATATTGATAAAAAAGGAGAAAAACTAAATCCACTCACTTTTCCAAAAAATACGCAACGCTATCACTCAGTCACCAGGTTAATCACGGTGCACAATCTATCCTATTATCCCAGTACTGTTTCACAATGTTTCAGACCCAACCTGCACTTCTTGCATGATCCCGTTTGGCGAGGATCCATATACAGTTCCTGTGGATTATTGTGGGTGAGTATATCATTTTAATTTAATTCTACAGTGGAAGCTGTCAAAACCGGCATCTGCCCAATGCAGCGAAACTCTAACTCAAAGTTTATGAATTCAGAAATGTCGCCTCTGATAATAGTTATGAAGAGAGAAAAGTTGGGTCCATGTTAGACCGAAGGCACCAAAAGTGTCTTATATTGGTAATTTAGCGAAACGAATCAAGTAAACGTAGTCAGTGAAGGTTTATCAAACTTGTTTCTATTTTTGTGCAGGTCGCTGAAAACACTAATGCAATGTCTCGATGGCAAGGCAATCTTCACCGACAGGGGCTGTGATGAGACCAAGACAATAAGTCAGCTCGTAAACAGCTTTTCTTCAGATTTGTTGAGTTGTACATGTAAGAAACTTTGCATCGGATACACTCCTATTCTGGGGCTTTTAATACACCATATGTACATAATTCATCATTCAAAAAGGCTTTTGATGCTAACGTCTTTATCAAGCAGGAGATTCGTTGTTTGATAACGGTGTTCGGATTTATACAGAACTCCGTATGTATTGCAATAAAGGAGATACATATTCATGAAAATATTCATTCATTCCCCAGCCTGTGAATGCCAATAAAAGCTGTTACTGTATAAATATGCTGATGAGGTGTGTAATTTTGTGCTTTACGTTTAGATACTAATTATCAATCTACCATCTTGTCGCTGTCTATATACTTTATGAACTATCTACAATACGAATGTATGCTATAGGGGTGATGGGATAGCCTAGTGGTTAAAGCGTTCACTCGTCATGCGGAAAACCTCGGTTTTGATTTCCCCCATGGGTACAATGTGTGTAGCCCATTTCCGCAGTTCCCCACCGTGATGTTGCTGGAATATTGCAAAAAGCGGCGTAAAACCATACTCACTCACTCACTGTATGCTATAACGGTAGTCCTGGAGTTTCTACCGTTCTGAAGCTTCCCCAGTTTGTGTGGCTATTATGTAACTATTACCGTGACGACCTTCTGTTTCCACAGTGTCCGCAACCTGCACGTGCCAGATTGATTACATGAAATCTCCCGGAGCAACACCCGCCGACAAATGCACGTGAGTCAAATGTTGTTCATCTGTCTCAGATGTCATTTGAATAATTAGATAACCGTTTTCTTGCACCTCTATTCTATTTAGTTTAAGGCATTTGTCGCAGGAGATGCGCACTAAATGGGATAATTAACTGTGTCAAGCATTCATTGAACTTAGAAACGTTGTACAACTTTTGACAAAGCTCACATCCGTAACCTTCCCTACAAAATATAAATTTAAATATACTCTAACAGCAATGAGAAGATCAAACATGACGGTGTTCGATTTCCCATACTGGCACAATGTGTGCTTCCCATAGCTGGTGTCCCTCGTTGTAATATTACGGGAATATTGCTAAAAGCCTAAAAGCGGCGTTGAAAGAACTCACCCACTCATTCGAAGACCAAATATTGTATCCATGTAAATCTCTCATCTACACAGCCTCAGCTTTCATTTGTTGCATCGGTTTATCCGTCATTTCAGAGCCCTTACCACCAAGATGCATTGTCTCGACAAAACTGCAGAGACCGCCTGTGACGGTACCACGCGACGGGATCAAATCGCTTCTCCAGTTGACACAGCCATTGTTGATACGGGCACTATACCCTTATCTGCAACATGTAGAACAGGTAAACAGAGTTTGTGCATTTTTAGGCGGTGTTTGACATTAATTTAAGCCAGTTATAGGTATGTTTGCGGTGTTTGAAAGTATGCCTGTCGAATCCAACATGATGGCTGTTTTCATGACTTGTTTTCAAGTACTAGTATATGTTTTCGAAATGTCATATTTAGGCATCATCACCGTCGTCGTCATCATCATCATCATCATCATCATCATGATTATATCTATTATTTACAGATGTCACCGCAACATGCGACTGCCAAACAACCTACGCAAAAAGTAACCCGTCTGGGGATTGTGCGTACGTATTGAATGTTCCATGATGGAAGTATTCGGCCAAACCGACCGACCGACCGACCGACAGACAGACAGTATTCATTCAGTAAAGAGACCCTCGCCCATAATACAATCAGACTGACATTGTGTTTAGTAGGTGCGCAAAACAGCTTTGCAGCTCTATGTCTTGGAGGATATCAATTCCTGTAATGGTATACGTACAGGCAAACATTATGCATGGCAGCATCATTTTGCTTTGCAAAAGATTTACGGCAGAATGATAAGTAAATGGTCCTTTAGTGCTCTTTGTAATATGTTTCTTTCTAAGGGTATAATGGACATTACCAATAAATAGTACATGATATTCATTTTGTATAATTTATTATAATGCTGGTGTCTCGTTTTATAGATAGGACAATTCCATTGTACCTGCCACATTCGACAAATTACTTGGTTCTTTTCCCCACATGGGCTCACTGGAAGCCCATTTCTGGTGTTCTCTGTTGTGATATTGCTGGAATATTGCTAAAGGCGGCGTAAAAATAAACTCACTTTTAGGATCAGTCACGGGATGATTACTTGTGGGCCACCCTCGAACAGTGGAAATATTTACGAATAGGACGTTAAAAATAATAGGCAGGTAACGTCATAAATTCTGCTGTACAACACCTGGAGCCTTACGATCAGCTGACCAATATCGTGTTACTACCCCGAGACATATGGTCTTAGATTCTTCAGTGATTCTTTAAGACGGTTTACCATTCAACCAAGTTAAGAATGTTTGCTTCCCTGGATTACTGGTATTTAAAGCAGTTGAAAAAAATGTACTTTTTGTAGAAAATACCACTGGTACCCACTCACTCAGTGGGTATATACTGTCTGAAAGCCCGTTTCTGTATCCCGTGCCGAGGTATGGCCTGAATACTGCTGAGATCCCCTCCTTCTGTGAGAGATGTGTTTGTCATTGTTCACAGAGCTTTATATGCGAAAATCGAGTGCATTGCTGGTGGAAAAACTCTCGCCTGTTTGTCGAGTGTGAAGCCAGTCGCTGTCGCCACAGAAACCGTCAGTGATATAACCACCCTCGGAGCCCCGTGTACCGGAAGTAAGTAAATACACGTCATATTATTACATTTCCTACCTCGGAAGATCGAATTGTCAGGGCCAGCCTCGATTTTTTACAGACCGTCGCCATGTAGCTGGAATATTGCTGAGTGCGGCGTTATACAACACATGTTACACGTAGAAAATCGGATGTGATTGTACGATGTGACACTCATTGACAAGGAATTCAGATTCCAGTATATCGCATTACGTATCGCAGTAGGGGAAGCAGATTCGACATGGATGTGCAATCTAGTTGCGAACAAATAACCAAATATCTCTGGTATCATCACTGGTTGGGTGTTTTTTGTCCGTTTTGTGAGAGAAGCACTTAGAAAACTATCACAGAGCCTTTCCAAAACACCTTCACTGATTCACAGACATACAACGAGCAAGAAACTTGCAAATCATGTAGCATTATGGCGTGAGCGGAAAAATCGTGTCGGAATGCGTACATTCTCTGTAGCATGTTTATTATTGTGTAATTATGTATTCTGTTTATATATATTTTTTCAGCATATTTATAAATTACCGTCAATTATGAATATATAAAAATATTCTGTTCATAGCGGAGACGGACACCTGTACATGCCAAAAGGTATTAGCGCAGACGGACATTCTGCTTGGAAATGCACAGCACTGCGCGTAAGTTCATCGTCAATAGGACCCGTGAAGATCCGGGGTAGAATAGGCCTTCAGAAACCCACGCTTGCCATAAAAGGCCACTCTGCTTGTAAGAGACGACTAACGGGATGGGGTGACACATGTCATCGGTTCCCAATTTGCTCTTATCGATGCTCATGCCGTTGATCACTGGATTGTCTGGTCCAGACTAGATTATTTACAGACCGCCGCCATATAGCTGGGATGTTGCTGAGTGCGGCGTAAAACAAAACTCACTCACTCACTGTCAACAGACAGGTGGGAATCTTATCTGTTGTGAATGTGAAAAAGCAACTTCGTGTCATCAATAACCATAGGGCCAGTAAATAGCCCTGTCTGACACAGCCAAGAACCTCCCATACTGGTAGGGATACCACAATCCAACAAAGGTTACTAGAGGGGATGCATGCGATGTGCGTGTGCGTGTGCGTGTGCGTGTGTGTGTACGTGTGCGAGTGTACATGCGTGTGCATGGGAAAGGTGAATGCAGCAATCATCGAATATTGTACAAAATGATGCGGTGGAGGTAATTCGTAACTAGCCCTGTCAAGGTATATTTGAAGTCATTCGATTTATTGGACGCAAATAGATCTTTAAGGGTCCAAGTAGTCTTTAAACCCAAATACCATACCATAACATGTCAAACTATACCCGACCTGTTTATTCATTATTACACTAACAGTGCTATAAAAGCTGCGTTGTTTCATTTTATCAACCCTCCTGCACATTCAGTGTAACCCAGGCAGCATTGTCATACCGTTTTAGCAAACCTCTTGCACATTCAGTATAACCGAGGCAGCCTTGTCACATTCTTTCTTAGCTACGCCTTGCACTTTCAATATCCTTGTGGCTGCATTGTTATTGAACCCTGCACCCTCAGTCTCCTAGATGCAGCTTTGCTATTTTAGCAACCCCTCCAGCACTTTCAGTACTAGTGTTTTAGCGATAGTGTTGCTATTCCATGACAATGTAGCAATGCTTACATTTTCAGTGCGCTTGTGGCAGCGTTGTTGTGTCTGAAGGGGAAGACAAACACTGGTTGTAACACTGCTACAGTAGAATCCCTCGACATACAGCTGAAGAAGGATATTGATACGATTGGTACTACAGACTGCCGTAAGTTGATTTAAAATTGCTCCTCTTACTTAGAAATATTTTCAACACGTTTGTCATTGCGCTTAACAGGTCACGTGGTACATCGAAAATATATTTTGGGCTGTCTCTGTTTCTCAGATGGCCATAGAGCTATGAACAGCCATGTACAAAGTCTTCAAACAAAGCAATGCTGTTTTGGAGTTTATTTACTGAGTGCATGTAACTGATTCAAAACGTGACATTATTGCTCAATTACTATAAAAAAATCATCACTATACAAATGTCTGAAACACGATTGTCCAGAAAGTGTATGGTGAAACCACAGAGGACTTTTAAATTCGCCGTGAAATGTCAGTATCTGGTGTGACCAGCATGAACATAGATGACAGCTAGGCAGCGGCGGTCTATAGAAGAAAGGAGATGCCCAATGATGTCAAGACGAATCTTATAGTGCTGCATGCAATTCTTGTATAGTCTGAGGTGGTGGATTAGGCAGGTGCAAGCGTATTCCATAGATGTTCCTTGGGTGACAAATCGGGTGATCGATCGTGGTAGAACCTAAATCTTGTTTTGTTGAAGGAAGTCCTAGCAAAAACGTGCATGGTCGTTGACCTTGATGAAGGGAACGAGATAACGCTGCAAAGTCTCGTCTCTGTGGCGAACCTCATTCAAAGCACCGGCCATCTGCTCACACCATGACACTTTCATCACCAAATCTGTCGATCTGCTGTACATTGTTATCGGCGTAACGTTCGTCCTGACTGTCTGTATACGTTCATCAGCACGTCTGAGAAGAAACCGAGACTCACCTGACAACAACATGGTATTCCACCTTGCCCGCGGCCATCTCACTCGTTGTCTGCACCATTGTAGAGGTGCAGGCCGGTGTCGTTGCGTCAAGACGTTACGTCGAACGGGACAAATTATCCGGTTTCCAGTAACCGATTCCGTTCTGTCTGATTGGAGAATTTGTTGTGTGTGTTGCGGTCATGATGCGTGAACGAAGATGTCTCAACCGGATGTAGCGATCCTATGAGGAAGTAACGCTGTTACATAGTTGAGATGGTCATGCTGCGACCTCATGCTGCGATGCCCCTCCTTGAAAACTCTGATGGCGTTGTGTCGTTGAACGTCTGTCAGTTTTGGCATTCTCTTGTCGTCTGTAGTGACTGAGAGCAATGCATGCGGAGTACCGTTGGTGTGGCTTTGACAACCTACAGTCATAGGCTTCAGGTTTTGGTGATATACATGTAGGGTGCGTTTTAGTGATTTACCAGAAACGGCGTAAAACGTTCAAGGTTTCTTTTTTCGTCGGCAACCATTCTCCTAAAATTCAATTTTTTCCTGCATCAATTTTTTAAGGTATGTTTGTAAGTTTTTGTGGAGACATCCTGGCGATGCATTCCAGACAGAATCATGACAAACTTGCATTTGACCCGTGAAGACCCGGGCTAGAATTGGTTTTCAGTAACCCACGCTTGTCGTAAGAGGCGACTAACGATTCGGTGGCCAGACTCGCTGACATGGTCGACACATGTCATCGTGTTCCATCTGCGTAGATGAATGCGTCCGATATTGATCACTTGCTTGTCTGGTCCAGACCCGATTATTTACATACTCACCCATAGCTGGAATACTGCTGAGTGTGGCGTTAAACAAAGACTGAGTGCGGCGTTAAACAAAGACTGAGTGTGGCGTTAAACAAAGACCTGGTGTGGCGTTAAACAAAGACTGAGTGTGACGTTAAACAACAAACAAATAACAACTAAGGGAATAATATCAAGTTCAAATGCGAAAATGAAAGTATGGTGTTCTGAAATATTTGTATGTCAGGTATGTTTGTTTATCTTGAATGTATATACGTTCAGTAATGTGAACTTAAGTGTACAAAGAATCCTTTATGGATGTAGTATTGCCTTGTTTCAAATACATTATGCATTACAAAATTGTGCCTTTCAGCTCAGTCCGATACATGTGCCTGTGAAGTAACATATGCAAAGTCCACTCTGACCACACTGCAAGATAAGTGCACGTGAGTAGAATTTCCTGATTGAATTTAATTCTCAGATTACTATTGTTTTTTAAATCACTGTGCATCATGCTTTTGTAATTCATCATTCGAGAACTAGCAGGTAAACGTTTCGCATAAAAAGACCCTGTCCACCGATGTTTGAATAATATACCGATGATAGATTAATAACAGACGTAAGCTTTCATTGTACGTGGTAGATCCGTGAAGATCCGGGTTAAAATTGGTCTTCAGTGCTCCATGTTTGTTCTAAGAAGCGATTAACGGGATCGGGTGGTCAGCCCCGATGACTTGGCATCCCCATTGCGTAGATCGATGTTCATGGTGTTGATCATTGGATCGTTTTGTCCGAAATGGACTTTGAGACAGTGACGATCATGGACAACTCTTGCCATGCTTGTTGTAAGAGGCGACTAACGGGATCGGGTGGTCAGCCCCGATGACTTGGCATCCCAGTTGCGTAGATCGATGTTCATGGTGTTGATCATTGGATCGTTTTGTCCGAAATGGACTTTGAGACAGTGGCTTGCCATGCTTGTTGTAAGAGGCGACTAACGGGATCGGGTGGTCAGCCCCGATGACTTGGTATCCCAACTGCGTAGATCGATTGTTTGGTCCGAAATGGACAATCGTGGACAACTCCAACGTGATAGTCAGCGGCCTTTATGCACCTGGATATGCACGTACAGAGATGTGCATCTTAATATCCGGTTGTCGCATTATCGATTTTGACACATTATCGCATTTATCACATTTCAATGTTCATTGCAATCATCATTCTATGTAATTCCAGCAATATCAAGAGGAATGAAAGTATGTATAAATACGAGGTCTTTCTGTTTGTCAGGGCATGGCTAGCAGAATTAGCCTGTCTCAGAACGGCAACTGCTGTAGGCTGTGACGGATCATCAACTAAAGCGGAGATCGACACAGCTATCAAAACAAACATGAACGCTGCCACAACGGCTGGTGGTGCTACTAACGACAAATGCAGTAAGTCCCAGTCATGCGTCTTAAACGGCGTAAATGTACCTCACTTGTCTTCTGGACGTATGAATGGTTAAGGAAAACAGCGTTACTTTTGAAATTGATACATAATTGATGAGTAACAAATTTACCGATAACACATTTCCCAGTTGTGTTTGCAAATTAATTGTAATATATCTTTCTATATTTCTATATGACGTTCCTATATTATATTCATATCTACCTATTCTTGTCCTAAACTATGAATTATAAGCAAGCCACCTTACCGAAATATATTAGTTGAAATAATTTTGAAATATGTTAAGACGAAGTATGGTTAACTCGAAAAATATGAACACGATATGAAGGGTGAAGAAGTGGTAAACGCGAATTCCACTTCTAGCCAGTCATTGTGTAACTGTTACCTGTCTTGAAGCCTGTACGTGATAAGGTTTACTATCCAGACAAGTACACATGACACTAATCAGGTCCTAACAGCGCAGATGTTGCTCTGATATAAGCCTTCTAGAGCCTACCTCATGCCCATTCGTCTCGAACCATCAAACCATTTTGATTTCGCACTCTAACCAATAAGTCCAACAACCCTGTCCCGTCGTATAAAGATGTCCCAGTTCATCCAGTAACGGCTATATATATATATATATATATATATATTGAGCAAAAATGAAAACTTGACACTTGTAAATTTATGAATTTTTTGGTCTCTGTTCATTGGAATATTTCAAACAGTATCTCTAGTAAATGTAAACATTGTGAATCTTGATTGTGAATCCTTCAATTTCATGAAATTGTAAAGTCACGTGCGTTCCTTTTCTCGCCTAGAAAATTGAAAAACTGAATGCACGTGCAAACAGAAAATCATGAGGTCAAGTGGTGCATGTTTGCCTGAACTGAATAATCAAACGTGCAGTGAACCTGAAATGGAAAAACAAATTGAATTTTTCATTTTGATGACCTTACAAATGAAGTCTTACAAATGAAGACCGTCAATGTGTTATTGTGAGGCTGCTTGCTGGTCAGTCTGTGGTCGCTGTTGCAAGAGCCTTTAAATGTTCAAGACAAACAAGTTTTAATCTCAGGATGAGAATGCGTCAAACGGGGACAGTTGCAGATAGCCCAAGGCCAGGAGCATCACGTGTGACGTCACTCCAGGAAGATGCAACAATACGATTACGTCATCTTCGCAACAGATTTGCCACTGGAACTTCCACAAGTAGGGAGATATTTGGTGGAAGGGTAACCCGACAAACTGTCAGATGTCGCTTGTGTGCCGCCGGACTTCGCCGCCGGAGATCCCATAACGGTCCAGTCTTAACGCCTCTTCACCGCCGTAACCAACTTGGCCACAAGACACATAAGGTTTACTCAAAGACAGTGGAATTCGATTGTCTTCAGTGACGAATGTCGATTGATCTTGAGATTTGCCGAGGGCAGGGTCCATGTGTACCGCATACGAGGTGAACGTCACGCTCAAGCCTACGTCCGTGAAGTTGATTGATTTGGTGAAGGCAGATCCATGGTTTGAGAATGTTTCTGCGCGCACGGACCTTCTCCACTTGTTGTGCAAGGGAAGTTAACTGCTGTCCAGTATAGGGATCCGATTTTGCAACCTGTTCTGCTTCCGTTCATGAAGAGACACGTCCCTGGACTAACATTCCAGCAAGAAAACGCTAGGCCCCATACGCAGAATTTTCTAAGAAATGCCGGTGCTCAAGTCTTGAATTGGCCATCGCGTAGCCCCGGCCTCAATCCGATCGAAAACATCTGACGTGTTCGTCAACAAGTCAATCTACCACAGACATTGCAAGATCTTCAATTGCGACGTCTTCCTAGTGGTAGTGTTCACTAACTTTCTGAGATCCATGAGGAGATGTGGTGTGGCTGTACGAGACACTAGAGGTGGACACAATCGTTCCATTGTTCTCCATTCTTTGAATTTCATTTTGGAGGGTAGTCCGACATCATAAATGTTAGCATCGTTTAAGCCAAACGGCGAGACGTGTGCCTGTTTTCTGTTGATGTCCTGATGTTCTGTGCGACAGCATACAACTTAAGTAATTGCCTTAAAATAAATATTAAAATTATGGTCCCCAAAATAATGATTGTCAAGTTTTTATTTTTGCTCAGTCTATATACCCTGGATAGTGTTTTTAGTGGGTAATTAGAAGCTACCCAAAGGATCTGGTGGTCAGACTCAGTGACGTGGTTGAGTGCATATCCCTGAGGGCGTGGACCTGTGCTCACATTATTGATCACAGGATTGTCTGGTCATGCACACTTCTCAATCTGCAAATATTGATGTGTGTGCTTTTAACAAAAAAATCCCTCGTTTCTGTGAAAAGTATACTTGAAATTTGAACTTTTACTCTCTGCCGCCAAATGACAGCCAGCACAGATTTATATTTACAATAGTTTCTACAGACATTGAGATTGCTTGCACAGAACACTGTGAGTGAATAAGTTTAGTTTTACGCCGCATTTAGCAATATCCCAGCAACATCATGCAGGGGATACCTGTGATGGGCTTCACACTTTGCACCTGTGTAGGGAATAAAACCCGGGTCTTCAGTTTGACGAGCAAACGGTTTAACCACTAGGCTACCCCTCGCCCCTATAACTCTGTGAACTTGAGTAATGGCATCTAAATGTCATAGCCATAATTATGACTAATGTCAGCTTCATGGTCATATGTCCATTATTACCTTTCATCGTTATATCTGTAAAATTACCTGCTTGGTCATGCCTAATATTACCCTTACGATCATATATCAAATATTACCTTCATGTTCATATATCTAATATTACCTTCATGGTAATATATTTAATATACGTTCATGGCCACATATCCAATATTACCTTCATAGCCACATATCTAATGTACATTCATGGCCATATACTGTTGCCTTCTCAAAGGTTCCCTTGTTTACTTTGCAGCGACCAACCCAGTTTGCCTGTGTGAAATCGCTTACGCCGTGGCCACTAAAACATCACCTTCAGACCAATGCACGTAAGTTATGGTCCGTAAACACAGGATGGCATACAGATATTAATAAAAACCATCTGTTTTATCAGTGTGAAATTGATACACGTGCACATACACACACACACACACACACACACACACACACACACACACACACACACACACATTTACGTACTTTCACGTGTATGCACCATCAGAGCCCAAGGCAGGTGTTATAGAATGCAGTCTAAACCTACTCTTGTTTTGTTATCTCTATAATACTACCGACTTCATAATTTAGGCATTCCCACTCATTCTCGCTATTCTATGTGAAAGTGTACGTCATGTTCCACAGACCAGATACCATCCCCAAACACATAACCATGACTGTATGTTACTTCTTCACAAACTATATAATATCCTATATTGCATAAATAAGCAAATGGAACAACATTTCTCTACATTTTGCAAGGGATATGTAAATTATATAGAATTATCAACATCATTTAGTCCAACGAGAGTGAGTCGGGTTCAACGCCACTTTGATCAGTAAGCCGTATTAGTTTTATATCACGGCGTTACTTCATGTCTGAGGAAATATTGAAGAGTAACCAACGAGCAGATATATGACAAACAGAGAACTGTAATAAGGGCCAATCTATAGTCAAACCCGAACTCATACCCCTGACGATAGGTTCATTACGTGCCCAAGGGACGCAACTCTGCACATTTAACTGCAACCATTTGCCATCTGTAAAATCTTGTTGTAAGATGGATATACAGAGGAGATACAAGTAGATTCATGAACCCTCATAGTGAAAACGTTTTACAGATAGAGTTCATGTACCTACTTAATACCTGTATGTGGGCAACTCATTAACACAGATACACACATCATATAAATATACCACAAAAACACAGATTCACACAGGTCAGTTGAATAGATCACATTAACACAGATCCACACAGGCCATGTGAATATGCCACATTAACACAGATACACACAGGTCAGGTGAATATATCACACTGACACAGATTCACACATGTCAAGAGAAGCTACCACATCGACACAGATTCACATAGGCCAGGGGAATATACCACATTATACAGTTAAACACCACTCATCAACACAGATTCACACAGGTCAGGTGAATGTACCACAATAACACAGATTCACACAGGCCAGGTGAATGTACCACAATAACACAGATCCACACAGGCCAGGTGAATGTATCACGATAACACAGATTCACACACACACACGCGCGTGAATAACACAATTAGACACAAACGTCATAACATTTCTTTCATTTACAGAGCTTTGAAAACCTTCATAGGGTGTTTGGCTGGTCAGACAGTCAGTGGTTGCGATGGTGTGACAAAACCATGGACCTTGGCTGCTGATGCTAAGACTGCCCTAGATAACATTGGAACCACGACCTGCCGTAAGTAGCAATCATTTACTTTTTAGGAAAATGTTGTGACAGCAGGACATGCAATCTATATCAATAACACCCGGTGTCCTCACTGCTTTTCAGTGATCCATTCTCACAGCATTTACTTTTACTCTGTTAATGTTTGAATGGAGAAGTTTATACATTTAGTATACAGAGAAAATATATGACCTCAAAATCTTTCTTGGTATATTTATATACATGTAATAAATTTATAAAATGAAAATATTTTACTGGATTGTCTCTAAAAATGTAATTTGAAGGTATGATCACTCCTGACAAGGATTATGTTATTGGGAACAAAATGTGTTTCTTAGCAACCATGTTTACTTCACAGAATGTAACACTAAACTTTACACACATTTCGTTCCAGCTCTGACAACAACATGTTTATGTGAAATTGATTTAGCGACGACTACCATCGACGATGACACGAAAAAGTGCAAGTAAGTAAGATTTATAGCAACTGTGTATATTGACAGCAACGTCTTGATAAAAGACATGTTTCGGAGTGATCACACAGATAAATCATACCGTGATTTACATCATGAGTGAGTGAGTTTAGTTCTACGCCGCACTCAGCACTATTCCACCTATATAATCGAGTCTGGACCAGACAATCCAGGGATCAGTAGCATGAGCATCGATCTGCGCAATTAGGAAGCGATGACATGTGTCAACCAAGTCAGCGAGCCTGACCATCCGATCCCCGTTAGTCGCCTCTTACGACAAGTATTGGTTACTGGAGATATATATTCTAACCCAGACCAGTCTCTGTGTGTGAGCATACATGCAACTTTGCCTTGATATTTTTCCAATAACATTAATCACGTCACTAACAGCGCTTTGAAGACCAACCTGGACTGCATTATAAAGTCATCAACTACATCATGTCGTGGGACCGATCGTCACACGTACGCTGGTACCATCAAGTCAGCAATGGACGGAACAACAGGCTGTCCTACCAGTGAGTCTTCATTTCTCTTCTCAATGTCGTCTGGTCTCTGTTTAGTGTATGACTCACGACTGAACTTTGATTCATTTTTATCTTCTTCATTGTCACTGTTTTGATATACTACTGACTACTGAACTGTGTTTATTAGAATTCTTATTTGAGTTGCATTAATTAGAATTTGAAGATTAATATGCAGACACTTCATGGATGAATGAAAAACTTCGACGTTTTTTAGTTAATTAATCATTTGCGGGGTGCTTTATTGATTTATCCCTCACTCTCTGTATACATATATATATATATATATATATATATATGTGTGTGTGTGTGTGTGTGTGTGTGTGTGTGTGTGTGTGTGTGTGTGTGTGTGTGTGTGTGTGTGTCTATATATATATATATATTAACCAATTAATTAACCAAAACAACATTTATATATTCCGGTACTTTACCTTGCTCACACTTGCCTGACAAATATACAAGAATCTGTATCGAAACGTGGCATCTTCTGAATAGAGAAGTTGTTCGTGCACATAGTTGGTCTGTATATCATTTCTCTTTCTTATTATCTCCCCTGTCTCTGGCTTTATGCATTACTCATGACTGTACTTTGTTTCAGTTCGTCTCTTTCACATTACCTCTCCTCTGCTCGGTTTAATTGATTACACACGACTGAATTTGTTTCAGCTGGTCCCTTTCTCATTATCTCGACTCTCTTTGTCTCTCTTTGTTTTTTTTTCTTTCCGTGCTGACTGGACTTGCCTCTTTATGTACCGATCTCTTTTTTGTCCGGGTTTATTCATTCTTCTCAACTGAACCTTGTATGTATTTCCTTTTATCGATCATTGTTTCTCTTGACCACTGTCTCTCACTGTTCAACTGAACTAGTGTCCAAAAGAAACGATACTGCATGTTTGCAATGATATAAAATAAAAACAAAACAATGCAGAAATGGATTTTTTTCATTCTTTTGAGAGACCTTTCCACAACTTGTGTACAAAAATTCATCTGAATTAAATCTGTGAAATCATTAGGACAAGCCTGCCAAGATGGGTGGGGTCCAAAACTGAACATTTCATTAAAACACTGATCAAAAAGATAAGGCGAAATGTCACACTACACGTCATCTCAAAGTCATGCCACTAACGGGTATGTCCACCGTGAGCATCAATACACGCCAGAACACGCCTACGGACTGACGACGTCAAACGTCTAATGGCGTCTAATGACGTTTGAGGTGATGTGTTGTCATTCCTCGAGGAGGCATCGTTCCAATTCCTGGAGGTTGACCGGAGGCAGAGGGCGACGTCTGATTTGCCGATCGAGATGGTCCCGTAAATGCTCGATGGGGTTCATATCCGGTGAACATGGGGGCCATGGCAAAACCTGAACGTTGGCGAGGAAGTTCTGAGTCAATCCTGCTGTGCGTGACCTTGCATTATCATGCTGAAAATGATTCCACGAGGCTGTTGTTGAAGAAATGGCACCACGACTGGCTGTAAAATGTCACCGTGATAACGTTGTACATTCACGTTTCCTCAGGTTACGACAAGCCTCGTTTTGAAGTCACCACATATCCCACCCAAAACCATAGCCCTCTGTCTCAAAACGGCCAAACTTGATGGACACTATTGGGAGCCAAACGTTCGCCAAATCCTCGGTACACAAGCTGCCCACCGTCGTTCCTGAAGATGCAAAATCTGCTCTCGTCAAAGAAAAGAAGGTGTGCCCAGTCCCGCTGTTTCCAACGTCGAACTCGTCTGGCCTACATCAATCTGTTGGTCCGGTGTCGAAGTGTCAGGAGCGGTCCGCGGTAGGGATGACATGACCGGATACCATGTTGTCGGAGTCTTATGTACACGGTCTGTCGACTGATCCTGTGACCCAGTGCTGTAGCCACCGTGGACGTCGCTGTGATGGAGCACTTCATATGGTGTACTAACCGGATGTAACGGTCTTCATAGGGCGTGGTCACTCGTGGTCTTCCACTTCTGGGTCTGTCTGAAGCCTGGGCCCACTTGCACAAAGCGATCTTAACGCTACAATGATTGTGACTCCCATTCTCCAACATAGGTTTAAAAATAGTAGTAGCGCTAAGATCGCTTTGTGCAACTGGGCCCTGATCTGCCTGACGTAACCGCTGCATTGACCTGGTGACTGTGATGCGCGTGCAACCCAACTTTCTGGCGACGTCGGCGTGTGAGGCTCCTTAATGCACCATTCCAACGGCTTTCCCCTCTCTCTCTCTCTCTCGATGACTGTAACACGTGGCATTTATTTGTGTTCTTTTTGCTGCTGTGATCTCAATGTGTATGCTCAGCCATTTTATACAGTTCAAATGCACGTGCAAAAGGTGCTAGAGAAAGTGATTTCACTTTTACGAAATTTACGTTATTTTTACGGAAGTGATCAGGTGTTCCCGGTATTTTCGATCGAATACACTGTATTTGGGATGAGCAGTACGCATTGCCATTCTTTCATACTCAAAAAGCCGCTTAGTAAAAAATATATTGAAAAATGGTTGGTGTCGTTTCTCTTGGACACTAGTTTATCTCGATTCCCTTCTTTCCCTCGCAGTGTTGCTGATACTCTGTTACGGATGTTATCATGAGTTCCTAGTTTCTCTACCTATATGTCTGAAGTAACAACTAGGTGCCTTGTTTCAGCTTACGCATCGGCAGGAATTTGTAAAGACTGTGTGATTCCATTTGCCGCAACTGCATCAACGTGCACGTAAGTTCTGATGACGTGTATATGCATCGACTCAATATGACTGGTTGGTTGGTTGTTGACGCACTCGGCAGTATTCAAGCTATTGGACGGCGGTCTGTAAACACTGAAGGCTGGACCAGGCAATCCAGTGATCAACAGTATGGTCATCGAGTTACGCGATTGGGATACCATAACGTGTAACCTAGATGGCGAGTCTGACCACCCGATCTCGTTAATCACCTCTTACGATAAACATGGGTTACTGAAGATCAATTCTAACCCGCATCTTCACTGATCGATCCAATGTCTATATGAGTATGTTTGTATACACTACATGCATGCGAGAATATACATACATTTTGTGCACATGTATATATGATGATAGAGTCTCCACCTCTGTCTCAGGCCCGTGTGTGAGAGTGTTAGTCTGTCATCGCTTTTTGGCAATATTGCAGCAATGTACTATATTTAAACATTATACCCATGTGAGGAATCGAACCCGGGTCCTCAGCGTAACGAGCGAACGCTAAACCACTAAGTTACCCCACCGCCGTTTCAGGCCCGTGTGTGTGATAGTGTTTAGTCTTTCCTCACTTTTTGGCAGTATTGCAGCAATATACCATGTGCAAGCTTCAAACATTGTACCTATGTGGGGAATCGAACCCGGGTCCTCAGCGGGACGAGCGAACACTTAAACCACTAAGCTACTCCTACGCCGTTTCAGGCCCGTGAGCACAATGGGTTTCCTCTCACGACTGCCAAACTGGCATTCTGTGCACGCGTTGTTTTCACCTTTGTACAGAAACGGTTCCCTCTTGACACATTTTGGTCTGTCGTTTCACAGGACCTTAGATACTTACTACCACTGTTTGTACACCACGTCAGACACAACCGGTTGTGGTGGCTCTAAAAACATCAAAACACTCGCCGATGACCAAGCCACGCATGACACAACTTTAACTTGTGGTAAGTTACTTTGTACATTAGTGTAGGTCTCCATGTTGTTTAAAAAACCCTCGAACCCTCGAGGATGCCTTTCTAAAATATTTGACGAAGTTTAATGTACAAAATGTATGTACATTTCGCCTCGTGTCACCTGTAATTTTCTTGGACCCATTAACATAATGTTCAGCCAAGTTTGTCAACACGCCCAATGAAATCAGTGTCGATGGAAACCCAAGTCTGGAGATTATTCAGCTATATAGTATTAGCGTTACACATTTTCAGAAGTTATCTTGTTCATTTGTGTACTTCAACATTGCTTTCAGTTTCACCTCGTCGTGATGTCTGTGCCTGTCAGGTCGCCTTCTTGAAGTCCACAGCAGCACTATGCGAGTGAGTGTCCCACGTGGCTGACACTCTAATCTGCAACTGAGTAGCACATTACCTTTCCATGCACCGAGTGTGTGTGTGGAGAACTGTATCAACAATGTAACGTGTTTAACATCCATTAACATATGTAGTTTTTCCTATCTGTAATCGACTGACGTAACCCTAAAGGACATTTAGACAAGTGCAGTGAAAGTGAAAAGAATTTATTATGCCAAGGTCTAGTCGTCCGTGTTTTCCCATAAATCATAAATGTGTTGGCTCATCTAAATAAGTTTATAACCTTTGCATCATCGTTTTGTATGTTGTTTTACCATTTTTACAGCTCCTTAAAAGTGCTGATGAACTGTCTGTGGGCTGGAACTGCCAATGCCTGTGATAACACTGCAAAGAGAGATGCGATAGCAGCAACAGCTGATGGTAAAATAGATACTGCATGCAGAGGCAGTAAGTACAGTTTAAATATTACCATTATGACTGTCTGATGAAATATTACATGATTATCTATTTAAATGTTACACGACTATCTATTTAGATTAACATTAACACAACACAAATGACTAACTTTTAGTTGTACATGTTGAAACTTGAGTGAGTGGGTTTAGTTTTACGCCGTATTCAGCAATATTCAAGACATATGGCATTGATCTATATATAATCATGTCTGGACCAGACAATCCAGTGATCAATAGCATGAACATATCTACGCAATTGGGATCCGATGGTGTCAACCAAGTCAGCTATCCTGACCACCTGATCCCGTTAGTCGCCTCTTACGACAAGCGTGGGTTGCTAAAAACCACTTCTAATCCGAAACTTCAAGGGTTGAGTGAGTGAGTTTAGTTTTTGCCCGCACTTCGCAATATTCCAGCTATATGTCTTCGGTCTGTGAATAATCAACCCTGGACCAGACAATCCAGTGATCAGTAGCATGAACATCGATTTACGCAATGGGATACGGTGATATCAACAAAGTCAGCTATCCTGACCTCTCGCGATCCCGTTAGTCACTTCTTGCGACTACTGAAAACCATTTCTAACCCTGATCTTCACGGGTCAAATGCAAGTATATCATGCTTGTATCTGTTATGCATTGCCTGGATGTCTCCACGAGAACTTTACATACATACTCTTAAAAAATCGATATAGAAAAAATTTAAGGGGAATGCTTGCCCCCGAAGACAAGCATTGGTTGTTCCAACCCGGATTTTCACGGGTTGAAATACCAGGAACAGGAAGAAACAGACAGTAATATTGCCGTAGATGTGGCTGTTTGAATTTGTTTCGTTTTATCTGAGAGTCTTATGATGTATGTTTCAGCACTGAGCGACGTTTGTAAGTGTCAAATTGCCTACGCCAAAGCGGACACGGGTACCGGTCACTGCGAGTATGTATTGCTTTATCAGTTGGTCAGCATGTTCAAAGTATTTACTCACTTATTCAGTTGCATGTAGATGAACGAAAATACATGTTATTAAGGTGGAGATAAACATATACGTATGTGTGTAATAGGCATCCCTGCTCATTGACACCTGAAGTTGTCTAGTGTTTGGTATAGGATCTTGCGGTGTGTATTTAAACACTTAAACCCTTACGAGACATGGCTCTGATTTTAAAGCCTGTATCAAATATATAGCTGTTTCTTTACTTTGAAAAGGGGAAAGTTCAAAGTCCAAGGAATATATAAATATACTCAGTACTCAAGTAACCGAGTAACAGGGGCCCGTTTCACAAAGCTCTCGGAAGCCTAAGATCTCGTATGTTTTCTCGTAGCATCCGTAGCTTCCGTGTTACAGCATAGGAGGTACAATAACTACCGGGAAACTTACGAAATCCTAAGTTTACGAGAGTTTTGTGAATCAGTGCCCTGGTCCTCAACTATGGTGAACCAGTGAGCTGAAGATTACTGCTTGACAAGTATTGGATGAGCCAGCGCAGCGAACGCGTTTGTGCCAAGCAGGCGGGGCAAGTAATCTGGACGAATACATTTGGTTGCTACAGGTAGATTGGCGATTAAGCAATACATGCTGACCGTGGCTTGAAATCAATACCGCTGCTGCTTAACACGTGTCTCGAAGAACGATTTTACTCACCATCACGACACGATTCGCAGAAGGAAATTGAACTTTTCAGTGTTTAGACGACAACCCCTTTCCCTCTTGTTTCAAATGGAATGTTCTGGAGGGCGTTCCAAATATGCAAATTGGGGTCATTTGTCAGGTCATGGCTCATCTAATACTTGTCAAGCAGTAGTAATGTGAAGCTACTTCCTTTATAATGCTAAACACAAGCATGTTTTCCATATGCCAGACCACACTAACCTGTCGAGCGGGTTGCGGTTGTGCATATCAGCAATCGAAAACACACCAATAACCCATACTATGTTAACCTAGCCCCAAGTAGAACACTAAAATTTTCTCCAAATATCACAAACTACGACTTTTGTCATAAGTCTTTTCCTTCTTCCATCAGTAATTATATGAAATTCAAAATGAATACTGTATAGTCATCTCTAATATGTGTTCGCCTTTGATGCTCCCGTCTCTTATGTCACCCGTCATTCTTTCAGCGCCTTAATTGCACAGTTTGCATGTCTGGAGGGCAAAACTGGGACTGGTTGTGAAACCAGCAGAACGCTGAAACAGGTGGCAGAAGGAGGGAACACAAAGTTTGGGAACCTCTCTTGCAGTGAGATATATTCGTATTTGTCTGTTGTATTGTCTGGTCCACTGTTTGATAACTGTAAGGCTGTAATAAATGTTTCAGTGGTCACGATGTGGACATGGGTTGATGCACCCGAAGCCCGAAGAGATCAGTGAACAACGCATTTGACTTACCGAACACATCAATGTTATTTTGAACTGTTTGAGGCACCAGTGGTACCTCAAAGGTGTACCAGTGATAGGCAACGATAGAGAACAAAAACAAATTCAGAGCTATCTCCCTTCTATCGATTGGCATTCGTGCAAACATCGGTAATTTTTGTACACCATATGTGACTCAGTTATTTGCAATAAAGAAACTGCTAACACGTGCTAAATGAATTACTACAGTTCGGCGGTTCCTAGTGAATAACATAGAAAATGGTTTTTGCTTGTGAACAGGGTACACACACACACTTGCAGTGCAGCCATGTCATAGCATTGTGACGTGATCAAGTTCATGACGTCTTAGCATTGTAAGGTCATTGTACAAATTACTGTCAAAACGCTCTCTCTCTCTCTTTCTCTCTCTCTCTCTCTCTCGCTGACACACAAACACACATCAGTGACTGCTAGACAAATGCACAAATCGCACAGCATTAATGGGCAAAATGACAAGTCGAGTGTCATATTCAACAGCTAAGTTAGTGTTTACTTGGCTATGATGAGGCATCACTGCATTAGTTCAAATAGAGAAAAAATACATGTAGAATAGTTAAACAACATACTTCTTTTACGGTGTGATTACATCAATGATGTCGTCTAAAGCTCAACAAATCTTGTAACCTTGCTCAACTCATTTGTGTTTTGCCGGCATAATTAAAATAGGATAAAAGTATATTAGCAAAATGAATTCCTTCTTGTACATATTGTAAATATTTGTACTATCGTTATATGTGTCTTGTTCTGGATATTTATACTATAGAAGTATGTGTCGTATTCTACATGTTTGTAATTATAGCAGTATGTGATTTGATGTAAAATCAAAACACTTCATTTTCAGGCACAACTGATACATGCTTGTGTCAAAAGGCTTATTTGATTGCGGATGTCAGCGGATCAAACAAATGCCCGTAAGTGTGCATTTATTCACCTGTGTTATAATAACGTGGTAATGCGATAATGTGTCCCCAACAGCAAATTAGATACATTTAACGAGTAAATCAGAAACACGTGGTCGAACAGTAAGAGGAATCGTGTGGAGACTTGCCAGATTCGTTTTTGGCTCAAGGGTATTTGTACATGCATGCTGTACACGTCTTGGTATTTTCTCCTTTGAATGCATTTTGTCATGTCACTTTAATGCCTGCATTCATTGTAATAAATTGTTGTCATCAGGGAGACGGAGAAGAAGATAGCCTGTTTGTATGCAACATCGTCTGTTAGTTGTGATTCCTCCGTCCAAAGAACAACTATCATGGCCAACACAGACAACACTTGCAGTAAGATATCGTGTTTCCTTTCTGTATTGATAATGTAGTATGTATCTTGATGATGATCTGACATTCTGAAGAATGCACACGTGTGTCTTGACATGTACATAATGCTTGTGACACGAGAACATTTGTGGAACGTTGTGTGATACCTTTGATTTGTTTATTAAATATGTCCTTCGCCCTAACCTATACTTGTAGAATATAGTAAGTTCCGTATGTTACAGGTAAAACACAGACCTGTGCTTGCCAGAGAGCATATGGTATTTTAGGTGGCGACGAATGCACGTAAGATTTTCTTTCACCTACGACATTGTCCTTCATCGAAGCTTAAATAATGTCAACGGAAAATAGTTGCTACTTCTCACATCCTCGAAAAGGGGATGTATGTTTTGTCACATATTTCCTCTGTAATCATACAAAAGAGTTCTTTAATGTATTACACATACAATATTCATACCTTCCGTACCTTTACAATGACATTAGAATCTATGAATTAAGAAGCTGTATATCCATAACATTATCATCAGTCTTCATTTCCTGTCAAATTTGGATATTGTAGAATAAATCATTACTCGTACAAATTACAAGGCAAATGCATTGCAAGTACGATATTCGTACCTTCAGTCACAGAAAAGGAGAAATCAACATGCCAACCCACAGTCAAACAAACATTTACAAACAATTATCTGACTATGAGGCACTTACACGACATACATTGTACATATGTTTGAATGATACCAGTGCTCGAAAAGGCGTGGTGACATGTTTGAGGACGACAACTGACACGGGATGTACAGGAGAGGCTGCCTTCACCAAGACCAGAAGCCAAATCGGCAGTGATCTAGAGACTGTCCTTCAAGCATCCCCATGTAGTAAGCTATATATAGTGTTGCTGTTATAAACTATACATTAATCTGAATCAAATAAATATGTGTATTGAATGCGAGTACAAAGTATGAAATGTTCAGTCTTAGTACAGATTACAATATGGATCACGTGGATATTTAAATATTCTCTATGAAGGCATTTGAGTTTTGAAACACAGACGTCATAGGAGTCTGTGGTTATATGATTACAAGCCTCGCTAGTTTTGTTAAAGGTTCATGTGAGGCACATTTCAGATGTTCCTCCCCTGTGGGAATCTAATGAATAGAGTCAATGGCGTTTCAGTGAAGATTGCAAATGACTTCGGTTGATGTCTTAGCTATCATGACTATCATGCAACAACGTTAATGATATACTTTCTCATGATTCGTCAATTTTCAGTTACGGGTTTGACCGACACGTGTCAGTGCCAGATTGACTACGCCAAGGCTACAGTGAATCCTGCAGCAAGCAAATGCACGTAGGTACCTTAATTGGATGAAATAAAATAATTGGGAACATACACCAATTAGTATGGTCAGAGTACTTATGCTGCCACCATTTTCTTTTCGTTTAGTATTCTACTGCAGGGAACTGCATAGTTCAACTGGAGGATTATAAACTACTTCAAGTGATGCATAATTAATCAGTTAGTTCTCGGGATATTATTATTTGTGAATTGTATTCTTTACTTTTTAAATCAGGAAAAGGTATATTTTGACAGGAAATGAGTATTGTGAATTCCCAGACTGTTGAATTATTTCATTCATGTATACTTGTCTCATAGATCAACTTCATATCCTGATTTGAGGAGTATTGCTAAACGCCCATAGTTGTATTTGGGTCTCTTATTTGGTAGTGACCAAAATACTCTATTTTGTGTCACCTTTTGTCTTCACAGGGCTTTGAAGACCCTCATTTTGTGTTTGGCTGATAAGACAGCTTTGGCTTGTGATGGAACGACGTTGCCATCGGCATTGGCTATAGCTGCACACGACGACATAAAGCTCGACTCCTCTTGTGGTAAGCATAACACTGGCATTTCAGGTATTAAGTTTGATATGTGTACATGATTCTGTCGTAAGAAATCATAGCTTGGTTTCGCGAATGAAGATAAGGGAGGCTATCCACTTCATCTGCAGGCACGCTTATGACTGACGAGTCCTACGCGGAAGATTCAGGTCTATGACCAGTGTGAAGGTAACGTCCAGTGCGGTGTTAGAGATGGCTCGAGCCTTCCTTCTGTGTCAGTTGTCTTTATGCGCGCCTCTTCTGTCTTCATTAACCTAACTGACCCATTTGAAGATCGTGTGGCGCCATGCACATGGTATGCGGTGAGGGACGTTTTGGGGCAGCATTTCTTTGAGGTTCCTCACTCTCCGTGCCCGGTGGAGAGTTCATTCTAAAGGGCAATCTTTGGTAGGCGGTGGTCCTCCATTCTGGAGACATGCCCTGCCCATCGGTACTGATACTGCAGTAGCATGGCTTCAGTGTTGGGGATCTTGACCTGCTCGAGGGCTTTTGTGACGAATTCACTCCAGTGAATGTTGAGGATGCTATGGAGACAGCTCTGGTGGAAGCGCTCGAGGAGACGGATGTGACTGCGGTAGGTGACCGAGGTCTCCGAACCGCAGAGGAGAGTGGTAGGAACCACGGCCTGTAAAGGCGGATCTTTGTCTTGTTCTTCAGGTTTTTGTTGTTCCAAACACGTTTGTACAATCTGCCAAAGGTGTTTTTCGCCTTAGAGAGTCTGCTGTGAATTTCATTGTCGATCCTTGCATCGAATGAGATGATACATCCCAGGTAGGTGAACTGCTGTGTTGATTCCAGTTGGTAATTGCCAAAGGTGATGTGGAGTGGTTGATATTATTCTTAGGGGACAGGTTTGTGAAGAACCTCCGTCTTCTTGAGGCTGATATCGAGGCTGAACAGTCACGAGGCGTCCGCAAAGCAGGACGTGATGCGCTGCAGTGCTCGCTCTCACTAATAAAACCTACATTAAATGACGTTACAAGATCGAGTTTTTAATGCAAGAGTAAATAATAATCCCAAACATTTTCATTTCCTGGCAATTAGTTACCATCATATCTATATGGCTGCTTTATTCCCTTGTTGTTTAAAAGCTCTTTCAACAGTATTCCAGCTAAACAGAAGCGATTTGTAAATGATGGACAATCTAGTGACCAACAGTGAAAGCGTTGATCATTTGTGATAGGATGACATGTATGAATCACGTCTGACCACCATGGCCATGGCCCATTAGCAGCCTTTTATGCTTAGGACCAAATTCTAATCCAATGTATTTGATTGCAGTGGTAACAACAACATGTGAATGCGAAATAGCCTATGCCAAGACAAACGTTTCGTCAAATAAATGCGAGTAAGTCAATAAACATGTTCACACATTTTCCACTACTTTTTACGTTCCTATAATCCTATAATCATTGGAAACAATTGCATAATCAAAAACATTTCATGCAGCAAAGATTTTTTCATTTGGGATTTTCTGTTGTGTCTGCATAAGAAAGACAATGATCGAAATAATCATACTTACAAGTTGACAATGTGACACTAATTACCGGTCTTGTCTTTGACTGCCAGTGCTCAGCGTACAAAGATGGAGTGTTTGTACAACGCTGAAACTATCGGCTGTGATGGAACTTCCACAAGGAATACATTGGTTGATGGTTTCAAGGCTGATTTGGTATCAGGACCTTGTGCTGCTACCAGTAGGTTGCCGTGTGTGCTTCGGTGGAGATAAAACATCCCAATGAAACGTGTAAAATTACATGCTCAAGAGAACCGAACATTTGCCTAAACCATGAAGCATTTTCTTACATCATGGAGCATTTCTTGATTTGTCCAAAATTGTACAGAATTCTGAAAAATTTAGTTTCGGCATACAACTGGATTACAGTGGGAGCTGTCTAAACCGGCACTCATCGGGACTGAAGAAATAATCCATTTTAGACAACGTGCCGGATTAGAGAACTGATGATAAATGCTAAAGTCACAAATGGGACTGCGATTTTATGCCGCTGTTGACAACTTACCGGAATGGACAGACGCCGGTTTTGACAGCTTCCACTGTATAATGAACCTCGCTTAAAATTTCAAAACTTAAGAATGTTTCACAGTTCCTGAATGTATGCATTACCTTAAACAAAAACTCATGTTTTCCACAACGTATGGATGAGCATTTGAGACATACTCGACCAAGTCATTAGTGAGCTTCCATGGAGTATTTGAGTTTGATAATTATCTCTTTTCTCCCTAGCGTCCGATGTCTGCAAAACCTGTATGATCAATTATGCAGCAGTTGATCCAGCGGGTGCCAAATGCAGGTAGGTGTGGTTAGCACACCAGAACTAAGTTTAATTTTCAGCATAAAATGAAACGGTCATTAGACAGTAATGTTTTCAGAAATGGTTTGAAATGTAATGTCATTATGTCATGACAGGACTCTCATTTGTGATGATGATCAGTGATCACAGGAATTGTCCAGATCCTCAGTTAAAAATGTGAAATTTCAAAACATATTTAGATGTGTACACAATTTAGATTGGAGCATTAATTCAATGTAATATTTAAATCTATTAAATATTAACACATGTAATGTATACGCGAAAAAGAAGAAATATTGTTCCTCGTTGCATCTTGGACTGTTAAGAAATTTGTTTTACAATTGCATACCTCTTTTCCAGGGTCGTGATTTAGAATAGTGCAACTGTAAACTTCGCGAATATCCCTGTTGTTGTTTTTGAGATTTGGACTATAAACTAGTGTCCAAAGAAACGATACCACATGCTTTCAATGACATGAAATAGAAACAAAACAATGCAGAAATTTTAAATTTGTGTAATTCTTTTGAGAGATCTTTGCACAACACGTGTACAAAAATTCATTTCAATTAAATCTGTAAAATCATTAGGACAAGCCTGTAAAGATGGGTTTTGTCTAAGAATGAACATATCATAAAAACACTGATCAAAAAGACACCACACGTCACAAAGTCACGTCAGTAACGGCAAAACCTGAACGTTGACGTTGGCGAGGAAGTTCTGAGTCAATCTTGCTGTGTGTACCCATGCATTATCATGCTGAAAATGATTCCACGAGGCTGTTGAAGAAATGGCACCACAACTGACTGTAAAATGTCATCACGATAACGTTGTGCAAGTTTCCTCGGATAAGGACAAGCCTCGTTTGTTTTGACGTCACCACATGTCCCACCCTAAACCATCTGTCTCCAAACGGCCAAATGTGGTGGACACAATTGGGAGCCAAACGTTCACCAAATATTCGGGACACAAGCTACCGACCGTTCTTCCTGAAAATGCAGAATCTGCTCTCGTCAGAGAAAAGAAGGTGTGCCCAGTCCTGCTGTTTCCAACGTCAGAACTCGCCTTACTCATAACAATCGGTTGGTCTGGTGTCGACGTGTCAGGAGCGGTCCGCGGTAGGGATGACGTGGCCGGACACCATGTTGTCGGAGTCTTCTGAACACGGTCTGTCGACTGATCCTTTATCGCCGTGGACGTCGTGGCGATACGTCGTTCCTGAGGTGTAATAACCGGGTGTAACGGTCTTCATTGGGCGTGGTCACTCGTGGTCTTCCGCTTCTGGGTCTGTCTGACGTAACCGTTGCATTAACCCGGTGACAGTGATGCGCGCGCAACCCAACCTTCGGCGTGTGAGGCTCCTTGTTGCACCATTCCAACGGCGCTCTCTCTAACGATGGCTGTCAAACGTGGCATTGATTTCTGTTGTTTTTGTTGCTTTGTGTATTCTCAGTCGTTTTATACAGTTAATATGCACGTGCAAAACGTGCTGTGGAGAATGTGATTTCACTTTCAAGAAGTTTACGTTTTTCCCGGAAGTGAATCAAGTGTTCCCGGTATTTTCGCTCGAATACACTGTATTTGGGATCTGCAATATGCATTGCCATGTTTTTCATACTCAAAAAGCCACTTAGTAAACAAATATTTTGAAAAATGGTTTGTATCGTTTCTTTGGACACTAGTTTATAAACATACCTGCCCGTCACTGTGTTCAGATTAAATCTCGTTGAATTTACAATCAACGACGGGCTGTGTAACATATGTACTTTATGGTGTGCACAACAGTGCCTTGAAGACATTCCTGGGATGTTTGGACACCAAGGCTGCATCCTTAACAAGTTGTGACGGCTCTCAAACCATAATTCAGCTCGCTACAGTTGCAGACCAAGCAATTACGACCGACACATCCTGCAGTAAGTTGGCTCCAGTTTTCATGCTATTTTCATCAACAATACAAGTTGCCTGAGAAGCCGTTCTTTGGATGGTTTCACCACTGCATCTGTGTATAGAGTTGATCAGTGAAGTTTATTCCGTATTTTAGGCCACATGGCCCATAATGCAATAGTTGTCACATGACCAAACATATATTAATGCTATTCTAAGTCTGATATTTGACATGAATATATAGATGTTAAATGTTGTATATTTACATCAGGTGTGTTTAATATTTGTAGAATGTTAAACGAACTTTACTATAGTTTTGGACGGACAAGAAGTAGTCTGTAAAAACATGGTATTCCGCTTCTACAACATTCATATCACAGTGCAAACACAAAAGTTCCATATCGAATTTGTATTTGACTTTCCTTTTCATGAACACAAAGATACATGGGAAATTTACACATCGATTTAACTTAATTTCTCTTATTAAATTATGATATGTATCTCGCATTGGAAGAAGCTCTTTATACTAGGACAATGTGACAAATATGATGATTTGGTACTTTGTTGCCATGATTGAAGGCACATATCAATCAAACTTCTCCTGAATGTAGATGTAGATATATAGAACGTCATATTAGTGCATTTGGATGTTTTGTATTGAACAGGATGACGCCATTGGACAGAGACATAACGAGTTCGAGGAACGAGTTGTTTCTCTGCGTCCATGACATCTTCGAGTTAATACAAAACATTCAAATGCAATAGCGTGACTGCTTGTAAATTATATCCGCCGAACATGAGAAAACCAATTAACTTTACCATGTTCGTCGTGTAATGTAAGCATTTCATAATCGTGTAAAGACTGACATTCATTCTCAGTAACTCAATCCAATATTTAATAACTTTGTTTTAAACAGCATCGTCTAGTTTCTCCAAGAATAGCTTTGTTCGCAGCATGTTTACCCAGCAGTAGAAATCCTTTGAAGAAGCTTGTATTAATTTTTAAGTTGAATGTGAAACATTAATACTTGGCACTTGTTGAAAATGACACGCAAATATATTTTCAGAGCAGTCTGACAAATGCGATATTTCTATGTACTATAGGTCTGGTGGTATATTTTCTCTTAAAGATGCAATGGACACATGCAGCTGTACCATCGTCTACTTGAAAACTGCCAGGGCTGACGATAACGCAGAATGCAAGTATGTGACACAGTCAATCCTCACCCGCTGATTGAACAGCCAAGATTGTCTCTATAGAGGTCGTGTCTCGACTTTCATGATAGCTAACTTACATTGTCTTGCCGAAATGTGCAAATGGTGGTGCTGCGGGTAGGTCAGTACATCCTCGCCATTTTCATCACCAAATGACTTTTAGTGGCCATTCATAACAATTTGTGCTTTATATCAGCTGGAATGGGTAAAAAGTATAAACCATCTCTAACGACATATAGTTCAACTATATTCAGTTCACAACATCAACCAGCATTTCTTACCAGATGAATATTGTGTGTGTACTTCGTATTGTCAGTGCTTTAAAGACCAAGATGGACTGCATTGTAAAGGCAACAGCTGCTGCTTGTGATGGAACTGACCGCCATACCTACGCGGCTACAGTTGAGTCTGCCATGGACGGTGTGACAGGTTGCCCAGCCAGTAAGTTGTAAATGGCCCTGATGGATCTAAGCGTTTCTAATCCAAACTAAAATTGAATTACTTTCTCTCCGTGCAACTTCTATCATATAACCATGTAATGTCATGTGTGAAATAGAGAATCTCACCCAAGTAACTACTGATATCAAATATATCAACACGAGTTGACAGCGTAACAAAAAGTCTGATTGCACAGAAGCGATATCTACTGTGGATCAAACTTTTGGATGATAAACACCTTTTTGCAGCCTATCCTGTTGGGTCGATTTGCAAGGATTGTGAGATTCCTATGGCAAAAGCATCTCCGACCTGCGCGTAAGTCTTTATATACATTTCTTTTTAAAGTGACAATGCTTTGAGTTCTCATATTCTGGCCCATCGTCTCCAAATTCAGTGTTTTGGCAATTAAACAATTGCCATGAGTCCGGTTTTGTTTTTGAAAGCTTGCTACTAGCTCTTTTGTATACCTGTGTAATCCTATTTCTATCTCAGAAAGGGAAATGAGCTACTGTGCACGGCTGTCAAATCTTTTATATAATGTAGATTTCCGGAGCTTTGAATGTACCTTTATTCGCCACCCTAAAGGAAATTGCTGCTTCTCTTAGACAGATTTAGTCTAATGCTAATACGTTCTTGCCTTTCCTGTCACAGGGTGTTAGAGACCTACTACCATTGTTTGTACACGACGTCCGGCACCACCAGCTGTGATGGTTCGAAAAACATCAAAACACTCGTTGATGATCAAGCGTCTCAAGACACTTCTCTGTCGTGCGGTAAGCTGTTCAGGTCATCGGATCTCTCAGAGTAATCTAGAAAACATTCAGACTGTTCTGATTTGGGACCCGGGAAGGTTAGAATAGGCCTCCAGGAACCCATGTTTGCTATAAAAGGCGACTACAGTCGTAAGAGGCGACTGACTAACCGGATAGGGTGGTGACGCTCGCTTAGTTGGTTGACACGACTCATCGGGTTCCCAGTTGCGCAGATCGATGCTCATGCTGTTGATCACTGGTCCAGACTCGATTATTTACAGACCTTATTGCTGGAATATTGGTGATTGCTAGCGTAAAACTAAACTCACTCACTATACTGATTTGGCGATGCTTGAACCTATTTCCATATTATGAATGGTGGATGACTTAATATCTAAACAAGGGCTAGATTATCACCTTCTGACTATTTGCATGAACTAAATCATTGGTAAATAAGCGGTTTGAAATGTATATAATAATCTATATTTCTTTAACAGTTTTCTTTAATTTGATCTCATCAACTAACACTGAGTTGTTAAACGAATGAAATTACAGTCTTCCTTGTATTTTAATGTATTAGTGTAGGGGTGGTGTGGACAGGGGAGGGTGTTTGCAGGGTTGTTGAAATGTATTTATTGCTGTCATAAAGTTTACCCTGGAATAGACTTATCGGTTTTTGTCCCTTTACTCCCCAAAATTCAGTCTTTGATACTAAAATGCCAAGATTTAATAATATTCCTGAAATGCATTCTTTGATCAGATTTCAGCTGATAAATACTTGAAATGGCTCCTTTGGATTAAAGTGGACATGATGCTGAAAAAAACGTCTTTCTATTTATTTTAGCGTCTATTATCTAATGACAGCGCTAGTTGTAATTTTAGCTATTTCCGGAAATATAGCATTGAGTTGTATGTATGCAACTTGATGAAATATGTTGTTCAGTTTTAAATACTTTAATACACTATTTCTGTAGTGATTTCCATTTCGGGAATACTCGTTGTATTATCATGTTTTCAGGGATTTGAATTTCCAGTAAAATTTGTTTGATGAACCCTCTATTATGCTCGGCGCACTATTAGAAGAAGTCGTTTTGCAATTGGCCATACATACTTTGACACTGTTTTCAGTCTCACCTCGTCGTGATGTCTGTGCCTGTCAGGTCGCCTTCTTGAAGTCCACAGCAACACTATGCGAGTGAGTGTCCTGCACAGCTGACAACAGACTGAACATTTCATGTAGAATATAGAGGCAAACATCTCATTGTCATGCACAAATGTGTAAACAGATTTCTGTATCAATATAACATGTATTACATTTGTAATTTCCTTACATATACATTAGACTTACTGATCCCCAGACGAGTTTGAGAATCTTTGACTGAAAGTGAAAAGAGTGAACTATGCCATGGTCTTGTCTATCCTTTCCCATTAATGGTACACATGTTATTTTAATGTTTCTGCAGCGCCCTGAAGGTGCTCATGAACTGTCTGTGGGCTGGAGCTGCCAATGCTTGTGATAACATTGTAAAGAGAGATGCGATAGCAACAGCAGCTGATGCTAAAATAGATACTGCATGCAGAGGCAGTGAGTACAGCTTAAATATGACATGACTATCTACTTAAATATTACACGATGGCCTACTTAATTAGGTATGGCACGACAATCACTTGAACATTATACTCATTTCAACTTGAATATTACACAAATGTCTAACGGTTACCTGTACTTTTCAAAACGACATGAAGGAGAACAAACATACATCAACACTGAAGTAGATGTGACGACTTAAATATTCTTCTTTTTATCTGACAGCTTTATAATCTATATGTTTGAATTATATTTCAGCATTAAGCGACGTTTGTAAGTGTCAAATTGCCTACGCTGAAGCGGACACAGGTACTGGTCATTGCGAGTATGTATGGCTTTATTAGTTGGTCAGCATATTCAACGTTTTCATACACTTATTCATCTGCATTTGGGTGAACAAAAATATATGTTATTGAGTTGAAGACAAATGTATGTGTCCCAGGTACTTTGCCACCTTTCTATCAGCCATCATCGTACATTCATTAATGTATGGTCAAATATTTTTTCGCCTTTGATGCTCCCGTCTCTTATGTCACTCGTCATTCTTTCAGCGCCTTAATTGCACAGTTTGCATGTCTGGAGGGCAAAACTGGGACTGGTTGTGAAACCAGCAGAACGCTGAAACAGGTGGCAGAAGGAGGGAACACAAAGTTTGAGACCCTCTCTTGCAGTGAGATATATTCATATTTGTCTTTTGTATTGTCTGGTCTGGTACACATTGATTTTAAGTCACACATAAATGTCGTATTCCGATTGATCGAGCCAATCATTGTACCCCGCTTACAAGTGAGTAACTGTTCCTATGTTTCCCGAAATGCCGAACTGTGGGAATTAGTTTGGTACTTCGCTAGTACTAGTGTCTGGACTGTCGGCTAACTCCGGTACTCCTTACTGTGGCAATACACCATCAAACAAGTATGTTCAAGTGCATAAATCGCATGACCTTAATGGACAAAATGATCAAGTCAGAAAAATGTCATATTTAACAGCGGAGTAATGTTTTATGTTAAGAAAATTTATGACTGCATTAGTACAAAGATACTTATTGAACCACGCACTTGTTTAATAGTGTAATAACACCAGTGATTTTACTTGAATCCTGAACAAAACTTGTAACTCTGACCTTTCTTGTTTTGTTAAGCTCCAATTTGAAATATTAGAATAAAGTCAATGCTGTAAATTTTTGTACTGTTGTTGTATATATCAAATTCTGGATGATGCTGGAGAATATTTTCATGATGTATACAAAACAATTCATTTTCAGGCACAACGGATACATGCTTATGTCAAAAGGCTTATTTAATTGCGGATGTCAGCGGGGCAAACAAATGCCCGTAAGTGTGCCTTTACTCACCTGTATTATAATAACTATAATAATTAGTGTGTTGGTAATGCGTACATGCGATAATGTGTGCCTAACATCGTGTTTGATATATTTTACTAGAAATCAGATATACACGTTTGAAAAACAAGACATTTCGTGTGGTGACTTGTCAGATTCCTTACTTGGTCTAACATGCACGTCTTGGTATTTTCTCCTTTGAATACTTTCGTTATGTCAAAGTCATGTCACTTTAATCCCTGCATTCATTGAAGTAAGTTTTTTGTCATCAGGGAGACGGAGAAGAAGATAGCCTGTTTGTATGCAACATCGTCTGTTAGTTGTGATTCCTCCGTCCAAAGAACAACTATCATGGCCAACACAGACAACACTTGCAGTAAGATATCGTGTTTCCTGTCTGTATTAATAATGTAGTATGTATCTTGATGATGATCTTACTTTCTGCAGAATGTACACGTGTGTCTCAACCTGTACATAATGCTTGTGACATGAGAACATTCGTGGAACATTCCTGGGACATTCGTGGAACATTGTGTGGTACCTTTGATAGAATACTGACACATAATACTTATACGTTATACATGTTTCAAGTATGGAATAACAACAGTATTTGCCTCACGTTACAGGTAAAACACAGACCTGTGCCTGCCAGAGAGCATATGGCATTTTAGGTGGCGACGAATGCACGTAAGTTGTGTGTTCAATCCAACATTATTTTTCATCGTAGCTTAAATATTGTCAGCAGAAAATACTGGCTACTTCTCGATACTTCTCAAAGCTGTTGTATGTTTTATGATATATTTCCTCTGTCGTGTTGCAAAAAATTCCTTTTTCGTACAACTTGCAAGGCATATGTATTACTAATACGATATTCGTACCTTCAGTAAAATGACAGTGACATTAGAATCCACGTCGAATGTCACCTTTTACAGAAAAAAGACGTTGTATATCCATGAATTTTTTATCATTCTCCTTTTCCTGAACATTATAAAATAAATCCTTAGTTGTACAACTTGTTAGGCAGATGCATTCTAAATACGATATTTGTACCTTCAGTACCTTGGCAAAGACACTAGAATCCATGTCGAACGTCGCCTTTCACAGAACAGAGACGTTGTATATTCATAAAATTATCATCATTCTTCATTTCGTCTGAGGTTTGAATATTATAAATTGTAAACCAAAGTTACTGTGTTCTTGGTTGAAAAACATGATCAAATGGTATTATATTCCCGGAAACTGCAAGACTATTCACTGCGTATTGACACTTAGAGACACTGCAAACAATTGTTTTGTTGTGTCATCAACAGTGGGGACGTCATTCAAATCATATTGTGACGTAAAGTTAGAATGACGTCACAAATGAGCAACTCCAGATGCTACCATGAGAACCAGTTGAAACGGCCAGCTGATGACACTTCACTGCTGTACCCCTACTCGATGTAAACGAGTGCAGACAATAAAACACCTTTGGTTTACTTTTTTGTTTACAATGTCGATAAACATCATGCGTTGGCCAATTTCCAGGTGTTATTGAGTATTTGAAGCACGGGGATGCATTTGGAACCGACATTGTCAATCTCCTAAATAAACCCTTATTGATACAACTTGCAAGGCAAATGTATAGCAAATACGGTATTCGTATCTTCAGTCACAGAAAAGGAGAAATCAACATGCCAACCCACAGTCAAACAAACATTTACAAACAATTATCTGACTATGAGGCACTTACACGACATACATTGTACATATGTTTGAATGATACCAGTGCTCGAAAAGGCGTGGTGACATGTTTGAGGACGACAACTGACACGGGATGTACAGGAGAGGCTGCCTTCACCAAGACCAGAAGCCAAATCGGCAGTGATCTAGAGACTGTCCTTCGAGCACCCCCATGTAGTAAGCTATATACATGTATAGTGTTGCTGTTATAAACTATACATTAATCTGAATCAAATAAATATGTGTATTGAATGCGAGTACAAAGTATGAAATGTTCAGTCTTAGTACAGATTACAATATGGATCACGTGGATATTTGAATATTCTCTATGAAGGCATTTGAGTTTTGACACACAGACACCATAGGAGTCTGTGGTTATATGATTACAAGCCTCGCTAGTTTTGTTAAAGGTTCATGTGAGGCACATTTCAGATGTTCCTCCCCTGTGGGAATCTAATGAATAGAGTCAATGGCGTTTCAGTGAAGATTGCAAATGACTTCGGTTGATGTCTTAGCTATCATGACTATCATGCAACAACGTTAATGATATACTTTCTCATGATTCGTCAATTTTCAGTTACGGGTTTGACCGACACGTGTCAGTGCCAGATTGACTACGCCAAGGCTACAGTGAATCCTGCAGCAAGCAAATGCACGTAAGTTCCTTGAAAGTTTGAAGAGAAGAGGCTGGTAACATAACATCTGGGGAGTCGGTCAAGACAGTCAGGGTACTTATGCTGTCACTGAATATGGAAATGCACATTCTACATTAAATTTAGATTCAATGTATCTGTACCTAATACCCTTCTATCCTTCAACAAGTTCAATAGTTTGACTTGATTTTGTATTTTAGCAAACATGTGAGGTAACGCGTATTTTCTGTTTTGTTAACAGTGCACTTGGAGAACTTATTTTATGTTTGTCTGGCAAGACTGCTCTGGGCTGTGATGGAAGCACGAAAGCTTCTGCGCTTGCTGCAACAGCTCACAGTGACATGCAAACAGACGGCTGTAGTAAGTATCCCAGCTCTTTACCATCTGAGGTTGCCCACACAGAAATGTAGTTGCCTGCAGTTAAGTGGAGACAAAAAGCTGTAGTAAATATCTCAAATCTTTACCTTCTGTAGTGTCCCACATGTAATGTAAACACATGTGCACCTCAGTTTTCACACTGTATACCAGGCCTACATTTGCATGTTCAGTTGTCGGTCACTAGCACCCCATACTGGTGTATGGAAACGCAATATGACCTTACACATGCCCACTACTGTTCGGAAGCTTGATGTGAAATATAACTGAATTGTTGCAGTTTGATCAGCACACATATGGACTAGTTTTGGGGAATTGGTGAAAATCTCACAATTGATGATTGGTTCATTAGAACCGATCAGTCATCGAATATAACTGGCTGGCTTCATTTATCAAGTTTTCTACACAATTGATGACTGGTTCGTTACAACCGATCAATCATCGACAATAATTGGTTGGCTTCATTTATTAAATGTTCCTGGCTATCGTTGAAAATGCACAAAACAATAATGAAAAACATGGAACTCTTTTGTGTGTGCGTTTTTTTTATTTGCACAAAATGCATTTACACATTTAAGATCTTTAAAGGATGACTTGTGTGTTAGGAACATAAATTTCTTGGAGTTTATTTTAATTACTTGGAACGAGTGTGTAGTGCTTATGGAATGGAACAGACAAAACCAACCTTGTGAAAATATTATTAATGCAACAAATTCTCCAAAGTTGTTTGTTTTCGATTGAGTCACTGCGATCAATCTTCGATTATAGTCAGATCTCCACTAATAATTAACTGACCTTGCAATAAATATTGCAAAAGTGCTGATTATTTCACTGAAGAGTAAAACACAATTGTTGGACAGACCATTATTGAGTAAGACACAGTTCTTATTTACACTAAATTTCTCATTACAGCTATCACCGACACGTGTTTATGTCAGATTACCAACGCTAAGATTGATGTAACTGACGGAACGAGAAAATGTCCGTAAGTACATTTTTCATATGTGTGATCAAGAACAGTCATTATCTTGACCGTACGATTCCTCAATATTAACCTTGGGTCGCTGTGTGAAAGGTTTCAATACCATCACCAAATAAATGTACATTAGCGTTATCCCTCAGTGAGTGAGTGAGTGAGTTTAGTTTTACGCCGCAATATTCCAGCTATATGGCGGCTGTCTGTAAATAATCGATTCTGGACCAGACAATCCAGTCACCAACAACAGGAGCATCGATCTGCGCAACTGGGAACCCGATGACATGTGTCAACCAAGTCAGCGAGTCTGACCACCCGATCCCGTTAGTCGCCTCTTACAACAAGCATAGTCGCCTTTAATGGCAAGCATGGGTTGCTGAAGGCCTATTCTACCCTGGACCTTCACGGGTTAAATTAACCATTCACCTTCACGTTATTCCTCAGTGATTCATAAGCATACGCTCTGTCATCGTATCATAAGGTGACAATCACTGGATTGTCTGGTTCAAACTCGATTCGTTTAAGAACGGCATCATGCAGCTGTAACGCTGCTGATACAAATATCTGCTCATGATGTAATTACACATGCACGCCGTTATGTATCGACGAACACCTACCCTTTCTAGTAAGAATGATATGAACGTGTAAATAAATAATGAAAATGAATAACTGAGAAAGTGGGCAAATGTAACAAACGTGAGTCAGTTTCGTCATTCTGGTGACATCAGTGCGCATTTCTTTGCCGCCACGGGGTGGTGGCTAAGAGGTTAAAGTGTTCGCTCGTCACATCGGAGAGCTGGGTTCTGTTCCCCACATGGGTACAATGTGTGAAGCCCATTTTCTCGATATTGCTAGAGTATTGCGCAACACTCACTAACTCACTCACTCACTCACTCACTCTTTGCAGAGGTTTCTTCGACCAGATGGACTGTGTGTTCCGATCAGCTGGAAAGGGATGTGACGGAACTACGGAACGGAAGAAGGTCGCCGAAGATTTGGTTGCTGCCATATCTACTGCTTCCTGCACCACAAGTAAGTTAGAGGTTTTGGTTAAGGAATCTCTTAACAAAATCACTACTGAAACTTGGCAAAACTGTGTCAACAAGATAGCTGACGTCATTGAACAAGGTTACTGGTCTTGGGACGGCTTACAACAGGCAACTGTGGCACCACTTGTCATCCCTTTAAGTCGTGACTATGACACTATGGGCAGACGAGAAACCCACGCGTCTCCCGGAATAGAATTTGAGATGTTCCCTGCCATGCCTGGCAGAACCGTTTCTGCGGTTTCACCCCGCCGCGACACATAACAACTTTTGGGTTTTCAATGATGATAGTTTCTAAAACAACCTGTTTGGTGGAGTCTGGAAAATCTTCAAATATAGGAAAGCTGTTGAGTATTTGATACGTGTAATGATAAACACGTGTACTTTTTATATTTATGTGGCATTTTTGTACAATGATAAAATTTGCAATCCATCGGTCCGTTTCTGACTCAAACGGACTGTAGGAGTCTTTCATTTAGTATCCTGGCGATTGCGGTGGTGGTATTTTGCGGATATTTGTGTGTCACAGATTTTTTCAAATCCTTCGAATAAGAGAATAAAACTAACTTACAGTATCCTAGAAATTGATTTTGTATATGGCAAGATTACTCTCATCAGCTCCTCATTTCACGTCAACACTAATTTTTTAAAGTCAGTGACACTAAACATACACTATCTTTCACAAAACATGCCAGCTATTTTCAGTTGTAATGCCAAGGTGTTGATTTGAAATAGGCTACAGAATGTAGATAACAGTACATTTTTCATCTTTAGTCTGATCGTTGGGTTAACATAGACAATCTTTTAGAAACATGCTAGCTATAACGAATTGTAATGCCAAGCTGTAGATCTGAAATGGGTGGTCTTTAGGTAGTCTTTCACATCTCGGCTGGTAATTGGGAGAAATAATTGGTTGATCCGTGCCTAAGCAACACGTGATTGTCGCAACCGACGACTAAACGGACTCGGTGCTCAAGCTTGTTGAACTAGTTGATGGAAAGAGCGTTCTAATTATGAAAACCTTTGTCCAATCCATATGACTTTCTGTATCATTAAAATATGTTTGAAAACAATTGCTTGATGCACATAAGGGAGTCCCCATTGCGGAGATAGAAGTTGCATAGTCTGGTCTTGAATTGACTGTTTAAAGAAGTTAGAATATTACTGAGATTAAAAAATAAAATGAAACACATTAAATATATGTTGTAGTCTGTAACAGGAGCTGGCAGTTAGGTGTTGCAGCTGAGTGGGTGGGTGGGGGAGTAGCCTAGTACGTCACCCCAATTCCCCGCCTGGGTACAATGTGTGAAGCCCATTTCAGGTGTTCCCTGCTTTGACATTGCTGAAATATTGCTAGAAGCGACATAAAACCATACTCACTTGCTCACTCTTTTGCAGCTTCGGATGTGTGTTCCTCATGCATCTACACCTACGCACAGGCAGACGTGGAGGTTCCAGCTACCAGGTGCAGGTAGGTACAGGTTTCTGGAAATTATTAAGGTATTATACACGTTACTGAAGTCATCATTCCTGTTATTTCTATATTTTCTGATGTCTTCGGGTTACCTAAACCGCAACTATGAATTTATTCCGAAATTAAGTTTCATAATGTTTCAAGACAACATGATCTGTCAGTCAAGTATTCCTTTGTCATTCTGAAAATGACGGGGCGTTTAATGTGTGAAAGCAGTTTCTAATTTTACCTGCTGTAGAATGCTGGAATTTTACTAAAACGGCCTCAACAATGTTCATTCACTCACTACAGCGTACATCATCCTGCTACTAAACTATGTTTTTGCAGTGGTCTTGGCGCGTTCCTCTATTGTCTAGACGGGAAGACAACAACTAGCTGCAAGTCTACTAGTCCAGATTCAATCGCTGTATTGGCGACCTATGCCAAGACTGAAATTACTAAAGCTGGATCCACTTGTAGTAAGTTGATACTAGTTTTACTCGTAGGTGGGGTAAATCCGGGCTAGAACTGATCTTCAGCAACCCATGCTTGTCGCAAGAGGCAACTAACGGGATCGGGTGATATCCACAGACCGCCGACATATAGTGGTAATATTGCTGAGTGTGACGAAAAAGAACCAAGTGACCAAAATTCGCGTTTCCAAAACATTCTCAGTAAATAACATAATACATAATTTCCACCAGCAAACTGAATGCGCTATAGTGACAAAACCATCAACTGTGACGCTTGTCTGGAATCAGGTAAAATTCTACGCCTTAATGTGTTTTAAATGATGTCAAGATCTGTGAAATACATTGCAAAATGGTGCGAGTGTGTTACTAAAAGTACTTTTTTTCACTTACAGGTGCATTAACAGACACCTGTGAGTGCCAGTACATATTTCTCACCACCGCAAATTCTGCTACAACATGCAGGTAAGTATCTACTGACATCTTCCACACCCGTGACCCGTGAGGATCCAGGTTAGTACTGGGCTCCAGCAACCCGTACTCGTAAGAAGCGACTAACAGGGTAGGTTGTGATCCTCGCTGACTTGACTGACACATGTCATCGTATCCCAGTTGCGTATGCTATTGATCACTTGATTGTGTGATCCGGACTGGATTATTTACAGATCGCTGGAATATTGTTAAGAGTGGCGTTAAGCAATCCCCGCCCAATTGCGTGTGCTGCTGATCACTTGATTGTGTGGTCCAGACTGGATTATTTACAGATCGCTGGAATATTGTTAAGTGTGGCGTTACGCAATCCCCACCCAATTGCATATGATGTTAATCACTTGATTGTGTGGTCCAGACTGGATTATTTACAGATCTCTGGAATATTGTTAAGTGTGACGTTAAGTAATTCCCACCCGATTGCGTATGATGTTAATCACTTGATTGTGTGGTCCAGACTGGATTATTTACAGATCGCTGGAATATTGTTAAGTGTGGCGTTAAATAACCCCCACCCCACTGCCCCCCACCCCCTAGCAAGCGACCAAAACTTACGTTATGCTCTGGTTACTTTCAGTGAACATGCTAAGAGAATGGAGTGCATTGTGGCAGCCACTGGAGTGGCCTGTGACGAGACAGTCACGCGTTCGACTTATGCCACGAACATTGCTGAACCAAACCTGAAAGCGGTTGCCTCATGCGAATCATGTAAGCAGTGATCATTTGAGACAAATCCATTCACTGAATCTTACATTCATTAATTAACCTGTTTAAATATAATATAGATATATCAGTCACTTTATTCAGATAAGTCACCAACATAAAAACAATAAAACAGTACAGGTGCCATTGCCAGTCACTTGTCACCACTGGGCTAATCTGGATTAACACGCTTTAATCACGTGTCACATGCTGATCCTCTTATTGACCAATTAGGCCTATATCTAGGGTATTTGTACTGTATTATGCTTGTCAGTATTTTAATCATGGAAGTATATTTCCTTCAGTATACATAAAAATTACCACAATTTGAAACCCGGAAGTGGAGCGCCACGTGGGGATAGTTAAAGTCTTATCAACTGTAGTAAAATGTCAGTTTCTTTGCTAACGTCGGAGATAATTTCCGATGTATGTCAACTAGCATCTCGCAAAAATAAGAAGGTGCGAAACTTTAAAGGCACGGAAATAAGACAGTTTACGGTATTTGATGCAACCAGCAAACGGATGTCAACATATTTTTTTTCTGAAACTGAATGGTAAATCATAGACATAATACTATGTACACACCAAGGTTTTCATTTCATATTGAATTACACAAGGTCGCAACAATTATTTATGGCAGTGTTGTACTTTCGTATTGAAAATTTAACCCATGTTTGAACACTTTGTAGAATGTTCTAAGCTATAAGTCTTTGCTTAAACTTAAGAGCTTATAATTCTTGTTGAACATTTAGCCATACTGTAACTCTTCGTTGACGCTGTGTGTCAATTTAAAAACTACTTACTAAATAGAATTACCTTGATACGTTGCTGTTTTCTTTTCTAGTTATTTGTTGTTGCTGTTGTGGTGGTTGTTGTTGTTGTTGTTGTTGTTGTTGAAATACCAACATACACCTTGGAACTGTTGCAGCCTTAACTAACACGTGCACCTTGTGCCAGTTCGCCTACGCTAAGGAGACCAGTGCCACCCAAACAAACAGATGCGAGTAAGTAGTGCAGTGCTTACACTTTTACACAGTGAATGAATATCGCACTTATTTCCTTTTCGTCTGCCGTAGTTTATGGGTTTTACTTGTTTTCATTATATGCCTACTCTAATTTATAGGTTTTATTACTTTTTACTGTGTTGATACGGTGGTGTTATATGTGTGTCTCCTGTTTCTATTTTGTAGATAATTTAGTTTTATGTTTTACTTCCTTTCATTATGTTGATATGGTTTTATGTTTCTCCTGCTTTCATTATGCTGACATTATATTTAATGTGTTTCTCCTGCTTTCATTATGCTGACATTATATTTAATGTGTTTCTCCTGCTTTCATTATGCTGACATTATATTTAATGTGTTTCTCCTGTTTTCATTATACTGACATTATATTTTATGTGTTTCTCCTGATTTCACTATGCTGACATTATATTTTAGGTGTTTCTCCTGTTTTCATTTTATGTGTTTCTCCTGCTTTCATTATTCTGACATTATATTCGGACATGTGTTTCGCCTGTTTTCATTATGTTTACAATACATTTGATGTGTTTCGCCTGTTTTCATGCTTTTTTCTGTGTTTGATTTCTTTTCAATATCTTGATACGGTGCCTTAGGGGTTTCCCCATGTTCTCATAAAGTTATTCCTTTACCCTTATGTTTCATTTTTCTTTCTGTTGATATCATAAGTTAATATGTCTACATGTTTTTATTTCTACTACTACCTACTTACATAGTATAATCTGTTCCATTTTTTTCTAAACCTTTCCCAGGGCATTTTAACAGGACCCTTAGCTCACTGACAATATTTTTCATACAATAATTGATATCAACACTTGGAGACCCTTGAAGATCCAGGATAGAATAGGCTTTTAGCAACCCATGCTTGCCATAAAGGGTTACACTGCTTGTCGTAAGAGGCGATTAACGGGATCGGGTGGTCAGGCTGGCTGACTTGGTTGGCACACGGGCCAAACACATTTTTTATGTTGTCAATGAGTTTCATGACGTTTCATTATGTTGAAGGGGGTTTCAATTTTTTACGACTGAAGTCCCTATGTTGATTGCGTTGATAAGTTACAATTGTTTGTGGGTACTCGAACCCAGGTCTTTGGCGTACTGACCCAACGCTTCATCCTCTAGGCTACCCCACCTCCCCTTGATAAAGGATGTAAGTAATGGGTTTTACTATTTTTATCAACTAAAAAGGTGTTTTACTGCGTTTTCCCCAAGTTCATATGGTAATTAATGAAATTACTCTTTTATGTATAGAAGTAGTGCTATGTGTGTGTATGTTTATTTACTTTATGAGTATATGTTTCAGTGCGTTGAAAAACTACTATCATTGTCTGGACTCCAAGACTGCTGTAAGTTGTTTTGGATCCAAGTCTGTTACTACTCTTGCCACGGAAGCCAACACACGGGCCGTCAAGGATTCTTGTTGTAAGTACCGAGTTAGGCTGCTAATCTTCGTATGGAGGAGCGGTGGGGTAGCCTTACGGTTAATGCGTCCGTTCGTCACGCCGAAGACCCCTGTTCGCTTACCCACATGGGTTACACTGGAAACGATATGTCTCTAGAAAATGTATTTCGGTTTGGAAGTACCATGCCCGTTTCGGCGCAGGTTCTAACACCGATATCAAGCAAGGGATCAAGATGACTCTTACTACAAATAGGAAAGTAATAAATGCCTCTAAAAGAACCGTTCCCCAAAACGTCTTTCTCACTGCAATAAAGACGTTGTTCATCCATATATTGTTATCCTTCATTACTGTTCCAACGTAAATTCCTCCCAAAGAAGTTAGCCGTGCCTGTTGTTTTCACGACGTGTTAGATTGATCAGATCGGTTCACCTAACAGATCTTAGCCCCACGCCAGTCGTAAACCCCTCAAACGCAAATAGTAACGTCAAAGCGTGACGTTACTGTCAGCTTACCATTCCACTTACTCAAGTAAATGATAAAATCAAGATCCAAAGTAAAAGTTGCTCGTAACCATTTAGTAGTCGATAAAATCAATAGTAAAGGAACCAGAATGACGTCTTTCAGTATTCTATGTGTTTTTTTCCCGAGAGTGCTTATAGATTCTAGATACGATATTAGATGATTTACTTGTGGCAAGGCACTGGACCTCGTTTCACAAAACTCTCGTAAGCCTAAGAATTCGTACCTCATGTACTGTAACATAGGAGGTACAAATGCTGCGAGAAAGGTTACGAGATCTTAGGCTTACGACTGTTTTTGTGAAGCCTAAGGTTTGCAGGGCCCCAGAATGCTGACAAGTATTATGCCAGATACCCAACTTTCTCACGTATTGTCCCTGATATTGGTCTCTCTCTCGAGGTTTCTTCCCCATGTTTACATTTGGTTCCAAAACGACTTCCGTCGTCTGGTAGACTGCAAATGGAGATAACTCGTGCTTCGCATTTTATATTTCACTCACGAAAGAGCTTTGATCTTAGCTTGGATCGTATCGTAAGATCGGGACTGATTACGATCGACCTACGATCGGCCTACGATCGGTTAGTGGACAGGGTGTAACTTTTAGCTGAGACGAACTGAAGAATTGCCGGAACCTAATAAGAATGACATCGGTTCGTGGAACGGCAGCCAGAGATGCAAAAATCCACTTAAAACTGACACTGTACGAAGGAACAGAAATCCTGGGCCCCGTTCTTGAAAGGTTCGTAGCGCTACGACAGCCGTAACTTCCATACTTTAAGAAAGACTTACGGCTGTCGTTGCACTACGATCGCGTTCAGGAACGGGACCCTGGTCCATATTGCTTCATGGTACAGTCACTTTCTTGTCTGACGTTTCAGCTCTGGGGAATACCTGCCAATGTCAAGCAAATTTCCTCATGGCAGACAAGTCCGATACGGCAAAAACATGCACGTAAGTATATCCTTTAAAGGCCTGGTCCTGTCTTGTATATCATGTGCGATGGTGTTACCTCGTATTTGCTTGTCATGCCGTAGAGATTGTGCAAATCCCACAGCCCATTTTTGGTGTCCTTTCAGATTCCTGTCAGCAACCTAAAACCATGCAAACCCACATGTACAACGGTGCCAAGATTTATGAAGGGATATAACTTAAACCATCCCAACATTCTAATTTGCTGTCAATCGTTTGTGATCTTTATTTTGTTTCAAGGGCTGTTGACCCTTGAAGATCCGGCTTAGAATTGATCTTCTGTAACCTATGCTTGTCTTAAGAGGCGACGGGTGGTCAGGCTCCCTGTCTGACACATTTTATCGTATCCCAAATGTGATGTTCATGCTGTTGATCATTGGATTGTCTGGTCCAGACTCGGTTATTTACAATCTGTCGCCACATCGTTGAAATGTTGCTGAGTGCGACATAAAACTAAACTCACTCATCCTCACTCAAGGGGCTAGTGGGTACTACTAACCTCTATGAAATATGTAGACAAATGTAGAAGATTGTCAAGTTCACTTTTCGTTTAATTTGAAGTTGAAATTGCTGTTTTTCTATAACAGAGCAAACAAGGACAAGTTGAGTTGCTTGGCAGTCAGTTTCGACAATGCCTGTGATGGTTCATCAACACGAGACTCTGTAGCTGTTTCCACTTTTGCCGCCCTACCATCTGCAACGTGTGGAAGTAAGTTTTGTTTGTTGTTAAACGGCACTCCACTTACACACAATCCGGAGTGATGAGGTAGTCTAGTCGTTGAAGGCGTTCACGTCACGTTACTCTGATCTTCACAGTAGTAAGACCTGTTAATGAAAGCGTGATGATTGAATATGTAGTTTGCCCACATGCCTATTCATACTTGCACCTATAATCTCCAGTTGATTTAAGTGTCAACTGATAACTAAAATTGGGTCTATGTATTGGAACATTCTTGTTTAAAGTTGTTTGACGTGGCACTCAAGCAAAATTCTACCTATACGGTGGTGGTCTGTAAATAATAGCCTCAAGACCAGACAATCCACTGATCAACAGTATGAGCATCCAACTGCACGTGTCAACCAAGTCAGTTAGTCTGACCGCCGATCTCCGTCCTTACGACAACAAAGTTATTAAAGACCATTTATAACCCGGATGTTCACGGCCCGTATGGGTATAAGCACAATTCTCGTTGCTTTTGACTCGAGACTTGGGTTGTCATGAGCACCTGTCACCGCTGTTTTGCGGTATGCCTGTTACATCTTTCAAGACCTGTCACTGATGGTATTGTTTGTCTGAGCGTACTATAATGACATCTTTTCATTGGCTTCAGCTCTGAATGCAATCTGCACTTGTGAGAAAAACTACACCGTTGAGCCATTTGCCGATGAAGCAGTACATTGCACGTAAGTTTAAATATTTTCATCATTTTGTGTGATTAAAACACACAAAAATGCGAATTTTTGAGTTTTCTAAATACTACAATCTGGCGAGAAACACTGCGGAATGAATTGTAATAAAACTAAAAAAGACATGAAAATATCGCAGCAAAGAGAAACAAACTTAAAATAACAAAAGTAATCAAATGTCATAAAACACTAGAAATTATGAAAATATAATCGAAGTGGCGAAAAGAAACTCAAATTTCTAAAAATACAAAAATAATTGCACGAACGGAAAATTCCGGTTTATAAAAATATATATGGTACGAAAATGGTTAACTCACTTTCTCACCCACTGATGTATCTGAGCAATTTGCACATATTTCAACACCGTACATGAAAGTCTTGTCAAGATGAAATAAATCCCTGGGAAACTGACTATATTGGATGGCGATATTTTAGATACAGGAATCGTTGCTGCAATATTTCAGCCCAGTGTCGTGTCCAGTTTGTAATGTCTTGTAATGTCTTTGTTATGTCTTGCTGCTGTCAAATCATTTCTATTGCCAGACCGGTAGTACTGCTGCGAATGTGTCCGTCTTGTGTCAAATTGAGGACGATGTGACTTTCAGATTTAATCCAACCTCATTTAACTCGTTTAAGAGTGCGATCGTCACTCCGAAGACCTGTGATTCCCCACATGGGTATATTTTGTGAAGCTCATTTCTGGCGTCTCAGTGCCGTGATATTGCTGAGTGAAACCTAATCACTGATTTACTGCCAATGTGACAGTCCTCTACACTGCCGTATCGCATGATCGGTTGTCGCGTTATTATTTTTCTCTGTCTTTCAGTAACCTGAAGACTGCTGCCGACTGTTTGGAAGGTTTGTCTGGAGCAGGATGTGGTACCAATGCTACTGCGAACACGTTTGCTACCGCTGTTCTTGCCAAGATAACTTCTATATCGTCTTGCAGTGAGTATCAGTTCTCAAGTTCACTCATTCACTGATATGTAATGAAAACAGAAGGTAGGGGTTTGATTCCCATGCAAACGTGAGATACTTTGAGCGATGTTACTTGATGTTTCCCGGCCTCGTGCTCGGCATTTAGGTGATAAGACAGAGACTGGTCTGTCCGAAGGATAACCTGAGTGAGTTCAGTTCACATCACAGAAGTCTTCGCATGTATCTCAGAGCACTTGGACCAACACAAAGGCCACCGCTAAGGCCAACACCGGGCTATGACCGAGGCCAACATGAGGGAAACTAATTGTCACTATTCACCATTAAAGCCAAAACAAAGACCCACTCCAGGACAGACACTTGGGTCAATACAAGGCCCAACACTAAGGCCAACAGTAGAGTCAACACTAAAGCCAACACCAAAGCCAAGATTAAGGTCAATACTAAGGTCAACACTAGGACCAAGACTAAGTTTAACACTAGGACCAACACTAAGGCCGACACTAAGACCAACTCAAAGGCCAACATTATTGCCAACGCTAAGACCAACACTATGGCCATCACTAAGGCCACACTATGGCAAAGACTAAGGACAGCACTAGGACCAACACTGAAGGCATTAGGACCAACATTAGAACAACTCTACGACCAACACTAAGGACAACGCTAGGATCTAGTCTCTCCCCTCAGTATCAGAAAGATTTCACAGTTCACTGTACGTCTCAGTGTGTTCACCCTGGTTCGGTTTGTAACAAACGTCTTTCCATGCTTAACAAAAAGCATGTACATCTCATCGTATCTTGTTTATATGTGACCTTCTTGTAAGATTTGCCATTAATATCAATGCTAACACATATGCATACACTTATCTGTTTCCTTATAAATCATGGACTAGGTAGTCAACAAACCATGGGGACTAAATAGATCAGAATCTCAGCCTCGTGACAGCATTGCTCTCCGACGGTTATTCATGATGTCAATCTTCGCGTTGACTGCTTCAAATAGCTGAAATATTGCTGTCTGCGACATGAAGCAAGAAACAATAAACATTCCGTCATAGCACCGTACATATTTGCAGATTTGAAATATTCAGTATTCTTTGAAAGACTCTTGTAGAACACGACATTTTATGAACACAATTTTAAACATTTAAACTAAGAGTCCCAATGACCATTCACTGAACATCTTTATTCGATTACACGGGAGATTGATGAAATATTGCTGAGTGCGAGGTTGATCAACAAACAAATGTATATTTCATACTTACTTACAATTTCAGCGCTATCCGATACATGCACGTGCCAAATAGGGTTCATCGCCTCTGATGTCAGTACACCTGCTTTGAAATGCGCGTGAGTAATAATGCACGTTTTACTTGTTAAAAGTCTAATTTCATCTCAGAAGCAAGGGAGCCTATCCACAAAGCAATATATACAGTTTTGATTTAGGATGGGTTGTGACTCGACGAACAAACTCGTGGACACGGCCAATCGGCATACCTAACGCCAAGAATTCAAACAAATTGGCGGCGTATCGCTAAAGCGTTTGTAACCAGTGCGTCTTTGTCTCTCAGGCGATTGAGCAATTAACATTAATTGTCGTTTGTGTCGATATCGTCGTTTGTTTACCAAAATGTGATGCTGATCAGTGGATTGTCTGGTCCAGAGTCAGTTACCAACAGATCGTTGCCGTTTAGCTGAAATGCTGCTACGTTAAAGGCACAATGTCACAGATCTTATATACAGGGGGACATGCTCTCACTTAAGCTTCATACTAATGCAATGAAAAACCTATCCCTTACGACTTACCCCGGGCGGGGCAGGGCGGGGTAATAGTGGGAGGGGTTCAGGGGTAGAAAATCTGGACCCGTCCCAGCCTTGATTTATAGAAGTATTGATTCAGTTGTGATAGTTTAAATGACTTTTGAATGTATCATTGAAAATCACTGAGGTTGCCTGGTGTATGAAGAGTTAATTCGGCAGTCATCTTCTTCAAGGCATAAACATATCGTGTATTCATCTGCCCCTATTGCATGTAGACCCTAACATTGCAGCGCTCTTGAGAAAGAAGCGGGTTGTGTATACGAAGCCAGTGATGTTTCATGTGACCCCACCGTCTCTAGGACAGCCACGCTGACATCTGTAGGGTCAGCTATCACCGCGGACTCTTGTAGTGAGTATGATACACCCGTGAATGCCTTCATTCTGAAGATTGTATGTAAAAAACATTGATGGTAACGTAGATGAATTGTTTGTAAATAATTTAGACCAAAATGTTAACACGCGAGTTTTAAGATCAGCAGAAAATAGGACTCACCTTAAAGCACTAAAGTGGCGTGCTTATCTTCACAGGTAATACTCTACTCAGATATTGGATGTAAATAATTTGAAGGAACACTTTCTTTAAAAAATAACATATGCTATGGGAACATTATAAAGAAACATACCTCTACACATATCCTTTGTAACTGGTTGATATATCCATTTGGGGGATTCCCGTTTTTATATGGGTGTTGTCCTAAATAATCCCTAGTCCAGTGTCTGCAAAGGGGATGGGAGTGTCTGTCTAATGGGAGTGAATCATGCTGTAGGCTTGGCGCAATTCCTGATCGCGTAGCGCCCTAGTGTTGCCTCTCCAGTATATTTAACCCAGAAATCCCTTCCATAATGAGGAGCCGTCTAACGATTCCTTTGAATGATTCTGACCGTACCATATGCATGAGTTTATGAATCATAGTGATGACGTTTTCACAAGGGGAGACAGTATCCTGCTGCTCCCATACCCGGTTCCCCTCTACTTGGCACAAATCATTAACACACGCAAAGGCAGTGAAATGCTTATCTGCAAATAAACCCTCATCAACACGTGGTATAAATCAAAATCAGAAATTGGATTTGACATGAATCTCGTCATGAATTCATCCAGTCTGGACACATGCAATCCTATGAACCAGTTGAAGGCTTTGTGAGTTCCTGAATGTTGCCCTAGCCGTTTAAAACTATTGTCACTCACTAAGACATTTTCTGTCACACATTTCCAGCGGTACCCGGCACGTGCACGTGTCAGATCGCTTATGGGACCTCAACAGCTGCTGACTGCACGTAGGTGTTAACATGATAACAAGAACGGTGTTAATATACTTGACAAAAATAGTTAGGGATGCATGTAAATTTTGAAATTATGAATAATGATGTATTTATTCACTGACATACTGTTAAATTATCAGTCACAAAAATACCAATATCCCTAAGTTATTTTGTACAGTATATATTCAGTTTCCTAGTGACAATATACTGATAAGGGGACCCTGTGTGATACTAATTGCAGTGATCCCCTTTATATTCTTTCGTTTTTAATTGCAGTGCAGTTTCCATAAAATCCTGATAAAACTGAACTTAACGCACACGTGTGCTTTCACGTGTTCCCTTATTTGCTTCCGACGGTAATTTAGACTATTATGTATAATTGTAATACTTTCAGAACTGATTTATGGCGACATATGCGTAAAACTATTCTGACGATAAATCCTTAATGTTGCTATGGTTACAGGAAGAAATTCACGCTGATTGGATGTCTACAAACGACAGAGGATGATGGCTGCAGGGGCCATACCACCGTACAGACTCGAACCGCACTGGCTACAATGGTGGAGAACGCTGCCGCCTGTAGTAAGACACTTGATGTATACCAGGCACTGTCATCGTGATCACATTTGCCTTTTGTTATGCACAACACGTAATTTATACATTGTTGTACAATATTTGGAGTTGATGTGACCAAGGGTGGGTACGGTGGGTAGCCTAGTGGATAAAGAGTACGCTCCTATGCCGACACACAGGGTCGAGACCTCTTTCTAGTGATTTTTATTTTTTTTAACATTGCATACTATCTTTTGTAAGAACAACTAAAGTTTGCATTGTGTGTTCTTTTACAGCTAAGACAGCTGCATGCACGTGTCAAATCAATTATGCAAAGGCTGATGTGACCGGAGCAAACAAGTGTCTGTAAGTTATGTCTTTACCAATCCAGTGAATGTTAGCACTGACTGTATTATGACAGGAAAGCAGTTAATATTGTTTCAGCGACTAAAGGGATCGGGTGGTCAGACTCGGTGACTCGGTTGGCACATGTCATCGTATCCCAGTTGCTTAGATCGATTCTCTTGATGACAATCAATGGATTACCTGCTCCAGACTCGATTATGTAGAGACCACGGTCATTTGTCTGGAAAAGTGCGGCATTATACAGAAACTAAACAAACCACGGTCCAGGAAACAGTCGTTAGTTGAGATGTCAGGATTTTATATTTGTATTACAGACAATCAGTACAATGGGAAATTATTAAAAAATATGGAACGAAATCTTATCCATTGCTCTATATAACAAGAACACCGCTTGTATAAAATGACAGTTTCTTCAAACTTCATTACTCATTTCAATTATCGAATTTTAAAGATATGTTGGAGTAGCGACAAACTAACCAAAGTAATAGATGAACTCAATTTTTTTAAAAGTTTCAAATGACGTGAGAAGTTAAGTAAATAAACAAGCAGCCAAAGCAACTATAACAATTTATAGTGTTTGAAAGTGTTTGAAACAAAGGGAAAAAATCGGGCTTTAACTTTCGAAAATGAATTTCTAATTGCTTGAAAGGAAAAAATATATAATCACAGCAACGAAACAAAATCTCGAAGAGGAAAGAAATAATCGGATTGAAGTAATGATAAGTTTCGAATATTTAATGAATACTACGCTACCACTGTTTCTCCACTGGCGTTAAAACGTGACAGCCAGTGTATTTCCGTATTTGTGATTTGGAAATTGATCGTGCCACAAGTGTCATCATGCACTATAATTATGTTGACGTTCCAGGGAACAGAAGAAGCTTGCCGTATGTTTGGGAGCAACGGAAACAGATGGGTGCAACGGCGGGACGTCCCTCAGCCTCGCTGTCACAGCCGTCGGGGTCATCAACGGCATTGCAGGCTGCGCTCCCGGTCAGTCATAAACAGCATGATACGTATTTGTAAATCATGTACTTTAAAAAAAGTATTTGTATGGATGTGTAAGTGAATGTTATTTCTATGTACGATTGATGAAAATGAGACATAGCGGTGTCAATCCTTGAAATTGTGCATCACCACTTGCACTTCCTTATGAGTGTAGTTGTTTGTACAACTCTTGAAAGATGGTTGCATTGTGTACATGCTTGACGTGAAATTTGCTTGTGTACGATGTTCATTTTCAAACAAAAATAACACCGGCTAGAAACTAACACTAACAACTGTGTTTTCGTATGTAAGATCATTGGCAAAATTAATGGTCTACAGTGATATATCGACCTTCTAAAGTCCGTCAAAATGAAGAATGACACCCCATGTACATCTGTGGGGCTATTGCGTTGTCACGTGCATTCCATGTGTTGTGTTCAATACAGAGAAATGATGGTTAGTTCATAGGGTGTATTTTTTAAAATGTATTTTAACGTTTATACTCTCCAGACTGACATTTCAGCGTTCCCTACTTTGTTTATGGAGTATGGAGTGAGTGAGTGAGCAGACGAGTGAGTGAGTTTAAGTTACGTCGAAATTATTTCAGCCGTATTGTGTCTTCATGACATCGTACAGTTGTATGATAATTTCATACCTAAAATCTGTCAACAAACGAATGTACATTAAATAGATAATTACACATAATAATGATAAACAAATTACATACAATACAATCTAAAACTGCACTATAGATCACCAGGAGCTAACTTAGGGACCATTGGGTACCATTGGGACTTATGGTACCTCTGCTGTCTCCATGGTACCCCACTGGACGTACACCATCCTTGTAATTGTATATATCAAATCAAGGTCATCCTCCCCAGCATTAAGGACATATATCATATCACTGCAGCTGGGGCGATGGGGTAGCCTAGTGGTTAAACCGTTCGCTCGTCGTACCGAACACTTGGGTTTGATTCCCCACATGGGTACAATCTGTGGTGCGTATTTCTGGTGTCTCCTGCCGTGATGTCACTTGAGTATTGCTAGAAGTGGCGTAAAACTAAAGTCACTCTCATTTCAGCTGCCCAGACAACGTGTAAATGTGAACTGGATTATGCTGTTGCAAACAAGACGACTAGTGATGGCAAGTGCAGGTGAGTTTGTAGGCTAACCTTCAGACTCTGAATGCATATAACAAATGAACACATTAAAATTGACAAGGACCCCGCCGAGATGGGCGATACAGAATCTGACGAAACCTGGGGCTTCATGTCGGGGTTAGCAGTAGGGACAATAATTTGGTTCAGAGACTGTGAGACAGACTGTTGAGTGTGGCCCGGGGCTGGCCGTTTGTACGAGGGGCATAGAGGTGGTGCTGGGCATACAGTGACACAAGCGCAATATGAACACAGGAAAGATACCGAGAAGGGATCACATGAAAGCACTTCCTTTATGGTGTCCAGATTTCTTGACAAGCCATGCAATACAAGGTTTGAGGAAACCTTGGAAAAAATAAAGGAACACTTTTGCTTTCATGTGATCCCTTAATACTGTACGTTATGTTGCACATTGTTTTATTTATATCAATTCTTAAAATAATTATCTTTGGAAAAGTTGGATTATCTTGCTACAGTCCCTCTGTCAGTGTTTACCTCGATTGTTTTTCAGTGCTGCAAAGAACCTGATTCATTGCCTGACTTTCACCACCGATGCCGGATGTGCCCAAACCAGAGCTGCTGTGGCTTCTACTGCTCAAACTGCTATTGCTGACCTCGAAAGTGCTTCTGCCGGATCGTGTCGTACGAATACGTTTTATTTACTTTGTCATCATTCGTCATCAGTGTAATCTTAACTGTACCTTCACTGAAAGCAATTTTCTCAGAGCTTTTCGATGCTCCTGTTTTCACACACTCGAGTGTTAATACTGCGCTGTGATATAGACGGAATATTGCTGTTCATATATCAGACAGATTCAGTAGAAACGGACCACCGTTGCCCACGGTATCAATTAATGCACTGAAGGTCCTTGCTCTTGGGAAACAGAAGTTCAATATCTGAATGACACATATCATCGTATCCCAATCGATGTTTTATAATGCTGATCACTAGATTGTCTGGTCCAGACTCGATCATATTCAGACAGTCGCCATATAGTTGGAATATACTGAGTGCGGCGTAAAACGTAATTCACACAGTCACTCAAAACACTTGCCTCAAGATGTCAAAGAATGTAGTATGACAGTCATATACTGGAAACGGCGTCTGCAACACCTTCCGCACTTCTGTTTCAGCTTTAACAAGTAGCTGCACATGTCAGCAGACGTTTGTGACGGCCACCAGCTTCAGCAACGACGCCGAGAAATGCCTGTAAGTTCCAGAACTACGTCAACCTACAGGAACAGTATCCCTAAAATCCTTTGATCTTTATTAATACCATAATCTTTGTACGACCATTTGTCACGGTTTGTCGTCACGCCGATTTCCCACATGGGTACAAGATGTCAAGCCCATTCCTGTTGTCCCTGCCGTGATATTGTTGGAATATTGCGTAGCGTAGAACATCTCACCCGTTATCACTGTTTGATATGGCAGCAGGGGTACTGACAACCAGCAGGCATACTACAATTCAGTGATTACGGGTTCGAATGCTGGTTCTCGCTAATACGTTTTCCGGGTTTGTCAATAATGACCTCATGCACATGTGTTTGTCGTGTGAAATACTATTCACAGGGGCTCTTGGCTTGCTCCCCTGGTGTGATTGACACACGTCGTCGTATCCCAAATGCTTAAATCGATACTCATGCTGTTGATCAATCAATTTCGGGTAATTTACAAACCGCCCCATATAGCTTCGAAAATAGCTGCGTTATATAATGAACGAACATACAATTGAACAAGATCGATAAATATTATTTGTTTTAGGATTTTCATACGTTAGAGGTAATACGATAGATTAATGATCCAACAGATATGGTGAAAGATGTGACATCTTTATAAATAGAATTTAATTGATAATAAATTAATGATTTCTACGTAGTTTCTGTTTGGATATATATTATGATAAATGCTGTGACATCGTTGTAAACGGAATTCATTGATGATAAACTGATGACTTGTTCCGATTGGAAATTATATGAAAAATGATGTGACATCTTTATAAACAGAATTTATTGAAGATCAGTTGATGATCTTTACATAGCTTCCGATAGGGATGTATGATACATCATGTGACATGTGACAGAGAAATTGTTGATGATAAATTGATAACTACTACAGAGCTTCCGATTGGTGTATATGTTATAAATGATGCGACATCTTTAGAAACAGAAATTATTGATGATAAGTTGGAGATGTTTACATAGCTTCTCATTGGGATATATGATAAATTATGTGACATCGTTATAAACAGAACTTATTGAAGATCAGCTGATGATCTTCACATAACTTCCGATTGAGATATATGCAATAAATGAGGCGACATCTTAGAAACAGAAATTATTGATGATAAACTGTTTACATAGCTTCTAATTGGGATATATAATAAATCATGTTATAAACAGAGAGTACAAGAAGCTAGCAGTTTGTCTGGGGAACAACAACGATGTTGCCTGTGATGGGTCCACAAGCAAGAATGCCCTTGTGACATCTGTGGAAGCTAAGGCTAAAGAAATTGCCAGCTGCGCTACAGGTATGGGCCGAGTGTCGAGTCAATTATAGCAGTGTTTAAAACAGAAAAAATATAGTTGAAGACTGTGCATTTGTTGTGAAAACGCCCCATAGCCTTGATGTTGAACAGTAGTCGTACGATAATTTCATCGGCCATTAGGTTGAATGACCTGTCTTCGATAGTAGTATATACTGTTCGTGTCATAACTGATCACTGGCTCATTGCTTTGCTCGGGCATGAATGCGATCATGCGTAGTTTTCCTATCGAATCAGGAAAGACCTGAATTTAGGTAGGTATTGCATTGATCAAGTTAAGTAGAAGTTTTTAAATGTACCTTTAGCCACTTTCGAATGTACTTTTGTAAGTTGTATATGGTCTTGAAAACTATGATTGGTTTTGCAAATTTGGCCACGTGGAATGGTGGAAGTTTTCGGAAACAGTTGTTTTGCTTTGATGTCTTGAATATAATTAAACACACCTCCTACAAAATATAGAGCCACTGAGCTTTCCAGAGTAGATAGTCAGATTGCATGCAGGTGCCATTTATCTCCAACGTGTTGTTGTTGTGAAAATGCTATCAATCTTCTTGATATCGTTCTAATCTCGGTGGGTGTTCACATATATGAACGTGTGATGTCAAATGTGAACATGTGTAAAATGTACTGTATGTATATCCATTTGTGTACTCCAGCATTCTCTCCATACATCGACGTGTGACGTGAAATGTGAACATGTGTATTATATGTCTAGCCATGCATGTTCTCCAGTGCGCTCTTCATCTATCAACCTGTGATGTGAAATGTAAGACATATGTATTATATATATCCTTGTCTGTTTTACAGGGCTTTCTTCATCTACTTGTCAGTGTGAAATCAACTACGCTAAAACGGATACCAGCGACAACGCCAAAAAGTGCACGTATGTTTTTTTAACACATTTGCTGGTATAAAGTAAGTACATGTGTACGTCTAGCGTTTCATACAAAAATGAAAATACAAAAATACAGTATTCCCCTCACAATTACAAATGAAACCACTCTTTCGACATTTTTGTTTGTTATTATTGTAGCATGACCCCCTGGTCCTGTTAGTCATAACACTGGTAAAACAGGAAATAACGCTCAATGCCATATTCTACTGTGGCATCACAAGTTACAATGGCGAAAAAGATCTAATGGTTTGCGGATCAAAGTTATAAGTTTATATAATCATAACACTTGATAACATTTCAGCCTTTACATGTTTGATGAAAGTCTAAACGTGCATCACATGTAAATATTAAATAATACTGGCATATAAAACAAGCACACGGTTGTACATTTATTTTTTTCCCAGCGCCTACAACAAAATGCTGACCTGCATGTTCAGTTCTACTGGCGCTTCTTGTGTGGGAACGGCAAAGACAACGTTTGTGACGACAATCGACACCAATGTGAAATCAACATCCCTAAACTGTACAGGTACATAGAAACCGTCAATGATTCTACTCCATGAGGGTCATTTAGTTATATTGTTTCGTGTTTTAGGTATTTCCGTCTGGCCACGTGAACACCATGACTGACTCCACGACAATATTCTATTCTTTCCAGCTCAAACTGCTGAATGTACATGTGCTGTTGCATACGCCAAAGTAGACTTTGCCTCCGCTACTAACGCTGCCAAATGCAGGTAAAACGAATGCTATTACTCCAGAATATAGACGAGAATTTCTGCTAAATGGCGGTTCAGTTGATTCTATTGCCTCACTATATACCGTGTCTGGCTGTAAGTGAGTCAGCATTAGAATATTTTTTATAAACTGGGTTGAAGTCATTTTATCTTGATCATTTGCAATCTATGCAATTTTAATCTATCCCATAGACAGCCATGTTAAACCTTATAATTGTGTAAAATATGTGTTGTTTAAATAATTACAGTTTTCATAATATAATCATCGGAAAATTGAATGGAAATTGTATGTATGTAGCTGAAATGATTTCCCAGCTGGTAGATAGGTTTTGAAAGCAGTTCGACCGGAACTAAATTTATGAAAATTATTCTTGCACGAGTTAATTACATGCAATTCTATGGGAATTTTAGTAATGATGAATCAATTTTGGCCGGGCGCTGTAGACAAGAACCGCGCTAAATGGAGGTTCGGCTGATTCTGTTGCCCCACGTTATAGACAAGAACCGCGCTAAATGGATGTTCAGCTGATTCTGTTGCCCAACGATATAGACAAGAACCGCGCGATATATACTAGTGCCACTGCTAACCCTTCTAAATGCAGAAACAATTGATGCTATTACTGCAGGATATAGACTAGAAACTGTATATTTTCAAAATTTGATCTTGATATATTTTTATCTGTGAAGTGCTGCGCAAGACTTACTGGGGTGTATGTCTGGGAAGACGGGTACTGGCTGTGACGGGGTGCAGACGTCTACGACACTCTTGTCAACAGCCGAGAACACCATTACACTTGCAGTTGCAGCAGGAACAAATTGCAGTGAGTACGATGTCGTCGTATGTTGTTTTCTGACACTGCGCACTAAGATCCAAGTATTGAACACTGCAGGTACGTAACCTACCAGACAAGCGATTGATTGACATGAGTTTTGATCAAAGCAGGGATGTACGCAAACTCGCAAACTGTATCATAGAATCGCACCGCCCGATCCATTTAGTCGCTACTTACCACCAGTGAAGTCCGAGACGTCATTTTCTATAATAAAATATTATTATCGGATATTTACATAGCGCACATATCCAGGTAACTAGTACGTGCTCATATTTTTTCTCGATCATATTATCAATCACAAAACTCTTACAGTCACTAGGCGCACGGGCTTTCTCATTCTTACACGTTATCACAGCACTTTGTCCAGGTTTACTGCACGTTGCTGTACCCGCAATTAGGTGTATGCTCGTATTCACGTGGCCACCATCTGATCATCTACCAACGGATTCGTGAGTTCTTTTAAGTGCACAGGGTTTTGTACTGTAAACTGGGGGTTGTGACAACACTGGAAGAGTCTCACTCCAAAACGGTCACAAGCGAGCTCGATCCCAAAACCACAAGCGAACTGGATCACTTGCCTGGCGCCCATGGTCGCACCGCATGTAAAACATTTATTTGTTTTCATTTTCTATATATTTGAAAAATATAAATCTGATCGTGCTGGTCGTTTCGGATCACACGTATTCGCAGGAACACTATGTCGAAAATGCTATTGATTTGTAACGTAATTTACATATCTCAAGTTTTATTACCTAGCCGGTATCTTGCTTTCTGTGTGTCAAACTGAGTTTGATTTATGTAACACACTGGTATATATGAAGGTTCAAGTGCAGGTTAAATCTGAATTTAACACAGGATTCATCTTCAGGTGACTGGCATTGGCACAGATCACAAATACTTTCTGTTTAGGGCACATCGGCATCTAAGCATTGGCTAGATTAATGAGTGGATGGGTTTAGTTTAGTTATTAGTCACCAATATTCTAGCTATGTGGTCCAGACAATCCAGTGATCAACAGCATGAGCATCGATCTACGCAACTGTACGATGACATGTTGCAGCCGAGTCAGCCAGCCTGACCATCCGATCCCGTTATTAACCTCTCACGACACGCATAGTTTAACTGAATGGAGATCAGTTCTAACCCGTACCTTCACGAGTCGGCTAAACTGATAGAAGTGACAGGGTGTCATTGCGTTGTCACTTACTTAACTATTACTTTTTGAAGTTTTTTGATAGAGGACATGAACATGAACTCTTACTTTTATGACATTTCATTACTTTCCAATTTTCGTTTCTTTTGCTATTCAGTATATATTGATCTGATTGTATTTGTGCGTTCGTAAGTACCACAAAGGTAGAATAAATCAGCACCACTATGTAAATCTACATCACTCTGACACACCATGGTGCATCTGAAAGTACTTAAAGGGGCTCAGGTCATCTAACTACCATACAATGGAAGCTGTGAAAACCGGCATGTGTCCAATCCGGCAAGGTGTCAACACCAGCATAAATCTCAGTCCCGTCTGTGGCTTGAACATTTATCATCAGCTCTACTATCCGGCACGTTGTCTAAACTGGATTATTTCTTCAGTCACGATGAGTGCCGCTTTAGACAGCTTCCACTGTAAATAGATTCAAATCATTGAAGGCAGGTTTGCTGAAGTGATGTTTGTACGTTTCCAGCACTGACTGATAGCTGCAAGTGTGAAGTACTGTTTGGCAAAGCTGATTCAACGAATGATGCCGCTTACTGCTCGTAAGTAGAATCAACAGTCATCACACTGAGATCCCCATTTCATCCCCGCGTTGACATCATTGAGCAATGGAAATAACACTACCCACAATTAAGTCATCGTCCTGAAGTTATCCTACCACTGAACAACGGGGAAAAAACTACCCGCAATTAATCATCATCCTAGCGTTGTCTGACCATTCAGCATCGGAAATAACAAACACTACCAACAATTAAATCATCGTACCACCGTTATCCGTTAACTGAGCAGTGGAAATAACAAATGCTACCCACAATTGAATCATCGTCCACCGTTATTCAACCATTGAGCAGCGGAAAGAACAAATACTACCCACAACCAAATCATTATCCCAGTATTGTCTGACCATTGTTCAACGGAAATAACAAACACTACCCATAATTAAATCATCATCACAGCTTCATTCCACCACTGAGCAACGGAAGTAACAAACACTACCCACTACTTACTGCTCGTAAGTAGAATCAACAGTCATCATACTGAGATCACCATTTCATCCCAGCGTTGTCCGTCCATTGAACAACGGAAATAACAAACACTACCCACAAATAAATCATCGTTCCATCGTTATTCGATCATTGAGGAACGGAAATAACAAACAGTACCCACAACTAAATCATCATCCCAGCGTTTTGTCCAATCGGGGAGCAACGCAATTAACAAGTGTTACGATTTTTATGCATTTTGTGAGAATACGGTCTACATTGGACACATTTATCAGTTCTCACCGTTTGACCTACAGGTCCCTCCTTATTCACGCACCTTCCCCATATCCAAGCCCTCACCCATCCTACTGGTCCAAATTGTATGATTTCAGGGCTGGCTTGAACTACTTTGCCTGTCTCAGTGTGGCCACTGACGTCGGCTGTTCTGGAACCACCAACGATGCTCTTAAAAAAGAAGCATTGGCGAAGGTTATAACCATAAAAGGCTGTGGTAGGTGGTTCAATGAATGTGCCAAATCGTTACTAATAAATGATCAGCTTAAGTAGATTTCTATTTCACCATCAGCGCAGAAAGACATTTTCCATCCGGAAACAAACTTGTCTGGGAATGTTATAGTTCTAATTAGAAACAGCTCTAGTCGTCATTTTTATCTCTGAAAACGAACATTCTTTTCTACATTGTTAATGACTTTCTAGAAGTTTATTGGTTCTTAAGGAAATGACTTTATTGATGTCAATTGATTGTTGACATGTCGATATAGATTTTTGTTACTAAACTAAACTACAACTACGTCATGTGACTTACATATGCATGGTAAATTGTGACAAGCAACAGAAATTAACAAGACAGGTATAGAAGCTGTAGAGTTAGAGACTGCATAGGGAAAGTAATCGAGTCTTTGTTCAGCATCGTCAGCATCAATCTAAACAGCTAGGGTGCGATGACGTGTCTACAAATTTAGCGAGCCTGACCACCATTTGTCTCCTCTTCCGAATATTGCTGAGTGCGGCGTAAAACTAAACTCACCCAAAACTCATCTTCCGACCTACATAGATTGCTGTAAACCAGATCTAACCCTGATCTTCACAGGTCAATTACAAGAATCTGTTGCTTGAGTGCAACACAGGGCTTTACGACTGGTCGTAACGCTATAGCTTATTTGTCTACGAATGTTGTAGTGTTACGAACCTTTTGTGTCTCTTGACCCACACCATTAGATCAGTCATCTGCATCTTCATTCTGAACTACTGGTTACCTTTTACCTGCTGTTGTTAGTTTCAATCCACTCTAATACAACATACCATGCATGTATACTGCTCATCACCCGGTTGTGCTCACTCCAGCTTAACTGTCCGTGTCAGAATCTGCATCGAAAGGTAGCGTAAAGGTGCAATCGAGATGGGGAGGAACGTTTATTATGGATAGACAACTTCTTTATTGTAATAGACGAAACGAGACGTTTCGTTGAGAAAAAATGTTTTCAAGCAAATGGTGATAGCCACAAAACGTGTGCCTCTGCGTCATGCCAGCTTCGATGTTAAGAAAAACGTCCGGAATATACAAACGATATGTTTTGGGGAAACTTTGCTGGGATTTGTCTGCATCTCCTTATACAAGACATGTCCTGAAATGTATGTATGTGTTCATTATGAGAAAATATTTATGTGTGCATTCGTGCGTGTGGGTGCGTGTGCGTGTGCGTGTGCGTGTGCGTGCTCGTGTGGAGCTAAATGACAAACGTTTCAGTTTGCTGTACCAGTCATGAAATGTAAGTCCAGAACGAGTTTGTTCATCATTTACCAATAGCAAGTACTTTACTCACGCAATAGGGAATAAGGCGTACGCCTCCCAGCAGCTATTCACATCGTATATCCGTGTCTTAGATACATTTCTAATCTGCCATTAATACTTTCTTACATCCAATCAACATTATCCTTACTTGTTGCACTGCTAGTCAATTTGCACGTGGAGAGGTTCACAAATATGATAGGATGGGTATCAGCCCTCTTGCTTGATATTTGATATTTATTTCACCTTAATTAATCGATTAATGCTTCTTTGAACGGAAAACGTTCTTCTTGTGTTACAATACAGTCATACGTATTTGCTTTAGTATGTATGTTAAATGTTTGTAATAGTTGTGAAAAAGACAAATCATCAAAAGATGCTTAAATTGTAAGGCGTTGACAATTTCCCTTCTACTACTGTGCTGTTCCTTGTATTTATCACGTCATGTATTCCATACATAATACTTTCCATCCTTGAGCAACATTATTGTGTTTATTACCTCAGCGCTAAGCCCATGTTATTTATAAGTATTTATCAAGTCATGTATTCCATACATAATAGACCCGTGAAGGTCCCGGGGTAGAATAGGCCTTCAGCAACCCATGCTTGCCATAAAAGGTGACTATGCTTGTCTTAAGAGGCGACTAACGGGATCGGGTGGTCAGACTAGCTGACTTGGTTGACACATGTCATCGGTTCCCAGTTGCGCAGATCGATGCTCATGTTGTTGATCACTGGATTGTCTGGTCCAGACTCGATTATTTACAGACCGTCGCCATATAGCTGGAATATTGCTAAGCGCGACGTAAAACTAAACTCACTCACTCACTCACTCATACATAATACTTTCCAACATTCTTGTGTTTATTATCTCAGCGCTAAGGCTACGTCATTTACTAGTATTCATCAAGTCAAGTATTTCATGCATAATACTTCCCATCCTACACACTACCAGTGTGTGTATTATCACAGTGTTCATAGGGTATGTTATTTGTTAGTGTTCATCAAGTCATGCATTTCATGCATAATACTTTCCAGTCTACAGAAACATCATTGTGTATAACCTCAGTGTACCTGGAGTATGTTGTATATAGATATGCATTAGGTAATTTATTCCATGCATAATACTTTCCAGTCTACAGAAACATCATTGTGTATAACCTCAGTGTACCTGGAGTATGTTGTATATAGATATGCATTAGGTAATTTATTCCATGCATAATACTTTCCAGTCTACAGAAACATCATTGTGTATAACCTCAGTGTACCTGGAGTATGTTGTATATAGATATGCATTAGGTAATTTATTCCATGCATAATACTTTCCAGTCTACAGAAACATCATTGTGTATAACCTCAGTGTACCTGGAGTATGTTGTATATAGATATGCATTAGGTAATTTATTCCATGCATAATACTTTCCACCCTACAGCATAATATGTGTTCATGGGCGATATTATATATAAGTATTCATCACGTCATATATTTCATTCATAATACTTTCCATCCACCAGCAACATGTTGTTTATTACCTCAGTGTTCATGGGCTATGTTATTTATAAGTATTCAACACGTCACGTATTCCATGCATAATATTTTACATATTTTTTTCGTAATGTCCCTCAGATCTGATATAATCTCGCTTCCTTGGGCAGTTATCTAAATAATATGCCTCTGCCCCCGAACTTTGAATTATTAATGGATTATCACTTGATTTGATTCATCTCTGAATATTGTTGTGAAATATGACATTCTTGACAATTTCCAACACGTATAGTGCCGCCACCCGAGATTTTTAAACGGAGGTTTTATCCACTGAACATGAAGGATCGCTGTTAAAAGTAAGATTGTTTCTCGATATTAAAAGTGTGTTTCTCTTAAGATGGATAGCGCGGGCAGAGCGAATGCAGGGCACGGGTAGTGCTTGGGAAGCACGTGCATTACTCTTGCAAGGCGAGACGTCGACTGCCAGTCTCATCCCACTTGATTTCTTCAGTGAATACCAAATATTGGAATTATATCTAAATTATATATCTTCTAGAAGCTGGACAAAACATGACCAGTGGGTATTATGTGAAAAGTAAACCCTGTTCCTTTGGGAAATGCCAACGGGAAGTGAGCTTACATCGGCCCTTGGGCACTTCCCGCGGGGCGGGCTTACTTTTCAATAATCCGGATGATGTTGTATCCTACCCATCACGTCAAGGATTCCATGCATAATGCTTTCCATCCTACAGCAATACCATTGTGTTTATCACCCCAGTGCCCATGGACTGTGCTATTTTGTTGTATTTATCGTGCCATTTATTCCACGGATATTGTTTCCATTTGACAGCATTGCCAGACACGTGTCAGTGTCAGCAGACCTTCACCACTAGCGTCGCTGCCAACGCATCTCAAGAATGTAGGTACGTCAACATCATGACTGGTATTGACTTGACTCTTGGTACCAAAGGAAAGAACACTTTAACTCGAGGGCTGCCTCGCTGCCTTTCGATTTCAACCCCTAAGAGTTTCTTATGCATCTATTTGGGTACATCACTGCTGGATGAGGCTGACGTAACTCAAATACTGTCCAAAATCACTAGCTTTACGGCGTAATTTCACAATGTCATTCGCTAGAAGTATTAAATTCCTTGGAGTAAACATAACTCATGACAATAAGTCATCTGGCTTGGATTTAAAGCTTGTCTGTGGAGGGATCAGAGGAAAAAATCATTTGTTTACTTAAATCAGAATGCTTGCTGGAAGGAACAGGCATGTCTGTTCCAAATTAGTCCGGTGATGATATATTCAATTGTAGCTTTGAAAAAGGGGTTCCCTTGACTTAAGACTTTTTAACTGTGTCTAGATATGCACTGAACGCCCTCTCCTGTTTGTCTGCAACCACATCAGAAAGTTGTGACAAAACACAGACACAGTCACAGGTCGCCAGTGATTTTAAAGCCAAGGTGGCAAATCTGTCATCATCAAGCTGTTGTAAGTATTAATCATATACATATGTAATCTGAAATTTTGAAAGTCAAGTTATTGTACACTGCAGATATGTTAAAATACCGACCTATGTCTTTGCCGACCAGACCCTAAGATTTTACATATTTTTTACACTAGAGAAAATGCCACTTTGACATTGTGCATGAATGTTTCACACTTGTAAGTTTTGATATTCTGTTAGAAATAAGGTGTTAACCTCCACAGAAATCAAGGAGTTTGGGACATTAAATAAAATGTAAAAGCAACACCTGCCTGACCCGTATGTTGTTTTGAAAAGTGATAGGAAGCAAGAGTATGCCCTTTGTTTGGACAAACAGTAATTTGATAATAGACAGTCAGTAGGCGAATTTTTCTCAGCTACATCAGCAAAATCACATATGTCTATAAAATCTAAACTGTGATCCTGAATATGCTTAGATTATAAGACGATGACATAATAGTGTTCAGCCCGGTAAGTAGACGGGGGAAAGTCATGGGAGAACAACTAATAGCATATAGCAGTAGCTAACACCCGCAGTAACAAGAACATCTTACCAGTAGGAGTTATTCCCCCTTATAGCCCCTCATGATCTACAAGAAAAGTAACACATCTGTGCGTTCTCTCCCTTTCAAAATAAAGCCAGTTTACCAGGCTAACAGAACTGAAAAATGCATTATGTTAAAATCGCATTAATTTCTGATTTTTTTATTTGCATGTTCTCTTTGTTATTTTTTTAGACCAGACAGAGACTTGTAAGTGCCAGATAGCGTACGCTACAGCCGACACAACGTCATCATCTACTAAATGCTCGTACGTACACAGCAACCAGAATTAAACAAGTTTAAACTCAGGTCTTGAGTTAGTGGACCCGTGAAGGGCCAGGGGTAAAACTAAACTCACTCACTCACTCTTGAGTTTGTGAGTGGGTTTAATTTTACGTCGCATTCAGCAATATTATGACGGCGGTCGTAGGTCTTAATATTGACCTAGTGTGTAGTTGAGACGATGTGTCTGCGTAATGTTTTACTCGTACTCCTGGTTTCATGACTGATTTACAATGAACCCAACGTGTTATTTTTACCGCTGTTTGTACGTAATTCACTGGATTATCGAGGCTGTATTCTCAGATGTTCATGTTTTATATGTTATGTACCTCTTGGTTGATACGCATGGGGGTGACCAAGTGGTTAAAGCGTTCGCTCGCCACACCGAAGACCCGGGTTCGATTTCCAACATGGGGGACACTGTGTGAAGATAATTTCTTATGTGTTCTGACGTGATATTGTAGAAATATTGCTAAATGCGGCGTGAAACTGAACTCACTTTACCCATTAGACTTTAACCATTAACTCGCCAACCCTGTAATGAGTGAGTTTAGTTGCACGAAGCTTTTCATCAATATTTCAGCAATATCACGGCAGGGGACACCAGAAATGGACCTCACTCATTGTACCAATATGGGGAATCAAACACGGGTCTTCAGCGTGACAAGCGATCTCTTTAACAACTTTGCTACTTCACCACATCGTGAAGTGCTTGATACGAAAATCATAGTTTTATCACAGGTTTTCAGTATTTTGGTGGTCATTTAACTTACCCAATGGTTTGGTGGCATGTTTTAATATACAACAACGAAAATTGTCCTAAACATAATGTTCTAACTCCTCATGTTATAGTACATCTGTATTCCAGGGCTGGCAAAACGTACCGCACATGTCTCGATAAGATACAGAATGACCAGGATGTAGGCTGTGATGACGTCACACAGAAACAATATCTGATGCAGGGTCACGTCAGTCTCGTTCTACAAGCTTGTAAGTGTACATAAAAGAGTTTCGGCATTTCGTCTGTGATGATTCCAAACTTTGTCTTTTAATCATTTTGAATCGTCTTCGATACAAATACCGCCACATAACACCTTCCTTGCACTGTTTTCTTTTTTTCAGAAACTATCAAAGTATTGATGATTTCACTGTAAAAGTAATAATTTTTGTGTGTGTAATAATATACGATATATATATATAAAATTAATATATATCTACTATACGATACGATATACGATAAAACAGTAAGTTTCAGTTTATCACAACAAACCTCAATGGAACAAAACAAAACTCGGTGGATAGGCTTATAAGAAAGTGTTTTGGTTTTTTTTTTTACGAATTACGGAGGAAACATATATCACAGTTGCATTTACTGTGGGTATGTACACGTATACTGTGATTCAGTTTTGGTTTCTTTAACCTACGGCAGGTCGTGGATGCTCCATTTCACATCCTTCAGTGGCAATCATCCTCATCTTGGCAGCCTCGACGTTGCTATGGAAACACTAAAGTGAACTCTCCTTGTCGGATATGCATTATGATATGTATAGGACAACGGCAGTGATTGTGGACCATGTATTCCCTGAAATACTAGATATGAAATCAATATAAAATTATATACTAACTTGATTTATACACTTGTATCATCTCCAAATTGTTATATGGTAAATACATTGAATGCTGTTTTGTTTGTCTGTGATAGTGGCATCGATTACGCAATGCAATCAAAGTTTTCGGGCATAATCAAGAAATGAATGAATACAAATTTTACTAAGTATTTGAAAATATTTCATACCGGTTCCTGCAATAGAGTATTAGTAACTTGTAAATGTTTTGTGGAATTGTGAAAAATGTTTTCAACTGTGGATGGTCGTTGTCTTAATCTCAAAGTAATGACGCAAGTTCAGACGAAGATCAATGGTCTGATATTGTTCTTGTCTGTGTCTCGTTATGAAGGATTCTTAAATTTTTTTATCGCTGTATAATATGTATGAGGTGATGAAAGGAAATATGAAAGGATATTAATTCCACTATGTGCCATGCTTTGTACATAGTGACCCTAAAAGGGGAATTTCGCGTAAACATTATACATACAAATATACAAATTATTTCATATGCTTTACCATGAAAATAACCACACAAAGTGCAACAGCAATCCTAACATTAAAATGTTGTTGTTTTTCATTTTAGAAACTGAATGTATCCGGATATAAAAGAAAATTCAGTTTAAAATTTGAGACTTTTTCTAAAAACTCTTAATCTTTTCCAGACATATGTGTTGTATAGTAGTATCGCTGCTGAGCATTGCCAATGAGAATTATCTCCTAAAAGCAAGTGTCAGGCTCTGCGGCAATATATACTCACTGACCATCCGTCCAGAAGGTGAAACACGAGCAGTATTTTGTTTTGTGATACTGGCATTTATTGATGCAAATCCAGCTGAGAATGTTCCTTGTTTCTCTTAAGGCTGAAATGTTTCCTTAGTAATGATGAATGTTCTTTTAATGTCCTACAAATTTCCCAATCCGATCCGATTTTATACCCGTCCTAGGAATGTGATATATGTTATATTTATGAAATGTGTTGTTTTGAAAGATATGCATACTTGTGAACTATTTTCCTATTCATGTATTCAGCGAATTCCAAAATTGAAAACATAAGACTACAAATTACCTAGTATTTCATATAGGGGGGTGGGGGTGGTGAGGTTAGGGTGTTATCGAAGGAAATATATTCTCCCTCACTACCCCAAAACAATGTTGGTTTATGTTTGCTAAGAATCGAAAGTATTGGCCTTCAAAAACACATTGTTTGAAGGAGAAGTTCGAAAAACAAATCAAATGAAACCCAAAAGTGATAAAGTGCCATTTAGATAAAACCCAACTTCTCACATATGTTTTTAATTTGATATTTCAGTGAAAGGAAATACGTGTGTTAAATATTAACTTCAAGTACAAAATTGAAAAAAAAACAACCAAGGTGCCATGTTTTAAGATAGAGTTCATCTGACATACAAATGTTACCTGTAAACACTATAGTCTATAGAGTGAAGTCTTACACCCCTGACTGTTCCTGTTTTTGCTGAGAGATTTAAATGCAAATGGCTGCAAATTCCAAACGCTTAGACAAAGTTCATTTATTAAAGAACAATTTTCATATAGTTGTGGAATATCTCTTTCAGACATTAATTGTACATCGATTAAAGATATATTTGTTTTGTAATTGTTCTGTTGTTACATAGCGACGTACATGCATGGTTGAAGACACACAGTTAACCACGGCCATAAACGGAATTTAAGGGTTATCTCGAATGACGTGATCACGGAGGCAGTCACAGTTGTAATGTTTTCATTCAAATAAACTTTCTCTTTCATAAGTCAGTAGTTTGTTGTCATAAGGGTGGTGGGGTAGCCTATTGGTTTAAGCGTCCTCTTGTCATGTCGAAGACCCGGTTTCTATTCCACAAATTGGTACGCCCATTTCCGGTGCCCTCAGCCGTGGCATTGCTGGAATGTTGAAAAGAGGCTTAAACCTTATCTCACTCATTGACTCATTTTGGGGCGGTGGGATATCCTAATGGTTCAAGCATCCATCCTTTCACGTTACAGGCCTGTTTTCGATTCCTCATATGGGTACAATATGTGAAGCTAATTTATTGTGTCATCCACCGTGATATTGGTGGTATATTGATAAAAGCGTTGTAAAATCAGGTTGTTTTAAGTATTTTGTGGAGAAAACGTCCATTCGGTTTGGTTTGATATTTCTTTTGCTCTTTTACGCCGCACCCAACAATATTCCAGCTATATGGTGGTGATCACGAATACGTACGGAATGGTTATTTCACTGCAACATTTTATAGTAATAATTGATAGTAATTCAGAAATATAAGTGAACATACGTGTTAGGTTCTAAAGAAAAGCCACTCACAAATAACACAACCACAAATAACAGCAGCTTGCAACTTGTAGTATTGCAAAGTGTGAAATATTTAATGCTTTCGGTGAACACTTGGCATTTAGAGTTTTGAATATTTCAAATTCAGGAAAATACATATACATGTACATGTACTATTCATTGTTGATAGATTGCAGGTTTCCATGACAAATTCATGGTCTTGGTGGTTTCGTTCTTTATGCCAAGTTTACAATTTTGCGACGGTCTGGGTCATCAGCTTCCAGCCTGTCAGGGGTTGATGGCAGCCTCGCAACGAATATACTCTACGGAAATAAAGGCAAAGGTATAAATATGTACGAAAATGTGCACAAACTTTATACGTTATGAAAATGCAGTAAGACGTATTCAGTGTGAGAATAACATATCACCAGGCCATGAATTTGAAAGATTTTTTTAAAAGATGACAGTACTGCCAGGCCAGACGGCGGAATACTTGGGACGTATTTACCACAGATCAGGGGCGGATGTGCCTAAGGAGATATATTTCCGGCGCCATGATTCGAATCTTATTGTTCGCCTCGATTGTGATTCTGGGTGTGTGAGCACCAGTACACATTTATTGGTCAAGGACGACTTTGCTTTCCTTCAACACCGAGTGAGTGAGTGAGTGAGTGAGTGAGTGAGTAAGTGAGTAAGTGATACACAAATGGCGGACGATAGCAAACGTCGATCAATGAGAGGGCTCGCTTTGACCACACCCCCTTTATGCAGCCTTACGACAAACCTTGCTATCGTCCATCATTTGTGTCAAGATCGTTTACTTGAGGGTCAAAATCGGCTTTCAGTCGACATGTAGAAAAAACAATAGAGCACTGGTAGGTGTCATGAGTGGTGATTGATAGGCCAGCCACCTTTGGTTGTGTTTAGATAAAGTTTTAATCGATTGCATGCAATGGTAGCGTAGCGATCGGCAAAGGAGGCGGGTGGGGTACAACGAAGTGTCCGGCCATGTCTAGATATATTGTGCTGTGAGGCTTGTCAAGTCGGCTGGTCATCTCATAATTTATGTATATTTTTCTTTAAAAAAAATCTTTAATCCTCGCAATGTCACGAGGGCCTGTGGTGTCAACCACGTCAGCAAATCTGACTACTAGATCCCTCGACAATCATGGGTTACTGACGATCGGGTCTAAGCCGGACCTTCAAGGGCCTCTCAACCACTGAACCTTGCATGATGCAACATAATGGATATATTATATGATAAACCTAATCAACCCAGTCAAAGGATGTAAAGCATTAAAGGCATGATGTTACGAGAACTAACTGACTCACCAAAGTCCCAGCAATGGACGCTCCAAGAAGAGCGCCGAATATGACGTCACCAGGATGGTGCCAGTAGTCGAAGACACGGGACAAGGAAATATAAAACGCCACGCTCAGCACTAGAGCCATAGCAAATGGTTTCAGGAGACTTGGGCTGGACTTGGGCAGTCGGGCATAGAGAAACACCTGTAAGGAAAATATTCAGCTGTCAGGTGTGTTACCGTCTTCTTTATTCTAATTAGCTCACTTATTTAATTTTGGTAGGAGGTGTGCGAGGGGACATGCAAAGCGAGGTTAAAAGATGGTATTTGTAATCCTGCTGGGACTGGCATTAAAAGTGAATGAGTGAGTGTTGGTTTACGTCGCAATCATCAATTCCCCAGTCTGTAAATAATCGAGCCTGGACAAGACAATCCAGTGATCAATAGCATTAGGATCGATATGCGCAATTGGGATACGAAGATAGCTATCAACCAAGCCTGACCATATGATCCCGTTAGTCACCTCTTACGACAAGCGAGGGCTGCTGGAGACCAATTTTAACCCGGATCTTCACGGGTGTGATCTGCAGGGGTATGCCTAAAGACCTGATACAAGAACAGGTTGGCTGTACGTAACTGGAATTAGTGTGGACAAGCATGATCAGACCTGACATCAGACAAATAAGTCCAAAAACAAAAAGGTCTCAGACAAAGCAAACAATAAAACCAAACAAACACCTCCACTCATATACACATTAATGTCGAATGTCGACCCGTTGTTACTTCCCCTATCTCGGTTATCATCTCGTTAGAACTGCCATTTACCATAAAGAATATCTGCACTAGCTGATGTCATGATGGCAGGTGAGTGATTCTACGCCACTTTTAGTAATATTCCAACATTATTACAGCGTTATAAACATAATGGGCGAGGTAGTGAGGAACATAAAATGTATTGATAAATTGATGATGACACGAACTGTTCTTGCTGACATTTATCATTCCTCAGTCGATGCTCATGATGTTGATGACTGGGTTATCTGGGAAGGAAGCGCTTAATTACAGACCTGGAATGTTACTGAGTGAGGCGTTAAACAACTAACCAACAAACAATTTTCATAACGCATAGATTAATGTTTAATCCTATGATCCGCATTATGCAATATTACTAGACAAGCTAGTTTAATGCTAGATTATATTAAACTTCACGTTGAATTGTGCCTGTGTATCCACCGTAAGCAAACGATATTCTCTAGCAGGTTAATGAGTTAACGAATATATGCAAACATGCAACGAATCAAACGACTAGGATGACTGAAAATGTATATCTTGTGCAAATACCACAAACAGTGCGCATCGACGTGTTTTAGCCATTGGATGTTAAAACTGAATATTACCGCAAAATAAGTCATCCCAAAGAAGGAAATCGAAGCATGTCCCGATGGAAAAGACAATCTGCAAAGGTACAGATGAAAGGCAAACACATGTACATTCTCCATGTCTTCAGGGTAACTTTTGGGTAACAACCACTGTTCTGTAACCCTCCTTCCTAAACATTTTCCTTTCTCTGGGTTGTCGAAAGATGTTTACAAAAATTTAATATAGTAGGAATTTGGTGATTTGCGTTGGTTGCAATCAAAGATTTTTCGACAAAACTTCTACTTGCCAGAAAAAGAGAGACTGTTTGTCATTTTATGAATGGGTCACGGTTGGGCTGTTTGTTCTTTAACGCTGCACTCAGCAATATTCCAGCTATGTGGCGGCGGTCTGCAAATAATCGAGTCTGGACAAGACAATCCAGTGATCAACATGAGCATCGATCATGCAACTGGGTTTCGATAAAATGCTTCAACGAGCTCATCGAGCCTGACCACTTGATCCCGTTAGTCGCTTGTTGCAAGCATGGTTTGTTGAAGATTCGGATCCGCATTTTTGCGGAACCCGGATCTTCACAGGTGCAATAAATCATGGAAACTCTATGATAACACCAGAATTTCCATTCGTAACTACTCGTCTCTTTCCGTGACCTACAAGAAGACTCGTACCCCTCTCTTACGCCATTATTGCCAAGAATCGTGGCAAACCAATCAAATCGCGCGCAGTAAAACGCATTTCAAAACATGAAATTGGCGGAACCGTTGAACTTTTCACTACACTATACAAAGTACAATTTAAACATAAACTTTGATTCTAAAACATGAACAACTTTCAACACTGAAACATATTTGCAAATGGAATGACCGTATTGCTATTTTGCCCACGGGATGTAGATATTCTAAGAGCCATGTTTGGAAATTCAAAGTTAGCTTTCGTTGATAATAGTACTAGACTATTTTCATCATCATGCCCGTTTGCGCTTAGACAGGACCCAGTCGTAAACATGGCCACGAGAGGGGTACGAGACGCCATCCGGCTTGACGGAATGACACGAGTAGTTACGAATGCAGAATTTCTTGGAAACCATTTCGTGCCCAACCGGAAGTACCCGTCAATTTGTGTGGCGTTTACTACTGGACTGTTTTGTTCAGACTTGATGATTTACCGACTGCCAACCTACAGCGTGAAAGAAAGGAAGAAAGAAATAAAAATGAAAGAAGACGATTATTCACTGTGGTGGTGATACTCACCTTGCTTCTGATATTGCCTGTTTGTCGGACCCTTCACAAGTATAATTCTGGATGTATCCCTCCGCGCAGGTGGTACTCAGGGCGGGATGACATACAGATATAAAGTGCGGTCTGAGGCGGCCGATGCTGTACTTCCCGATGTCGGTGACGATAAAAGTGAGAGCACCACCAAACAGGAACACAAGAGCAACGTTAAAGACACCCCTCAACACTGTGTGTCTGGTCATGGTTCCCCGGAGTTTGTAAACTTTGAAATGGGCGTCCGAAAGTACCATCTGCGACAGGTAAGAATTAATCCTGTAAGTCGACTTTCTACATGGACTGAAGTTTATTTAAGTTATTTCAAAAGGACCATCTTATGTGAACATTGTTAAGAATATTATCATCATCATCATCAACTTTATTCCGTATTTCAGGCCTCATGGCCCATAGTACAATTGTATTATAAGGTATACAGTTATGTTCACTATTAAACTGACATCACATTTATCAACTTACGTATGGTTCCACGGTGCACAGTCCAGGATGTACATATGCCGATTAAATTGTTGCCATTTAATAAATAAGCAACGGAAATTAAACAGATTGTGATTGTTGGTAAGATGATTCCTCATAAATGTGCAAAATTTGACTCGAATGTTACGAAAATTAAATGCAAGAAAAGTATTCATTCTGCACTATATTAACATGCAAGCCTATGGCAATGGCGTCACGTGAGAAATACTTTGGGCACGGGCCTTTACTTCACTCTTCAACACCGTCTTATGTACAACTGCAGGGATATTTACATTAATGCTTTGAAGGTGTTCACATTTGGGGGCGTCCTACCACAACTAGAGGTACTGCTAGCGACACCACCATCAACAGTGTGACTGATATGGTGCTTTGCTTGTACGGGTACTTGATAGTGTCATCGTCGCAGAAGAATCCTTGCCGGAACGGAACACCGTACTTCTCAAGAGCCCCGATGAATAGTAACACTACAAATAAAAAAAAGAGGTTCTAAATTAAGCATTCAAGCAATCCCATTTCAATTTAGACTCATATATGAATAAACGGAACAAGACCATTGTCGATTTTGAGCTTATCATAAGCATGTGTATAAATCACAATCAAATAGTGATGACCCCCAGGTGTTCCCGAAAAGGTGAGCGTATGTTGCTCCGTCAGTGATAGGTGTCACTAACACATACAAAGGCAACCCAGTTATTGCTTGAGTGAATGAGTTTAGTTTTACGCCGCACTCAGCAATATTCAAGCTATATGGCTGCGGTGTGTAAACAATCGAGTCTGGATCAGACAATCCAGTGATCAACAGCTTGAGCACCAATCTACGCAGTTGGGAACCGATGACAAGTGTCAACCAAGTCAGCGAGTCTGTCGAGTAGTCGCCTCTTACGACAAGCATAGTCCCCTTTTGTGGCAAGCGTGGGTTGCTGCAGGCCTATTCTACCCCGGACCATCACGGGTCTGTTGTTGTTTGAAAAAACTTGTCGACATGTGAGACGGCGTCGGTCATCATGATGGCCTTGATGCGTCAAATATGAATATGTCCACACGTGCATGAAACGTTAACACCACTGACACGGAATAAGTAAATATTCAAATATAATATTTCAATCCGGTTGGTTTTTCCAGCATTCTGCTAACAAGACTCATTTATCATAAAAAAACACGGAGTTATCCATATTGATAAGGAAGAGACGGACGTCACCACTCGCCCATTTCTGGGGACATGTCCCCAACTCGACAATACGACAAACCAATCAGAACGCGAGTAATGGATGCGGTGCATTGATGAAAATAATCCCGACTACTTAGATCGTTTATGACTTTATGTGATTGTTTAAAATGTCATGAAAAATATATATTGTCATATTGCATGTACAAATAACGCAGCTAACAAAATTGTCGTGTGTGAAGTTTTTGATAAAATTCAAGTCACTGGTCCAACTGAGTGTTTTTTCTGACGAACTTGCGGGCTTAATTGTGATGATTGCACGTCCGCTTCTAACAGTTTTACGCAATGTGATTGTAAACCGCGAGGTGTATTAACACAATAATATCGTATCTGTATAACTTATCGGCGTTAATCTTTAACGATGGGCCTGTATTTCACATCTCTTGGGATATTTTAGGGTGACCATTTTGTGTCATTCATATATATTTCAGCGAATTCAGTAAGAATTCCACTTGGGGTATGACAGCAAGGTAACACGAACGTTTGAGAAATATTTTAAAGTCATTTTTAGTTTCTATTTGGAACTAAATGTAGATTTTATTTTTTTTTAATAAATATCTTTTGCATATTCGATAAAACAAATCTCATGAAACCTTTTTCAGAAATATAAATGGAAATATAAGGTGAGCATGCCTTTAACAACCATGGTTGTTTCCTTTTAGGTGCAACAGGGAGGTTTAATTCTTTGAAGTAAATAAGCAAACACAAAAACAGCAATGCTATGTAGGAGTACTTCTGTGGTATTAGGTACTATTTGAACAGGAATAGAGTTATCGTTCCTGTTTGAAGTAGTTCGTATGTACGCCAATGTGAAATTTTTCGAGAGGGGCACGAGTCGCTATTCGGCTTGTCCCGGAATAACGCGAGTTGGTCACGAATGTTCTTTGAGGTTACGGAAAGGGGCGAGAGGTGACGAATGAGTTGACCAGACATTATATTTTATTGTAGTTTAAAGGTCAGAGTGTAGCCATGTGTACATGGAATGGCTGTTTATAGCCTCCATATTTAAAAAAGAAGGTGTATAAGGTTACATTAGAAGTCTGTGGTAAATCATTTAGTGCTATGTAGCCTCAAGGCGCTGCGATTCGCTGACGGAGTTGCGGCCCTTGGGTACGCCATAAAGCTAAGATCGCACTGGCAAACAAGGATAAGTTGGACGCAAAGTATGCGGTACACGGCAGTGAACAAATCCATTTGGTTTGTGAAAGAGAGACCAGATGAAAGCTAGTGCAGGTGCAGTACATGACGATGAAATTGTTTCCTCGCGTAGCTGCACACGCCTTACTCATAACTAGACTCTAACGTAGTCAGTGTAACTTCACCCATCGCACTGCACTTGATCGCGGACAACCTGGTTCCCTCTCGCTCACAACTGCAAGCGCCAGTGGTCGGCACTCTATATGGTAATACGGGTAAATTGTCAGGTCGATGCTCAGCTTATCCTTGTTTGCCAGAAGATTCGAACTCGAATGGTATACCTGAAACACAAAAACGACCTGAAAGACAATCGAAATATAATCAGATTAGAATATTAAATCAATACCTTATGTTCGTTTCTGCGATTGTGGAGTGCGTCATCGAGTGAGTGAGCGAGTTTAGTTTTAGCACCAAGCAATATTCAAATTATATTCCAACCAACCAATCTAACAATGCTCAAATCGCCTGCACGTCCAACTTAATTTCAGATTATGTCCCATAGCGTGGGACCAAGCTGGTTGCTCACACTTTGAAATATCTAAATATCTGGAGAATTATAACTCATTCACCGCCATTGTCCATTTCATGTGCAGATAACTGTTTGCCCTTTGCGTGAGGTATGGAAGCTATTTTGCACATTGCACACTTAACCAATACGACCTGCTCATTGCACACAGTGAGCAGTTGCACAGGTTGGGTGTAACATATGCAGTTAAGCTAGTTGTGCATGCAAAATTTCCCAAAGCTCCAGATATGCTTTATAAATTCAAGGCCTCACCTCTGTGACTGTTCTGCGGCTGTCCAAATGATTTAACAGTATTCGTAGGCAATCGAGTTTACTGTTCTGCGGCTGTCCTGATGAATTTAACAGTATTCGTAGGCAATCGAGTTCTACCATCGGTTGGTAACATTCGCAGTCCTGAGCAGTTACATATTCAAAATTATCTTCTTTTCCAACTATCAGCGGGGAACACAATTATGCTCTTCAAAAAAAGTAAGGGATAATGAAATTTCAACTTGGATAGGAAGTGTAAAGGTTAACAAACGTTGACATTTCATGAACGCACCACCATTTCCCACTATTACCCCCCTAAACACAACGCATGACATGAACGTGCATGGGGTCTCATTCTCGATTTTGACGTCTTTTCAAGAAGGTCGAGAAATCGCATAGAACGTTACTTTTGACACTCATCTTGCATCACACATTTGTTAGTGTATGTTTCTAGTACCTTGTTTTAAAATGAAAATCGTATACATGCTAATTACATGCCATATACCAGCTTGACTCGTCTTTCAAAAGCGGCATTCCAGATAACTGTGGTTGTAAAGGAGTGCAAATGGTGATGCACTCTCAAAACATTCAATAATACCATATCAACATTGATAGACTCCGATAAATCTAAATATTTTTAATCGTAAAGAAAAAATAAAATGAAGATCCCGTCCTTTTCTTAAGAGTATATATGATCATTATGAATGACGTGCAAGCAGAGAAAGGGGCTTGAACCTGATGAGTTTCCGTGGAAGGCCTGACGTTATTTGTAGCCCGACAAAAATCAGTACTTTGGCGCTTCTTTTAAAATCATGCCTTATAGCATCTCGAAAGTAAAAGTAAAGGCGATGTGAAAGCCATGTGGTTAAAGCCGTCGCTCGTCACGCCGCCGACGACGGTTCGGTTCCCCATATGGGTACAGTATGTGATGTGCCCTTCTGAGTTTAACTGCTGTGTAGTAAAAGTATGCATGCTGCACTGATGCTTTCATTTAGGAATATATACATGAAGATAGATATTGATTTACATCAACAGCGTTAATGTCAGTTACACTATCCTGAACAATTAATGGTCATGCATGTATAATTAATTACAATGCAATGCGCGCCAGGTGGCCGTATTTGTTTGAAGACAGGAAGCCACTATAAATGTATGTCATAAGGGATGTTACAGTAAGGACGTCTTGGTTTAGTAGCACCATGATGTCGACTGACAAAATAATAATATAATAATTATTTGCTCGAAGTTGAATTTGTTGTACTTCAGATAGTGACTAATAAATGAAAGCAATAGTACATGTAACAATACGCCAAATTACCAAAACAAAGCAGAATTTGCACAAGGGGTCAATGACATAACTTCCACATGATTGTTGCTAAACAGGTTCCGGAAGCCCTTAGTATTAACTAAATACATGTATATAGCTTTGCAACCTGTCAGGCTTATACGAAAACGCTGGCGTGCCACGCGCCTGATGTAATATGTTCTGTTTTGTGAATATGCGCATTTTTCTAGCGTATCAGTGCACACTGTAGTATGCTGTGCGCGCTGAACAGACAAGTTGATTGTGAGACATGTCTGTGAAAGAGATAACTACGTCTTTGTAGAGGAGATGTAGGTAGCTCAGTACATAAGGTAGGTCCAGCGCAGGCGAAGGTTCTTTTGGAACTTTGAAGAGATGCTTGTGTGCAGCAGTTCTTGCAGGAAAGGAATGGGTGAGTGTTGACTTTGTATGTACTACTACTGCTGCTGCTGCTGCTACTACTACGGCGATGGGGTACCGTAATGGTTAAAGCGTCCGGTTGTCACCCTGAACACCCGGGTTCGATTCCCCACATGCGTACTACTACTACCACCACCACTACTGCTAACTACTACTGCTACTGCTACTACTACTACTACTTCTACTACTACCACTACCTCTACTACTACTGCTGCTGCTGCTGCTGCTACTACCACCACCACCACCGCTTTTCAGACTTCTTTCTAATACTTTGGTCCTACATATACACCACGATCAGAAATGGATGTTTATATCCATCCCGATAACACCTGCCACGACAGAACACTAATGTCACCAATACATCGTGTTATGTTGTTCTCACGTGTCCTATCACTGACTCATTATAATCCCGGACTTACTTAGTAATGTTATTACGACATCGCCAACCATTTTGATGACGTTGATGCCCCTGCAACCTCGTCCCGAGTCCATGGCGTCTTTTCGCCCCACACCGTGATGGCGTTCGTGGATGCGCTGACCAGTGATGACGGACGGATCAACAGTGACAGTTATCAACAGTTATCAATGGGCATGTGACAGCGCTATAACGAGGACGAGGTGCATTCTGTTTCCGTGTATGAATGTACATACCGGAAGTACACAGATAAAACGCATGCACATTAACGTTATGGTTTAAACAAAGCTATTATTAAATCTGGGAAGGAGTGAAGTTTGTTTATATGCTGTTGTTCAGCTGATGTCAAGCAATTTTTTATTTTTTTATCACATATGTAGATTGATTGCCCAAGATGTTAGTGGTTAGTGCTCTGCTTTCAAACGAAGATATTTTCACCGATATTTTCGTTCAAGGTTGGCAAGAATATGTGATGCTCTCATGTTATTCCACATTTTGTTTTAACTGAGTCAGTATTTGAACCTGAGAAATATTTAACTGATATATTAAATGATCTATCCCTCCGACGATCGATTTGCAAACATACAATCAAGAAAACATTTTAAAAATTGTTGGTACGAAGTAGACGGATTTCGTGTCCCGTTTATCTGCGTTGCCTTTGGTTCCCATCATCATCATCATCATAAAAGTAGCAGTCATCATCATCATCATCATAAAAGTAGCAGTCATCATCACCGTGATTCCAATGTTCAAAATGGGAGATTTTCATTGGTTAATGTGCTCAGCGTTTTATATCCGATTTCCAAGTTCATTATATGGGATTCACATATATCATACTCACTACAGGGTCAAAGCTTCTCTATTGCTGGAACATTACTAAAAGCGACACAAAACCAAACCAAACTCACCCAATCGCGGGTGGAATCGTACTAATTACGTACACTAATCGCCAAAAGAAAGTTACCCGCTTTGCATAATGAATTTCTTAATATCAACTTAACTGAGTATGAAACTTTCTGCTGCTTTGTGATGACTGGACGTCCACTTCTTCCATGTCCACTTCTTGGTCTGTCCATGGTGACCCCAGTCTATCTATAGCGCTGAATACGTCGTGTAACTGTGATACTGTACCATACGAGGGCGATGGCAACAACATTGTATGTCGGCCCCATCTGCAAACAACACACTGGCTCTTTCTACCCTATAAGGCGCTCTTTATACCCTATAAAAACATTCCACGCGTGAAACCGATGCAAATACCGTTTGAATATTACTACATTTTGGCGACTGATATACCTTTCAAGCTAAAATGTTAACAAAGGTAATATAAGATGATCCTAAACACTTTTTCACAACAGATGCGTTTTACTTGTTTTCACTTATGCAAATGAGCAGAAAATGTTCTAAAAGATTGAAATCATAGGAGTGATTCTTTACAATTTTACACACTCTACAGCAGTTGTTTCTTGTTAAAAATAATGACTTGAAATTATGTATCGTTGTCTCAACATATTTGGTTTTATTTCAGCTTTCTTTTGGACATCTAAATCACTGTTATCGGTTTGTTTCGACATGGTCGAAAATAGGACAATTTAACTCTTCTGAAAACATACTTTTCACCTAAATATGAATGCATTTATGGAATTCAGAGAGAGCTTCATTTTCATGTTTAATTTCGTTTAGGTCCCCATTTCATCCATGCTGTTACCAACATACTATTGATTTAGAGCCATGAACCAGTTATCTTCAATTAACAGTAAGACCCGTGAAGGTCCGGGGTAGAATAGGCTTTCAGCAACCCATGCTTGCCATAAAAGGCGACTCAGCTTGTCGTAAGAGGCAACTAACGGGATCGGGTCAGACTCGCTGACTTGGTTGACACATGTCATCGGTTCCCAATTGCGCAGATCGATGCTCATGTTGTTGATCACTGGACTGTCTGGTCTAGACTCGATTATATGCAGACTGCCGCCACATAGCTGAAATATTGCTGAGTGCGGCGTAAAACGTAACTCACTCACTCTTTCAGTACTGCTAACAAACTATTCAGTGTGGGCACATTTCTGAATATTAATTAACATTTCATTTAAATAGTATCCATTTCAGGTCTACTCCACTTTGGAGCATTTACAAAACGAATCGTTTGAACCGATCCATATTTTCAATTGAACACGTTAGACAACAAGCCATATTATTCTCGTAGAGCCAAGTGTATAGAGTGACCTCCCTTGTATAGTGTTTCGCGATTTCGCCGGGTGTTTGTAATGTCACTGATAGTCTCAAATTACGCCTCACAAGGTATTTCTGTCGTTTTCGCTTAAGTGTTTGCATGCTATATTCCACGTGGGATTTTTAACAGCGTTATTGATAGGAACAGAAAGTGTAACGACATTTTAAATAATCAGAACTTCGGTCATTACCAAGGGCAAGGTTATGTTATTTTTTTTCTTTCCCGCAGATTGACTGGCTTACAGACTGAAGATAGTCACCCAAGCGTGGAAGTATATATTTGATTCAGAATGGTCGGCATCTGGGACGTTGGCAGTAAAGACATGCTTCAGTTTGTCATAGAACTGGTCTGTGTTTCTGCGGGTGAGTGGTGTCACTATCGCCAGTCATTTTACAGCCTCATCATTCACTTTCACTTGGGGATATAAACTGATGGTTTAAATTGATTCACTTGGGGATATAAACTGATGGTTTAAATTGTGTGTGGAGTTAGTTTGGTCTGTTGTCAAACGCTGCGGTCAGCACTATTACAACTATACCGGCGTTTCCTATTGTCGCGGTACTTACGGATATCGTCTGAAAGAAATAATATAAACAGTTCTTATCGTACGAATGCTTGTTGTTTTTAAATGACGAGACCCCCCTTCAAACATCTGCATCTACCAACTGCTTCATACATCAAGTGTATAACCACTCTTGAGCGCGATGTGGCTTCACACATAAACAAGGTCGTCCGTTACTGACTAATCGAGGCGTCTCCCATTCTCGCGGTGTAACGAGGAAGTAACGTTAAATGTAAGGAAGAGGAATCCTGTCGGAAAGGAAAAATCCTGTAAAAAAATGTTTTGTCCAAGTTGGCAAAAGCTCACCAATATTCGTTACATTGCAATATTTAGATAATTCACAGACTTGGGTCACTTCCTAGTTACCGGCCACTGATGTAAACAACAATGTTAAGTATCACGCATCGGCGATCTCGGCAGAACACGTTTACCGCGAGAATAGGTGACGCCAATTAATGGATACCAACTGGATGTCAGGATGGCAAACAATTACACAGTTTATGTTACTTAGTTCAAAACAGCGCAATGGAAACCAGCATGAAACTACATTTTCTGGTTTTATGTTGGTTTCCATTTAATGAAATCTTCCAACTGCAAATTCCAAATATGGAAACCAACAAGAAACCTCATGACCTTAGTTTCTTTTTGGTTTCCATTTACAGAAATACCAAAATCACATAATCCCAGTATAAGTAAACTTAGCCTCAGTGTTTTTCGTTACACTCCACCTCTGAGACTCAGTATACAGTACGTGGAGTGTAACGAAAAGTGCAGAATCCAAAATGGAATCTAGTTAGAAACTCAGTGAGTTCCAGTGAATGGAAACCATCTGGATTCCTCAATATCCCACGATACGGATGGTTTCCAGGTTTCTGGAAATCACTCGCCCCTGACATGTATCTTTACTCTTTTTAACACATCTCACTCGTACTAGTGTGGGGCCCCCTGCTGTACCTGGAATGGTACGGGACAGCAACACTCCAGGGGTTCTTCTGTTCCGATACATCTCTGCAGTACCCATACCGGGAGTCAACCATGACAGCCTCCATCATGTACCCCGTCAGCTGCATCTTCCCCACCCTCGGGGTAAGTTTTACTTAGTGAGTTTTGTTTTACGCCGCGCTTAGTAACATTCCAGCAACATCATGTCGGGGAACACCGGAAATGGGCTTCACACATGAAACCCATAAAGGAAATCGAATCCCTGTCGTTAGCATGGGATACATCCGGGTATATCTCCAGTTAACACATTAACGTACGTAAAGCAGTACCTTGAAAAATGTCATTCTTGAGCAATTTCGGGGGGCCTATATGTGATATAATTCCGTTTTATATTATGATATTTTTACCATATTCATTGTAATCGTTCCATCTTATTTTATTTTCCATCCATTTTACTTTTTTTCAGATATTTATTAGCATCTGTTGTGCGTTGAAAACAAAGAGCTTTTCTTTAAAGTCCATCTACAGACAAGTGCTTATGTTCTTGTTTGGCTTTGGTGTGGCGCACCTGTTGGTGGATGTGGGGAAGTTCTATGTCGGGAGACTGCGTCCTCACTTCTTTGACGTGTGCCGCCCTGATTGGTCACAGATAGACTGTTCCGTCGGTTACGTCACTGATTATACGTGCCTGGGAACCCACAAAACTCGGCTCCGAAAAATGAGGTAAGTACATCATTAAAAATATTGATATATGTTTTAATATTTTGAGCAGAACGAACCTCAATGTTCAGTTACATGAAAATATGCTGTTCGTATTGTATCATGTCAGGAATTTGAGATTAAATTAATGAGTAACAGTCCCTCAGCCTAACTTTTGGTACACGGTTTATAGTTGACATAAAGTTTAGAAATTCAACCAATTAACTGAGTCAATGAAAGTTGGATGCTTTCATTTTTTAACGTTACTTGCCAAAAATATTCTAAAAGTTTGTTGACGGAGGATAGTCTTGATGAGCAAATCCTATATATTCAGGGAACCTTTGTCCAACGAGTCTAAAGTGCCCGAAATGGTTGTACATAGTTGAGTTCCATAGACACAGCAGACACCTACAGATGTTTGAATCCCAGTTCGAGACGAATATGTCAGAGATTTGCATCGCTTTCCTGCTATATTAGATTGACGTGCATGGGGTAATATAATGGGTAGTCCAGTGGTTAAAACGTCAGACCGAAGGCCCGGTTCGATTCCCCAAATGGGTACAATGTGTGAAACCCTATTCTGGTGTCTCCCGCCCTGATAGTGTTAAAATGGCGTAAATCTAAACACATTCACTCAATCCAGCATCCAGAGATGTCACGTCTCAATGTAGGTGTGCATCATACAAAAACAGTTAAACTGTATAGACGCGGTGATGTCAATAAAACCTTTTCACTCGGTATAAACACTTCTTCAATATGTTTGAGACACTCTCCAAATTACAAATTCAGAATAACCGTGCGCGTGTGATATGTTCGTATGAGTATATGTATAAACAAAATTCAGCCAAAAGGATGACTGTTAGATTGACCGGGTATAGTATATGTATTTGAGAAGTTTAACGTCGAGAGAGTTAAACACCGCTAACAACATTGTTTCCGGCTGAATCACGGTGTTTATGTCATATCAGACTACAGAACAGATATTTTAGTATGTTCACTGCGTCAGTGAACCTCTCAGAGATTATCAATGCAAATTGTTTCATTTATACCTTGTTTACAGACTGTCGTTTCCCTCCGCCCATGCAAGCTGCTTATGCTATGGCGCTGTCTTCTTCATAGTGAGTACCTCTGAATAACATTAAGCCTCTGAATTGTTTACTTTGTATGTCTTGTTTTTGCTTAAGCAGCTTATCCGAGCTTTTCTGAACGTGCGGCCTGTAAGTAATCGACTCCGTGTCTGACAATCCTGTGATCAACATCATGAGCATCGATATACGAAACTGGGAACCGATGACACGTATGAACCACACGATCACTTTGTCGCCTCTTACGACAAACATGGGTTACTGAAGACCAGTTCTAACCCGGATCTTCACGGGTACAATTGTATACAAAGTTCTAAAAAGACAATGAATTCTGCATATTTTCTTATGGGTTGGGCAAGGTCCACACAAACTCGCAGCTCCCGCAATGTGTTTTTATAGCTTGACTATAAGCAGGAATACGGTCAATTTGTCAAACTTGAACACTTAAATAAGAAAAGGTGTGCAAAGATCAGCTGGTCACTTGGCACAAATTTCCTGTCTCCTTTTCGTAGTGTCCGACATATGCGTTTATAGTTTTAACCAAATGGTTATAAATCGAGGTTACTCGATGTCCTCATGTAAAACCGTTGTTTCTCAATACCTTTCATAACACTCAATGGTTAGGTAGAGATGGGAGCTTTTTCTGAGTTGGATACACATATGTGGCACAATGTTGATATATTCCACATGACCTCTTGCACACCTCTTCTTCCACATGACGGCCTCCTTGGTCGAGTGAATGGATCGTCTCCGCAAAAACATGTAACGTTGGAGATTCGATCCCGGTCGTGTGAAAGTGAGATCTGGTTAGGATGGTTTCGTTAGGGGTATATCAGGGAGTGGTCATCTCGGAGTTGCATAACTTACATGTTCTGTGTTCTCGTGTTATACCCTCCTAGCGGCCGGTCTCAGTGGGTAGAAGGTGGTTTGTTGTTCTGAATTTCAGAAATAGCATAACTTACATGTTCTGTGTTCTCGTGTTATACCCTCCTAGCGGCCGGTCTCAGTGGGTAGAAGGTGGTTTGTTGTTCTGAATTTCAGAAATAGCATAACTTACATGTTCTGTGTTCTCGTGTTATACCCTCCTAGCGGCCGGTCTCAGTGGGTAGAAGGTGGTTTGTTGTTCTGAATTTCAGAAATAGCATAACATACATTTCTGTGTTCTCGTGTTATACCCTCCTAGCGGCCGGTCTCAGTGGGTAGAAGGTGGTTTGTTGTTCTGAATTTCAGAAATAGCATATAAACATTGGTTTGACGACAAAAAGTAACGTTCAAATGTTGAAGAGTCTTTTATAGCAGACGGTAGAATTTCATTGAAATGCTTGTCCACTCCGCTTTGAAGCTTTACAGATATACTGTGATGCCAATGCAGGTGTACATCCAGTCCCGGAACTTGAAGAGGCACCTGGGATTGATGCCAGCGACACTTCTTCAAGCTGCAGCCGTCTGCCTCGCACTTTACACGTGCATTTCGCGTATAACGGACAACAAACATCACGTGACTGACATCATCGCAGGGTCTTGTATCGGCTCTGCAGTAGGTTATTGGATGGTAAGTTTGAGAGAGTAGGGTAGGTTGAACAATATACATGTACAGGTTATGTCACAGTCTGTTAGCATATGAGAGAGAGTGCTTATGTGATGCTGAGCTTCGGCGTTTTCCACACGTGCAGGTGTATGTACTGACAAGACCTACGAGCGTAATATATGAACATTCGAACGTACGATTTTCCCAGTGTCCAACGGACGCAACTCTGTCAAGGGATAGATACGAACTGGGAGTCTCGATGAAGATAGTAATTAATCGGAGCTGACTTGGAGATCGACCTCATAAAACTCGTAAATGGACACCTGAAAGTGGTCATGATTAGACATTGATATCACCTGAGGAGACAACTCATTAAGCTTGTTGCTCAACCCTTATCAACCGTTGGTGAAATTCACGTAACTTCAACCTGGTTTCATTTCAGTAGAGCTGATTTTTTTCCTACTTGATTGTTTTCAGGCATCGCTTCTGCATGATGTTCCGGAACCACTGCCTGACAAGAAGAAGAAATCCTAATCCGCAAGAGTCGAAAATCTGGTTTCGTTGCATTGTCTGACAAGAACAAATCCTGATCTATAAGAGTGTATTATTTGGTGTCGTTGAGGTGACAAGAAAAAGGAAATTCCTGTCCACAGGAGTGCATTAACTGGTGTCGTTGAGTTGCCTAACAAGAAAAGGAAATCCTAATCCACGATGGTGTATCACTTGGTGTCATGGAGGTATCAAACAAAAAGAAGAAACTCTGTTCCACAAGAATGCATTATCCGGTGTGGTCGAGTTGTCTTACATTAAAGAAATCCCAATCCAGGAGAGTGTATTATCTGGTATTATTGAATTGTTTCACAAATAGAAAAAAACCTAATCCACAAGAGTGTTTTGTCTGCTGTCCTAGAATTTGTTTGTGATCCTTTGGTTGATACGAATGAATGTTAATGTAGCAAACATATTTTAACTTATCATCAACCACACGTGGGGTTATCCAGACGTTGTTTGATGTTTAACACCTAGACTAACATATTTTGTAGCGATATTCAACCACTAACGCCAGCAGACGCGAAAAGGGACTTCACGCAGTTAATCGACATGAGGCTTGTGACGTGGACCGTTCGTTACTTTCTTAACCACTGGGACACTCGTTTCTTCTGTACACTTAAACTAAGCAGGTAGGCATTAATCAAAGGTGATGCTGTGTTACCTCGTGGCTGTGGGGATGCCAAGCCAAGTAATACATCCAACACTTGAAATGTTACTACCAAAGCATTCGTAGCGCTACGACATTCGTAAGCCTGCGAGAAACTAAGAGTTACGACAGGTCATAACGATACGAACAGTGTGGATCGTGGCCGTGATGAGTCCGAAATACAAAGGGACAAGCAGAAGATACTAGTAGTCGACGAACGAAAAATCAAAGGATATTGTTTTTTTCAGATGGGGAATGACTACATGGGGAACATTTTAGGATAGTGGCTTCTCAAATCTGCAATTTCTGCACGTGGAAACGCATTAGAAACTTCTGTGAAGTGGGGATGACATATCCTGGTGCCTATACGAAGTGGGTATTATGTTTTAATTCTATGGGTTTCCTACGGAACAAGTTGGTTCAAACGTGGGAATAGTTCGCTTATAGTCATAAACATTTAAACTATCTTCATGAAATCTTGCATGTAAACGTCAGACATCGAACCCTTGCGTTTTGTTTTAATGTTTCGATAAATATATCAATTGTGCGTCTTCTTACGGGTCGTTTCCAGAGAATAACTAATAAACTGTTTATCACGTTTTTGTGAAATTTTGTGTTGCGTTCCCAAGGCAACGGATTTCGCTTGAACCATTCAGTATTCCTTGATTAAACTTTGTTATCACATGTAGAATACATGCCATTATCTGAATTGGGACGCTCAGTTTAAGCCGGCCATTAGTAGCCTAGTCTTGTTTTAACACTCGAAAGAATGGGTTGTATAGCCATGGTAGTGCTGTAGAGATTTGGTCAACTGTGTAACATTGTACCCTGATCTACCCTGAAAGAGTGGGACGTTGGTTTGTTTGTTGTCTAACGCCGCCAATATTGAAGCTACATCGCGGTGGTTTGTAAATAACCGAGTCTGGACCAGACAATTCCGTGATCAACAGCATGAGCATCGATCTCCGGAAATGGGATACGATGATGTATCAACCAAGTCAACGAGCCTGATCAACCGGTCCCGTTAGTCGCCTCTTACAACAAACATGGGTTTACAGATGACCAATTCTAACCCGAATCTCGGGGCTAGAAGGGGTTAACAAACTAGAAACAATACATCCTTATCTCAATTCTGGAACTGTTTCATGCCGTTGCTAGTTTGCTGTGGAATTATATTTAATTTAATGTCGGAAATAGAATTCGCATTTATCTCTACAGTTTATGCAGTTGATATGTGAAAGTGCAGAATATATATGTTGAAATACGTTAGGAAATAGATAGGAAACGTTAATTTAACGTTGTAAAGAATTTTACTAAGGAGAGATTAAAGTACTGTACTTCTAGTTGGAAGTAGAAAAAGAAATGTTATTCGGCTGTTACTCTGTATCCATCAAATTTACACGTCGGCTAATAGGATATGTCGAAATTACTCACTTCAGCCTAACTATGCGTAAGAGAAAATCCAGACAAGCATCTTAACTCGTAAAATCGGGTTAAACGTAGAAAAAGTAGGACTAGCTGTTGAAAACAATAGATCAGACTATATATAGATGGGAATTAGGTCGCTCAGCCGGGTATGACGACGGAAAGTCGTCTCATCTGGCATGAAATGCATGCACTGCCGACTGGCGCAAGGGGTCATTTCAAAGATATTTTGTGCCTTGTCATTTGTGTGGAACATGTCTCATCTATTGATTAACATCATACATGTCTGTCTTTCAAGACGTTTATGTTAATGTATGTATGATACGTTTGATACCCATAGAAAAGCATCGTATTAAATGTCTCAAAATATACAGGTGGTATGACCAGCCGGGGATCGACATAACTGGATGTTATTTGTCAAATGTTATCATACATCGTTTATTTCCCCAGTTTAATTCCCCTAAAGGATTGTCATATCTTAGCTGATACCTCTATCCCCCAGCCCGACCTCAACCATCGCGTGCGACACCCGTCCTGGTTTCGCTTTTGAGACGACCCCTCCTACCCGTTTCTTTTTATATTGATAGTGAAACTCCATGGTAGCTACATCCTTCAGAGTTTCAGCATAAAATGGGCATTTCAAATGTGCCCTTTATAATGCGAAAAAAAACGCATTGCTCATTTCTACACTAATGTCTGTAAAGTCCCTTTTTCACGTTTCCTGTCTCCCTACCACTAGAACTGTAGTTAACCCGAACTTATTTCAACTGATATCTCACACTCCCGCATATCGACTTTATAAACTGTAGAGATAAATGCGAATAATCACTTGTTCTTCTATTTCCGACTGTACTTTAGAGCAGAAATGAACAATGCAACTTATTTAGAACAGACCACGGCTGTATGCAAAGGGCACTTTTTAAATGCCCATTTTGAAATTAGACTTAGCTTCATTATAAACGATAGATGACGTAATAATAGTAACTTTCATGATTATGATGAGGGGTATACAAAGTACGCAGTCTAGACTACCAGTTGTCCGACTTTCATTTTGTGGGAGTCGTGGTGGTTGAGCAGGTTAGGCGGCTGACTTTGTGTGCTGGCGATAAGGTGCCTGACTCTGAAGGTGCTGGTTCGAATCCCGGATGGGACTCAACCAAAGAAGTAGTAGAATTTGTACTTTATTGAGAAAGTGAAATCCCAGATATGACATATGTTGCAATAACTTTCATGCTTAACTTTTAAGAATGAAGCTGTCATGGGTTCTCGCTTCGAGTTCCATAAGGAAACAGGTAGGAAGGGTCGTCTCAAAAGCAAGAACAGGACGGGTGCAGCACACTGTGTTTGTGATCGGGCTGGAGGATGGAGAAGATATCAGCTAATATATGACAATTCCTTCGGTGAATTAAATTGCGGAAGTACGCAGCATGCCATAACAATTTATAAGTAAGTTTTAATGTCCAGCCTTGTCGATCTTTGGGTGGTCACGCCACCTTTATATTTTGAGACATTTGATACGATACTTTTCATTGGGTATCAGGTATCACACTCTCGTTATATCTCAGTATAAACGTTATGGAAGAAAGACGGGTAATATGCTATTCAAAAGATGAGACAAATTCGACACACATACAAAAGCACACACTATCTTTGAGATCACCCCTTGTGCCAGGCAACGCATGCATTTCATGTCAGGTGAGTCGACGGTTCATCGTCATACTTGACTGAGCGACCTAACTGCTATCTAAAGTCTGATCTATTGTTTTCAGAAGCTATTCGTATTTTTTCCACTGGAACATGTTGAAAACATTTTAAAAAAGAAAGAAAATAATTTGAATTAATTATCAGTAATAACGTCAGTTGTAATCTGAAATTATGGGGCGGAACTCTTTTGATGTAACGAGGTATGTTATGTGACATGTTTGTTTGCACATATTTGGATATGTTGGTTCTGTTTGGAATTTTACAAGCTCCGTGAAGAGAATGCAAACACCCAAGGAAATGATTGCACCCGACTCAGACAAAACTCTACAATATGGGTCCCATTTTCGCAGTGGGTCTAGACATTGATAACAGTGACATTGGTGAAATTGATACTTTCAGATCGTGTATCATTAGAATAATCGTTTATCGACTGTTGTGAGACGAATAAATTGTCGTTTGAATTGCCTGATCAAACATTTTCAGACAAGTCGCTCATTAATGCCACTACAAGTTCTAAGACAAGTTAAACAAGGCACTGGATCTGTTGGAACTATGTCAGATTACAGCTCGTGTCAGAAAGGAGCCTTTAAAATCATCCGACCAGGAGACGATAGGTTCTGGGGACGTTTTCTGATCCAGAATACTCACCTTACACTCAAGCTTGAGGTACGGGGTATCTTTTCTGAATCAGAATACCTGCAACGGGGTTAACATGTGATAAACTGAGGGTCCAGTCTTTTCCAGAGTCTTAAGATGATTTCGATGATGAATTTCCCAAATTAACAGCAAAAGAAGACGAGGCAGATAACGTAAGGACAGAGAAGCTTACGTAAAATGACAGTATGCGTGTAGGCGTGAACGAGCTGATCTTTCTACAAGGCTGACATCTTGTCTCGGATTAGAAAGCATTTGGAAAAAACAAGAACGATGTTAAATTATTTGAGCAATATATCAAACAGGAAGCCCCAAGAGTCCCATGCTTCAGTCCTATCGACTATCACTATGTGTTCACTGGATTGTCAGGTCCAGATTTGAATGTTTACAGACCGCCACAATGTAGCTGGAATTTTGCTAGTGCGGCGTCAGACAACTATCTGTATCACTGTCAACACCAAGTATGTATGTTTAGACACATGCAACTGATTTTGTGAATGCAAACTGGTGTGTGATATAAACACATATTCATGTATGACAGGGCGGCGTACAACCATACTCACTCACTCATTAAACGCGCATTCATCAATTAGCACAGTGCATGTCACAAATGCAACTCAATCTCCGATAGGATTAGAAACTATACACTTCCAAAGACAATACTTAATGATTAAAAATTAAAGAATTATTTGTCTTGTCGCGAAGTTTATTCATTCTAAATCCATGTTCTGGTTGACGCGACTGCAGTAAATTTTGTTGACATACCATTATTTTAATGTAAATCTGTTGTGTCACAAAATTAGAGAGAAACATCGCGAATCTTCCTCTGTGGGAGTTAATATAACTAAATGGTTTGATTTGTTTTTACAGATTTTGAATTCTTTGAAATAACCATCCCATTTGCTGGAAATTTTTATCAGGGATACATAAAATTCTTTACTCTGCAGACATCCATGGAGGTTCGAAGTAGCTCCTCGTCAATCCGTGGGAGTGATAAGAGACATCTGTCTGATTGTCAGGATTATACAATTCAGTGCATCGAATGGTTGGGTCTTGTAACTTCCTTAATTCCGTCTATGTATCAAGACAGCGAGTACTGGTTCATATTTTCGGTCACTACAAGGTAGCTGAATGGTGTGGAGCTCATTTGAAAAAAGTGTGCCCCCCCCCCCCCCCCTCCCAACCCTACCAACCGTATTTTCTTATTATTTTAAAATACACTTTTGTCTTAAACGCAAGCATTCGCTGATTGGATTAAATGTGGGAATTTACATCCATTATTGGAACAAGCGTATGAACATCACAACATTACAATTCACACGAGCCTCATGGCAATATCCCACCGAAATACTGAACAGTATAATATATAAGTTATGTAACATTAATGTCATTATTCCCATGGAAGACTCCTGCAACATATACTTGGGCCAGTGATGATATTTTACATGTGTATTCCTTTGCCTCATTATATGTGCACTGTTGGCCTATAATCTGATACTACTGGGGAAAGGAATAGAAATAGCTTCCTCATTTCATTCAAGCCTTGGATGAATACTCATTTTACGAATTTGCTTTACTGGCTTATTTCCTGGATGGCAATGTAAACAAATCAGAGTTGATTCCCCTGAATTAATTTACTCGCGTATAGATGGCGTAGTTCGGTCATTTCCGTGTTATCCAACGTGATTGGTCGAACCGTCATCCATCGTAATTTACTACCAAAATACCGCCAGAGGTGGATCATACTTCTCGTGCTGCCTGCTTGACAGCTGAAACGTTTAGTCATGCAATTCGCACTAAAATGACAACAATCTGTACTTTTGTGTGTTCGGGAGTGGATATTATATGTGGCTTGCATTGTAGGAATGTGAAAACGAAGGATTTATTTCACCTACCTTGTGTTGTCGTTCAAAGGGGTCGGCCAGTGTGCCGAGCGTTTGAACTTTAGTCACTTGCTGAAAACATGACAGAAAAGCCCGAGAAGAAAGATGACAACACTAGTGTCCGAGTTGCAATTAGGTACGTACATCTAGTAACATGTTGATAGTGACATAATATCTCATCTGTATCTGTACCAGTTGCGAAACGGCCATGATCTGACACGACCAGGTGATGAGATATCCGCATGACACCACCAGCCTTATGTTTGTTTTGTAAACAAAGCAAACTAACTATTATCCTATTAATTTGTGTTATGCATATTCTAACAGTTAGACGTATCATAAGTATGTGAACAAATGGACCTAGGACAATTATTGGTTCAGCTTATAAACATCACATTTTCATAATCCTACGGACTATTTCCTTTGAGGCCAGTCTGAAACAGCGAACCGAAGTTAGATCTTTAATTGTTAGATTATTTTAGTTGATTTTTAGAGAACGTTGGCATTATTAGATGGAGTAGCTTTTGAACTGTGTAGGCATATTATTGCAAAAATATCAACCAACTTACACTATCAAGCTGCAGCATGTTCATTATTGCTGACAGCAGTGAAAAGACAAACACTCTCAATCCAGCTGTGTTGCTGAACTGAGCTGAATAAGGAAATATTCCCAACGGTCTCATTACAGTACAGGTCAAATGAAGGAAAGATACTCTCTTTGACATAGCGACAATGTGGCTGACATAAGCCAAATGTTTGACAACACTAATAACACCAAATTAACCTGTGACATAACAAGTGTGTAGGGGTCATAAAGTTAACGAGCATACTGTGGGGATAATGATTCATTAAGGCATATGGCACGGCCAACAAAAATAATGCATGATACATGCGCTGACCACGAGTTATTAAGTAATCAAAAATGTGCTTTGGTCTTTTTCATGCTGACTTATATTTACACCATATGAATTCTTAAAAAAGTTTGTGTTCTAAGTTCACTCAGAATTCTGAGGTCTCTATATTCAAATGCTACAGAAACCAACCTGTGAGACTGACCCCAACATCCCTTGCATTTCTGATTGTAACTCCTGTAGTCAATGCCATAGATGACCCTTAAAGGTCCGGGTTAAAATATTTGCCTTGAGTCACTTGTGCTGGATGTTAGGTGGCCAGGCTTGCTGACTTGTTTGACATGTCATCATTTCCCAGTTGTGCAGACCTATGCTCATATTGTTGATCACTGTATTGCCTGGATGAGACTCAGTTTTTTTACAGACTGCCACCATATAGCTGAATATCTCTGAAGGCACCATAACACTAAACTCACTCACTAACTCAGTGCCATACATTAAGAATTCATAAAGGTATTTTGATACTGAGAGGTGTCTCGGTGCTGTGTATTGTTAAGAGTTATCAATGATTTCATTAGTGTTTTATCCTTTAATTCCGAACAGAATGTTATTGAAAGAATTACCAGTAATAGTAAATTTCCTCACAGTGTTTGCATAAATAGTAAGAGCCCTTGTCTTTAGTTCCTAACACATGAATACTGGTATGACCTGCTGGTGAATTTGCAGAGGGAAATTGACAATTGTTGTTTCCAAATAGAATATGTTTCAATTCAGATTCTTTTATAATTTCTAAATTATTTCAAGAAATACTAACCTATATATAGCTAGATCGACTTAATAGAAATGGAGCTGCAAACTAAATGGAAAGGACTAACATAATGAGCATGGTGATTCCCGTGTTAGATTGTACACTGATAGAGTTTACTAGAAGAAATTACCACAGACTTGGCTTGTAACCAGTTGGTGACGATTGCTCTGACTCATAGAGTGCATACTTAATAGATGGGTTTTACCTTGCTGACAAAACTGTTGGTCAAAAGCACCCTGAGTTTCTAATTTCAATGATCCCTATAGTATATATATGGGTACTGTAAAGTAATGGAGTGTGCAATGATTGCGTAATTGCATTTATAATGGGAATGCTTTATTTTTTGTTGGGTATTTGGCACAGTGATTATTATTTTGAATCTCTTGATATGCATTATGTTATTTTTCTTCACCATTCTCTGCATCTGTGGGCACTGGATGCACATTTGTGGTGTCAAGTTAAACCTTGCACAAAATGACAAAATAGGCATCCACTCATTGTTAACCTTGCATGCATACGATCCCTTTTTCATTAGAGTACTAACTCAGTGTAGTGTATATTACCTTTGCCTGAATAGCACAATGTCAGTGACTCAGTCCCTTTCCTCCATATTCAAAAAGACGTTGAAAGACAGTTCTGGTTTACTGGCAGCTTTGGATTCTGTGTATTGTATAGGGTATCCATGTTAAATTCTGTGGGCTACATCAGTGATAATGTCAGTCGTCACAGCTATTCCCTTTAAAAGTACAATAATGATGAATGTGTGTTAAACCTCATTGAAGGAAACATTGAAGTCCACTGTCAAAACAAATGTCTCCAATTATAATTTTGATAATATTTCCATGAATAGCAACATATTTACCTGGTTTCACCATTCAGATTCCATGTTAAAGATTCTACAGAGTATTCACAATATCATCTGATATCATCTGACACAATATAATGGATAATTTATGAATATGTCATTGCATGGGTTTTCTGTTATCAAATAATAATTGGGTATTTCTTTTTCCTTCTAAAGTACTGGGAGACTTCTGAGATGTCATTTGAGATCATTTCATCTGTGACCTACATTTGTTTCTTTTGAACGTATCCTTTATGTACGCCCCCTCTCTTTCAAACACAAAGAATGAAAGAAAGTTTCCCACTATAATATGCATGTGTGTAGCTTCTTTTGATGCATCAGCTTAAATCACTGCATGGATGGAGAAATGGAGAGACACAATAACTTAAGGTGTAAATTTTTTAAACTTGCTACCTTTTTGAAATAAATATTCTTCTGAAAGAAATGCTTGAAATATTTTAGGTCAACAGTGTCAAGGTTGAGCAAACTCTTTCAAATTTCTTTACCAGTTGAATGATGTAGATGTGTCTAGAATCACTGACTTTGGATGATGATTTGTTCATTTGTGGATTTAGGATTTCAACGTGTTGGATTAGCAAATAGGCAAAGATGCATTCTTTTCACTGATTGTTATGACATTTCCTGAAATTCTGTCTCTGTTTGTCTATTAAAGTGTTGTAGCCACCTGATGCGGTTGGGGTGAACTTTTTTTAGAACCCAGCTTTCTTGCTCAGCCATTTATGGGTTCCTCCCTGCCTCACTAACAAAAGCAGTATGCTAATAAAATTGATACATACAAGCTTCTGAAGGGTGGTTGAACAAAGTCAAAGATTTAGATATGTGATGAAAAGAAACCATTTATTCTCAAAATTAACAATATCATTTATTCTTTTCGAAATATTTTTTTCGTCAAGAAAGATGAATTCTAAGGTTTTCTGACAGTTTATTAATATGGCACTTGATTATTTAAAATTACATTATGGAAATGTGTCTTTGCAGAGAAAGTTAATGGTTTACTATTTTGTTGCCTTGCAAAGTAGCGAACCAAACCTGATATTTTGTTATTTTGATAGATCAGTAGGGGTGATGTTAACATGGTGCTTTGGGGGTTGTGTAGTTATATGATGATTGCTGAGAGCTGAACAGTCACGCTGGTAAGATCAAGGTTGTATGTGTGAGGTTTTAGTGCCACTAGCCATGTAAACATATCTTGACAGCCATTTCATGCATGGAGGGATCCCCATTGCTGGTTCCCAGGTTTTCCAGTACCACTCACTGTTTAGCAAGATATTGGATAACTTTCTCTTGTGTCTGTCAAATTACTGTCAGATCAAAATTAGTGAGTCAGCGTTTCAGTAGCTGGGAAGCTTTCTCAGTTTTGGGAAAGCCTCAAACGTACTGTTAGAATTATGCTTTTGAAATAATGGCAGGATCAGGATGCAAGTGATGAGAATCGTCTTTAGCTTATATTATTTTGGGTTGAAATGTGTGCCTTTCGTCCTCAGATTTAGACAGTGTTTCTACAGAATCCTAGTCAGTTTAATTTTGTTTATTGCACTTGACTTAACTAAGTAAAACTAAAAGACCATGTATAAGTACACTACATTGTATTGAAATTATGGTTGAGGACATAACTTGAGATATTTTCAAATGAAAAACTTTACTTTTAGAATGTGATGGGTGGGCCATCACCCGTCGGTGATAAATACGAAGTATATCTGCTATAAATTATTCAATTTTTACACAAATGTTGCATATTCTTTGTTTCATTCTGATATGTTTCAACCAGTGAGTTGCGTTAGGTTCATGAGTGTTTGTAATTTACACCATTAAATAACCAAGTCTGAAACATGGCAGAAGAAAAGGGCTGATGTAATCCCAAAGGAAATATTTGTAGGCTCTCTTACCTTATATTGATTACTCATATTAAGTCTCAGATTTTTTTTCTGCAGTTTAGAATGATAGGGAAATATGATTTAGTTGGGGCTCGAATGATTCACTGAAAGTGGAATGCCAGTGCAAAGCTGTTACTGGTATGATTTCAGTATAATAACTATGTCTTGTAGCCAGTGCTAAGCTGTGCATCTGTTACGAGGGAGAAGAAATTGTAAAATATTATTTTCTTATGGTTTTTTTAAGATGCCAAAGCTTTTGTTAGCTTGGTTGTACTCAAAATGACACTGTAGAACATATTTGTCTCGTCATTAGGGTTTGGTACATTTTGTCAAAAGTGATTTTGAAAAAATTAATTTTGGAATATTCAGAACTGTTTCTGCAAATGATAACAGATTTGTTGTCAGGTAATATGTATATTGTTCTGTTTGTTCTTCAGCAAGACACTTAGCAGTATTCCTGCAATATGATAGCTATCTGTAAATAATTGACTCGGGACCAGGCAATTCAGTGAATAACACCATGAACATCAATCAATGTATTTGGAACACCCATTGTGCTTGTTGCCTTTTATGACAAGCATGGCCCATTGGGTTTTTAAAGATCATTCCTAAACCAAACCATCATGGCTGATATTTACTGTTCAAGAATCCTGTGGCAAATAATTTATAAGGGGTATTAATGATGCAGATTAATTTCTGCATGAAATTATCCCCTGGAGGAACGAGACATTGGATTGGAAAGATTAGCCTCAGCTGCTTTAGGAATAGATATTTGCTCACAATATCTGGGTAATTTCTATATTCAGAATAGCAGCTGTTATCCAATCAATACCTTTCTGAAGTTGAGGGATGTTTTTCATGAGAGATCATATGCTTTGATATTATAATTACTATGTTGATGATCAAAGTCAGATAATGTATTCTTCGAATATTAAATTCATCAGTAAATTCATCAGTATAAGTGGCATGGAATTCACTAGGATTTTGTTGTTTGACAATTTTAGGATTTCAGGAATTATTGGCTGCAAGTATGATCATATTCATATAAATAATAAAGCTGATGTGAATATGAAATATTACCTGTATTGTATATACATGTACCTGCAATTAGTTACAGTTAGTAATATATGAGGATATATTAGGATATATATCATAAGTAACCTTAATGGCATCTTGAAAAATGTTGTACATTCTTTTCTTTCTGGCAGTGCTTTCAGGGAGTTAAAATAGATCAGTGATCTACATTGTAATAAGTAGATGAAACGTTTATATAGGTTTACAGCACCCATAGGTGTATTGTATGAATTCCATTCTGTTGACAGTACACTCCAGTGTTCAGGAACAAGTAAATTTAAGTAGAGTGAGTATAGTTATACCCAGGTTTTAGCAATATCCATCAGTTTAATGTCAGGAATTACCAGAAATGGGCTTGACACACTGTACCCATATGGGGAATTGAACTCTTCGCTGTGATGAGCGAACACTTTAATCACTGGGGCTACCACAGCTTCGCCTCTACTAGACGAAAATGTCTTTCAGTCCTTCACAGGGCTGTGTAATGGCCCCAAAATTGTATTGCAATACATTGTGATATAGGTAGCCATATTGTGATACATAATGTGATATATTGGGACCTTAAGTATTTGACAGTGAGTGGTACTAATTGTACATGTCGGTCCTATTTTCTGCATTGTAAGTCCCTAAACATTATATGTTGTGGTTCTGATAACAGCAATCTCAAGATTAGGTTGCATAGCCATGGATGCTACTTTATTTTTTTATACAGTTTTAGTATTACAGTGTGCAGTTTTGTCAGTAAATAATGAAGGAAAACATTATGCTGTGAATAAAAAATATGTGTAGATTTTTATTGAAACCATATAGATTATCACAATGATTTCACACATGTTCTTTACTCAATATACCGGTTCTCAGGGAAAATATTGCAGTGCGTATCGTTTAGAAAGCATATAGCGATATATAAATATACGGGTAATACTGTGCAGCCCTAGTCCTTCAGAGTATGTATGTGTTATTGAAATTATCATAGCCCAGTGTGGTTAGATAGATATCATGGTCATCTGAGAGATAGTGCTGAACTTATAGAAAGGTTATGTTTAATTACATTGTACTCATCATATGGCATTCCATGAAATTATTGTTACTCATCAGGATTATTATAAGGTTAAATGAAAAATGTACCCAACAAATACTCTTTGCTGTGAGAAAGTCAAATAGTTATGGGAGTTATGAAATGAACATTCAGCTACGGTTGTTTTGTGGTTGTTTGGTTGTTTAATGCCCCACTCAGAATCATTCCGACTATAAGGCAGCAGTCTGTAAATAATCAAGTCTGTACCACACAATCCAGTGATCAACATCATGACCATCAGTATACACTACTGGGATTTGATGAAATGTGTCAGCCAAGTCAGTGAGCCTGAGCACCTGGTAGTGTGACTTGCTGAAGATCAGTTGGATTCGATTGTCCATATTAGACCCTCAGTTCGATCATTTTTTATCCAATTTTTCATATAAGTAAAAACATAAGATTTCACTTAATTTTCAGATTTCAAGTCAGTTGAGTTTTAGCGTGAAATCTACTGTCAGCTTGGCAATGTCCACCAACAATTCCTATTTGATAATTAGCTTGGCATCAACCAATCACTTTGTGCCACTACTTGAAACTACTCAAGTCAAAATTACGATCTCTCTGTGTGGAAATAATGTAAATGGACATACACAAATATCAAATCGAAAAAGTGATAATGGCTATTCAAAATCAAACCTAAGGTGTTGGATTCGATTTTCAATGAATCAAACTGAATAATTGCAGCCCTACTGACCTTAACATATATCGCCCCTAGAAGGACATGACATTGACATTAGCTCTAACAACTTGAGGCCCTGAGGGCAAATGTAGCTTTAAGATCATTGTAACTCTCACAATTTTACCCTGTGGCTTGTGATGGTCATGGCATTAAGGTCACCATTGAGGTCTTGACCCAGGGCCTCCTTTCACAAAGCACTAAGGTGTTCGTAAGTCACTAAGGTAACCTTAGTGCAGTGTTAAAGAATGGGAGTTATGGTTAGCCTTTGTTACGTAGTTTGTAAAGGTTGCTTCATGAAAGCAGCCCCAGGTGTGTACGCCTGAAGTTGTACCAGCCCTTAGGCTTATAAGGATACCTCTAGGTTTGGAAAAAACTCAAGATACAGTCTAGTAGAAATTCCTACTACTTCTCTTATCTGCTATCAATATGAGAGTGATAGATCTCATAGATCTCACAGTGGCAGCTTTGCTTCTTACTGGATATTTTGTATGATCTTCACTGACAGATATAGTGGAGATTGTGAGAATGCATTGTAGCATAGTCATATATTTGTCATTGCATTCTAGAATTCTAGAATCAGTTTCAGTAAGGGCATTGATTAGTGTGGATCTGTTCCAAGGTATTTCAGTGTAGACTAATCTGGTGGTCATCAGCCTGTCTGATGCCCATGGGCGATAAGTGTCCAGACAAAGTTTGTGAGATCAGCGATATGTTTGGTTTGTGAGATCAGCGATATGTTTGGGTTAGGTATTGTATTGTACGTGTTAATATAGCTTATATAGAATAATGGTGCATTGGCTATTACTGACACGTTCTGGTTTTCATGTCTGAGAAGCACATTGTAGGTACAACTGATCTGTGAATCTGTGAAATGCTTTTTTCCTGAATTCACTGTTTTTAAGTAAACAATGAAAACCCTCAATCCAAAAAAAAACAGTGACTGTGTAATATTAGCTGTATCCTGGATGTTTTCTTTTAATTCATAGTAAAATTGGTATTCCTGTTTTATAAAAACAGGGCTATAGGTAAGCATGTCAGTAATAAAATTCTTGTGATAGTTGTGTAGTCAGGAGTCAGTTTTCCATTTATTATCAGTTACTTACATATTTGTTTGCTTGCTGTGTAAACATTATCATGGGGAATTGTGTGTTGATGGTAATGGAGTGTCTTGGGAGGAAGGCTGGAAACCTTTTAATACAGACAGTAAATATATCCATGATTAATCAGTTGACTTTTATGTATCAAAAGTTTTACAAGGAGCTGATTCTTCAATTTGACGTTGAGAGTTCTGCCCAATTGTGTGATGGTATCTCTTATGCACACCCTCAAGCCTCACACAGCTTTCATCTCTGATGCCTTGACATGAATGAGTACAAGACTGGCCTCACCAGAACGTAGTTCACCAGAACACTCATTCTCAGAGCTAGTAATTTGTTTTGTATGGCTCACCTCGGCTTGGGTCCATGTTTGACAAGCCAGGAGTGTCGAAAGTAAGGAGGACTGTCCACTCGTGGCTGACCTACATGAAATATGACTGTGACATCAAAGGGTGACCAACAACTCTGTGTAGTGACAACATCTTACCTGGGGCATGTGGGATGATTCTCTGATGATGACTTTTGCTTGGGAATTAAGCCTTCTGTCGCCACTTAATCCTGGCTGGATACAAGTTTTGTGTTGATGACTCCGATCTTGTGTTTATACACACAGGATAAACAACAACAGGGTTCAAAATTCACATATGTCCATCAGTCCAAGGCTACAAAAATTAAGGAAGGACAAAGATGTTTGTGTTTGAATTACCGCTTTCCCTTTTGATACAGAACGGATCTTAACAACTGTTTTTGTGAAATTAAACAATTCTAACCTCAAACAATAACTGAATTGTTCTTTCCTGTGTGAAAACCGACATTGGTATTGGAATCTCTGCTTTCGGTTTTATTATGTGACATTAACTGTCAGAGTGGTGAAGTAAGGGGAATCTGAACATGCAGTAAGTGTCCGTCTCAGAGGCTTCCCAGAGACAGATGCTGAGGCAGATTGTGAGTGCTTTTGAGTTCATCAGGAAATTACATGTCAAGCCATATTTCCTGTAACTTGATTGTTTTATGATAGACTGTGTATGCTAAAGGTTAAAAAATGAACAGTAAAATGTTATATGAATGTATAGCTGTATGAACAATGCTACTGCACTGTCAAACTGCACAAAGTGTTGTAAGAAAGGTTGATATGCTAACTTGTGTAATGTGAATTGTTTTAATAGTTTGTTGTGAATAGAAAATCATCACTACAACTAAGTGTTGGTACATACAACTGTAAGAAAGCTGAACTGTATCATATCCAACATTTTATGCATGAAATTATGAAATTAATGTGCAATTCCAGGCATTGACTAATGCATTCTGTAATTTACCTATTGGTTTTTCAGTTTTAGATGGTCACTGCCAGTTTTTGGTTGTGACTTAAACACAAGTCACCTTGGTTTCCATAGAGCATGTGCCTGGCGAGCAGAAGTCATGTGATTCGATTCCTGGGTTGTGACACCAAAAGACTTAGAATAAAAGCAATTCTTACCATGCCTTGTGAAAGCTTTAAGAGAGTAAAACAAAGCAGAGTGTTCGAAATAAACGTTTTTAGCTTGTAGCAAGTGCTTGCTATCTGGTTTGAAAATATGTAGCAAAATCCCGTACCTGGTAGCAGTATTCTTTCATAATCAATCCCTCCCTCCCAGTCCCATTACTGTCTTTTGCCATATGGAACTGTATTAGGTCTCCTGACCCTCTCTCTTCTCACCCACCACTTGCCCATATGAGTTTGTAGGATCAAAACCTCTAAAAGCATGTGGGTCTACATGTTTGATTTTCAACAAATCTTCAATGGTGTCTGTCTGCAGTCTACATCTTGAGTCAAGAAGAGATCTATCCTTTGAAAATGACGACTAATTGATGAACGTATGCGGTTTGATGAAAAAGTACCAGGTAGCAAGTTGTTGCTATTGTGTTTTCCTTTCAGATAGCAAAATGGGATTTTAAATAGCAAATTTGCTACCTCAAAGTGTTATTTTCGAACCCTGTGGGGGTATGCATGATGAATGTGGTATGATTTCTCGTAGGCCTTGAACTTGCCGCCAGACACTCGTACATGTCGATATATAGCAGCAGTTCTTTTGAAAGCGATGTTCAACTCAGTTACACCTTTCTACTTAAATGCAAATAATTGTACCAATTTAGATAGTGATCATGACTCTAACCTTTATTTCCAAACAATGTAGTATCAGCGGTTTAGTATCAGTGGTCACACTTACTTAGTAGTAGGTGAGTATCATATATAGTTGCCCGCTCAGCACAACAAGCAAAACTGGACCCAAGCAAGGATACATCGATTTTTCATAGAATCAGTGGCACACAGTACTGTCCTAGTTCTGTAACAGGGAGCTGGTGAGTGTTAGCTGGTTATATTTCTAGATGTGGCAAGAATCAATATGAACTCTGAAGCGAAGGAGATGGGATGCACAGCGGAGACGTTTCCGTTGTGAAGACCTTTACTTAATGAAGAGAAATGGGTCTTGTATGGCACCTAAATGTACTTCAGTCGTTAGGGTTCCTTGTTTATAACTGCATTTACTATTGGATGACAACTGGCAAAATGGCATCATTTTAGGCTGGAGATCCTTTGAGTACTAGAGAGTAGTTTGAAGTAGATTAAAGGCGTAATTACTGTTAGGCAGCTGGTCTTATTGCATCTAGTATACTATAATACCACTATATATTAGAATGGGCTATTTAACACTTGATGAGCAGGACTTTGATTTGGTTCTGAGGACATTGACTGCTGTCAGTAGACTGTCCTGAACACTGTGGTTATAACTGGCTCACAGCAAGCAATGCTGTAGTGAGGGTGCATAGTGAGACCTTAGTAAGTGGATAAGGGTGGTGTGGTTGAGGGACTTGATTGATTAAATGTGTCATTGCACCTGAGTGAGTGAGTGAGTTTTATGCTGCACTCAGCAATATTCCAGCTATATGGAAGCAATCTGTACATAATCGAGTCTGGACCAGACAATCCAGTGATCAACAACATGAGCATCGATCTGCGCAATTAGGAACCGATGACGTGTCAACCAAGCCAGCGAGCCTGACCACCTGATCCCGTTAGTCGCCTCTTACGATAAGCATAGTCGCTTTTTATGGTAAGCATTGGTTGCTGAAGTCCTATTTTACGCGGGGACCTTCACAGGTCCATTGCTCCTGAAGGTGTGGATTGTTACTTACTACAAATCACTATTTGGATTGTACTGTTTTGATTATAGAAGGCAACACAGTCATACATAGTCAGAGGGAGTGAGTATGGTTTTACGCTGCTTTTCCATGGTAGGGAACACCAGAAATGGGCTTTACTCATTGTACCCAAGTGGGGATTCGAACCCTGACCTTTGGTGTTACAAGTGAATACTTTGACCACTAGACTACCCTACTGCCCCTATACAGTCTGAATATTGCTAAATGTTATCTAATTACAAACCAACCAGCCACATTTTCAACAGTATTTTCTCTATATAATTCAGGCATTAAAGAATATCCTATCAGAGAATGCTACAGCATCTTTTGTAAAGTAACTGTGATTTAATGCATTAATGATCGCCAACTTGACCTAACCTGTATATCTTTCCTGAAATATTGTTTCCGTGTATTGTATACAATTTTTCTTTTCCAAATGACTGTGATTTTAAGGCATAAACAGGCACCAAGCTGTGTGACAACTTGACAATGCCATAACCTGTATATTTAATACTGGTCATAGGGTTTTTCCTTCATGAACCCAGGTGCTTGATAATTTATGGCAACAATGTTATCAGTGTGTGTTTTAGAGTTGAACAAGTGTTCTTGCTATTCATGAGCCTTGTGTAACTGCACCATGAGCTTTTGACATGCCAAATTGCTCATACTTGAGTATGTCATATTTCTTAATGTAGGCCTGATCTGTTTTATTTCTGTCCTTCTAAACACTCTGTTTTACTTTGTAAATATTTTATCTTAAAAATTTTCAGGTTCAGGGTATAACATGGAGCCTTAAACATGTGTTAAATGTGTTTTGGTTTAGAACACTATTGTTGATGGAATGTGCAAGGTGTATTCCTTTAAAAATTTAGTTTTGTTCATTTTTCGCTTCACGAAATCCATCCAAAATGTCAGGTGAAGGTCATTCTACTCTGCTCACGTATTTTAAGAATTCAATCAATGATTTCAAAGTGCAGAGCTAATGATACCGTTGTGAAAGGACACTGGGTGCTTCCTCATGATAGTTTACAGCAAGCCTATCCCAGTTTGAAACAGTTCTCTCCCACTCCTAGTCTGTTGTGTTTGCTTACTGGTGCCTTGAGTGGAGTGTACTAGATGTGTATTGACCTTGTGTATTGACCCTGTGTATCTGGGGCTGTTGAAGGCTATTAATAGTCTAAGTGTATTACATGTGGTAGTTACTAAACTGAATTGGTATTCAGGTGGTGTAAAGTTTCTATCTGTGTCTATTTGATCTATTTAAGTAGGGGTGTATCCGTTGTTCTGGTTTTGTAAAGAGAATTAACACATTGCAGTTTGGGTTTCTTCCGTTTCTTACATATGGTTCACAGTTGGTGCTTATTGTAACAAATTTAATAGGTACTTGCTTTTATGGAAATCCAAGTTCTTTTGGGGAGGGATTTAGTCTTTTGTATCAGGTTAATGGCAATTCTGTATAAATTCAAGTGGAGCAATTTTCATTAAAGCGTTTGGGCTTTTTGCATTCACGAATGTGTAAATTAACTGACATGTAGATGGTCATGCAAACCATGGTTGTGAAGAGCTACATACATGCTACTGGTCTGAAATGAATTGAGAAGTAGTTTCATTAACAAATGGTGACACTATCCTGTCAAGCTGCAAGTGACAGAAGCTACACAGGTCGTTTCAAAATAATAGTGGTTGCATTAACTCAAATACGTGTGTGTTTTATGCAAATCAATCTGTATTCCATGCACAGTATTTTCTACCTGCATGTTCTGCATGCAAAGCATATTGTGTTCTGGAAACAAGAAATGTATTTTCTCCAAGTAAACAATAAAATAAAATAGAGTTTCTCTCGACTTGTTTGACTTGCGAATGATTACAACATACTCTGAACTGCAGGGAATGATGTCTAAATTTCCACTTTTCTTTTTGTTTAGATTAACAAATTTTACGGTGAAACCTAGACACCCCTCAGAGAGACCTCACAGGTTTCTGGCTCAGGCATACACCTGCAGTGCATACACACACAAGATTCTTGATGCTGTGTATTAAGGAGCACAAAGTTTTATTTCTTACTGCTAACACTGAACAACAAATGTTTTGATATCTTTGATAAGAGTGATGAATGCAGATTGTAGCAAAACTTCACCAATGGGTAGGGGTTTGTAATAATGCACCTTGAACTTACATAAGATGCACTCCATGCCAGTAATAATGTATTACTTTGTGAAGAAGAGATTAGTTAACTTGTCTGGCCTGATTTAAGAACTAGTCACCATGCGAAACATTTCCTTTGGTGGTACTACAGACAATATGTGTGATGTTTCAGTACAGATTCTCATACCAGCAACACTACAGAATCTATACCGAAATATTGCATTCACATAATAAAGCAAAACATTCTGTATTGTTGTGGACAACCAACAGAATCCAGTGATCCACATCATGAGTATCGATCTTCACAATCAGAATGTTATGACACGTGTCAACCAAGTCAGCGAGCCTGATCACCCAGTTGTGTTAGTCGTGTCTTATGACAAACATGTTGAAGACCAATTTTAACCTTCATCTTCAATGGTTCATTATATAACAAAACAAAATTCAGTTATCCATGGTTTCCATCAGTTTGTTCACATGTGAAAGTATCAGTGCTGGCATCAACATATTTAAGGTTTCATGGCATTCCATGATTCAATATATTTGTGATACAGTAATATTCCTGTAATGAATAATTCATACTTTTTCTGGACACCATCAGTTTGTGATACAGTATCTCTTGGCTGGTAGCTAGGCCTGCTGCATACTCCAGTTTATTGACATATGTAAATGGATTCTGTAGACTGGCAGCTTATCTTGTCTATGTTTGTGTACAGCTGTTTACCATTTTTCAAATGGTACTGAAATTGTCATCATTAGCCCCTCCTGATAAATACAAGGCCTGTTGCTATTATTACCATGCTTACCACACAAGTTACAAACACATGTAACACTGACAGTGATTGTTTGCATATTCTTTTGCAAGGGTTCAGTGTACGGTTGTCTTGTCGTTAAGAAATGGCAACCTCCGTCTGCTATCAGTATATACTAGGATTTATGATATACTGGTAGATATACATTAGTGCTGTGTCAACTGAGCTGATAGCGGTAGTCACAGGTTATGTTGGTGCCCTGGAGCATGTAACCTAAGTATGGCTGACGCTGATACCTTCATATTTTTCACCTCAGGAATGAAGTTTTCCAGGGTCATTTGAAAAGAATTAAGTAATAAAGTTAACAACAGTACTGATGAGGGACAGAGTTGCACAGTTGAGTCAGTGTTCAAATCAATGGGAATTAACGTTTGGGATTACTTCTATCTTGTAAGTAATGACAGTCAAGACCTTGATGTATGACTGTAATTAGCCTAAGGTATTAATTGGTAAATCTATGAAATGTTGTCCCACGTTGGTCGCTATGAGACACTACTAATGAAGTTGTATTTCTGTTTTGCTTCATGTCACATACCAGTGTGATAACAGTGTGTCCGTTTGAAGTTGGCAAGTAGTGTATCAGTGCTGTGACTTAATTCCTGTATGTCAATACCACAACACCTCCAAGGTGCACCACATATCCACATAGTCTCTGTAATGAAAGTATGTTGAGTATTCCTTTCGAGTTGTCCATGGAGACTCTTCACTTTCGGAAACAGACGAAATCTAAAGAGAACTAATACTTGATTGTTGATTTTGAATGTTGGCCAAAAATGACCAACTGCTTCTTTGCACTCTTTCTGATGAATTGAGTGAAAAAGACAGGGGCAAGATTGTGAGTTGCAGCAAATCTTATTCAAGTCTTTCAAGTTCCATTTTGGTTTAGGGGCGGTGGGATAACCTATTGGTTTAAGCGTTTGCTCGTCACGATGAAAGCCCTCGTTTGATTCCCCAAAAGAGTATTATGTGCGAAGGCAGTTTCTGGTGTACCCACACCGGTGATATTGATGGAACATTGCTACAATTAGCACAAACCATTCTCACCAATTTGGTTCCCTGCTGGGTCGTTTAATTTCTAATGAGGAATGAATGTTTATCCATATTACATGCGTCATTTCACATGAGCATTATTATTTATAGTTAGATATTTTATGGAAATGGGCTCCAGATGAACCTAGTGCTTTGTACCTAAAACTGTTTATTTGTATTTATCAGATTTTTTGGTTTGGTGTTTAGATAGGATTTTATCATTCAGAGATGTTCATTATTACTCGACTACAAATATGAGGTTTCATATAAGAGCCATCATATGGACCACGTCTGTTTAGATATGAGCATCATTAGGAAACATATTCTGGAGTATGGCCACAGCTGTCAAGCAGGTATTTCATAGAGATGTGTTCAAGTCAGATTATCCCTTGTATTGCTGAAACTTTAGATTAAAGAGAGTATCATGGATTAGTTTTACAGGACCTCTATGTTCCCCCTTGTCAGGATACCTGTCATGACACTCTTCGTGACACTGTGCTTCAGTTACATGATACTCTGAGAGAAACAATGTGTTCACACGCCATCTTTGTTGTGGGGTGAAGAAGGATAGCCTGTTCTAGCTGTAGCAGATGTCTTGGGTATCTGCATTCTGAAGACTGAAAGCCGAAGCTGGAATGATTGAGTTATGTGTGTTGTTGATGTATGTTCAGTTGATGCTGTACAAGTGTTTGTGTAGAGGCATGATATATTTCTTTAACCTTCTACCATGATAAAGCTGTTATATCTCATTTACTTAGAAATGGAAAAGCACTGTTCCGAAACATTTTTGAATACTTTTCAGAAGGTGATTAGGTTTTGGGTTCTTGTCATACCTTATGCTTGCTTATTAGGATTTCAGAGATGTTAGAAAGACTTTAGTTCAGTCATTCATGGGAATTTTAAAGGTTTACAAGTGATCTGTGAACGTAGTCTTAAAAAATATACTTTTGATAGAAGCATTTGTTTAAGTTGAAATTAAGCCCAACTGAGTTTCAGACCAGCTGAACAATGTACACTTGAGGCCTGTAGTAGTATACTAAGAGTGGACTGAAGGGAAAATACATGTGGCATGTCTCATGGGCGGTGTAACAGGAGAGTTTGTCTAATGTGTTTGTGGACAGAGAGGGCAAATCATGGTGACATGGCGTGAAGTCCTGTTGGAAGATGCTGCATTATTGATGAAGCACTGTAGACAGAGATGTTGCATTCATTACTGTGCTGTGCAGGGAGTCATAATGTCTGCCTCTGTCCTAGCTCCAGCCAGTATCTATCTATTTCTTTAATTCATCATAGCATACTTCTTGTTACTTTATAACTTTGTGACATTGTTTTTCTGGTAGATTTTTGTGATAAATTTGATTCATGACATAGTCAGGCCATTGAAATATTGTTCGTTTTCCCCAGTCCACACACATGAGCTTACTACCATCTGCCTTAGTTAAAAGAGGTAACAGATAGTTGACAAGGAAATGTCACAAGTCCTACTTTAACTGTGCTTTTCTCAGACAAGTGGTTTTATGTTAATTTAGAGTCATGTTTAGTCATTTCATATTGAAGACAATACTGAGGAGAGTATTTTGATAAGATTTTGTCCAGTCTTACATTTTTTTTTCCTTGTGAGTCACCTTGTTTGAGGTGTATATAACATGAGGGGTGTTCATGTACATTCACACTTGTCAAGACAGTTTTTGGCATGAGTAGTTTGTGCCCAGTCATGTAACATCAACACTTGAATAAATACCAGCATCCCTCAGCAAACAGACGCAAATGTACATGAATCTCACCAATGGCCGTTCACCTCAACACCTGCTGTACATTCAGGTACACTCAGTGTGAACTTTTGGATTGGGTTTGATTCAAGTTTCTGGTTTGAATACTTTTCCTGAGTCTTATGCAAATAATCAAGTTATATTAAGGTGCACTCAGACATGTTTGGATTGTTTTTAGCTGTATTTGAAAAGAATTCAACTGTGCAGGTATTTGTGTGTTGCTTAGTGTTGGAAATGTCAGCCCTGATTATGTCTCAATGATGCAGGTGCTGTTTTTTTACCATACAAAATGTTGCATACTGTAGTATACATGTACAAATTAAAAATGTGTAGTAAAAATTGGCACAGCAAGTGTTCTGACACCATGTTTCTGGTGCTGTGAATCCACTTTAGACTGGTGGAAAGACACTACTACATAGAGTGAGTAAATGACTCCTTTTGTGAAATGGTATGGTGAGTGAACTTAGTTTTACACCACACTCTGCAATATTCCAGCTGTGTGGTGTTGGTCTGTAAATAATCAAGTTTGGACCAGACAATCCAGTGATAAACAACATGAGCATCATTGTAAGCAATCAGGATACAATGGCTTGTGTCAACAAAGCCGATAAGTACCTAAATGTAGTAAAACTTGTCCAGATAACATAGTAACATCTCATGTAATAGCAAAGTTAGACTTGCTGGTCCTAATCATAAACATGTTAAGATTTGCTCCAGGTGTTGTACCTTGTCACTTATGGAGTTGAGGTTTTGTTAGGGTTGATGGAAAACTGATACACAACTGATTTGATAAGACCATGTGGCCATCTTCAGGACCATACAGGACAGGTGGTGTATTGACATTTGGCATTTTGTTATTTTTACTGTTTACATCACCTTGATGAGTTGATGTGTGCCTTGGGTCTGTGACCTTCACCAATACACAGGAACAAATTGACATTTGAGTTGTTAATTGCTGTGCCTGTTTGGAATCAGGCCCATGCAGTGCTGGATATGTTTTCACACGCCTAACATTTACCAAATGGTAGTGGTGCATCAAAACCATTTTCAGAAAGAATGAATTGTCCTTTCCATTTTTTTCATTGTTTGACATTTTTTTCTTTCCATCTCATTAATGATGTCCTGTGCTACTGAGTTCAGTCTGTGAGTGAGTGAGTTAAGCTTTACAAAGCTTTAAGCAGTACTTCAGGGGGGACACCAGAAATTAGTTTCAAACATTGTGTACACCCAGCATGACAAGCAAATGCTTTAACTACTAGACTACCTATTTCCCCTTTGGGTCTATGATCAATTTCTGTATAGTAACCTAGGAGAAATCTTGGTTGAAATGGGTTCAGGAAGGAACTAGGCTTGCTCTTGTAACTTCATTGATCGCAGGTCAACACACCCAAGGTCATGGGTAGTTGCTCAGAATATCTATCACTGGATTGTCAGATCATAGGTCTTGACCCTTTACTGACTACCATCATATTACTGGAATACTGCTGACCATTTTTGACTTCCGCGTCAAACACATACACATGGACTGTTGGTAATAGTTGTCAATGCTACTCCTAGGCTGTGTGTGATATATCAGTTCACAGGCAAAATGTAGCGCAAATTAGGTTGCGCAGCATACAGAATATGACAAGTCTGGCAAGGTACTTCCCACACTTCAGACAAAAAAAATATTTTTCATGTCAAAATAAAATACCGACACCATCAAAGGTACAATCCTATTTCCTCATGTGATTGTGCTCTTAGATTTCCTGCCCCATGTTTAATAATTACTCATGTGAAATATGTTTCATTCAGCATTTTAAGCACCACTCGTGGTATTCAGATTGTTCTTCACCTCTATTACCCCTGAGAGCTTCCGGGCGAACAAAGTGACGGAACAAGAATAAGCAGAAATTAGGAAGAAACACCATATCGCTTAGTTTCATCATTAACCTGTTGGAGTTTATTTGTCTTATCTGTTGTCTCTATTGTTAGAATTTTCGTAACATTCTTTCTACATAAAAACACTTCTGGCGTAATAGGCGAATGAAGCATGGGAGGTAACTGTAAGTATTCCATATGGTATAATACCCTCCTGTTCCTTCACTCCGTTCAGCCGGAAGCTGGAAGGGGTAATGGAGGCGAAGAACTCTCTGATATACCATGAGTTGAGCTCAAAATGTTAAATAAAGTGAGTATTTGTTCAACATGGGATTGGAAATATGAGAGCACAACCCAGTTAAAAACTGGGTGTATACCTTTGATGATGACGGTACTTTATTTTGATAATAAATTTTTTTAACCCAAGCGAGGAAAGTATGTTGTCAACCTTTGCTCGCTTCACTCGCATGTAAGAAAACTGGTCATTTTCTCTAGGCTGCGCAACCCATTTTGCCTGTGATCAGTTATACCATACACCACCAAATGCAAGTAATTGTGTAGGATTGCTACCATTTTTTACAGGCATTACATAATCAAACAGCATTTGTTTGCTGCTTGCCTCAAAATATTTTGATCCCTGTGTCAAATACCAAATGCAAAGAATTTTTTTTCATGTCATTATGTTGAGTTGATTGAAATGGCAGAAAGAACAATATGAGCTTTTGTGTTTCCTTTATCTCAAGATCTGGTGTTGTGAGAAAGAAATACTAAACACAGAATTGTTGCTGCCATTTTTTTTTCGTAAAGTAGTTAAAGCAAATGTCAATATCATGCCCTTTTAGAGACAATGCATGTTGAAGTCAGTTCACAGAAAACACAGTGTTCAGCAGGGAAACCCGTGACCTCAGAACAATTCAATTTCTCCACCTGGAAACGCAGGGTCTTGATAATGTCTTTTTGAACTGTGTTTGTACAAGTAAATTTGTGTACTTTAATTCCTCTTATGACTGGCAAGCCACACATTCTGATGCCTTTTCTGCTGCTGAGTTGACTGTCACTTTGGAAACAGCAAACAATTTTGTCTTCAAGACAATATTTGTTTTGGAATCTTATTTAACATAAATATTTGGCATCAAATAAATAAAATCAATAAGCATATAAGTATGATTTTTTTTTATTACAGTAAGGACAGGGTACTATAATGTCTGTGACACAATTTCATGAAATTATTAATGAAAAGGGTAAAATATGAAAAACGAATCTTCGTTAAGCTGGCATAATCTATGCTTTATATATTCAGAATACAATGAATGTAATCAATAACATTTCAAATTAATACAAGAATCAAAATTAACATCTTTTCAGCTGTGAATTTAGTGAATTAGTGTTTTTTTCTATCTCAAATGTTCCCATGTGTTTCAGAGTTCGGCCCCAGAATGCGAAGGAGCGGATCGACATCTGCCAGGTGTGCACCACCGTGCCCAGTAACGAGCCACAGGTACTGCTGGGCAATGACAAGTCCTTCACCTTCGACCATGTGTACGACATGGACACTGTGCAGGAGACAATCTACAACACATGCGTCAGGCACCTCATTGATGGGTAGGAATCTTTCCTTGTTTCATTCTATAAACGTTCCTAACACAATTAAGGAAGACTCACACAGATCGGCCATCAGATCGATAGGCTATATTCAACCAAGTTGTATTGTCAGAGTGAGTAATCATATTCAACAAATGCTACAGATCATCCGCTGGAACTTGTGTGTGTAGAATCTGTTCTGAGTAAGTTATTCGGCAAGATGAATGTTGTGCGGCCAATCAGGTTGCGTTTGGGTGTCACATGGTAAATGATTGCCTGACGTACAAGCGTGAAACATGCCTTCATCTGCTTCAAAGAAACCATGTCTCGAAATTTTCCTGACTTTTCATCTTCAATTTCAAGTCCTTGAATGAGATGATTGTGTGCTGTTTGTATGTCACAATGGAGAATCCAATCTTTAGTCCAACAACTTGTCTCTTTCGTCTCTTTGACATCACCGTCTTCTTCACATAGTATTGGCAATATGGGCAGATTGAATCGTGTGAGAGGTAGCAAATCAATCAGTTGATATTGGTTACGACATCAAACTTGCTGTACAATGAATGAAAATTGACAGATCGTTATGACGTGCTAACCTGTGTGGGTCTTGCTTTGCTATTTTATTGCTATCAATAACAGATTTTCATTATTTATAACAGTTTGAAACATGAAGGTTTTAACAAGTATGCTGGTTTTAACTTGACATTTCCTTGTATGCACCTGTAAGTTGTGAGTGAGTTTGGTTTTTATTACGCTTTGAGCAATATTCAAGCAATTTCATGGCAGAAGACATCAGAACAGTAAGTTATGAAAGAAAAATGTATGGCTTCAGTACAGGTCATCCAGACAACACAGTTATTATATAGCACATTCTTTTCTATAGAAAACATGCAGCTTGTTTGCAAAGCTAATTGTTTATCATTAGGACAGCACAATGAACAATGTTTTGATAATGGTAAGCATAAATCTACACCTGCTACATTTAACTCAGCAATAATTGTCTTACTATTTTTTCTTTTTAGATTAACATTTACTTTATTTTGAAATGTCAGGATGGCATTTAATACCAGATTGTGATTTGTGGGCTTTACCAGATGATGTGTGATTGATTTTCAGCTATTGATAGATCTACCTCAGTGTTCTCACCGCTGACAAACTGTGGACCTATATTGATAAGGACAAACAGGGATAAACCTGGCTCAGAAAAAAATGTGAGATAAAATCTCACATTGGACCAAAAACATGAGATTTTTTTCAAATCTTATGAGATTTACCTGTTCATGATCCGAGTAGTCTTTAAAAAGAATTAGCATCGACTGAGATGTTGCAGAACACTTCTGAATGCGAATCTTGTACAGCGTCACACTGCATAAGCAACATTGCAGCAGCGCAGCTCGTTTTGTAAAGCTCTGTGTAATGATGTTCGAAGTTCCACACCGGAATTTATGTTTCGAAGATCGAAAATAGGTAGAAAGCAATGGGAATATCTTTGACAGAACAAAATAACCACAAACTGACAAAGCCTTTCTCAGTAAAACACTTTAAACACTCTATTATTTGTATTCGTACAGGTGAGCAGGATGAGATTTTAAATCACTGCAGATAAATTTGAGTGTGATTGTATAGCAATTTGTTCAAGAAAATCGCGATATCACGGCCTATGTCTATCTGTGGACGAATATGTGTCAGGGATCAAAAGTTCAACGTTTTCATTGTCCTTTTTGTATTCTTTTTTGTCCTTTTTGCTGCTAATACAGAATGTAGAAACATTTTCCTCAAGTCATTTCCTTTGGTTTGCTTTTTTTTTAATGTTTTAGTCCTATATTCATAGTTTACTGTGCTTCTCCTTCTTGATTGATTCTTGACTTGATTTAGTGTGTCAGGTTGATCTGACATTTGGTCTAAGACCTAGGGCTTGTGTAAAAGCATGTGAGTGGTATCTGAATCTCAGAACCTCCATAAGCACTATAGAGCTAGAACATGGAGAGAATCTTGTGCACCAGATGTTTTATCCCAAATCAAATCCACAAATGCTAAAGATATGTTTTAACATAACAATGATAAGAAAATGTTGAGTATGTATGTCAGAAGTGTCTAGCATGGTTTCAGAATTTTCCATATTTTGCTGCTTTGTTCCTCTGCTGTCAGTCCCATGAAGATTCAGGTTAGAATTGGTTTTCAGTTACCCATGCTTGTCGTAAGAGGCAACTAACGTGATCATTGATTGTCTGGTCCACACCCGATTATTTACAGCTACTGACATATACCTGGATCATCGATGAGGGCAGCATTAACCAACAATCAGTTGATCAGTCCTCAGCTGTCATGCCTATAATGTCTTCAGTTCATCCTTCCCTCGAAATATCTGTGTCATTCCCTGTTCATGTCCTCAGATCGTTGGTCACCTGTGTGATCACACCTAATTGGTTTGTAATGGCTGTGTGGCATCTATATCCCATTTCTATACCAGGATCAGTTAACAAGACCACCTAGTGAGGCTCGTATTGTTTGACAGTGTCTTTAATTGCTACACTCATCATGCTGTTGGATTCAGGCAATGGAGGATGAAACCTCATCTTTATAATTAAAGAGGTTTAGTTCTTGTTCTTGCTGTTAAACAAACTGAAAAATAAACACTTTGGAGATAGTTTACTGTTTTACCAAATGCTTTTAATACCTTCAAAGTACATTTTATTGAATTATATTCATTTATTCTAAATCATACAAGAGGGATGAAAACTTTCATCACGGCATAGGTTTTTGTGTAAGCATCCATGAGAATATCCTTTTATCAATCCTGCTACTTTTCAGCTGAAAGGGGTCGAGAGTATCCCTGAACTCCTTCAGAAATATAGCTGTGTCATCTTTAAACATTCTTCTCAGTGATTCTCAATTCATCTCATGACTTCTCGAATACTTAAGATCCTTATAATGTCAGTATTTGTGACAAGAAAAGCTTACAATGTAAATGTATATATAAATGAAAATATTTGTGTCTGTTATCATGGGCTTAGACAGAACTATCATTCAATTGTCATGTCCTTAACAAAGTATAAATACAGAATAAAATTTGTGCAATTATCTATGTCTCTTTTGTATCGGGTTTTGTCATGGTTTGGTTGCAAGCTTTTGTTAAAGTTCGTCAAGTTAAGCTAAGCCAGTAAGCATGAGATGTATTATTTTCATTATCTGGCTGACCATGAAGTGACCATGTGTTTACAGATACAAGAGGGATGTCAGTGTAAGGTCCATTTGTTACAAAACTGACCAGGGCCTGTTTATCTTTTTATAGACAAGCAAGGTTGAGTGGTCATGTGCTGCAACCCCTGTTATTGAAGTTTTTCGGATCAGTGGTTTTGTGAGACCTTGGAACTAGTAAATAGCAATATGTGACCCATTATCTTGACTTGACTTTTGAGTTCTTGCCTTGTTATTGTCAAAGCTGACCCTACATGTCAAATTAATACACACCTGTGGACATTTGGCACAAATGAGACATACCTACTGTATTAACAACAAAAGAAACACAACTCTGGTTTTGTCACGTTTTTAATAGAAGGCATATAAACATGAATGCTTACTTTTATTAATTTTTTTCAAAAATTGCTTTTCTTTTGCTGATCAGTATAGTTGTAACTCTTTCAATGGTGGATATGTCAAAAATGTTTTATGTGGTCTGAGTTACAAGGTCACAAAACACCTGTTTTTTTATGAGAAATCTCTGCTAAAAGCAGGCACAAATGTTTGATTCAGTTTTTTTTTTGTGAATGGTCACTTATGAGTGACTATCAGTTAGTTGTGACACCAGCTTTTAAACACTAACCTGGAATGACCCGGAAGATTTGATGAATTTTACACTATAGCTACTATTTTCTGGCCAGACACAGTATTTCACTGTACTGCAATAATATAGTCCTCTCACTGTTTAACTTTGAATCTTATGTTCATTTAAAATTGAAGCCATTAATCACCCAGATCCACTTAAGGTCTTGGCATATAGCTTCTTAACAAAATCAAATCATTTGGCTCAAAAGTATTTTATGTAGAGTGATTGCTGGCAGGTGGCTTGTCCAACATGCCATCTTTTGGGTGAGTCTCCTGAGATTACATGTGTTACCTGACAGAAGACAGATTGTTACTAGTCTAGATTTTCTTCACTGACTGTTCTGTCATCACAAACAGCTACACTCAGCTGTTTACACTCAAGCCACATGTTGTGCCTGTGGTCTCCTGTCCACAGTCCTGTGTTGGCCACTTCACTGTGCATTGTCCTCATGGATCAGCTTGACCATAGGTCAGCTTTCTGCCATCATGTCCAGTAGGATATCCACCTATCCAGTTTCAGGTGCCTCTGTGAAGGATATTTTGATAGGGATGTGTATGGTCAGGTAGCAGGTCACTGACCAGACATCAAGTAATCTAAACCTTTTGGGTCATCTGTTGATGACCACTGGGTACTACAGATACAAGAGGCTCTTGTGTACTGTAAATATCTTAGCTGAACACAACCAGAAGCTAAGAATCACTTTACAAGGGTGTGACTTCCGCATAGTGTGAAAGTTCTGGCTGTTTTCATGTTTCATTAAAGTAAATTGAAATAAAATGACTGAAATATCTGGAGTTTATACCACACTGGTTTTTTTTTACATTTTCCTATGTGAGAACATCTCATAATCATAACTGATTCAGTAACAAATGAGTCATGACAGGTAAAACACAAATATTTGCTTGTCAAAGTCTTTGAATGTCATTGGACATGAAACTTAATGGGGCAGTTTGTCAATGTCAACTTCTCTAATTTGAAAAACATGATGTTTCACAGTATGTTATTAATTCTCATCATTTAAATGTTGCTGGTGTAAGATGTACTGAAGATGTTTTCCACATTATAATAATAATGCACTTGTAATATAGCACCTAATTTCCAACCGGTGGCTGCTCATTGCTGCAATTTTTAAAGGCATAAGAATTTCATAAATTTCCCTATCTGTTTATTGTTTGCAGAAGAAGCGTGAAGAAGAAAATGGCATTAGCATGTTCAAATATCTTTAGCTCGTAGTTAAATTTGGTTGCCTCTGAAAGAGGCAAAAATTTACCTGCACCTGCTTCATGCTACCTTAATTCAATGGGGAATCTTTAGTTAGTGGTTAAAGCATTTACTCGTGGGTACAATTTGTGGATCTCATTTCTGGTGTCCCAGGCTGTGATACTTTGTGAATACTGCCAAAGAGGTTGTAAAACTAAACTCGCTCACTCATATAAGGAATTTGGGGGAGTTGAAACGCTCTGAGTTTGTCTGTTTTTGTATGTCTTGTTACGGCATCTCCGTTGCAATTTCTAAACCTAATCTTCCCTCTCACTCAGAGAATGAGTAATGGAGAGTGACTATTTCTCTTCTTAGGTCTGTGTGATTTATTCAGGTATTCATAAGTACGTCTGTCATGTTATTTAATGTTTTTGTTTTTTTTTGCAGATGCTTTGATGGATACAATGCCACAGTGTTCGCATATGGACAGGTATGTACAGCTGAGCCATGATATGGAAATAAATGTCGAATTAGTGAGGTGTATCTCATCCACAAGGAAATGGATTCTGTCCTTGTCATCCTTGTTGCTAGGATACATAAAATTACAGCCATGTCCTGTTTCATCATCAGATAAGGCAGTCACTGACCTATGTGAACTGTAATGCATATCTGGAATACCGTTCAAAAGAAGTTAGGAACACCTTATTATTTTCATATGACTATAGTTAATCTGTTATGTGACGTTTAACCGGTGAAGATGTGGGTTGGAATTGATCTGCAGTATCCCATGCTTGTCATGAGAGGCAACTAATTGTGATCAAGCTCATTGACTTGGTTGACACATATACCAATAGCATAGATCATTACTCATACTGTTAATCACTGGATTGTCTGGTCCAGACTCTATTATTTACAAACCGCTGCCAAATAAGAATGAAGATTTTTATGGATGTCAACTTCTTTATTATGAGAACACAAAGTTTCGTAGTTAATGCTTACTCCTTCATCAGGTCACCTTCATCAGGTGTTCTCACATTAAAGAAGTTGATATCCATAAAAATCTTCATTCTTATGTATTTCACTTCTAAATGCCCTTCAAAGACCCGCTGCCATATAGCTGGAATATTGCTGAGGGCAGCATAAAACTAAACTCACCTGCTTATGTGATGTTCTTTACTACTTTTCAGTTAGTATACATGTGTATGTATGCGGACATAAGTAGGTAAAAATTCACCTTTTTACAGACATTTTAAACAACGTCCTTTGAAATATGTAAATATATTAGGTATTATGTTGTTTTTTTTAACTGAGTTAAAGACAGGAGGAGATGTGGGGTCAGACATCCTGTAGTTTGAAGGAAACTTGCATGTGTATAACACAGCTGTTTACTGGTGGGCATCTATGGAGATATTATAATGGTAATAAGAAAGCTACATTACTGTGGAGAAGCCATGTGGCTACACTGTATTGATTCATGACAGTAATGGTTATACAATGAGGCTGAAAATTGGAAACCCAAGCTTTTGTTGCCTAGGAGAAGGGCTTCTATTTGGCACGTTGCTACAAGGACTGGCATACATATGCCTAGGTTATTGCTCTCTAGGGGAGGAGATTTTGGGGATGTTGAATAAAAGCGTTAGAAGTACATTGTAGGTCGGGAACAGTCTATTTAAAATTATGTTTTGAAGCGGAAATATGTTGAGGGAAGGTGGAAAATGTCATCCACTAAGATTTTGATAAACATTTGGAGGGTTCACTGTTGAGTGAATATTTTGGGGTTCGTTTCCAGTTGAATCAGTTCTTTTTATTTTCTCATGAATTAAATATTTGCAGTTTATAATGTTATACTCCCTCTATTATTTTGCTATCAATGATTCATTAGTATTCTGTTTTTTTTACCTTTTGATGCCTTTGAATGATTATGTTCGCTAAGGACACATTTTGAGCTGGACAGTGTCACATGAATTAACAAAGTCAAGAACGAGAGATGTTAAAATCAATTGCTATAATAATATTGTTAATAATTTTACTGACTTATTAAGTTCCATGTGTATCTTGTGATTGTCAAGTACTGTTCGATACAGATAAATCACACTTAAGTCCCTTACAGTGCTTGAATTGTCCTTGACTTCACAGGGTATCAGATTAGTGTTCCTCATAAGCATGGTAAGGTTGGGAAATAGTTTATTTCATATTCTTCTTTTGAAACAATGTATACTACCTGCCTGACAGAATTTTCATTATTTTTCTTGAATATAAATAACATATTGATATGATTCCCCTTTTGATTGATCATGCTGAATCTGGAGAACAGAAAATCTTCCTTTGGTCCTCATTAACCTACAAAGCAGACAAGCAGACCCGAAAGGGTAGAAAATGAGATCCTCCTGTTCTTCTACCCTTGTATTTGCCAGCAGTGTTAAAGGAATATATAATATGCGGTGAGATAGCATGGAAGGTTTTACATTTGTTCTATTCAGAACAAATTGACAGAAAAAAGCATTTCACCAGGTCGGTGTTCCATAAGGCAATCTTTAAATACTAGGATTATCTTAAGTCTTGTTAAATTAAGTGTGTTGCAGTGGTCATAGCTCAGAAACTGCTTTGTTGAAGGGCCATGGTACAGAATGAAGAAGCCATGGTTGTCATTATGTGTTATTTGTGCTGTGGAGGCTTAGTTTAGATTGTATCTGAGTCTGCTGGGCATTCTAAACTGTTATTTAGCTGTCAACCCATCATTACAGCATTGTTTGGTTATGTGTCTGGGCCATTCTACTCACTTGGCAGTAGGACACGTGACTGGGACCCTTTGTCTCACCTGACAGTAGTACACATACATGGGTCTTTCAATTCACTTGGCAGTAGGACACATGGCTGGGGCCCTTCTACTCACCTGACAGTAGTACACATACATGGGTCATTCAATTCACTTGGCAGTAGGACACATGGCTGGGGCCCTTCTACTCACCTGACAGTAGTACACATACATAGGTCATTCAGTTCACTTGGCAATAGCACACATGGCTTGGGCCCTTCTACTCACCTGACAGTAGTACATATACATGGGCCATTAGTACACATACATGGGCCATTCTATTCACTTGGCAGTAGGACACATGACTGGGGCCCTTCTATTCACCTGACAGTAGTACACATATATGGGCCATTCTATTCACTTGGCAGTAGGACACATGGCTAGGTCATTCTACTCACTTGGCAGTAGGACATGTGACTGGGTCCCTTCTTCTCACCTGGCAGTAGAACACATACATGGGCCATTCTATTCACTTGGCAGTAGCGCACATGGCTAGGTCATTCTACTCACTTGACAGCAGGACACATGTCTGGGACCCTTCTACTTACCTGGCAGTAGGTCACATTGCTGATTTATTCTCTTGGCAGTAGAGCATATGACTGGCCCATTCTACTCTCTTAGCAGTAGAGCATATGACTGGCCCCTTCTACTCACTTGGCAGTAGTACACATGGCTGGCCCCTTCTACTCACTTGGCAGTAGTACACATGGCTGGGCCCTTCTACTCACTTGGCAGTAGTACACATGGCTGGGCCCTTTTACTCACTTGGCAGTAGTACACATGGCTGGGCCCTTCTATTCGCTTGGCAGTAGTACACATGGCTGGGCCCTTCTACTCACTTGGCAGTAGGACACATGGCTATGCCATTCTACTCACTTGGCAGTAGGACACACGTAGACATAAATATCTCACTACTTGTGATCATCGAACTCTGCGATCACTGACATTTTGTTCACAGGTCCATTAAATCTGTATGAATATAGGTTTTTGATAGCCTCCATATACTGGCTCCAAATTTCTATGCTGTTTACACCTATTGTGTAGACTGTATAGTTGGTATGTGACCCACTGATCAGACTGCCATGGTGTTGTGACCTTATTTAAGAGGGCTTGACGCTATTGTGTGTTAGCTTGGTGCATATCTACCTTCAGTTACGTACTGTATTGAACAAATAAAGATTATGGGATCCCATGAATGAGAAAGTTGTGCTCTTGCATACATTGGAAAGAAAGAGACCATTGAAACCTTTGTACAAGCAAAGGTGAAAAAGTCTGCTCTAGGTTGTTATTCAGCATCACTGTTATGTTGTATATGGTTATATATGGTATATGCTGGTTATGGCATGTATTGTATGTTTTTATTTGTTTGCATTTACGCTTGGTAAATATTTTATGAGAGTAAATGTCAATACAAGAATTATAAACAGTCATATTGCTGTTTTTAGTATCAGGACCAGAGACCAGAATATTCTGTTCCACCTTACTCAGTATGCTGTGTCCAAAATTAGCAATTTCAGATTTTGATCTCCATCTCAAATGGCTCCTTTTCAGTTTAAATGAAGTTGTTTGTTTCAATATCAGGATTATATGTTTTCAGGGACTAAGCATTAGTTTACGCTAGACTATGTGCTTGAAATGTTCAGAGCGAAATGGATTACTAACATCAGGTACCTCTTGAAAGCTGACCAACGTAGGTTACTGCAGTGATGTGGCTTTGCTCAATTTGTGCCTATTTATCGGATGGCCTCATCAATCATCTTCACCACCAACCAGTTGGTCTGGTGACAGCAAAATCATTTACAGGCCCCTTTGATGTAGCTTATGTAATTAGGATGCAGAGTACTGTAACTGCATTGCGATAGATAGTGCCAAATGAGATCAAAGCATCACGCTGGATATGATAGCTGACTACCATTGAAGTGTTAGAATGCATATAAGCATTGAGGATTTAAAATACAATCAAAGGAATAATTTGGCTCATAACGTCAGTCTGAAGTGACATATCCTTCTCTTGCAATTGTTCACGTAACGTAATATTGAACTCTTTATGCTTCCACTCGACCTGACTTGTGGACAAACAAGTGCAACGGACTCATGTATTTGAAAAGATTCTTTAAATGTTTTCATTAAAACATCTGACATAGGTTCTGCCATGGCTCATAAGCAAACAGTGGGTGTGCGTATTAGCCACTAGTCTGTTTTCCTGCCAATCCAAGTTAATACCCGGCAGGGAGGACTATTCTCACCAACTGTTTTGTTATGTATCAGCTTGCTCCATACCATGCAATGTTTCCACTGAACATATTTACTCAGGATTTACTTCAATTCATCGTGGGTGGGGCGCTTGATTTAGTTTGGCGGACTCGCTTACCCTGTTCTGTCCCTCTCCCTTTCTTTCCTGATCCTATTGCAAAATATGACCTGGCGGCCTGTCCTTTTATCTATTGAAACTCAATAGCTTCAGTAATTTAGGCAGGGTTTCGTGGAACTATGTCTCTGAATGCAATGATCCTTTGCTTGTAATAATTTGTAGTGTTTGTATGTCATGGATTATCACTATAAGGATTTGTATGGGTCATGTTACAGAGCAGTGCAGTGTTTAAACCATGTGTTGTCAATGACACAAATAACATTTATAGTAAAACGTGATGTAGATGTACATTTGTGGTATTGTTGACTCAGTGTTGTAGCTTCGTAGGGTATCAGTGTACAGATCTTGTTTGCAGAATATATTATTGGGAAATGAGAACTGTACTGTAAATATTCTTAATGCCATTGACAAGGTCTCCAGTTTTGGGTAGCCTTTGCACCCATGTTATATTGTGATTGGTAATTAATTGTAAGTATTAGGGTTTGGATCGATAAGGACTGATAAGTGGATGTCCCCCAAGTAGGACTAGGTACCCCAGGGACTACCCAGACCTGTGGCTGTGATATATTGTTCTTTGACAATAACTGTCTCTGTCTGTGATCAGAGTAGAGGGGCTAAATTTCATATTCCTTCTGACTTTGATGTTATTAAGTAAAGATAATTTAGCTGAAGTCAGCTTTAGTGCATTATGCATCATCTGATGGTTATATTAAATATATTGTTCCTGAGTAGTTTTTGACTATTCTGGTGGAACAATTTACAGTTGTTACAAGGTGTACAATGGATACAGTAGATCAGGTACTTGGTAGTTTGGTTTCTAAGCTGTAAATCTGAAACCCCCAAACCCTAGTTAAACACAGTATGTAAAATGGATTCTTCATCTGCAGCTACATATGTACCTGCATGTCTTCCTTCATAATACACCATATGCAAGTCCACACGTACATTTTCAATAGTTTCTGAATTGTATGTTTATAACAAACACAAGGGGACCACTGTGGATATAAAAAATTCAAGGGGACCACTATGGATATAACAAACTCAAGGGAACCACTTTGGATATATAACAAACTGGGACCACTATGGTTATAACAAACTCAGTGGGACCACTATGGTTATAACAAACCCAAGGGGACCACTATGATTATAACAAACTCAAGGGGACCACTATGGATATAATAAACACAAAGGGACCACCGTGGATATAACAAACTCAAAGGGACCACAGTGGTTATAACAAACTCAAGGGGACCACAGTGGATATCAAACTCAAAGGAACCACTATGGTTATTACAAACTCAAGGGGACCACTATGATTATAACAAACTCAATAGGAACACTATGGATATAACAAACTCAAAGATACCACTATGGATATAACAAATTCAAGGGGACCACAATGGATATCAAACTCAAAGGGACCACTATGATTATAACAAACTCAAGGGGACCACTATGGTTATAACAAACTCAAGGGGGCGACTATGATTATAGCAAACTCAAGGGGACCTCAAAAGTGATATATATTTCTAACGTTCTTATAACACCTGTATCTATAATTGTATCAGATCAGCTCTAATATCTCCATTGTTAATTTTCAAATCGCATTGCTATTGGCAAGATTACATGCAGCCACACTCTATAATATCCGTGTCTCAAGTTTGCAAGGGTTGTATATGTTTTTATTCTTCCTTTTTCAGACTGGATCTGGAAAAACTTACACCATGGGAACAGGATTTGACGTAAACACACCTCAAGCAGAAGTAGGCATTATTCCCCGAGCTGTTGACCATCTTTTTCAAGGAATTGAATCAAGACGCAAGGCAGCTTTGGCCAATGATGAACCTCCCCCAGATTTTAGAGTCAACGCTCAGTTCATGGAGGTATGGAAACTCGAAAAGCATTTGCCTTGTTTCCTCTTGTTCAATCTTGAAGGTTGCCATTGAGCTCTCAAACAAATATGATACATATGTAGACTGCTTTCGTGGGGTAGTGGGTAGTGCATTTGCCTGTGGAGCAGAAGGTTGGTGGTTCCATCTCTGTCTAAATATGTTAAACAATGTTACAGTGGAAGCTGTCAAAACCGGCACCTGTCCAATCAAGCAAGTTGTCAACACCAGTAAAAAATCTCAGCCCCACCTGTGGCTTGTCCATTTCTCACTAGTTCTGCTATCCAGCACACTGTCTAAACCGGATATTTCTTCAGTCTCAATGAGTGCCGCTTTAGACAGATTCCACTGTACTTGTTGTTACCCTGCCTAGTGCAAGGAATGACAGGGATGGAACAAGGACTGAGTTTGTATGCTCTGCCTGATTAGGGATCTGTTTGAACTGTAGCAAGGCCTCTTATAGTGGGCTAGCAGTTAGTTCCAGCAGTAGTCTTGACGAGTTCAAGCTCATGCGCATTTGCAATAACTGAAGTTGTGTCCTTTTACCATTCTAGCATAGATTACTTCTACCCCTTCTTTAGTTTTATTGATTGCCGCTGTAAGTTATTCAGTTGTTTTGTTGCAACAACTGTTTTCTGTCCATAAATGGATGAAGTCTGCTTTTGCTATAACAGCACACCATCTAAGCAAAAATACATCATGTTTGTTCTTGTAAATAGCTATAGGTAAGTTGCGTTCAACCTGTTTTGTTTTGGGCAGCTGCTTGACTCCTTCGTTGACGACAGGGAGTTGTTAGTAAACACAGACCAGATATGATTGTGAGGTAAATAGCATAAACTGCCATAGCAGGGAAGAGATACATAGCCTGGTGTCCCTGTCTTGGTATGGCTGGAATATTGCTTTAAACAGGATAGAATCCTTCTCCCAATCACAATAATTAAATTGCCACATGAAACGGTAGCATTGATATGCTCCAAGGCTGGATTTATGATGCTGAAGTGTTTTTGGCAGTGTAATTATCTGTGTGGTTACACAGAGTTTCACAGTGCTTGAAGAAGAAAGCTTATGTCCTCCAAGATGACAAAGCACTTTTGGGTAATTTTTTTCTCATGAAATTGGTTTTGAAGGAAGCTTAGTCCTTTTGACATATACCTAGGTGTAAATGTGAAAATCACATACCTATAAGCAAACCTTTCTCATTTCTTGTCTTCACTGTTAGTCAGTTATTGTTCTTGTGAGAATGTCCTTTGCATAACCTAGAGTTAAGAAATCCTAAGTTTGGAATATTACAGCAAACACATTCTTTCATTTCTAACTCTTTAAGTATTTCTTTGGCTCGCTTCCATCCATATGTGCAGGGAATTATTGAACTGATTTCAATTTTATGCAGGGTATTGATATGCTTACCTTCACTCACATGTGAAATATGGTGTGTATGAAATAAAAATTGACTAGAATATTTTATGGCAAAATTCTACCATATTTTCTAAGATGTCCTGCCTTCTCAACAACTGTTTAAAATCTGCAGCCTGCTTTCCACTATTGAATTGTAGTAAAAGATAAATGATTTACAGCCAGTCAATGTGTTACTCATTGTGGACAGATGAGTGGTTGGGTGTTGGTGTAGCAGCTGTCCTATAATCAGTAGATGTGGTCCCAGGGTATCAGGTACATCCAAACACTAGGCTGGGGGATGAAACTCATCTAGTCCCAGGTGAACACCTGGATGTATCTGAAACTCAGTCACAGTCCTGTTTGATCACATATAGGTATCAGAATATATTCCAACTTGTGAAAGTAAAATTGTTTTTGAAAGGAGCTGGTGTTACACTGGGTTTGAGCTTGTGTTACACTGGGATTGAGATTGGTGCTCCATTTTGCTGCAGTCAATGAGACACTGTTGTTTCTTTATAACAATTTGTAAAAGATCAGCAATCTGCTTATTCCTTTCTCTGTAGAAACAAGTGATAATTATACTAACAGTTGAGCATACTGATATGGTTTGCTAGAGTTTTGTAACTAACTGTAAGGCAGTATATGAAATAAGACATATTCGACCACCCGAGAAAGGCTCGATTTCTGACGGACAGTCTACTTTCACAACTCAGTAACCCAGACTTATGGTCAGGTGCAAATTTTAGATGTTCCATACATCTGAGCGAATTCTTGGTGTCTGGTGTGGTTAAATCCGTATTGGGCAGGTAATATTTTGAAGTTACCAACCCTGATTTCATACCCTGGTGCAATTCCAATGTGTAACTGTACAATACTTGATAAGAACATTCTGAGTAAGGCACTGAATTATGGAACTTGAGGATTCCCATAGGACTTAAATATTTCCATAAACACTTTCCTGTTGATCCCTGAAATTTCTTGTGGACGAAACTGATTTATTTGCAGACCTGACTGAAACTATGTCAACTTAGGTAAACTTACTCATGTCAACATCATGCTCATTTGGTATTATCCATTTCTGTAAACATCTTATTGTGAAAAAGCAAAAAGTGAAACGTTTTATACTTGTCCTTACCAGTGATGAGTTCTGAATTTGTTCACCGTGGTTCAGTTCCAGTTTTAATTATGACTGCCAACATTTTTATATTTGTGACCATTGCTCAGTTATTCTGTTCAAAAGGTGTGTGCATGTAAATGTAAGGTTGTGTGTGTGCATTTTAAGGTGCATGTTCGATTGATTTCCCCACGAGTACAATGTGTGAAACCTATTTCTAGTGTCCTTTGCTGTGATATGCAGGAATGTTACAATCACTCACTCACTCAACATTTGTGATGACATTAGCTTCATTTCATAGCAATAAAATATCTTTTTTCATAAAATATTAGGATGTCAATACTAGACATCAATCAATTTTAAGATCAATTTGATCACTTTTTAAGGACCAATTTTAGAGTTAAGTGGTTGGTGTTAAAGGCATTTTGTAGACAACTGCAAACATCATTTTCAGTAGAGCTGCCCTTCTGAGGCGGTGCATGTGTAGATAACGGAGATCCTTTCAATTTGACACATCTGTTGCAAGAGACAGTGACCTTTCGATAGACAGTGAGTCGAGGCTTGTATCTGTGGCAGATTGTCACTTTCACCAAGACACAATTATTGATAGGGATATACAATGGGCATGGTTCAGACTGTGGAGCACAGTCCCTATTGACCAGCTACATCCCATTTTGATTTTTCTTTGTGGAATGATGGTGCAAATACGAATGCCATTGAATTTTAAGTTTAGAATAGATTGGGAAAGAGTTAAGATACAAAAACCAGTTTATGAAACAGTTTTCTGTTGTTAGGATATTCTTGTATGTAGTGCCTTAAGCAGGTCTGTCAAGGTGGATAAATGTAGGCACACATATAAAGACATATATCATTATTTTTGTTATTATGTAATGCTAATGAGCATTTGAAAGATTATTTTGTTTTTTTATAAACAAATGTTTGAAAGAAAACATCAATAAATGTACCAATGATTACATGTTGATTATCCTCATGGCCTGGTAAGTTTTGGTGGAAAACACTTTCGGTTTTTGTTAATCCAAGTGTGTGATGTTATGTTCAATTTTAGGTTTTGTCTTTTACACTACTTCAAATTTGTTCTCTGGCAGTCTGTTTGCAATCCATGATTTTATGTCATAAATTGTCCTTAAAAGGCGTCATGACCACACCTTTAAATGCTCCTCCTTGTGTTGACAAGCCATTGCACTTCCTCTACATGCATCATCTCTCAACAGTGAATGAATGCTCTCACATACTTAGAACAGTAAAACCACTTTATGTGGCTGTGGAGTTTGTGGTTATTGCCTGGAGCTCGTACAGCAGGACACAACCACAATCTTTATTGAAACAACTAGCCGAAAAATGCTCTTAATCAATGTCCCAGAGATATCTGTGTGAGTTCTTGGTGATGTAGTTGCTGACCTTTCCCAGACCCAGATGTAGGATCTGGAGATTGGACAGTCAAGAGATGCACGTCTGCTTGGCTAGGAATGGGCGAGGTGTGATACAGGGACTGGAGGGTGTATAGGAGATAAATATACTGTTTGGTTGAGGTAGTCAGTATGCAAGCTGTCATACAGGGACTGGAGGGTGTATAGGAGATAAATATACTGTTAGGTTGAGGTTGTCAGTATACAAGCTGTGATACAGGGACTGGAGGGTGTATAGGAGATAAATATACTGTTTGGTTGAGGTAGTCAGTATGCAAGCTGTGATACAGGGACTGGAGGGATGTACAGGAGAGACATATTAGGGCTCCAGATAATTTTTCAACTTAAGGAGTATGTACTTCATATTTTGTACATTTTGAATACTGAATGCAATGGAGTACCAGTAATCTTGTGTTTCATTTCATAAATCCACCACAGCATTGCTACTCTTGTGGCATCATGTGTTTGAACCTGAAAAAATAAAGCAGAAAGTTTTGAGATAAATACACTTGTAAATGATTCCAAAAATATACACCCTTACAGTTGTGTATGTCTGCTTCATTTACAAAGTTGTTCCATACAGTTTGGTGCATATTTTGTATTGTACTTACTCCGGTATGGCATATATATATATATATATATAGTTTTGAGACCTTAGATTTGTGAGAGCTTTGTTAGGTAGTATCTTGTGATACTAAACACTGTAGGTAATATGAGAATAATTGAAAAACGATTTTTTTAAGTAAGAGAAATACATTGGTTCAGCCCTGGGAGATTGCTATGTGACGGGCAGTCTTTGTTGGTCCACTTGTGACACAACACATTTGAACCAAAACTGCTTTGTACAGCTGACATTGAATCATGTAAAGCATTTTTAACTTGCCAACACATTGGGAAAATTTCAGTTACTGCTAAAGAAGTTAAAGATTTCCAAGTCATATTTTTTGCTTGAACCATACCTTTCATGTAAACTGCAAAAATTCATTATAATAAATGATGCATTTTACTGCCTAATTCGTTTCTTTTTTATTGTAATTTTGAGGGTTTAAATTTGAAATTAGACTGTTTCCATTGATTCCTTTTTCGTGAACCTCATACATATTTTAAACTTCAAAGACAGTGATGGCCTACTGATCTAGAAGAGAACAAACTCAACTGGATATCAAGGATTCAATATTGATGGGATTTAAAGCTTATATGAACCAAACTCTCTGAAATATTAGTGGCAACAGTTTAGATTTGATGAAGATGCTTCGACTCTACTACAGCAGCTCCAGAGTCTAATGTCACATATCCTAAAGTGAAATGCGGTTCTGTTTTAGTTGTATCTAAGAGGATTGCTAGTGTATTTCCCTCCTGTGGTAAAGGTTAGGTGGTAGCACATGTCACAGGTTGCACGAACAGGTTAACTGTAATAGCTCTCATCCGCAGACTGGTTGCCTGGTAATGACTCTAAATGCCAATCTAGTCACCACAGTGCAAAGAAGGCCATTCTGCTGGAGACAGGAAAACGATGATAGTTTTTCTCACTAGCTTAGGTAGGCCTTGCAATGAGGGCAATGGCTTGTGTGATAACATAATTGTGTAATGACTTGAATATATCATACATGCATGATATGAGAATCATATTTCAGCAAGCTGTTTACTTCTGGATTGAAATGTAAGCGTACTTGCAATAGATATACTGACTTAATTTGATGCCACATGTACTAAAATTATTGTTTGCAAGTATTTGTTTTGTCTTCCATCTTTCTATGAAAATACAAAAAGTACAATGATTTTGGATCAGATCTATCTTAAACAGACTCACAGACTTTCGAGATGATTTATCATGTTGAAATGATAAAGTTGTAAAGGGACAGTAGGGTAGCCTAGTGGTTAAAGGATTCACTTGTCATAGCGAAGATACGTGTTTGATACCCCACATGGGTGCAGTGTGTGAAGCCCATTTCTGGTGTCTGCTGTTGTGATATTGCTGAAAGTGGTGTAAAACTATACTCATTCACTTTCTCTGTAGAAAAATGACTGATTTTTTAACACTTTGTTACAACATACATGAAGAAAATAAAGGAGTCTCTGACTAAGGTATAGAACACTTTAAATCAGACTGCATACGTTCCAACCACAAGGACTCACTGATAGGACTGTAGGCTGAAATATCCCTTTAGGCTCCTTTTTTAAGTAAATGAGGATGGGATAATGTCAGTATTTCATTTGATTGATCTTGTGTTTTTCCTTAACAGCATAAATCTTTCCATTCTGAATACATATAGTACCATATGATTTGGAAATGTTTTTTTCTAGTGAGACTAATCCCACAATAACAATTGCTCATTCTGTCAGTCATAGGTTTTCGTAAGTCATGCTAGATTAGTTACAAGCTTTAAATCATATGGTTTGGCTGTACTTTCTCTTTTATAAATTATGTATTAAACCAAGTAATTGTTTTTCTGTAAAAGAAAAAAGTGCACAATGTTGTTAGAATGCTAAAGAGTGCATCTTGTTTCACAAAGAAGACCATTAAAGTTGTGTACATCTACTTCTATTTTTCGTATACTGTAACTGTCTTATTTCCGCGCCTTTAAATTTTCACGAGTGATGGTCACTAAACCTTTTTGCGCCTTCTTATTTTCGCGTGGAGATTTTGTTACAGGGGCGTCTCTGAATGTTTTTACATGACATGCAGGTGCATGACCATTGAGCTGTTATAAAATAAACAGATTTGCGAAGTGATCTAACAACAAATTCATTTAATTGATTTCAGAATTAATCCTTTTTAATTAGGTGTTAGAGCAATGAAAATAGAACATGATTGAGCTGTGTTAATCCAGATTAGCCCAGTGGTGACATGTGATTGAGCAATGATACCTGTATTGTTTTTGTGTTATTGACTTACCTGAATAGAGTGTATGATATAGTCTGGTTCATAATTATTGAGAATTTTTCTTCTTACTTTGAGCTATCCTAACACCTCAACTGATTCACTGATACTTAAAACTAAGTAATGGTATAAGGGAGGTAACTCATCTCGGCCTACTGAGTATAGTACAATTAGAGTTACCTCCCCTGAATTTGTAGCAGACGTCATTTTCCTCAGCACTGGCAACAATGTCTGCTGAAGATAAAAGAAGGTTGATTTTTTAGTTGTGTAATCAAGGAATTGATGATGTAAATACATTGGCAGAGAGAACAGGAACTCCTCTTTCTACTGTGTATAGGATTAGGAAGAATTTTAAAGAGGGAAAGGATTTGGGGCACCAGAAAGGAGCAGGGAGCCTCAGAAAATTGGACTTTTCAGATCGCGTCCGGCTGGGAATTTTAGCGTCTAAAAAGCAAAGGGCAAGCATCTCCAACATCAGGTATGAAATGATAGAAAGGGGATCAACAGTTGTATCAAAATCTACAGTTAGAAGAAATTTGATTGATCTTGGATGGGAGAAAAAGACTGGAATTCCTTCTCCTCTCATGAAACAAGAACATAAAGACAGGCGTGTTGAGTGGTGTTTGGCACATGAAAACTTTGACTGGGAAAATGTGATTTTTACTGATGAAAGCTCAATATGGGTATATCCCAATAATGTGAAAATATGGACAAAGTCTGCGTCAGCACCGTTGTATCGACGACCTAAATACAGCCCAAAGTTTCATGTATGGGGAGGGATATCCTTATTAGGAACGACCCCGCTGTGTGTGTTTGAGGGAAATCTGACAAGTCAACGCTACACTAACATATTAGATAATTTTCTCCTTCCAAGTGCACATGTGTTTTATGGAAATGACTGGATTTTGCAGCAAGATAATGTTCCTAAACACACCGCAAAACATGCCAAGCAGTGGTTTCAGGAGAAAAATGTGACTGCATTACCATTTCCTGCATATAGTCCTGACTTAAATCCCATTGAGAACATTTGGGGGATGATGAAGGAATGTGTGAATCAAAAGGGGTTGACAAAAATTGAAGACATGAAGAGAGAAGTGGTCCGATACTGGGACAGCATAACTCACGAAACACTAACCTCTCTGATAGGAAGTATGCCTACCCGTCTTAGACTGTGCCGTGAAGCTCAAGGAGACTTGATAAAATATTAAATTGTTACTTACACAACATGAAAAGGTCAGTTCACTTTCACAATACATTCAATTTTATCTGATTTGTTCTCGTTTAATAATATGAAATGCTTTAGCTATTCTCAATAATTTTGAACCATACTGTATATCTGTATTATCACATGTTTTTATTCTCGCGTCATGAAGTCTGACGCGAAGTTCGCGAAAATTAAACAGTTGCGAAAATTTGGCTGTTTACAGTAATATGACCAAGTATCCCAGTGTTGACTCATGTTATGAGTCACACAAATAAAAGGGTAACTTACTGATGATAGAAAAGAGTAACTATTAAGGGCACTGTAACAGTGCAAGTCTTAGGACAGAGTTGCTCTGACTCAGGTGAGTTAAATCTGTAACTCTGGTGATGTGAAAACCGTTGTCCAGGAAATTGGCAACAGAAATGTTTCCATCTGCAGTCCCAAATAGAACTGAATGTCATCAGAGAGTCAGATTTAGAAAACTTGGCAAAGGTGTGAGTCTAATTGTAGCAAGTTTCCAATGTGTGTTTGCAGATCTGTAGGAAGTGCTTGTATTCTTAATGGGTCCTGCCAAAAGACTCTATCTTTGATAACATCTCAAGTGAAATACCACAAAGACATTTAATCCCTGTCATCCCATGTAGTCAGCCATGCAGTGTGCTTTTTAGTTGCATTTGTAATGAAAACTGATCATGAAAATTTTTTGTTTTATGATATATAATCCAAACATTTTCAAAGCTGGGTCCAAAATGCACCCGAGAAAGTCATTCAGGAAATTAATTTGTGTTGTTTTTTTAAAAATGGAACTGCATACGCTTTGTTGTTAGTGGTACTGCGAGTTGGGATTGGTGTCCAGAATCAGTGCCTTTTGTAGTTTGTTATTTGTTTGCAGTTAAACTCCATTCACAGCAATATTGTAAGCGTGTGGCAATGGCTTTTTAAAAAAAATGGAATCTAGACCAGTTATCAACATTATATATAAACATTCATCTATGCAACTAGGATGTGCTAATAAGGGTCAACCAAGTCAACGAGCCTGACCAGCTGATGCCATTAGTTACCTCTTATGGCAAGCATGGGTTACTGAAGACCAATTCACAGGTTCAGAGGTTACTGATGGTCAGGCTCAATGACTTGGTTGATGATGTGAGGAATCTAACTCAGCACTCAACGGCTGAAAAATGCCTTGTATGGAATAGCGATGTCCTCAGTCTTGGTTTCATTGCGTGAAAAACAGTGATTGATCTGTGAATTCCTCGAGAATGACAAAGTTGTCTACATATGATATGAACAACCTCTAGATATTCAAAGATTTTATCTAAAATCATCACACAGTGTTTGTCTGTGTTTTTGAGAGTGTTCTGTGTTGGATGTTTCATATCCGCTGTTATGTGCAAACTTGAAGGACATAGCTATTAACTGTTAGATCAATGTGTTGTGGCAATAGACTGTAAGACCATTGGTCTCCAAAACCCACAGAAGTTGAGCTCATTTTTGATTTAGGTATTTCTAGTATTCCTAAATGCATGAAGTAGCTTCAGCACTGATTTAGTGTCCATCTTGTTATGAAGACCTATTGTCTTCCTCCATCTTGGTCTTGCAGTATTCAAAATGCATTATCTTACTTCTCACATAAATGTCACTTTCTGATTGGCTGAGTGCTTTCCTTTTATTTTCAATGGGCCCTGCTTACAAGTGAGTAAATTTTCTATGTACTTAACAGGGAATGCCAAACTCATGTGGTCTTTATGGTAGTAATTCTTTATCTCTAATAACATTGAATCTTGTATGATGTGTGGAAGTAACCCATGTTTTGCAAATGCAGATCAATGGAAGAGAGATACCTCTAAATCTGTTTTTCTTGTTGTCTGCAAAATCTAGCAATGTCAACAAAAAGTTTTGTACCTGTGCCTTAAACAATTAAAAATTAACACAATCATTGAGGTGTTCAATAAGTTAAATATGTTTCAAACTGTGGGCATTTAAACAGCTGTATAGCATGCATTAGACATCCCTCCCAGTTCTAGTTGAGTTAAAGAAGGATCACAAAATTATGGGCGTCATATGTAGATGGTATAATTTCTACTATTCTTTCTTCAAATCTCTTGAGGCAGTTCAAAGAGCTGGTGCATTTCATGCTATTCCCGTATGAGAATTCCTCTGACATGGAGAACTATTGAAAACTGTCTTGGGAAAACCTGTTCATTAAAGATCTATAGTTATATACTGGATAGTCGCATATTTTATCCAGTTACTCCTTATCAGCTGACCGCTGATCCAAAATGTACCATCTGTAATGGTTCTTCAGAATTATCAATACAGGAATGTCTATGACGTCAGTGGAGTTACTTTTGTCGACATGTTTTTTGAGCTACCTGAGACTAGAGTCATGTTGACTGGTTGTACCTCAACAGGTGTTTATCACACCCCACTTACCTCCCCTTGATTGCCAGCTACCTGTACTTTGACATGTGCGTTGTGTTTGCCAACCTCCAGGAATAGCCCCACATCTGATGCTCCCTCTTCTGTCTGTCTGGGTCTCCTACTCTGCAATAACAACACTGGGCAACTGAGCTGGATTCAATCAAAAAACTACGTAACCCGAATGTCAAAGGTTCACACACCAATGTGCAAGACTAGCAGAAATAGCCTGTGTGTGTTTGTTGTAAAAATGTTAGGAATTGAATTGAGTCGAGAAGATGCAAATAACATCAAATGTCTTGCTAACATCAGCTGGGTTGGATCAAAAAACAACTATCTACGTACAGTTCATATATGGCTGAATGAAGCAGGTTTCTTCCTTGCTGTGGGTTAGTAGGGTGGGATGTCTCTCAGATTGTGTGTGAGAGAGAATAAACCCCAAGGGACAGAGGGCAGCAGAAAGGGAAATGGGTCTAAGCTTGGTCTTATTGTGCTGTCTGCAAACTAACTGAAGACTCATGATTTGAAATGTTCTCTTAGAATCAGATTTTTTACATATTTTACACAAAACTGATCATTGATTCTTGTTTTAATGCAAAAACAGACTTTGAAAAAGTAGAAATGAAGTCTTATTTTTTAATACAAACTTCTTTATTGTCTGTAATGGCAGTTCAGGGTAAATTCTTTCCCTATTGTTAGATGAATGTGTTGAAGTAACCTTGAAATGTTGTTCCAAGCAATAAATTAGTTATCTGTGGGTTTTATGTCTTCGGAGCTTCTTGCCCCTTCATCAAGTAAATGCTTCCCCTGACACAGAAACGAGAAGTATCCCTGAACATCATTACAAAATGTAAAGAAATTGTTGTCCAGAAAACCTTCATGTCTTTGTGTTCTTTAAACTTGTAAGTGCCAGTAAAAGACTTTAGCTTTCATCTCTTGAAGTAAGATAACATTGATTTGGCTTTTTTTGTATACTATACAATTCATGACAGAATAGCTTGTGCTGACTGTTGTATTGCTCTTCCTTAAACATGAAGCCATGTGTCGGGATGTGCAGTGTTTCTTGTATAACTTAATATGAAGTACTAATGAATATTAATCACAGTGTTTGTGAAATATAGGGCATTGCATTTATTCACAGTCATGCCCATAGTTGTCTTGTTGGTTTATACATCTGATAGGTCTACCGGTAATAGAAAGTATGTGGTATTCAGAAACTAGCTGCTGATACTGTGATGGAAGAAGCAAAAATATTTGTGACAAGATTCCTGTACATTATGTATATCATGTGTCTGTTATGCTTGGTGACATACTACGCAGTGTGGTAGGATTATGAAGGATTATCAAATACAGGTCAATACCAAATTGACACATGAAAGAACATAATTGCTGTGAAGTAACAGGGGTATATAGCGTTCATTCCGTCCGTCACTATTCATGGCTTTTCTTTGTGTCATATGTACCAATTGCAATATGTGGTTTATTCTCTGTATCTAGATTAGTTATTTCCATGTGATTTATTTTCTGTATCTACATGGGTTGTTTTGTTCATGTCATAAGTACAAATATAGTTCTCATTGATTCTAAATAGTAAATTTCTTCATTTTATATATGCAAATAAAGGTGCACATCTAACATGTATATACAGTTTACTAGAGTCAAGGAGAAAGTTTTGTGAGCTGCTGATCCTTATCACATACACATCAATATCAGTCATTTCCGTGTCCCCAGTGGGAAGTGGGGTTATTGGAGCTGTGCTCACTTCTACGCTTGTTCATACTTGTAATATTGAAATTACAAATCTTGCAAATGTCTTGTGAATACCCATCATAAGTGATGTTTGACAGAGTTAATGTGTTGCCAAATAGATAGTGATTAAAAATACTCTATGTAATTAGAGATCCTTGTTTTACTCAATATCAGAAGCTGAATATGATTAAAAGGATGCCGTTTGGATTAATTGTCATGGATTTAAGCACTGATAATGCAAATTATGGCATCATCGTAATTTAGATATTGGAGTTTCATTCAAGAAATTTATGATTGAAGTGTTTGTTATGTGCAGTTATAATTTGAATTTCCTAACTGCACAAAACTGTTGTGAAGAGATGGACAGACAATGCAGGGAGCGTTTTTTGCATTCCTTTTGAGGCATGAGTGTTTGGACATCATCCAGAAGGAAATTATGACTGTCCATAGGGGAAACCTCTTACTATGATACTATGTGTAGCAGTTGATATAACAGCAAAGGTATCATATGATGCGGTGTGTGAGGTAGAAGTAAGATGATTGAGACTTCAGAGACACTTTCTATCTCATGTTTGTGTGTGGAGAGACCATCCATGAAACACGCACAGGTAACATGATACCTGTCACTTGAAGGTGAGGGAGGATAGGGCCTAGAAGTCATTTTCCTCTCCATAGATATGATCACTTTCTCTGTCGATCAGTACAGGGAAACACAACTGCAGTGCCTGAAGGTGTTAGAACCCTCAGGAATGACACCTCCTGCTCGCTTTGATGTATTAATGAGATGGCACATGCCTGCCACGTTTGTTTACATTCGGTAACCCGCAGAAATGTTGGCGAGTTTGGAGAGAAAGCCCATGGTTTGCCTTGATCAGTACATTCTATTTCACATGTAGTTGAGATAAGGAGAGGTATGCATGTTAGATTTACTGTTTGATTTATTTGTTGTGCAGTGAACAATGTATGTTTGAAGCTTACCTAGAGTGAAGATGGATTATAGATATTCGTGTGATTGTTTGACTGAAGAAAAGGGTTTTGTTGTCTAATAAACCTCATTTATGATACAGTATTATTTGTTATCTTTTACAACTCTCTGTTCTTCATGTATAAACTTGCTATCAATGTTGAGTTGTAGAAAGAAGAAAGTTATTAATGGTAATCAGTGTTTTTCATTAACATTCAATAAAAACAACTCAACCATAAATACAGTATTTATTGTACGAAGTATCCTGCTTTCATGAACACTCTCTCCACCAAGTTCTAGATTATATCACAGAATATATTCTGATGGAAACAAACTTGGGAAAGCATATTAGTTCAAGAGTTCCTTTGTATGTTTCCTTGCAAGTCCTTGATCTGTACATATGTATGTGTTTAGTTTTCATGAATGTACTAATCTTTGTAATGTGTACTGACTGCATGGTCAGGATGCTCATGTTTAATGGACTTTGTGAAACACAAGTGTTCTATGTAACTGAGGTAACAAGATTAAAGCTGTTCTATTTAGTAAGAAGATATTTATAAATATACAATGTTATCATACATTACCTTTGATTTAATTGTTTTGAAGTTGCAAATAAATATGGCTTTTGGAACTGTTTCAGTGAAGGTTTTGTGATGCTTACAAAGAATGCATGGTCATAGATTATAAACAACAGTATGTTATTTATCTGTTGCAAATTTTGAGCATTCCTTGATGAAACAGCTAATGTCTCACCCACAGCCATAACATAAAGCCATCATGCTTTACTCTTTATGATATTTCATGTTTGAAGGATGAAATCTTATGAATTATATGTGAATATCAACCCAACCCTCTCATTTCCACTTAAGGTCTGAATGATCCTGCTTTTTTAGCAGATTATGATTTTGTGATGTCCTGAATTTGGTAACATTTTCGCAGAAAAGTGAACATGTTAAATGTCCGCTATACTTTTCCAGCTTATTTAGGTAGATATTGTTACTTAGTATCCATGATGTGACTTGTAGCACTGTATGTATGTTTTTCTGTTTCAGTTATACAATGAGGAAATCCTGGATTTACTTGACACAACAAGGGATCCAGAATCACGGGTAAATACAGTCCTGGGTTTGGTTTCATGCCTAATTATGTCATTTTTATTTTGATGACGTGTTAATACCAGGGTAGATGCTTGGTCAGTATTCATTTGATTCATGTTTTCAGCCATTGTTTTGTGCTTTTGATTAGAACTCATCCCTGGACCACACTTCTCTGTGACTAGTGGACTTCTGATAATGCTGGTGTCCTTGTACTGAAAATGTTGGCCTTTGTACTGTTACCAACAGTGAATTGGGATTATTTTGAACTGAAATTGGTTTCTCTGTGTTGCCAACTTTATGGAAACCCAAGATGGCCAGGTTTTCTAAAGCAGTAAGATAGGAATACAAACCTGAGTGAACCACCCTTGTCATGACATAATAGTGCGATGATTCTCAAGATAACACTGACACACAGCTACACCACCGTCTAGTTACTTAGGGAATGTTACTTTTTCAGGTGGTTAAGTATAAACCCCACATCTATGTGCAGGTATGACTGAAAATAGTTTGTTGTAGGGCTCATTTATATTTTTTGGGCTTGGTTTATCACACTGATAACAGCACCCACAACAAGATGAATTGTTATTTGTGTAATATTCAGTTTAACTTGCGTCCTTGTTTCCTTTAGGGCCGCAAGTCTCACATCAAGATCCATGAAGATGCTGCTGGAGGGATCTATGTCGTTGGGGTCACAACTCGCACTGTCGTGTCACTTGAAGATGTAAGTTTCCTTCCGGATATTTGTTGCAATAAAAACCTATTAATCTTTTGTACAACGTGTCTTATAGGTTCGCTGGTCACGCCGTAGACAAGGATTTTATTCCCTACATGAGTATAATGTCTTAAACCCATTTGGGGTATACCCGCTGTGATATTGCTGGAATATTGCTAAAAGTGGCGTAAAACTAAACTCACTCACTCTATTAATGAATCAGATGGCCTAGCTAATAGCACTCTTACATGTTGGTTGTTGCTTCTGACATCAGTCACTGGTTTGTTATGAGCAGACTTTGTTTTTATTCTGAGAGGAGCATTAAGCCACAAACAGTGGGCTGGAAAAGAAGGTTGTCTGTCTTTAGATATGTGTTTAGTTTTTCTGACACAATTGACAATTCCTATTGTCTTGGGCAGGGATGTTGACCTTGTTAGATCATTTTGTTGGCAAAATCTTAAGGACTTTTTGAATGTTTCTTCGTGTTGAACATTGATTAAGTGAGTGGGTGATTGACAGAGTTGAGTTTTATGCCACACTCAGCAGAAATTCAGCTATATGGCGGCGGTCTGTAAATAATCGAGTCTGGTCCAGGCAATCCAGTGATCAACAACATGAGCATGGATCTGCGCAATTGGGAACCAATGACATGTGTCAACCAAATCAGAGAGCCTGACCACCTGATCCTGTTAGTCACCTCTTACAACAAGCATAGTTGCCTTTAATGGCAAGCATGGGTTGCTGAAGGCCTATTCTACACCTGACCTTCACGGGTCGAACATTGACAACACTGGTGAACAACAACTTTGATTGTCCCAACTAGGCGTCACAACAGGTCTCCTAATTGCTTCCTATGTTGACAATGTTAGATACTGCAGGACATTGTTCTTTGTAACCAGTTTTCTTATTGGTTGTTGTTTTTATTCACCAATGGGACAGGAAACAGTTTTGTAAATCTGTGATAGACTTGCAGTGCAAGATAGAGGTCAGGTCACACAGTCACTGTATCATTGCTGGACACACTCCACGTTGATGGAGTATTAATGCCAGCCTGTAGATACATGTAACATTAATTAGACCCACTGCCTGAGGAAAGAGGTGAGTTGTGGAAGTGGCTTTACCTTCAAGCACAGAAGCGTCTTACTTCCATTGATCGATCTGTCCCCTCCTGCATGTCGTCACAAAGATACACATCTAGCTGAATACCCTTGTGGCTGTTTCAGACCACTACTGGAATACTGCCAGCATTTTGATCATCAGTTTTCATCACTTCTTTCATATGTTACCGAAAGAACTGAACTTGGAGGATATTGAAGCAACTAATCAGTACTGATCAGACATTAAGGGTTGGGTCCTGTAATTAGCTGGCCCATGAGAAATGCAGATGGACAGCTTTGATACCCGTACCCATCAGGAAGGTCATCAGCTATTGAGTCCCATGCTACAATGTACAGTTGCTGATTGTGACTTCAGAGCTATTTGTCCATGCAACCCCAACCATTAGTACTGCTATCTTACAGAAATTCTATATTGATTCTCTCATATATCAGTGAGACTAAGGGACTTGATAACACTTGGGCTGCTTTCAGTACTTTGTGATGGAGGGAGCTGGAATAAATTCCTGGCATTGTTCCATTTTGCTGGCTGTTCTGTTAGTCATGTGTATATTTTGATTGCCTAAACCCATGTAAAGTGTTATTGAGAACCATGCACTGCCCCCATACCCATCAGCTTTGCAAATACACAGACTCAGAGCTGTGCCTAATTAGATATTGCTGACAACATAATATGGACTGTTTTGGAGATGCAATAGGACTTGATTACTTTGATATTGATTTGAGTGAATTTGAATCTCAGTGACACCAGTTCTTGGTTACAATGCTTAATGCTTTGATAAATGATCAAAAGACCTTACGTTACACTTGAAAAGTTATTTGAAAAGAACTGAGCTGTCATTTAGTTTCTGTTCTGTAGGTGATAAAATTGATGGTTTTACAGTGGCTGATCAGTGTCCATGACCTTGAGCTGTTTTGTCATGGCAATTTTCCAAATTTGGATGGCACTGCTGTAGGTTCCCAACAATGTGTACTCTTTGGGTTAGTATGACTTATAAACATTGTATTGCATGTACAATATCAAGTATCTGTTTAGTTCCTCATTTTGAGTCTTGCACAGACACTTAACATAAACTGAATTGATTGGATATTGACTGAATTGAATAGCTGGTTTACAAATGTACAGGATTATACAATACATTCCTTATTGTCTTTCCCTGAGTGAGCACTTCATAATGCCTTATTGGCGGTAGGGTAGCTTATTGGTTAAAGAGTCTGCTTGTCATGCCAAAGGCCTGGGTATTATTCCTCACATACTATTAGGTACAATGTGTGATGCCCATTTGTGGTGTCCCCTGCTGCAGTGTTGCTGGAATATTGCTGAAGTGGCACAAAACAGCTGCCGTCGGTAGCTGCTGCCTGTAAATTTTTCATTGCATTGAGTTGCCTTTTATTGATAAATTTGATATAATTGCAGTTAAAAACAATGTTTTGGCACATCTAGATCTAGACTTTAGCACATTGCGCATATGCAGATCAAGCCATGCCATGTGATTGGCTGATACAGACAGTCGCTCACTGCCACGCCCCGATTTCTATTTGTAGCTGTACCACGTGGTAATCATTGCGTGCTTAGTGAAAAAATGGCTTCCAGTAATAAAAAGGATCAACATACACTGACAGGGTTCTTTTCGGGAACAAATTAGATGCAAAGTCAAACATCTAATCCAGTGATTAAGGGTATGGAAAAATATGGTGATGTCTTTTTTCCAATTGTGACATGTCATAACAGCTGCGTGCCTTTTCTTTTATTTTGTCATGTTTACCTAATCAGAGAATTATCATAAAAGATATCTTAAAAAGTATAAATAGTCGCCCATTTTCCGTTATCAGAAGCTTTCCACTCACTAACTTGACACAATAGTGGAAAACACCTTCGTTTTATAAGCTTCGTATGAATAAAATGTGAACCAATTCGCTTGATGGCAGGTATCGTTCGAAAGTTGTGATTATCAACTATATGACTGTACCCTCACCAAGAGTATTTTCACAGTTGTATGAAGTGATTTCATTGGATAAAAATTGGTTTCTAATGATGCGTTTTAGAATGCGTCTGCTATAGGAATTGCGATTGGCCAAAATCAGGCATGGGGCCCAAGGCAGCCAATCATATTACAGTCATGTTGTCCTCGTAAACGAAAACTTTTAGATTTAGACCAATGTTTTGGGTAAAGTAATGGTATTTTGAAAGAATTAAGCAAGAAATCTCTATCAATATGTAAATTATGGAACCTACTGGACATATCGTGCTGCTTTATGACCTGTGACAAATATATTTCATCCACGTTTCTTAATTAAACATCATGTCTGAGCGTAAAGACTGTCACTTGTCAGTGCAGTGACTAGACTTACATTACACGATCGCTCAAAAGGATGGACAGAGTAATTTATATGTACGTTTCACAACTTTTTATGAATGCTGTTGTTGATTTTATTCATCAGTTTATTCAATTTATTTAATGACATTCTGAACACATTTATTGAATGTAGTTGGACCTCCTTGAAATCATTTTCTGATTGCCTCAGCATGTCATCGAATCAATAATTGTATTTAATGTAGGTCTAATGAACATATTTTCAAACAACAAGCAACACACAGCACACCCTGCAACACATTTAGTGACAGTATTACAGTATTAATACTGATTACTTTCTATCCGGTTCAGCCGAAATTTTCAGACGCTGTCAGCATAAGCCATCGGCAATTTTCAAAACCACCGGGACCACTGAAACCATGCTGTGTGATTAACGTCAACTATCCAGTTAACATCGTAACAGAACAGACATGGTGTTTTAACAGCTGACATGCATTTGTTCCTTTTACAGGACATGCTGACAAGGAGACATGTAATAACAGGAGAAAATGTCTGTAGAATTTTATTCAAGGCTGGTTAAAGCTGCTGTTGTATTTTCCAGACAATGAAGTGTCTCAACATTGGAGCCCTGTCCAGAGCCACTGCAAGCACCAACATGAACGTCCAGTCATCACGCTCCCACGCCATCTTCACTTTGCACATCAAGCAGCACAGAATGGTCAAGGAGGAGGTAACCGTATTTTTATGTGAATTTGTCAAGGTTCTAGTGAGGCATGGATGGACTAACTGATCATTGTTTGCTCATTTGCCTTTGATGTGTAAGGATCTGCAGATCACGTATTTGGATTCCAGTGTTGTGAGATATTATCCTTAGGGGACTTTACTATGCGGATCTTCAAAATGATAAAACATCTGCAGTCCTGGACACTCTTGCACAAAGTGATCTTAGAGCTACATTAGTTATAAATCCCATACTCTTAGCTCAGACTTGCAATAGTTTTAGAGCAAAGTTTGCCTTATGTAACTGGGCTGTAGTCACTTTAAGCAGTTGTCAAGGCATTTTAGCGAAGTGGTGAAGGAGTTCATTCATCACACTGAAGATATAGGTTTGATTCCCCACATATTGTGTTATGTCCAATGGCACCATATCTGGTACCTTCCCGCCCTGATATTGATGGAATATTGCTAAAGGTGGCGTAAAACCTAACTCAGTCACTCACACTTTTGATCACTCATGAACATTGGTATACTTTGAGACAAATATGCAAGCCTCCTTTCATTGTATTAAAGGAGTAAGTAATGCAGTATTTATGAGTCTAAAATCTAATGGACTAATCTGATTTCAGCCTTTGCTGGATGAGGGCAAGGACACTGACTCCACGCAGTCCATCAATGAGTTCGAAACCCTGACTGCCAAGTTCCACTTTGTAGATCTGGCCGGGTCCGAGAGGTTGAAACGAACTGGAGCGACAGGGGAGAGAGCCAAGGAGGGCATATCCATCAACTGTGGCCTGGTAGGGATGGTCTCAGGATCTCATTATTCAGCTATGTGTTATTGCGTCTAGTTAACAGATGCGTCAATAGGTGTGTCACCTGTCAATCAAGCTTATGTTTTTCAGTATTGTGAACATGAAGAAATCTAGTCTAGTGATTGAAGATCAAATTGATAAGGATTTCAGACTTGGAGCATGTAATCAAATCTTCATAACTTAGGATGTTGTCATAATATCCATCACTGGTTTCTCATGTCCATGCTTGGTTATTTATAGGACAATGTGACATAGAGCTGTTATATTGCTCACTACTTTGTTAAATAACTTTCATCAATATATAATAAGTGAGACAGATGGGGATATATATCATTATAAAAAGTAAAAAAAGGGATATTTTGCATGCGTACCACTGGCCATTGCCAATGCATATGAGAAAAAGTAATATATATCCATATAGATGAAACATTCCCAAAGGAATGGAATAAATTGTCTTATTTTAGCTGAGTTTTTCTACAACATATGTTTTCTCATCATTTGTATTTTAGCAATTTTGTAAATTCAGTATGTCCACTTTGTTTGAAAGGTATATTTTTTTTTCACTGCTGTTGAGAGATGTATGTTCAGTGTCCATGTCCTGATGACTTTGACAACACTGTGTGCATACTTCAGTGGTATTGTAATCCTACATTTACCTTGTTGTATTTGATGTCTGTTAGTAATGGTACTGTTGGTTTTCCTCAGAGAAGATGTAATGAATCTGACATTGTCACAACACAGACTTTTATGTCCCCAAGCTGTGATATCGGTGGATTATTGGTTAGAGTGGTGTAAGACCATACTTGTCATTCACTCTTTGTCATCAGTACTTAAAACGAACATAAGAGAAACATGAATTTTTCTGTCTCATTTCAGTTCGATGTCTGTTGTATAGTTGTTGATGGTCAGTAATCTTGCACAGACTGATTTATTTTCAGCTTGCATTAGGTAATGTGATATCAGCATTAGGAGACAAATTAAAGAAAGGTTCACATGTGCCATACCGAGACTCGAAGCTGACAAGACTGTTACAAGATTCACTTGGTGGTAACAGGTGAGAGTAACTTCCAGACAGTGCTGCTCACAGTACATAAGAATTTGACAGTTCTTACTCAGTTCTTTAACTCAGCAGTATTTCTGTCAATATTTCTTTCTAAAACTGTGAAGATTTGAGTTAAAATTGGTCTTCTCCAACCCTTTGCTTGTTATGAGAGGTCATTGTCAGGCTCACTGGCTGGTTGATTCATGTAGTTTTACTCAATTGCATGAAAAAATGCTCATGTTGTTGATCAAGAGACTATTTGGTTGAGACTTATTAATTACAGAGTGCACCATATTGCTGGCATATTGTCAAATGTTTCATTAAACACCAACAAACTTCATTTCCAGAGTTCCATTAATAATAATCTTCAAAATTCAAACTATTGACTGGGCCAGTGTTTGAAACATGCTTCTGTCGGCAAGAGGATCTTGTGTTCATCCTGTGGTTTCAAAGTTGTAGAGATCCATATGGCCTGTTGTTATCCATGTCCATTTATTTGTCACAATAGACAACACTTTTTTAAGTGGGGGCTTAAAGACCTTATTTGCTTAAATGTCTCTGGTTCTGATGGCCTAATGCCATGTTCTTAACATTTCAGATTACATTCATGGTAATTTAATTCCTGAAACTCCATCTCAGTTGTATTGTAAATCAACTTTTCTTTCTCCTTTATTTCAGTCGCACTCTGATGATTGCCTGTATTTCTCCGTCTGACCGGGATTTCATGGAGACACTCAACACACTGAAGTATGCCAACCGTGCTAAGAACATCAAGAACAAGGTGATTGCTAACCAAGACAAGGCCAGCAAACAGATGGCTGCTCTACGGGCAGAGATAGCCAACCTGCAGCAGGAGCTTATAGACTATAAGGCGGTAATATATTTAATGAGTACTTTAATGTATTTATATCTAATTTTATGATAATAAGTATTTATACAGTGTGCAGACAGAGACAGACAGAATTCCTGAGTCAAATAAAGTTTGTTTCTGTCACATATGCTTAGATGATAATCTGTGGTTTGTATCTACAACTAGTAGAGATAAGCTACGTATCTGTGTCAATTTTGCATATGTTTGTGTGAAAACTCAAATCCTAATAATGCTATTGTGTACAAATATTCCTAAATTTTTGTAAATACCCTGTTAATTTAATCTTACATGATGACTGCACACAAAATAGATAAGATAATATGGTATATAATAATGGTATATTGAGAGGTTCAATTTCAGCACATGAACTTTGCAACTTGCAGTCTTTCTTGTTATTTCTCACAATACAGATTAAAAACATGCAACTAACACATGAACCAACGTCTATGCTTTTCTACACTTTTACAATAAATGGAAAATGGAAAAAAACCTTCTCTTTGTCAATAGTGTAGGGATGATGATTGTTTTAGGGCAAGTTTGTCGTTGGCTCTGATGGTGTGTCAAGCATGAGTGATTTGCACCATGAGAACAACATGCTGCTGATGGAGAACGACAAGCTGCGCCAGAGAGTGAAGGCTCTGAACGACACAGTGGAGACACTAAAGGCCAGGAACTCTCAACTACTGGCAGAGAAAGCTGTTCTTTCTGTCACGGGTGCTAATGGTATGTCTGCCCATGTGTGTGTGGTTCTGCAACGTCAGAGCTGATTGCATAAGAAGAAAATAGAATAACTTCCTTAAGAGGCCTTTAGAAGTTGGGGCAGTAAGGAATGATAACAATATATGGATGAACAACTTTCTCATGGCAATACAGAAGTTGTCCACCCATAATTTGTTATCCTTCCTAAGAAAACAAAGTGCAGGTGATTTTGTATTGTGACCTGCACGTGTCATTTCTGATTAATGTTGAGAGTGTGTGGCCCAATGGTCAAAGGCACCACAACTGTGGTGCGGTGGGAACCATGTTCATGGTTTTCACTAAAGTATTATCGTAAGCAGTGTCCTCCAGGACTTTCCTCTCATGCTAAGACTGTCTTTAACCCAACTCACCTTCTCTGGTCATTTTTCATAAACTAACAATGTATTTCTTGTCTTACAGGCGAGACGTCAAATGAGGAGGTGACCAACTTAATTACTGGTTATGTGAAGGAGCTTGAGGATTTGAGGTGAATATATCAGCTGACAACATGAACTGAAACATACTAGGCCTAGATTTTCAAAGCTCTCTTAGCGCTAAGATTGTCATTAGAAGTTGTTCACCGAACACCGTATTTATCTTACTGAACACCTGAATTTTAATTTTGAACTATTTGAAGCACTTCTGTTGAGTGCGAGGCGAATCGCCATTTTGCAGACGACACAAGGTAAACAGATAAAGGCAAAGAGTTATCTCCCTTCCATCGATTTTCAATCGCAAAACATCGGTAATTTCTGTGCTTCAATGTCATTGATTCAATGTTATTCGAGCTAAAAAAGTACTACCATGAGGCACCAGAAGAGTTCGGAATTCCCAGCGGTATACATTGAAACTCATACATCGCCTGTAAGCGGGGTACATTGAAAATAATAGAATAGCACTTAGCCAATCAGAAAGCGACATTCATGTGTGAGGTAAGATAAATGCTAATATATGACACTTACAGCTGTCTTAGTGCTAAGAGAGCTTCGAAAATGTGAGCCCCATACTATTACCATTGTTAATAATATACCCTTGTTGAATGGATAGTCAGGTGAGTACATACTCCAGAAGATGGATCTCGATAAAATGTCTGGCTCATACCCTGTCCCTAACCTAGTGTATGAAACCAGTCATATTGGATGAATATTTAAACCACATTCACCCAGTCAGGTGGTAATATGTTTAAATGCTGGCTTAAGGGGGATATGGAATACCTCTGCTTCTTAGTACATGGTGTCAGACTCATCCTCAGCCTTTCAGGGTTCTATGTCGCTTTGTGAAATAAACACTCTCGCTGCCCCCTTAGCGTCCTTCATTAACTGTAGCACTGTCTGTTTGGAATCGAGCGCAGAATGTGAGTGGTGATGAATAGGTTCAGGTTTGTGTTTGTTTTAACAGGATAATGATTTTTGTCCCAGTATAGTAGATATGTTGCTAATTGTCTGTACTTGATATGAGAATATGTGGTTTCTGTTTTCAGGGCCAAGCTAGCTGAGTCATCGTCTATGGTTACTCAAGCCCAAAAGTATTCTGTGCGTAGTCCGTCTCGACTGATGGTCAGTCCAATGTCCACCACATTCCCATCGTCTGGGGGGTTCGACTACCCCTTATCACCCGACAATAGTGTCATGGCTCTCATTGAGGAGGCCAAGAAGGATGTCAAAAAGCTCAAGAAAATGAAGAGGTCCAAGTCAAGACAATCTAATCAGGGGTAAGTGTTGGAAACCTTGAAGCTCGACAGTTTTCCCTGGGATTCTAGTTCAGGATGGATCCCTGTTACCATTGGCTAGTTATGGGGAGGTTACAGTAGGTGGCCTGGCTAACTGTGGTATATTTTTCTTGGGTATTTATGCTCATGCTCTCAGCCACGTTGTGGCATGATTCAGACTCGTTTGTTTACTGACTATATAGCTGGAATGTTGTCGAGTTTGGTTTTAAGCAACACACAAACAAAATTAAAACATTGTCCGGAAAGTCTATTTCAGAGATGATATTTCTTTTAAGTGCACTATCTTGATTTATCTTAGAATTCACTGAATGTATGTTTTCTTAATCAGGTCAGTGATAACTAGGATTGCCTCAAGGGCAATACTGACGGTCTTCAGACTTCCTCCATACACCCACCGTGGCTATCCTCACTTGAACAGTTTCTTTGGATGCCAGCTGGACTGTCTATTCCAGTGTTTTTTATATTAATCTGGCACAAAGTCAACAATGCTGACACGAACACAAACTTCACAAACAGCAGGAAAAAAAAAAAAAAAAAATGGATGGCAAAGTCAGATATACAAAATACTGGAAAGATGACAACCTGACATTACCCAAACACTAACTGTTTTGTTTGTAGGTCATAGGTTCCAAATTGCGTAGGTCGATGCTCATGCTGTTGATCACTGGATTGTCTGGTCCACACTCGATCAATGACAGACCGCAGCCATATAGTTGGAATACTGCTAAGTGCGGCGTAAAACAATACACAAACTAATAGGTTCCCAATTGCGCAGGTCGATGCTCATGCTGTTGATCACTGGATTGTCTGGTCCACACTCGATCAATGACAGACCGCAGCCATATAGTTGGAATACTGCTAAGTGCGGCGTAAAACAATACACAAACTAATAGGTTCCCAATTGCGCAGGTCGATGCTCATGCTGTTGATCACTGGATTGTCTGGTCCACACTCGAGCATTGACAGACGACAGCCATATACTTGGAATACTGCTAAGTGCGGCGTAAAACAATATACAAACTAATAGGTTCCCAATTGCGCAGGTCGATGCTCATGCTGTTGATCACTGGATTGTCTGGTATAGACTCGATCATTGACAGACCGCAGCCATATAGTTGAAATACTGTTGAGTGCGGCGTAAAACAATATACAAACTAAAAGGTTCGAAATTGCGCAGGTCGGTGCTCATGCTGTTGATCACTGGATTGTCAGGTATAGACTCGATCATTGACAGACTGCAGCCATATACTTTGCATACTGCTGAGTGCGGTGTAAAACAATATACAAACTACTGGAAAGATTAGAGCCTGACATTTCCACAACACCAACACAGCTGTGTGCGGCGTAAAACAATATACAAACTAATAGGTTCCAAAGTGTGCATGTCGATGCTCATGCTGTTGATCACTGCATGGTTTGGTCCAGATTCGTTCATTTAGAGACAACAGCCATGTAGGTGGAATACTACTGAGTGCAGCGTAAAATTCAACTCACTCACTGTAACAGAATCGACTATTTCCTTACCCCTCATGTATTTCTGTGAACATTCGCTGTTATGCCAGTGTAACGCAGGAATACAGCTGAATGCAGCGTAAAGCAATATACAAACTACTGGAAAGATTAGAACCCGACATTTCCATACCACTAATACTGCTGAGTGCGACGTAAAGCAATATTCAAACTAATAGGTTCCACATTGCTCAGATCGATGCTCATGCTGTTGATCATTAGCTGGAGTAATGCTGATTGCGGCGTAAAACTCAACTCACTGACTTTTCCACGATCGACTGTTTCCTTAACGCTCCTGTATTTCTGTGACCATTCATTGTTAACTCAGTGTAATGCAGTTGAAGGGAAACTCGATTTTGAATTTGAGTGTGCCATAGCGGCGTTAAAAATAGATTTCTGCCTCTCACAGTGGGACAGGAACATTTTGTTAAAACTTAAGTTGATTTTGGCTGGAAATGGGCATTTTTTCTTTCCTTCGTAATTGTGACGTAAGTATTGATTTTTACATAACCATAATGTGAAGCAAAGATGTTCCCCATTCAAGTAGCTACAGTTTGGTACCATACACGATGAAATCCGGTGTGTTTTCGCAGAGTTATGACATTTTAATGAACCCTACCAAAATGCGTCTTTGAAAACTTGACCAACTTTGAAGGGCGATAACTCCCAAACTATTTAAGATATCACGATGCCTTGAACAAATTAAGCTTTCCAGGGTATGGGCTTTCTAATGGTGTGTCAAACCTGACTGTGCCATATGCTGTTCTGGAGAAGATTTTCAGGCACTGTCAAAACGCGAAAATCGGCGAAAATTTCAGTTTTTTCAAAATAGCGCAAAATTTCACCTGCCGGCTAACATTTTTTACATGTTGAATCGATGGGGAATCGGGATGGCTACATTGTGTGAAAATTTGGTCCATTTATCTCTTATAGTTTTGGAGATATTAAGGGTGGAAGTTTTTCACATTTTTTGTTCATTGTATAACATTCAGTATACAGGCTATCATCCCTGAAAGTTTGATCGAAATCGGCCCAGATGGTTAGGTCAGGAGAGCTGGTACAAAATTCGTACAAATAATAATAATAATAATATTCGGGCAAAAACAGTAGGTCTTCCAGACTTTCAGTCTGAAGACCTAAATATATCTATCTGATATAGATTTTGGTGGTGTGTGGTCCTGTACATAGAGCTCAGGTCACCAAGCAGTTGAAGGGAAGCAACATTGATTGTGAAGAGTCCTAGGAAGGGTGATTGTGCTTGGCAGCTGACACCTGAGCCTTTCTAGGACTTTTGTCCTTTCCCATGATGAAGCACATGTAATACATGAGGTCTCAGCTTAGGCATGTGAGGTTGCTCAAAATTACCTCTGTTCACCCAGCAGAAAATGGGTTGACAGTGGGATGAATTCATGTGACTACAACCTTCTAGTGCCCAGCATGCAACTTGGGCTTTCCAGAGTGATAATGTTGGGCTGTTTGCATGTGCTGAGAGCATGCTCCTTTGTGGTGTGGAGTATTGCAGGTTATTATTTCTTATTTTGTAATAAATTCTTCCTGCTTCCAGAAGTGATAAGGAGAATGAGGGTGAAGAAGGAGGTGGGGAGATGCCAGCAATGCCAGAGGGGGAGGAGAATGGGGAAGAAGAGGTGGGAGAGGTGGAGCATGAGGAGAGTCAGGAGAAGTCAGAGGATGAGGAAGATGACGAGGAAGATGTAAGTATCCTTCTTTTGTTTTGTTTTTGATTACATAGATGTGGGCTTGGTTCATTATTGCTGGACAGTACGTTGTCGCAGCAGGGGAGGTGATGTGGGGGTTAAGGCATTGGCTGGGGGCAGAGAGATAACCTAGTGTTAGTTTGCTTGACACACGAAAGATCCAGGTTTGATTCCCTGCATGGGTACAAAGTGTGAAGCCCTTTCCTGGTGTCCCCTGCTGTGATATTGCTGGAATATTGCTGAAAGGCTGCATAAAGCCATACTCACTCATTCCCTCTAACATAGTGTTTGGCTAATTTGATCTGTAGAACAAGTCTCTGTACGATAAGCCTTACCACTTTCACTGTCAGCGGTGTTCAGAACACTGTGAATGCATTTCAAGTGGATCTATTCTTTGCAGTGAACAGTGTTAATTGATAGTGGTGTTGTTTGTATTGAATAATAGTAACAAAATTCTGACAAAATGAACAACTTTTATTATTTCAAACAATAGTGACTCAGGGTTACTGTTTTTCTGTAGATTGAAGACATTGATGAAGAAGACACAACTGAAGATGAAGTAAGCTCTTCTGAATCGGACTCCGAAGATAAAGGTACGTGTCTTAAGTGTAGACAATGTAGTTTACAGAGTAGTTAATTGATATTAACTATTAACACCTGCACCAATCTTTCAGAATCAAATATAAGGTGTGAAACCAAAACATTTGCAGCATTTTAATATGAAAAACAATTAAAGCCAGCTTGAAATTAAGTGTCTCTCTTCTCAAGAATGTTGTAACAAATATGGAACTTAACTGTGTTTTCAAATTTGGACATATGTCAGCAATATTTTAAGACTGGAGTAACATTTTCTTAACAGTTGAACTTTTCCTGGATTATGGTCGCTTCTGGTCAGGTAGAGTTGTCTCCCCTGTGCTTTTCACAGTCAGAATATATATCCTACCAGAACCATGTCCCATACTGCAGTGGCCAACATAGTAGTCTATGTGTTTGGGTAAAGTGATGGAATGATGTTATTAATGCTTCAACATATCAGCATTTATCCTAAACTTTGGATGAATAAAAAATATTCCCATTTGTACAGCCAAGTCGGATTTGTTGGGAGTACTTGACAGTTTCCTCTTCCTGGTCTCCTCATTCTGGAATCGTCCAAAGCTAGACTTGAAAATGGTCACTACACCACAATGTATTCAATGTCATTTAGGAATGTAATTATACAAACATGTTGTGAAGGTAGAAAATTGTTTACACCAGTAGTTCTTGACACACAGAGATGTATTTAAAAATTTGTGAATTAGAAATGAAGGGATTCCAGGTCAGTGAGTACATCAAGACTAGGTATTTTTTAAGATCTCTGTCATAAGTCTGGGCATTAAGCTTCAGAGGTTCATGGAAATTGTGTATACATTTGTGTTCAAGGCGAGATCTTTGTTTAAGACATCAACATTTTATTCAAAACAAACTATTATTTCGGGAAGGACTGTTGGCCACTGTATTATGTTTGTGAATTTGTTCAGTGAATTCATTTCATTTTTGCACCCTCAAACTTAATTTCTAACAATATACCACTGTGGTCTGTCATTCTAAGGACATTTGAGTTTGTGATGAGAAAGATATGTAATGGTTTTATGGTGTGTGTGTGTGATGTATGCTGTGAATTTACAACTTTCTTTCTCTATGTTAGGAAATTCATAGTAGTAATATTTTGTTGAAACTGTAACCTATAGTATAAGACTTTGCATGCTATTTCTTTTCAGAGTAGAGAGTACGATATAAATACGAACCAGTTAGTAATGCCATAGTAAAAAGCTGTGTTCTTGTTTTGAATGCTTTGTTTGTAGACAAACATGGCACTGTCATAGCTTTAGGAAGTCATTAGTGTTAAGTGAGATAACTTAATCCCGAATGACCATCCTCTGATCAGGTAAATGTGCACTCAGAAATAGTGTTCAAGAACTCTGACACAACTGGTAATTCGTACTGGCCACATCTGCTGACACACCCTGACACCAATGTCATTGCTTAGTATACAGTGCACAAACCACAGCTGAAGCAGTAGACCAATAGCAACCTGTCACCAAACATGAATTGATGCCCATATCAATAAGTGCTCTAAACTGTACTATTGAAATCATGATTGTTGACATGATTCCATTGCATTTATTTTTGCCATGACTTTCTTAAGACCTTTGAAATGGTGATTAACTGAAGATAGTTTAATATTTTAATATGATACATGAATACATGACAATCTTTAATTGATAAAGGATATTGTAATTGTTATTATTTGTTATGAAAAGAGAACAGTATGTCTGTTTTAGAATGCATTTGAGTCAGCTACTTAAAACAACAAGGTAGGATTAAATTAAGATGTTTAAAATTGATTAAATCTTTTTCATTTATTAAATACTGTACGTAGGTAAGTATGTATGAATCAGATAACTTTTCAGGAAATGTATTGGTATTCTGCTGTTTCTAGACTCTGACCATATCCATGAGGACCTGGCTGAACTGACCTGTGAGATCACCATCAAGCAGCGACTTATCGAGGAACTGGAACACAGTCAGAAGAAGGTCCATGCCATCAAGCAGCAGTATGAGGAGAAAGTGATACAGCTGCAGCAGCGCATCAAGGAGACGGAGATAGAGAGGGACAAGATCCTATCTAATGTTGGTAAGTTGAGATGGACAAGATCCCATCCCATGTTGGTATGTTTAGAGGGTCTTGTCAGAAGCAGTGATGGTAAGTGGAGATGGACAAGTTGACAGGGATAGATCCTAAGCAAGTTGGTAAGTGCAGAGAGACAAGATTTTAGCCAGTGTTGATAATTTGAGATGGATTGGTCCCAGATGATGTAGTAAGTAGAGATGGACGAGATCCTATCTAATGGGGATAAGCTGTGAGATCCAATGTCCAAGGCAATATTAAGTTTAGCACAACACAGCCCTATCCAATGTTGGAAAGTTTTCTGAAAGCATCAGTGATAATGTTGACTGCTGCATTATATTATGCAGTCACTCACTTACACACTGTCTGCTGATTGGCTACAGGTCAGATGGAGTCGGAGTCCATTGAGAAGCAGAAGAAGGTGAAGGATGAGTTTGCCAAGAAGCTGGCAGATCTGCAGCTGGAGCTGAAGAAGATGCAGGCTGCCAAGAGGGAACATGCCAAGATGGTGCGCAACCAGAGTCACTTCGAGAAGCAGCTCAAGACTCTGCAGCACGAAATGCAGGAGATGAAAAAGACCAAGGTTTGTTCACTTTTCATAACGAAAGCTATGATTGTAGTAATTTCTTGTAGTAAAAACTTGAGATCTTCCATTAGATTTTAAGGAAAGGATTTACACTAGTAATGCCAAAACACAAATGGATTTAAGCCTTTGGCCTTGGGCTCAGCATAATATTTCAATTTTATATTTTTTTTGTTGGTCTATGCCATTGTAAATCTATAAATTTGTGATGTATAGATATGCCTGAAGGAGTTGCTCAAATCTATTTTTGACCATTATCATGACTTATCACACAACAACATCTCTACTGAGTATGGGCAGGTAAAACTTGATAAATGAAAAAGTGTTGATAACTGCTTTGTTGAATACCAGTGTGGGCTCCAAGGAGGATAGGTCTTTTGTTTGCTATAGTTTTCATAAGCATTGGCTCAATGTTGTTCATGATATCAATCATTTGTACACGTGGCCCAGATTTGGGCTGCTGTAGCCAAAACCTTGGAGAGTAAAACGTTTTCTCAGTCAGTCACTCAAACACTCCTAGGTGCGACTGATGAAGCAGATAAAAGAGGACGGTGAGAAAAACAAGCAGAGTGAGACACGCAGGAACAAGGAGATTGCTCAGATGAGACGTGAGTTTACTCGAAAGGAAAACCGGATCCGAAACCTCGAGCGAGAAAAGAACCAGAAGGAGCAGGTGTTGCGGCGGAAGCAGGAGGAGGTTGAGGCACTGCGGAAACGTCAGAAACCCCTATCCACACGTGCTGCTGGGCGCATCGGCAAATATGAGAAAGCACCAACCATTCCAATAGGTACACACATCTCTGTTTTGTGAAGATTTGATATGTAATAACTGGATTATATATGAAAGCTACTCTTTATTACTTGAGGGCTGCTTTCAGGGGCTGTAGGGGCTGTGGGGTAGCCTACTGGTTAAAGCGTTGCCTCGTCTATCTGAGAATCCAGGTTTGATTCCCCACCTGGTTACAATGTGTGAAGCCCATTTCTGGTGTTCCCTGCTGTGATATTGTTAAACGTGCCATAAAAAGTTCACTTATTCACTAGCTCACTCGGTTCATGGGAATATTGTAGAGTGACCCTTTAAACTGCAAGCACTGACTGACACAAACATTTTTAAGAGAACTAGGTTTTTTGTATGTATAAAGTGATATCCATTGATGTATGTGATATTATTTCAGACCCTATATCTACCTCATCACCACGAAGACGAAGAAGAAATGAATTTTCTCCTAAAGTTGCTAAACAAAAGTGGGACATTATAGAGAGGAATGTAAGTACATTGAGCATGGAATTTGCATAATGATCATGATAGTAACTGATTGAATTATCTAGGGTGAATTATTGGATTGGGCAGTCAGGTGATGCCACTGTCGAGCTGTAGATGTTATTACCTCCCTTGGCTGACTTTTTTAAGTCAGATCAGGTGTCTATGCTTGGAAGTTGAGCGTACCAATCACAACTCACTTTTGCTTCTTAAATCTAACCAATTAAACTTTGCAACACAAACGATACAGAGGTTCTCTGAGACAGGTAGATGGATATATATATATGTTTCGGACCTGTCAGTTTCTGCGTATGATTTCCCCCCAAATCTGCAACTGCTGTCTCTTGTGACACTGGAAAGCTCGGTTGTAAGGGCGGCTTAGCTGACTGGCTACTGTGAGAATGCTTAGCCAGCAAAGGGAGGTAATAAAATTATTGGGCCAAGCCGTAGGTGCATCCAGGTTATTGTAGAGACTTATCAGAACATATACACTGGAGGATGTTTAGTTCTATGGACAAAACCTTACACTTGAAATAACTTGCCTTGCTCTATAAATGCCTTTTCCTTTTTTAGGAAACTTAATTAATCCTGTTGTCACTATGCATGTCTTGGATGTGATTTTGTACTTTAATGATTTGTTTGTTTCAGGTTGGATCTGTGATAACGAAACGTCAGACGATATCTCACATGGAGAAGGACATGGATGTCTGGCTGAAGGTAAGTCTCCTGATTTTTCAGTAGTCTGTTCAGTCTGCTAAGGATGTCTATCTGATATCACTAACTAACATCAACTCACACAATGATCACTTACTTCGATTTAAGAGAACAATAGTTTGATCAGGTTTTTTTGTGTTCATCCTATTTTAAGTTATCTTACGATATATATACTAAACAGCGAAAGAAACACAACTGTCCCTTTTCGTCATGTTTTTAAATAGAGACTATTGGATTCATCGTATGATGAAACTTGTGTTTCTTTTGCTGTTCAGTATATTAAAGATTCAATATGTAGCAGGTATTACTTGGCGTAATTACTGACAAGACAAGTCCCTTTTCTCAGGCTGAAACATTTGTCTAAATGATAAGGGTAATCTGAATTGTCCCTTCAAAACAATGCTGGATTTGCCCTTGCTTATATGATATTATGTATTACTTCCAGCAAAGGGAGAAGTTAAGCAAGAAGCTGGAGAAATTTGTCAAGAAAAGAGATTCCTACATTGCACTTCAGAGGGTATGTCATGGATTGTGTTGGCCTATATAATAACTTACAGTGGCTCACTGAATTTGCTCACAGTTTGCTGGGTTGATAAGCTAACAGTCTTTGTAACTGTCTTGCATTTCAGAAATGTTAGCCATCTTCATTAAATTGGAAGTAAGGACATAAGTCAGTCAAACATGGAATCTTTCAGAATTTGAAGTGTTGAAAAGCACTGACATATCAGCAATCAGTTGAATATTGAGATGCTTAACCTTTAGGAATCTTGACAGATTGATGATCATGCTTTTCTTTTTGTTATACCCAGAATCCTGAAATTGTCCGGGATCTGGGGGACCAGATCCAGAGTCTGAAGAACCAGATTGAGTATGTCCAGGACAACATCAACGAATGTCAGACCAACATCATGCAGATGGAGGAAGCCAAGGTAACTTTGTGGAGCTTGGATAGCAGGGATAATTTACATGGCACTGATGCTAAACAAGCTGGAATAGTGCAGATAGCATGGGCTGTACAAGGTATGTTAGATCGGATGGCTTTGGCAGGTTATGATGCATAGGCTTGTGAAGGTTGGGTAGTAGGGATGATTTGTGTAGAAGCAGACTTTATCAAGGAAGGCTATTTTCCCCTGATTCGCAGACTTTTGCTGATTGTATTTCATTCAGGTCAATTTTGTGAATCATCTGAACCCCTGTTCGATGATACAGTATTAGGTTTTCAGCTTAAAACATTTTCCTGTCGCCATCCTTGCATTGTGGGGATGACAGGCTTGTGCAAACTGGGAAGTGAACACAAGGTGGAAGTTAGGCATCTGCTAAGCTCTTCCATGTTGTATAGAGTGTTGCAGCATTATTGTAACAATGATCTGTTGACAGGAGGAGACCGAGAACCTGGATGTTGGTACTGTCATCTCCACAGTGACACTGGAGGAAGCCAAATACCTTCTTGAACACTTCCTCCAACTTTCAATCAACAAGGTAGAGTTACCTCTCTTAATTCATTTTCAACAGCACCATAAAAACGTCTGTATTATCCCACACTATTGCCAATATTCCTCATAACAAATTGCCTCTGTAGGCTTATAGTTCCTTTTGCTACTTCAAAAGGATTTTTCAGCATTGAAAGGGTAGTGTTGTATTATAAGTGTATGTATCATGCTGTTCAGTTAATTTGTAGGTACAGGGATCAAACAGATAGTAAGGTTCAAAGGATTTAGAGAGTGAGGTCCAAAAACCAATAAATTTTCGAAATTTCTCTGGGAGAAGGTGAACCTTCAAGAATAGAAGCAGACAGAATCCAAAATACCTCAGAATGTTGAAATTAGTGTCATTTGCGTTGGCATGTGTATGTCAAGCACATATTTGACAAGACTGCTATGTTGTTCAGGGCATGGCTCTAGCTCTCAAGGATTCCGAGTCCAAGGAGTTGTTAGCGAAACTGCATCAGACGGAGCTGAACAACACCCTGCAACAGGATCTGCTGAAACACATGATGATGGATCATGTCGACATAGAAGTGGACAATCTGATGTCCAACAATGATGAACTCGATGGTAAGACATTCTTGTAGACACGAGAGACTGGGTGGGAACGGAATCCTCTCGGCGATACCATGACACCAGAAAGGGGCTTGAAGGAGGAATGGCCAGGTTTCATGTTCTTTTGTGAACAGTCAGTGTAATCTACACTTTCAAGTTTATGCTTTGTGTGAAATTGAGTCTTTTTTTGTAACAATTCATTGCTTGCTTGACTGTTGAAATTTCAGTTTTCAGACAACAAAGTAGGTTTTACATATTTTACAGCGTTTGGAAGAAATATGTCTCCTTTTTGATGAGCTCGCACACAAACACCCTGCCAAATGTGTTGTAAAATTTGTAAACATTTCTAATTGATAGCAGGATCAGTTGGCTATGAGTCACATGGTCTCCCATGTATTGTTACCACTTGTTCAATATTTTAATCAGGGCAGTGAGGTAGCCTAGTTGTTGAAGCGTTGTCTTGTGACACTTGAGACCCCAGGTTTGATTCCCCACATGAGTACAATGTGTGAAGCTTATTTCTGGTCCCCCTATCAAGATATTGCTGGAATATTTCTAAATGCAGCATAAAACAATGCGCTCACAGTTTAATCATCTGTGACAACAAGTTTAGGCCTTGGAGCCTCCTCAGAGCCCAGTTTCCATTTGAGGCTGTTATTAACTGTGATTGGATTTGAGACTGTTATTGACAAAGACTGTATTTGGTGCTCATGTGGTGATGTTGCAGAGTTCGACATTGAAAGCTGCACAACATCAGCATCCTCATCCCCTGCAGAAAGGTGAGTAAGAGAGAGTCGTCATCACTGTTAGTAAATCGTGGTCGTCATTTGTAAGGCCCTGTTGGTCAAATTTATGTCTGTTGGCTTTTTTTCAAGTACCAGTAAAACTTTTACAATTATGTCGTGAAAGTTGTTTACTTCTCAATTTCATTTATTCTGAAATATTAAAATTCCTGAACATTACAGAAAAGCCAGGCAGTTTTTACGGTAATTTTTAACTATTGTTTCATCCCATCTGGTATCAATCCTGGCTGTGCTTTTCGGTCTAAATTCCCAAACTTCTATTGTACCAGTTATGGTAAGGGTTGTTGGTCATTGATAGGATGGACAAAAGGTTTTTTGACTTGACTTGGATGTTCAGTTTACATCTTGTTTACAAAACCCATGTCTTGAACCCTATGTGTTTGTAAACACAATGTGTTATTATTTGCAAATCAACAAAAGTCACTACCATTTGCCTAACTACTAACTGTATTTGAACAGCAATTAACTTGAAAGTCAATGACCTTATCTAACAAAATTCATCCATTAATTTTTCAACATTTGTTCTCATGCAAACATATTACTTGATGTATGAAAAAGTTGGGGTTTTTTTTGTAGTACATATCCTATTTTTTAATTGCTAACATTACTTTTGCTAACATGTTGATATTTGCCACATTTTGAACTAAGTATTCATATATTCAATGTTCGGTGACTACTTTGATCACATTTTATGAAATATAACATTTCTTGATGAGCAGTTTTTCTGTTTTATCTTTAAACATGTTTCATACTCTTCTGAAAATATTTGTACATAAAGAAAGCAGTGTGTAAATAAACAAAGCATTTTATGAGTTTCAGTTTTAACTTACCTTATGTACTAACTTACTAACAGCTTTGAAGAAATCGTAAGTCACAAATGTTTAAAGTTTAAAGCATGCTTACACTGATGAAGTTTTAACACTTGTATATTAATATATCTGAACCAAGATGTTTATAAACTAACACGCTTTTTTCTTTTTCTTCTCTTCCCTACTCGGGGCGGCTGCCCTCCACTGGTATCATCCTTCCAAATCCTTACCCATCATGCACCTTTCCTGTGGATTCAGTGAAAACAGTGACTTTTGTTTATTTGCGGCTGCAGTCTTGATTTGTTTTGTCGCCCTTCAGTTATACGCCAATTGAGTCTGCATGGTTTCCAACTTCTCCGACTGTGATCATTAGATTCCCTTTCCACCAAAGTGCCTCTTTTATACACATGTTATTTGTTGAATTTTATAAAGTTTATTTTTGTAGATGTATGTATCTTCAGCATTCCTTGAAACGGTAGCTTGTGTCAGGTGATGTCATGCACACTTAGCATTCTTAGATATTGTGATGCTTGTGCATGTAGTTATAATTAATAATGCACACTAATTTATTTTAGAACAGACTTGTGTTTTTATCATTTTCCTGTGCATTTTGACGTAATGATTTGCCGGCACCATGTCTCCTTAGTTATCAGGATGTGCTCACAGATTTCATTATCAATATTTCAAATTCCACGCGCCAAATTGTTTCTCTGTAGTGCCTTTTGATGAGTATTGAAACACTGAGATATGTTATATATATATATCTTAATCTTAGTAGTCAGTACATACTCCTTAAATTGTAATCCGTGCCAAACGTTATAAAACATGCAACTAGTTCTAACTCAGGCATTTGAGTCTTTTGTTCAAATGTGCCAAATGTTTATCTTTTGTTTTTGTAAATGTTTATGGTTGTATACCAAAGTTTTGTATATTTGGATGAACTGTTGATCAGAAGTCATACTCATCGGTCATTCCCTCATTGCAATTTTCTTGTGGCTTCAGTGTAAATTTGCAGAAGTTATTTCCATGCTGGCATTGGCTATATGTATTGTGAGTTTGTATGTTCCCTGAGCACATCCTGTGGTTTCTGTGACTGCTGTGTTTGTGTGACTGACCCCACCCCCCTCATCTCTGGCTGCAGCATGTTAGAGGCACCTCTGCCCTCCGTGTTTGTCGGACCTCCATCAGCAGGGGATGTAACCAATAAGAAAGAAAAGGTCAGTACTAACATATCGCAACTCATCATCAGGCTGAGTCTGCGGTGCTTGTGGTCAATTTGGAATGAGTTTTACTCCTATTTTTGTTTTATGAAACTGGTGGACAAACATCACTACAATGGAGAATTAATATGCGGGAGATTGTTAAAGATGATAATCAACAGTCTCATTCAACCAAATGTTGAAACTGTTAACATTTAATTAGGTTGCTGTCAAATCTACTAAGTGGAAATTCCTTTTAAAATCCTTTATCTCTACTCAGCCTTAAAATGGTGGCACAGAAGCTATTTGCAGAAAGGATATTCAGTTTTCCCCAATGCCTTTGAAAGTAACTTTTCTCAAGCTGTGAAGGTGTTATTTCATTAAGTAGTGCTGTTTGTCCCCAGTCAAGTTTTATGTGTGGCTGATGTAGACTTAGTGACCTCCCTTGCTCGTCGCTCTTCAGGACAGCTCCCAATGAGGTAGCAAGGTGTGTACAGATGCCTGGCCAATCTAGTGCTGCTCTGCTGCCTATTAATATCTTGGTGACAAAGGTATCTTTATAACTATTTAACTCTCCATGTTGTAAGCCACCCAACCTTTTTAACTCTTTTGTTTTAAAAAATAGCTAGTAGACATTATGACAGTTCTGAGAAGAGATGTGTGGATCTGATGGGAATCCTTGCAAAATAGTTTATTGCAGTGTATCAGTTGTAAAGAGTCATGTCTCAGCCAACCACATGTAGTAGTTGGTTGGCTTCTAACGCCACACTGAGCTGTATGGCAGCAGTCTGTAATTAGAGTCTAGACCAGACAATCAAATGATCCATTTGATGAGCGTTGATCTATGCACCAGGGTTACAGTGACATATTTCAACTAAGTCAGCAAGTCTGGCCACAATCCAGTTAAACATCTGTTATGACAAGCATGAGTTACTGAAAAGGAATTCTAACCCAGATCTTCACAGGTTACGACATGAATTGGATTGGTTTAGTTCTTCTCATGAGAGCAACTGTGCAATATACTGTCTTTCATGAGCATGCAATATCGTGAACTGAATTTTTATCTCTGAAATTATGAATCAAATCAACATCATTGGTATTGAATTGTATTGATGCTAAACCAAAACAAGGTGATTTTGTTTGAGGAAATATACCATTACCATATTTAGTCTCTACAACAATGATCACACCTAGAGTTAAGAAGGTTGGGAAGTGGCCGTGTATGGTCAGGCCGAGTCTGATGTCAGGTAGTGTTTACAGAAACTAGCTGTCCAAGGTAACTGTATTGTCAATGTTCAAATTTTGTGGGTTTTGTCATCTGTATCTCTAAGGAGAAATGTCTCCTTTTATTTTTTTCAGTAATGTTTACACTTTGGAATATTATTGGGGCAGAACTAACTATTCTGTGAACATTCGGAATACATTCAAGTAGCACTAGCACAGATGCTGAAAAATAATTTACCAGTCAAAATTTTGTAAGCTTGTCCAAGATTTGTAGCAGTGGACACTCGAGTACAAATACCTTTTGTCATGGAATTATATCAGGCTGCTTTAGCATGTGCTAACAGATGTTTATTACTTGTTTATTAACACACATTAACTGATTACATGGTTTAAGATTGAAACACTGACATATACAGAGGACGATTCACTAAGTGTTCTTACTATGTTTGTCTCTTGTGTGGCATCCTGCTATAAGGCTGAAGGAAAAGGCAAGTGTGCTTCTCACCTGCTTCTGTGAAGAAAATCTTAATCTATCACTGAGAAAAATAAGGATCTTTTTCATTGAAAGACTCTCCTCTAATAGCTGTGTGGGAATCACTTGTTTTTCCTTCACCTGAATGGGCATTAGTGTCAATGTGTGTTGTTGCATTGTTTGCTCCTTGTGAAATCATGTGGAACCTCATGAAAATGCCATATCACCTGGTTTTACAAAACATGGAATGTTATACTACCATAAATCCATGAATATATGCTGGCCTGTTATAAATATGAAATCCAACAACCATGTGCCTTTTAGAAATGCCTGCATTATATATAAGCATTGGTCGCTTAAGTGTCCGGGGTCTTTCACAATAAATAAATGTTGGACTTATATTTGAGGATTTATGGCAACCTGTTTCTCTTCCATGCAGGTCTATTGATATGCTAAGACACCAAAGAAATGGGGTTCCACTGTATTTCTCATGTGTTCCTTCCTTTTCAGATATAAAAATAGACTGTGTACTAATATGTCAAACTGTATCACCATTTTGAAAGACAGAAACAGTTTCTCTTGTGTATTTCAAATTGTGCACCCACTATATATTGTGACGTGCTTCACAATATTGGATGTGGAAACAAGAATTCTGGACCAGATTTGTCTTTTCAGAAAACAATGTTGAACCTTTTGGAGGGATATGAATTTGGGCATCGGAAGATTTATGTTTGTATAATTTGTTAGATTTGTAGAAAAAAATGATAAAAACCTGCCTCTGGATTAAACTAGTCATTTTCTTCCTCTATTAATCTTTAGTTGTGTATAACCCTTCAGATATTTATGCAACTTGCTGAAGAAGCAAACATAGTTATTTTCTAAAAAATAAAACCAAATTTCCATCTTGCAGCTGTTTTTTCGTCTCTTTGGGGTAGGTCTACAACAGTATAACATATAGTATTGTATCTTAACCCTATAACTGTCATGTATGTCTGACCATCTATTGGTCAGTACACTCAGGCCTATAGTCAGCATGAAGGTCTATGTGTATCTATCTATCTCTATATAGGGCACACCAACAAAATCTATAATGCACAGACATGCTTGTTGAAACATGGCACTGAACATCAGAAAATCAAACATACAAGCATGGTTCCTAAAGTAATTGTGTTCTCTTCACAAGGAGAGTAAATGCTGTGTTAAACACATACTAAGATTTGAAGGTTAGTTAACAGGTTTCCGTCATGATGGAGAGAATTTATGGATACCAATGTTTTTCTTGTTGTAATTGCAAAAATGTTTTTCAAGTTATGCTTACTTCTCTATCAGTTGAATGAATACTGGGATTCTTGTACATATAAGAACTGAAGTAAGAAGGTAACAAAAGTGGAACTTTTCTGAAAGGAAGCAAACAGTTTATCAGCAGTTTTTGGTTTCAGCATGGACAATAGTTCTAATGAGCACAGACTGAGTACAGTCAGAATGAAGGAAGGGGCAATTAGGCCTGGTAGGTGATTTTAATGGAAAACCTTGGTATTATCTGAGACTGAGGATGTCACAGATGATCAGTAATCAGTAAATCCCCCAAAACAAGCTGATATGTTCCTTGGTCAGTGTTCCTCGCTGGATGGTATCTCCTGATGTCAGTCTTTTCTTGGCCTTTGACAACGGTTGCTGGTAGTAGTAGACAGGAGTTTTGTAGTTTTCCACATAATGCTTTAGCCTTGGTCTTAGGAAATTGTGGATTACTGGTGAAACTGGACAGATGTCTGTTGAAAATCTGGCGTAGAGGGGGTGGGTTTTTCCAGTGTATTGGTGGTCACAGTTAAGAGGTTGACATCCATGAATTCTCTCCCGCATGTGTTTCATTTCTGAACATTCCAAGACAATTACATACTTGGTTGTGAGCTTTGTGATTGGTCTGCAGGCCAGAAATATAGAAACATATGGATACTCAGTCTTATGTAAATACTGGCAACTTGTGTAGATAAATGATAAGAAAATGGCAAATGGCTGTGTATGTGCTTTTTGGTAGGAACTTTCAGTTCATATATTTAGGGCTTTCAAGAACGACCCTATAGGTATGCATACACTGCAATGTAAATCTTCTACAGATTTACATTCTAATAATACAACATCAGTCTCCAATTCTCTGACTTGTAATACATTCATACAGTATGGCTAAAAGTACCACACTACCCAAGCTAATCACTTAGTCTCATTAAAGTTAATCAAGAGAAGTGGAGGCTCCATACTTATATCAGTGCTAACATTATTTGGGTGTAACATAACATGAAACCTCCGTAACAAGAACTACATGAATTATGCTATCATGTCATTGGCGTTATTGTCGTGAAACACTGCTACTTCCTATTTGTTATTTGACCATGGTTGCCTCTGATCATGTTCAGACAAACCAGTGGTTAATATAGTGAACAATGTCACTAGGTTATGCTGACTATACGACAGATCTTAATGTATCTACTGTATCACTAAATGCACTTTGAGTGACAAATATTGTCAAGGATCCTATTCTAACGTTTAATCACACCTTACTCGCATTACTCTCTAAAAAATGGGGGAGGTTTCATAGAAAAGGTTCCAGTTTAGTTCTTGAGTGGCAGGTGAGTTCAACCTAAACATTAGAATTATTTATATTCACATGTTTCACCTGCAACCATAATCCTTCATTGTTTCTTCCTTAATTCTGTAAGTGACCGGGCAGTGGGGTAGCCTAGTGGTTAAAGCGTTGGTTCGTCATGCTGGACACCTGGGTTCGATTCCTCACATGTGTATAATGTGTGAATCCCATTTCTGGTCTCCCCACCATGATATTGCTGGAATATTGCTGAAAGCAGTGTAGAACTAAACCTACTCACCTTAAGTAACCTCTAGAGTTTTGCAAAAGTATGGAAAATTTATGCAGATAAGATTACTATAGAATAACTGACAGTGAAATCGTAGACAGACTATTCAGCAGACAAGTCTGATGAGGTGGTGTCTGGTGTTTCTTGCACCTTGTGTCAAAAGAGCATGGAGTTCTTTATTGCATGTAACAGTTATTGTAGATAGAAAATTAGCTCACTTGGGCATGATGTCATGGAAACGTTCTGCACAACTTTTCAGGCTTAAACTTTCCAACTTTTCTTCATGACTACCATACAAGTATGTAATTGTTCATATGTGTGCTTACCTATCAGTATGATAATGATCACTAACCATCAGGTAACATAACAAAATATCCATAATTCTTTAACATGAGTGTTCTGTGACAACTATCTCCAGCATTTCATCATTAATTTGGTGGTTGAATAGCCTAGTGGTTAAAGTGTTCGCTTGTCACTCCGAAGACCCGGGTTTTATTCCCTACATGGGTACAATGTGTAAAACCCATTTCTGTTGTCCACCACCATGATATTGCTGGAATATTAGTGAAGGCAGTGTAAAACTAAATGCAGTCATCGTTAATTTGTCACAAAATACATTTGGGAAACATGAACTCACCACTAACTCCCCAGATACTCCTGACATCAAGGTTTCAGATTCTGTTTCATATAGAACAAATCTCACACAGCTGTGTACACAGCATAGCGATAGTTAGTATTCCATTGGTATTTACTGAGTACAAGGTATTTTTTTGTAAGATGAATATGTCACCATATTTATGGGTATATTTTGGTGACCTTGGCATGACCTCACAGTAGAGTAGTCACTGATAGGATGCACAATTTGCACAGAGGTCGGATGTGGAAAGGTCGAGGTTGCATAGTGTCAAGGATATATGTAACATTTGCACACATAGTGTATTTAAGGAACAGTGAAGGATACTATTATTATTGATATTATTATTGTTTGATGTTTTAGCAGCATTAGTTCTTTATTTCCAATAAATACAGTACTATCAATGTTGATTGTGGTCCCTTGAGCACAAGCTTATCATCGTGGGTTGAAATCCTGATTTGTCCTGTTCAAGTTTGTGAAAACCCTCTCCATGCTCACTGCTTGAACCAAAGTGGTAAACCTCCATCTGAAACATGCATCAGTTGGTACCCGGTGTTCATCTGGTGTACTGTTCAAATCAGGTGAAACCACAACTCATTATGCTAAGCATTCAGATGGAAATGGATCTTGAAATGGAGTCCAAACTATGAGAGAAATTTGAATCATGTTATCACTTCCACGTTGAAATTAAGAAACACAAAATTTCAAAACGCAATTACCTGTTGTAGTTTCGGAATACAGGAATTTCAAATAGGATTTTCATGTGTTTGATAGTGTTTATTAATTTGTTTGGTGCATGTGAACAAGTTTTAATAGTGAAGCACAAATAGCTTCTTAGTTTTCAAGTATTGCAAAAGAAATTACGAGTGGTTTTGGTGTTTACTGTAGAGCATTTTAATGCTTTGTTTCACTGTATGGCTTGATTTTAAGGCCTCATAATCTTAATTGTTTTCAGGCTCGTCGTAAGACCGCCACACCAGAAGATCTACTGTATGCTGGGGGTCCTCAGGAAGGTTGTCCGCCTTTGCTTCCTGTTCTAGAGACTCCAGATGAGGACAAGGAGATCCTGTACCCGGTCAAGGAGGAACTGGAGGGTATGCCAGTCAATGGGACAGACACTATCTTGATGCCACCTCCCAAGTCACTGGCTATAAAGCCAAATAGCTCAATACCAAGGTGAGACATGAATCTGTCCCAGGAGGAATATAACTCAGTGCCAAGGTGAGACATGAATCTGCCCTTGAAAGCATGTAAATCATGCCAAGGTGAGACATGAATCTGTCTTTGAAGGCATGCTACTCAATGCCAAGGTGAGACATGAATCTGGCTATGAAGGCATGCTACTCAATGCCAAGGTGAGACATGAATATGTCTTTGAAGGCATGCAAATCATGCCAAGGTGAGACATGAATCTGTCTTTGAAGGCATGTAACTCAATGCCAAGGTGAGACATGAATCTGCCCTTGAAAGCATGTAAATCATGCCAAGGTGAGACATGAATCTGTCTTTGAAGGCATGTAACTCAATGCCAAGGTGAGACATGAATCTGCCCTTGAAGGCATGCAAATCATGCCAAGGTGAGACATGAATCTGTCTTTGAAGGCATTTAACTCAATGCCAAGGTGAGACATGAATCTGTCTTTGAAGGCATGCAAATCATGCCAAGGTGAGACATGAATCTGTCTTTGAAGGCATGTAAATCATGCCAAGGTGAGACATGAATCTGTCTTTGAAGGCATGCTACTCAATGCCAAGGTGAGACATGAATCTGGCTATGAAGGCATGCTACTCAATGCCAAGGTGAGACATGAATCTGGCTATGAAGGCATGCTACTCAATGCCAAGGTGAGACATGAATCTGGCTATGAAGGCGTGTAAGGTGAGACATGAATCTGTCTTTGAAGGCATGCAAATCATGCCAAGGTGAGACATGAATCTGTCTTTGAAGGCATTTAACTCATTGCCAAGGTGAGACATGAATCTGGCTATGAAGGCGTGTAAGGTGAGACATGAATCAGCCCTTGAAAGCATGTAAATCATGCCAAGGTGAGACATGAATCTGTCTTTGAAGGCATGCAAATCATGCCAAGGTGAGACATGAATCTGTCTTTGAAGGCATTTAACTCATTGCCAAGGTGAGACATGAATCTGGCTATGAAAGCATGTAAGGTGAGACATGAATCTGCCCTTGAAAGCATGTAAATCATGCCAAAGTGAGACATGCATCATTGCAGAATACATGTAAATCAATAACTTAGATCACATCTAGCTCAGTGCCAGTGTAGGACATGAATCTAGCCAAGAAGGCATATAGCTCAATACCAAGGTGAGACATGAATCTATTCATGAACATGTATAGCTCAATACCAAGGTGAGTCTTGAATCTGGCCTTAAAGGCATATAGCTATATACCCAGATGAGACTTGAATCTGTAAAAGACAGTATACATCTACATGTATACCTAGGTGAGACATCAATCCACCCATGAAGGCACGTAGCTCAGTATGAAGATGTGAATGTATCCTGTATATAGCCATAGATAAGCTGACAGTGGAGGCAAAATAATGTCAGTTCCTACCTGGGACATATGCCTTGTCGTGAAATACCATACCTACCATTCTACACCAGCTGTAAGAGTGTTTCTGTTGTTTCAGGCCCATGAGTGGTAAGCGCCCCGATCCAGGTCCGTCACCCAGCTTGAGACGGAAGGAGTTCAAGCGGAACAACAGCCCAGAACCCTCCCCTGTGATGAGGAGGAAGAACTTCTCTGATCGCTATGGGAGTCGATCTAGTTCAATGTAAGTCAGCATGTACCAGCCACTAATAAAGTCTCATCTGCTTGCTTTCTGTTGTCTTATTTTCCTTTCTTTTTTTCATTTTATTAGCTGTTTCATGTTGTCTCATTTTCTTCTGAGAAAATATCCTGGTATAGTTTGGAGGAAAATGATTGATATTAAGAGTTTTTGGCTAAGAATAGGTTACATCGAAGTCAGCTTACGCTGAGATAGAATTTAGTTCTTTTTGTTGGGATGCTTTTCTTTTGTTCTATATACTGTATCTTAGGTACATTATAAAATTAAGTCGTGACTTTGCTTGTCGTAAGAGGCGACTAACATGATCGGCTGGTCAGGCTCGCTGACTTGGTTGACACATGTCCTCAGTCCCCAATTGCACAGATCAATGCTCATGTTGTTGGTCACTGGATTGTCTGGTCCAGACTCGATTATTTACAGACCACTGCCATATGACTGGAATATTGCTGAGTGCGGCGTAAAACTAAACTCACTCACTTTGAAATTAAGTCCCATAATCATAAATATGTAAAGTATTGAAGGGATCACTACATGTTAGATTCACAAAAGTTGAAAACCTATGTATCATTTGAGGCTTCTTAGCAAATTATGAGACATAAAGTGTAGTGTACCATCTTTTCTACATTTTTGGTCTCCGTGCCAAGTGCTTTTTAGTTGAAGATGTTATCCACATAGTTTATTTCATACTGTTTGTATTTAATTCATACTCTCACACACTGTCTGGTAGATTAATATAAATAATCCTGGAAACGTTTGGAATTAGTGGACTTTTCATTGCACATTGACTTTGTACAAAAAAGCAAAAGAAAACTCCTTAGAAAATTTTGAAAAAAAGAGATGACATTATGAGACATAGCAGAAATATTTTATTTTTAAATGTAGTGTAATGCCAACACACTAACTCAGCTCTGCCCATTCTTGATGGTTTGTGGTATAGCATAGTTGCAATATTTGAAATAGTTGCACTCTTATAGCATTTTTATGTATTGTGTCAACATGTACTGTGTGTATCACTAATCCCTGCTTAATATGCACTGGCAAAAAAATATAATTGTCTCAGCTCATCTTTGCTATAGCTCACGCTCAAAAATAATTTTTGTATATTCACTTGTCCACAAAGACCCTCAGATACAGTGATACCATTTACTAATGGTAACACTGTTAGTCCTCAAGGCAATTTCATAAGCAAGCTATTTCCCAGCATATAAATCTGTATATATGTGTCTATATTACATTAGCCTTCATTTATAACTGTATGCATGTATATCTGCTAAGTGTCTATTATTCATGACATCTTAATATCTGTTTCACTAAGACATACCGTTAGACTGCCAAGGTAAGCTGGTTAAACCTCTGATTACCCTGGTGTGGGATACTTAGACTGAGACCTTCCTGGAAGAGTCCTACATCCTTCTGGACCTGGTTTACACACTATACCCTACCTGGTGATTGTACACATACAAACATATAGACAGTTTTGACTGTATGGACTCAAGGCTGGGGCATGTAGAACCTTGTCCTTCCAATTGCATTGGAAAGACGAGATTTATGTCTGAAGTATTCATGTCATTGGGAGTATTTGCATGCACTCCTATGGGAATTAGGCAATGAAAGGAACTCTGTTCCTTGTGGATCAGGTGGTCAGGCTCTGTGACAGGGCTGGTGATAAGCGTACATACAGTCCAGATGTAGACCGATGCTCATGCTCTCAATCATTTGTTTCACTGATCCAGACTAATATAGGAATCAGGTGGCCAGACTGTAACTGTGAATGGGCTGATAATGTGCCATTGTATCCTGATGATTCAGTCAGTGGTTCATCTGATCTGGACACAATAATGTACTAGCTTCATTATTGCTGTGGGGCAGTGGGATTGTATTGTGATTAATACATCTGCTCCTCACACCTAGGACATTGGTTCGATTCCCCACATTGGCACAATTATGATGCCTTTTTCTGCTGTGCCCTGTCATCATATTGCTAAAACTGCAGTAAAATCATACTTACTCACTCATTATTGCTGACTGTAGGATTATACAACATTCTTTCACTAAATATGTATACATGTCACCCTTGAAATGTGAGCAATTCTTGTTTTTATCTAGTGAAAAAATAAGGTTTTAAGCCAATTCAGTTTCCTCAGTGAAGTCTTTTTCATTCATGTTAGTGTAGTAAGGTATGAAAGGACTAGCCTGGCTCTCGTTTCACAAAGGTCCCATCAGCCTATGATATCATATCTTTCCTCATAGCATTCCTACCTCCTATACTGTAACATTGACTTACGATAGTCATAGTACTATGAGAGCTTTTTGAAATGGGGCCCTGGCTCAGACAGTACCAAGAGATTGTCACTGGTCTATGCAAGTGACTTGATATAGAAATTCTGACTGCTATGTTTCGTTGTCACCCCTCAACCTGGTATTAGGGTACTGTATTGTAATGATGTGTGCATGTATACAGTAGGCCCATAGGGTCCTTGGAAATGGGGGCCCCTGTCAAGAGGCTGTCCCCTTGCTTGGGGGGGTCATGTCATGTGTCAGGGACAGATTATGTCAGATTGACATATCTTGATCCGAGCTACATTACTTGATAGCCCACAGACAAACATAATAAGGCATGATATAATCTGCTGTATGCATACTGCATAGAAAACTGAATGTCGGCATTGATTTGCACTGAAGGAAATATGACGAAAAAGTAATTTGAGGTACTATTATTTTTTTTATGAAATAATAAAATTGCTTTGTACTCTTTTTGATCTTTAATGCATGTGCATTTAATACTTGCTAAGAGTATACAGCTCATATATAAAGGTACACATGTAGACCCATTTTCTAGGGTGGTTGTTTTGCTGCTGTCGTAGAAAGTGATCTGAACATGAAGTTGATTGTAACTGGATTGTACTCTTTGTCTGAATATTTTTTCTAAATATTTGTATTTAAGAATGAACTTCTCAAGCATAAGATTATTATCTACATTTGATGTTGTTGAAATGAGACTAGTAACAGAATGGTGATACTGGTAAATAGTTCCACTGAGATTGTTGAAGAAAAAACATGATTTTTTTTTTAACAGCCCCTTTTATTATGTTCATTCGAAAGACCCACATAAGCAAGAATGGAGACATCCAGTCATTAATATCTAGTTTCCTCCCAAAGATTAGTTTTCTGATAACCCACTTGGTGAAAACCAGTTGTTGACTTCGCCCATGGCCATTAGTCCTGGGTAAGCCATTGGAACACAGGTACTAGTATTCAGTGGTTCCATGTATGGTTATAAACACAGAAACTTTGAAACTGTGATAGTACATATTTCTGAAACAACTTTTGTCCAAATTCTTCTCCCACTGAACGATTGGATTCTGTCCACATTGTTACTAAATCCAAGCAGGTGTTTCGAAGACCAGTTGAGCTGTGTTTGAGGGAAAAGGTCTCCATAATGGTCTTGTTACTGGCCAGATTTGTGAGCTGCTTCCTGCAGTTGTCGGTGACCCACTATATGTGTGAGCCTGTATTCCTCTCCCTCCATGTGTTCAATCATGCGTCTTTGTCGAGACAACTTCTTTAGGTAGTTCTGTAGCTGAACTGCATTGGACCGACGATGAAGCCGTTGTGCAGTGTGGCTTGGGATGTGGCCTCGCTTGTGATGGTGCTGAAAGGAAGAAATGCTTTATATTTCAGAATACTGTTGAGTATGCAGACCAGTGTTTCAGATGATGTCTAAAGATAGTCCCTGTTACATTGGAAGTACAAGGGGCTATCAAAAGGTTTTGAGCCTTAAATATACTGGTAGCAGTCCTACATTTTTTGGTCTCATGGGACTCAGTACTCTTACTGCTGTCAATCGCAGTTCAGTGTGCTCTGCTGGATGGTCTTCAAGGCCAAATCTTCATGACTGCTCTGTAAAATCTCAAGCTCATCCACTTCTCCCTATTCAGAAGGGGCACTTGTGATTAGATGTCATGTGACAGGAAACGTGCATGTCAGTATCATGTTTATACGAATGATATAAACCATTCTTCAGTATCACACAGTTAATTTCATCATGCACATATCAAAGTACTTTAGACTCAAAACCTTCTGCTAGCCCCTTGTGCAACCTTGGTACTCAGACTACCTTAAGTCTGTGTTAAAGTATGGGATTTACAGTCGTCTTAAGGCTAAGATCACTTTGTTCAATTGTACCCTCATGTCGAGAGTAGACACAAGATGGTTGCTGTCATTAATTATGACAGAAGTAAATATTCAGAACAAAGTAGCACAGTTTCCCAATATGTGAAGTTAGTATCTCTTGCATACCCTCAAATATACCTTATACTAAAATATGGAACACAAGGGCTAAGATATATATTGGCCAGTGGAAAAATCTTGAACCAGGAATATAGGAGAGCTCTTAGTCTGTTATACAGACCCTGAAACAAATACATCAAAGAAAGCCCATCCAAGTCTAGAAAATGTGACAAGTCTAGATTCCCCTAGCTTCTGAAAATGAAGAAAGTCTCAGGGCTCCATTTCATTATGTTATATTTTGTTACTATGAACGTTTTTCAGTAAAATATGTTCATTTCAAAGATTAGTTATTACTTTAGAGAGCCTTGTGCTAGGATCATTAATCTTAGATAAAACACATGCCATCAGCTGCACCAAGTGAAGTGGTTTCAGATACACCAAGCATTTTCAACTTTTTTAATTCTATATCCTAATCTTATGTTAATAACTGTTGCTGCAGAGATATCTCACTGAGTAAATTGTGTGCACTTTTCAGGCGTTTTTGGATATTATGTGTTAAGGGTTTAGCTCATTGTGGCTGAGGTATTTATTATTGTAGCTGTCATATTTGCTTAATCCATGTTTATGAACGCTTCATATTGATGATACCATATTATGTAAAAGACTTGAAGGGAGTAATGTTGAACTGGCAAGTATTACTTCGGAAAGACTGATAAGATTACATTGTGTGACAGTATGAGATTTTTAGTGGAGGCCTAGACAAATATAACGAAAAATCCAGGAATAAAGGTATTAAGAAAACAACGTTTGGCAAACATATCCTCTAATTCCATCAGGAAATGGAGGCCTGGGGGTAATATCTGCCAAGGAGGTAATGTAATGTTATCACCCACTTCCTGTTGAGTCCACTGGTTTAGGGTACAGATAACTGGTGAGTCTTCGGTCACCTGGCAATGCAGCCATGTTGCTATCAGAAAGCAAATACTCAGGACCTGGCCACTGGTGTCACAGACCTCTTGCTGTCTAGTGGAACACACAGTTCGACTGGGATATCTTCAACAAGGATCAAATATGACAGTGTGAATCTGTCGTGATATCAGTACAGGGGTTAAATATATGGGATGAGATGGGGAGATGATAACTGTGGCATTTCAGGAGTTTATTGTTTGAAGGAACCTAGTTAAGCACAGATAACTTCCTTAGTGTACAAACAAGCTTGCAAAACAGTGAAAAATAAGGATAATACACAATAATACCAAATAAGAAGTTTCATTTTTTTAAAATCGGAAATAAGGGTTTCTGGTTTCGATTTGATGTTTGCTAATGCGGTATTCTACTTAGAATGAAGTAAGAGAACATCCAATATTTTCAATGGCTATAGTTTATCATCGAATTTTGATTGTTTTTTCATTTATTTTGGGTGGCATATTTATTCCTTGCAGTATGATGTATACAAAAAAAGGACAACATTTTTCTTAAGTATCAGCATAAATGCAAGACTAATGTCAGTATAAGGAACCAAATGTGTGGTGTATTCTCTGAGTCACTATCAATCTATGATAAATCTAACTGCTATTAAAGACCAGCAATAATACAGAGGGTGACATCCATAGAGACAGAAAGGTGTTCATTCATTCTACACTCCAGGAATACTTTACTGGTTATTTGATCATATAATAATTCTTAGAGCATTTTTTTTTTAATTGTTAGTGCATTTTTAAACAACTTGCAACAAATGTTGTTACTATTATTTCAGAGCCCATTTTGATTCAAAACCTTAAAATAATAATTACAGAAAACACCCAGCATTACTCCGAAATGTCATATTCCCAGGAAACATCAAATATCCTATACTCACCAAGATTTTCCGTGTTTTGCGCATACCATCCTGGTCATCCTTATGAACTAGCAAATAGTCACAAAGGGTGTTGTCTGTTTTGTCTTCTGCTGGCTTGTGTCCATACATTAAGTTCTGCTCATTCTCCCTCATCCTGACCCTCACAGCATACAGTATGTCACCGAGAGTCTTTGTCCTTTCTTCAGGGTCATGGATGTTAACGTACAGAGACTTCCACTCCTCTGTACCTTTGGGAGCTTGAAGAGGAGCTGCTTCTGAGGATTCAGATTGAGCTAAACTACTCTCCTGAACATTTGCCATTTGTTGGGAAAGTCTTTTTGTCTTCTTGGAAGGTTTATGCATTTGAAACTTTTTTTTTGAAAGTTGAGGAAGGTGACCATTTGTATGATCAAGACTATCAGGGCTCCTGATGCTGTTGCTGCCAGCAAAGTGAACTTTTTTGGTGACTGATTTTGTGGGGATTGCAATTTCACATCTTGACGGGTCTTTCACTGTTGGTATATCAAAGTTGTTCTCTGAGATCTGTCTCATTTCATTGATTTGAGGCAATGCTGTCAGAGGGGACAGAGCCCTTTGCTTGACAGTCTGAGAGTTGTTGCCAGAGTACCACAAGGGTCTCGGAGGTTCCTCCTTAATTTGAGGCAGTTTAAAAATTGGAATATCCTTTGATGTTTTTGTTCTCTTTTGAATCTTTCTTTCTGGAAACAGTTTGAATCCTCCTTCGACATCACTGTTGTCATTGAGTTTGGTCTCGCCACTGAGCTCATCAGATAAGAAAGTAAGCTCAGTGTCACTTTTCTGAAGTCCCTGATTAACCATCTCATCTGTGTCTTGCTCTTCTTCATTGCTTTTGTCACCTTTAGGATACAAAGGACCTATAAGCCCATTCTTTATAATAGGAGGTAGTCGATGTTGCTCATGCCCTATGTGCTTGGGTATTGCACCATTAACACAATGCCTTGGACTTTTCTCAGTGTCTGAAAACCTTTGATTGACTCCAGTGTCTGAGATTTTGAGCTCAGACATGTTGTGCCTGAGACTGGCCAGCTGTTTTAGCAGTTGCTGTTTCTCAACAGAGTACATCTTCATGGTGTGATGAATCTCATCCTGTAGCTTCTGGGTAGACTTCTGCAGGTAGTTCTCGTACATGTTGTTTTGGACCTGTGTTACCCTGATAACAGAAACATGAATTCAGTTCATCCTTGTGAATCTTGCATGATAAAACTGTGTTTTCAACTGGTCAGCTGTTCCTTGAGTGATTTAACTTTATTGTATGTGACTTACCTGTCAGATGTACCTTGTGTGGCTAATCTATTTAACCTACTGGTCAGATCAAACTTCAGTGATCTAACTACATTGTATGTGACTTACCTTTCAGATTTATCTTGTATGATCAAACTATGCTACCAACTGGACAGATCAACCTTAAGATATCTAACTGCACTCTAGGTGTCTTACCTGTCAGATGTATTTTGTATGATCACACTATTTTACCAACTACTCCGATCAACTACAGTGATCGAACTACATTGTAGGTGACTTACTTGTCAAATGTGCCTCGTATGATCAAACTATTTTACTAACTGGTCACCTTGACCTTGAGTGATCTAACTGCATTTAAGGTGACTTACCTGCCAGATGTAGTTCGTCTGATCAAACTATTTTACCAACTGGTCTAACTTTGTTGAATCTGGCTGTGTCCCTGTCAACGTGGCTATGTTAGTGAGAGTGGAAAGAAAATGTTTCATGTTGTCTGGATGGCTTTAGTCCAGGTCGTGTGTTGTAGTCACTGTATATTGGAAAGTAGATTATCCGATACTCTCCTTGTTGTGTGATATATAGTTACACATTTATGATCACGAATCTCTAGCTTTGTCTACGCTAGTTCTGTCGTATATCATATATGGTAATACTTTATCTTGCACATATGATGTTTCAAAACTGCTGATTGATTACTTTTCAAGAGTTTATATGCTGTCACTTGATATATGACTGATACAGAGCTTATCTTTGCAGTGAATGTTTAGAGTTTACCCCATTAAGATTGGCATTACTCAAACAAAGAAATATTTTGAGTTGGGACATGTAAAAGCTTCTTAAGTTCCAGCATTTACAGATGTTCTGATTTTCTCTACATAATTGAAATACAGATATTTTAAAGATTTATTTAAATAATGATGTTTCATATTTATTTATACAATGATGGAATGTTGAGTGGTTGTTGTTTAACACCACACTAAACAATATTCCAACAATAATGGGGTGGTCTGTAAATAATTGAGTCTAGACGAGGCAATCCAGTGTTCAACAGCATGAGCATGGATCTATGCATTTGACATACAATGACATGTGTCAACCAAGTTAGCGAGACTGACCACCTGATTGCGTTAGTTGCCTTTTACCACAAGCACAGGTTACTAAAGACCAATTTTAACCAGATATTCACAGGCTAATGACGGAATGAGATTTGTGAAGGATGAGTTATTAAAAGTTAGCTTTCGTCAAGGATTGTATGTTTTAAATGTATACATTTTCAAACTGATTACTTTATGAACACCAACCTTTCGGTAGAATGTAATAATTGCATGACGCCCGTGTCCTGTTTGACATTGTTAGTGGCCCCCAACAAGCTAATAACATTCCTGTTGACAGTAAATATTACTGCCGTAGGCCCAATGAGAGTGACTTGATGGGTTACAGTGGTAAGGTTAGGTAGTGCACTACAGTACGGTATTTCTGTAGTGAATGTGATTTATGAGTTTCCTATATTTGGGAGTTAACAGGGCCTGGTTTCATGTTTCATGAATTCACCTGAGGAAATGAAACTGTTTCTGTAAACATTGTGATGAAATAGCGATATTAAAGAAATAGTCTGTACATTTTAGTAATTTTCATATTTATATCTGTTTAGTTGCGGTTTCTTACCATTGTGATAATTTGATATATCCAAAGCATGACACACATACCGGTATGTCAGATTGTGTCACAACATGATGTGAAGGAGCACAAACACACAAAAAGTTTTAAACCTTTGAATCACTGTTGATCAGTGGATTGTCAGGTCTAGACTCAATTATTTACAGACCACTGATTTATAACTGGATTTTTGAGTGTGGCATTACACTGTCAAAATTATTTTTGTCATCTTGTTTACAAGTAAGATGTTGATGATCAGGACCAATAGTTAGTTCTTGCACAGTGAAGATGTATAGTCAACATCAGAATATAAATGTGAATCTCACAGGATGCAATGTTTAGCTGGACAGGAGTTTTCTGAAATAAGGGCACACACACATATATTACTTATCCGTGAATCCACTAGAATCAAACAGGATAATTGTCCAGTATGTATCATACAATAACAAATCAGTTGATGTATTCTTCAATATAAATAACAATATAATTGTTTGGCATTTCATAACAATATTCATAGTATTAATTTATTATGAAACCGTCCACATTACTGTAAACTTTAAAATAGAATAGTATTAGATATTATCATGCTTGACTTTGGATATATTCAGGTTTGAATATGGTTTTGTTTTTTTGATAAATAAAAATAACATCCACATTCTATTGAAATGCTTCTTAAGAACATTGAATATTCAGTTCTGGTTACCATGAATAGCAAATTCAATTCATGAAGGCTGGGGTTCGTTTCACTAGATATGAGTGAATTGCAGCAGCCCTAGTAAGTAGAACGCCAGGTTAAACAGGATGATGACGTATGATTTGGTACATGAAATGCAATCATGCTCATGCCAGGCTCAAGGATATTATTTTCATAAATTGCACACATGATTTTCTGATGTAAAAAACTGATGATTCATCATATTCTTAAGACAGGACGTTGCATTCAAAGACTGAAATACAAACATTTGTCAATATTCTGATCTCTGATATGATTATAACAGTTGCAGCTCTGACAAAATTCTTACCTGCCTGATGGTTTTTTTTTCAGCTTAAGTTTCACACCTGACGTTATAGTCAGTCAATGTTAAGGCGTACATGATAGGCATATCGAGAACAATGTTGAAGTATAGTGTTTACATATGCACTGCCAGCTAATATAGATTTCAGCCTAAACAATTGCCAGTCCAGCAAGCTAAACAGCTCACTCATGCAGAAACAAGTTATATCCGTAGGGTTTTACCAAGAATGTAATTTGTATGAGAACGCAGTCAACCCAGAAAGTGGATCAGTTGTACAGAAATCTCAATTTACTCATGAAATTTGCCAAGCAGAAAACGTTTGACAGAGTGTGATCTGAATGTACCATTGAAGGGACACTGACATGCTAAAGGTTTAACTGTTGATTAAGGTGTCAGACAGGGTGTAGTTTTCTGGTGTTTGTTTTTGAGATTGGAGTTGGATTGCATCCAGGTAGATTGACATGTCACGGCCTCTATTAGGTGTAGAGAGAGGGACTCAGTGTATGGTTTTTGTCCTCGTCTTAAGCTGTATATCACATGCATTGATTCCTGATCGATCACTTCTAGGATCGTTTTTTCATAATGTTCTTATTATAGACTTGGTTTAGAGGGGATTAAGACTTAGTGGGGGTAAAGAAGAACAGTATATGGTTGTTAGGAATCAGTCCTAGGTACTTTTTGTATTTGTGGAACAATGTTAGTAACAGTAAATATTATTGTAGAAAGTCTTGAATATCCTTTCACTTTCATGCTTTATTTTATCTGAAATATATTGGGAGTGATGTGTGGCCCAGTGGTATTTCATGGAGGTCCATACTTGATTCTTTACAGCTTAACATTGTGCATCTCCTAAACATCTTTTGCCAAAGTTTTCAAATTTTAAAAAAATGTTTCCTTAGTAAAATCTTTCATACTGAAATTAAGTCTTTAATTGTGCCTTTTATATTTCATTTTATACAGTTGGTTTGTTGGTTTGTTCTTTAACACCTTACTCAGCAATGTTCCCAGCTATATGGCAGCAAATAAATAAGTCAGGACAAGACAATCCTGTGATCAGCAGCATGAGCATTGATCTATGCACTTGGGATACAGTGACATTCGTCAACCACTTAGTCAGCAAGCCTGACCACCTGATCTTGTTAGTGGCCTCTGATGACAAGAATGAGTTACTAAAGACCAGTTGTATCCCCATCTTCACTAGTATCATTTGATGGAAAGAATGTGAATATATACATCAGGATAAATGATGTGTTACCTGTCTGTGACAGAGAGGGGCATGACTATCCCTTCCTGAGGTCCACCTTCACCCACTGTTCCCATCTCCCCCAGGTTCGGTATCTGAGGAAGGGTTGGGATGGCAGGAATCTGGGTCATCACTGGACGTGGTCTGCGGTACTGCCCATGCAGGTGTTGCTGAAATACAAAGCTAAAGCTATCTCTCTCTTCCTTCATTCAGTAACATTTAAATTAAATTGAACCCATGAACCCAAAAACCTGATGAAACATTTGCCTAGTATTTGTATCTCTAGGATCTATGCGCTGAGTGGAATGAATAGATCTGTTTTGCTAGTTACATGGAGGTCTGGGGGTATAGGTTTTGCAAGTGCTGTTGATCTATCTATCTGCTGACACTTGGCCAATTGACAAATTCTGCACACCGTCATGCACCATGTTTTTCCTTGATGCTGGAACAGTGGTGAGAATAGTGGTTAAACTATTTGCTTGTAGTGCTGAAAACCCTAGTTTGATTCCCCACATGGGCACAATGTGTAAAGCCCATTCTGATTGTTCCCTGCCGTGATATTGGTGGAATAGGGCTAAAATCAGCAGAAACCAATCTCTCTCTCTCTCTCTCTCTCTCTCTGTCTGTCTCTCTGTCTGTCTCTCTCTCTCTCTCTCTCTCTCTCTTTCTCTCTCTCTCTCTCTCTCTCTCTCTCTCTCTCTCTCTCTCTCTCTCTCTCTCTCTCTCTCTCTGACACTGTATTTCAACCTCATTTCAACCTCATACGTGAGAGACATTAGGAGGACAGTGTATGCAGGTACAGGAAAACGCATGAAGCCCTGTTAACAGTTGTAACTAGCCCTGTATTTATAAGTAGGAAATTGAGATATAGTGTTAAAATAAAATCATTAATGAATTACTTTTAGTGAGGAATAGGGAGAAAACAGACCCCCAACACGCCCCCACGGTCACTGCGCAGGAGAAAATGGCCAACATAGTTACATCAAGAAAGATTATACATGGTTATCTATAACCTAAATGGTAGTGATTTACTTCATTGCGGGTAAGCTTTTTCAAATTGATTTTTTGGTTAGATTGATTGGTTGTTTCGATAGTTACAATAAACAGCCAATTTGACGAGGTAAGAAAGGTGACATTAGTTCATGATGGAGAAGAAGGAAAACAAGGTAGTGTTTATATTGACGAGCGTGTTAGCAGTACTAAATTTTACTTTAGTTCATATAGTTCTGCCATGGACCTTAAATATGGTGATCTACCTTCTGGTGTTGGCAATCTGTTGCCAGTTTTTATATAGTATTGTCATCTACAGTTTGAAAGATTTGAATTTAATTTCTAGTTTTAAATGTATATGTGATAAACTAGTATCTTTACTGTCCTTCGGCGACAGGTTTTCATAGTCTGCCTTTAATTATCATGATTTTATAACTTGTTTTTATTCATGATATGACTGAAACATTGCAGATGTGGCTTAAAATTCAGCTCAAGGTATCCAATCACCCTGCTACTGATGAATGTAGGAGAGAGAAAACACACTTTCACCACCAACTGCTGTGTAATGATAACATGTTCATTGTGTTTATTCAGTAATTAATTTTTGACGAGGGAAGGTGCAAAAAATATCTTTTCCGGTCGGCTGCCCCAATTGTTGAATAGGTGATGACAGACACACTAGACCCTGATCAGCCAGACGGTACCCATTTATATCACTTTCAGAAGGAATTTAAATATCGTTATTTACTAGATAAGGTTCTTATTTATACTACGTTTCTCTATAGTACATGTATCACTATATCTATTATCAATATCCAGAAACTATATAAAAAACATAGCATTATAATATATTTTGCATTGTTCAGAAACAAACAAATGAGAAGTGGTGTATACATAATGCATAAATACAACTTGTAGATGTACAATGTAAAACTTTGCCATCACCATGTTATCACTGTTGCTGCCTCCTTATTATTATACGGAATTAGAGATAAATAAAATACATGCAGTTTTCTGTTTTATAGAATGACCGTTTTTTATAGACACTGAGGCCGTTTTCAGTGGTGGCCCCGTCAGTGGTGGCCATTTTCGTGTGAGTGGTGGAGGTTTTCTCGAATTTTATTTTGGCTGTTTTTGCTGAGTGTCTGTTTTCACTATAATGCAGTAACAATACATTAATCTTCCTTTTTGCAATGCCGAAGACATGTAGTAGAAATGAATGAGGGAACACTTGTGTTCCTATATTTATTTCCAAGTGTTCCCCTGTAATGCAATACAAAAGCACACTATAAAACTTGGAACAGAATATAGGAACTCTTGAACCATCATGTTTCCTTATTTATGTCCATGTGTGTATGACTGAGTGAGACTCTCAGAATGCGCTTCGTGCCTTGTGCCTGTACATGTGATGAATCAAACCATTCCTTGTCATTACAAGCTTCTGCCAAAAGTAGAGAAACAAAAAATGAAAGGAAAAAAGCATAAAGAAGTTACTGAGGTGGACACAGTGAATCGTACAGTCCCACAAAATACTTTCGTAATTACTTACTAGTCAGATATGCCAAACGTGTAAAAGATCCACACAATATAAATCCTTATCTCAGCTAGGTTTCCCAGCTATTGGGAAACTACTCCTTCGGAACAGTCTGGTCTAACAGTTGTGTTTCAATATGGTGAACGACTTCTCCTTCAAAAAGTCAATAATAATCCAGGCTGGAAATCTCAAAGGCCTTTTGAAATGTTGGTGGTTGCCAGCTCTCCTTTATCAAACCAATGTCTGATGTAAAATAATGAACAAAATGAGTCTGAGAGGATTTGTGCAGAGTAGGAAAATCCTACTTTAACCCTCTATAGTTTGCCAAATGAAAAAGTGTCTGAGGCAATGTAAGATCTCTTACTGTGCCTCAGAGAAGTGGTTCATTGTTCATATAGTCACTGGTTTGTCTGGTCACATATTTGGAATATTGCTTGGAGTTGAAGTAAAGGGGTTAATAACTAATTGCCTAAGATTAGGTAGTGACATGGTTTTAGCCAAGTGTTTGTGGCACTTGGATAAGATTAGTTTGAAGAATTGATACCAAATGTATTCCAGCAATATTTGAAGTAGAGGTGAAGGTCCTGTGAGGCTGATTTATGCCTTCAATTAAGTTTCTCTGGAGAGCAAAGTACATGAGCAACTTTCTAATTGATCTGCAAAGCCAAGCATTTGAACGTGTTGATTTTCTTGAAAGTGTGTGTGTATGTTGTGAGGACATGCTTAATGAAAGTTAGGGAAATAAATCATTTGGCTTGTAGGAATGGAGTTTGTGCAAAGACTGCAGTGGACAAGAAAGAGCTGACCGAAAATGGAATTTTTGTTTGACTGTTAGACTACGTGATTCTGCTTTACATGGTACAAATGACTTGGAGGCACAGTGTGCACCTGGTAGTTAGAATGGGTAATGAGAATGACTGCAGACTGGAATCCTTAATCCAGGTCCCACAGTGTTGCTGTCCAGTCTTAAATTTTAACTTGCTGATGTTGAGAAAGGCATTAGTCATTGGGCAGCACATCCTCAAAATACTGTGTGAAAATATATTACATTTAAGTCATGGAAGTATTTCACAATTATCTCAGGCTGTTCTTTGTGCTAATGATAAATGACTTTTCAACATTGAGGTATTCTTTGAATTTTCAAACTCTCCTTGAAACTAACAAACAAAAAACTGTCAAAAAAAACCCAGCAATATACAAATCAACATACCTGTTTTCGTGCCCATGAGTAGCACAGAGGTTCAGTGCCTCTCTTGAATTTCATAATCACATAAGTAGAAATTGTTTCCCTTTTCTATAGCATTCTTCCAAATGTCCTTTAAATCATTGTTGGCTGTGAAAACCACCGAGTCATAAATTCATCTAAATTCCCAAGCACCCTTGTTATGAGTGGTTGTCCTAAAGGAGCAACCCACTGCTGATTGGAGGGAATGTCCAAAGAGACAGATAGGGCATACAGTGGTGACTGACACTGGGATGTTTGGAGATTATTGCACTTACAATTATCTGGGAGATACGAGAGGTATGAGACCGTAGTTATTGGTAGGATAGACAACAATGGTCACTGCTGGGAGATAAAGACAGAACATGAAGTCCATAGTTTGACCTCTGATATAATTATCCGATGGTATTATGCCCAGGTGCTTTGGTTCCTGTAATTACAGGTGAAGGGACTTGTTAGATTGCCTGAACATCATACACTTTTCATTGTTGCACTGTGTCTCATGTATAGTTACAGTTCATCACACCAGGTACTGCTTTAATGGTCTGACTGTGTCACAGTGTTGTAGGACTTCTACCTGTTGTGATGAGGTATACTGTGTTACTTGTCAACTACTGGATGCATACAACAGTCTACTCATTATCTTGAGCCCCAGACATTTTGAAGTAGACAAACATTCTCATTTCCCACACTCTGAATGCTTGTATTTCTGGCCAGAGCCCAGACTTTGGTTTGGATTCCTGTATTGATATATCATTTGATTCCGATGTGTGCTTTCCTCTATCGTGATAAAGCTGAATTCAGCTGAAAAAGTGAATGTTTCTTCCATGCTTGTTCCTGGCCATGATGATGTTATTCGAGAGTTTCTTTCTTGACAATATTAAACATTCATTGCATTTCTAATGCAGCCATTGCACTGCTTTAGTAGACAGATCAGATTTAGGAAGCAAAAGTTTCTGAATATTAATTTTTGCAGTGAGAAGTTATCTGAATATGTTTCAGTGTTGTTGGTGTTACATTTTAACCTTTCCATTCACAGCTGTTATATGTTTCCAGTTTTTTTGTTTTTTGGGGAATTCAGTGGAATTAAACCACTTGTGAAGCCTGCACTTGCCATTTTTGTTTTAACAGGTTATGTAATAGTCAATGATAGGATTGATTTCCGATACACTTCAGTCCAACCTCATTGTGATATCAGTTTTTTTATCATATTCTGGAGTGGGGTCCACAACTGTGAAAGAACATTGTTGATATAGCTCTTTTGGAGCCCTGCATGTAATGGATGGCTTTATAATGAGGTTTGATGGCGAGTACTCTTTTGGATATTGTGGTTAGAATGGAAACGTTCAATGGCTATTTGCATGCATTGATTTCAGTGCTGGTCTTACTGAAGTGACAGGGTATGAAATAATTGTTAGTTATTGATCGGTAGTTTTTCCTGTTGGGTTGTGTCAACATCACCCTGGTATCTGCAGTTTTTTTATATATATTATTTATGAAGTAATTGATTCCATGTGTCTGCTGTTGAACACCAATATACCTATTTTCTGACTTTTTTTGCCTGAGTACCAGGATGTGTACCTACGATTGAGTGAGTGTATTTAGTTTTATGCCACACTCAGCAATATTCCAGCTATATGGCAGAGGCCTGTAAATAATCAAACCTGGACCAGACAATCCAGTGATCAACAGCGTGAGCATCGATCTGCACAAATGGGAACCGATGACCTGTGTCAAACAAGTCAGCGAGCCTGACCACCCGATCCCATTAGTTGCCTCTTACGATAAGCAGTTACCTTTTATGGCAAGCCTGGGCTGCTGAAGGCCTGTTCTACCCCGAGACTTTCACTGGTCATCTACGATTGAAAACCAAGAGCCATTGGTAGCAAGATTCAGAGTTGTTACTTTATTCCAAAATGCAATTTATATTTTTTTCATTACTATTTTTGTAGATTCAGAGGTATTTTCCATTTCCTCTTATTGGTCCTGTTTTCAGTGATATTCAAGCCTTTTCAGAAAAAAACCATAACATTGATGCAATTGTCAGTCACTGTGCATATCTCAGTTGATAGCATGTTTTTCAGATGGATTTGTTTTAGATTAGTTCTTTAAGTCTCTGGCAGATGGTGAATTGCTATTATTGTCTTGCTTTAAAAGTATATTTGCATTATATATACCCAAACTGACACAACTACGATTGTGAATTTTGCCAAGATTGAACCAGACCTCAGTAACTTACACAGTAAATTACACTCTTGGAAGGAAGAAAATATTTTGAAACAAAATGTAATGCATGTTTTGAAACAGCACAAGGAGATTGGAAAGCCTAGAGGTTAAAACGTTTGACCATCTCACTAAAGATTTAGGTTCTATTCCTGACGTGGGTACAGTGTATGATGCCCAATTCTGGTGTCCTGTTTCATGATACTGCTGAAATATTGCTGAAAGTTTAAAACTCATTAAATTAGAACTTTAAATCAGAGACTTTTGGAATTAGAGATGAATTGACACATACTGAGAAGACATACTGAGCAGTATGGATTAAATTTTAAAAAATCTTTTTGTGACTAAGGGAATAACAAGAGCAAGATAAGTAATGTAAGGAGATTTGCATAAAATTCAAGACAGACGTTAATTGAAAGGAATAGTGTCACTTTGAAATAATGATTTCATTGTAGGTGATAATGTAAATATGTAGGATCAGAAATACAATACTCACAAACAATTCCAGTTTCGTCCTGTGACGTCAGCTGGGAACAGTCACCTGAAGATTGGAGCTAGCTAAGATAAAGATCACTGTCTACTTGGTGTTGGTTTTGAAATGTAATCCTCACTTTCTACCCTACAGTAGATCATGTCCCCGGGATGAACAAGGGTTTTTGTTATCACAGTACTTAATCACTAGTCCAGGCACTTGTTTCATTGATTCAACAGAAGGATTATTGGAATTTACCGATCAAGTTTTTCCACATCTCTGGGTGCAAGTTATTCTTGGGGCAGGAGGAAATTAGTTCATCTTTGTTGCTATAGTGAAAACAGACCATGTAATACAGGCTCATGTATCGTTGCTGGGTTGAATTGTAAATACTTTAGAGATAAAATAGGTTTGTGTTGTTTATGGTTTGTGTGTTGGTGACTTGTTGCTATAGACATGTCCTACTGGATGAAATGACAATGTCAGTAGTCAGATAGGTTTCAGAGTTTGTGTATAAAATAACTGCTTACCGTAGTCTCTGAATACATGAAATTTTGATAAGCTATAAAGGTCTAAGTCCCAGTGAGTTTGGAGATTCCTGAACCTGGGAAATTTAGAGTTACTTCATATCTGGCTTTATAGCATTGGAGGGAAGGCTAGGCAGTAGGGAGAATAATGTGGTTCAGCAACTGTGAAACGTACTGTTAGGCTTCACGCTGCTGACTTTCAGTGGTCTGTGTTGTGAGGTGTTTAAAAACTGTGAAATTTTTGCTGCAGCATCAGCAAACCACCAAAACAATGGATTTTTAACATGTAACTTAAACCAACTGTTTATTATAAACTACTTAAACACACTTGCTCATTATAAGTTGTTCACTGACCATGGGGTGGGGGTGAGAGGCGGTCATGGGTTGAGGAACCTTTGATGTTTATGTTCCATTCACCCTCTTAATATTCACAGGGACTACATTTGAATGTTTTGTCACAATTTATTTATTGGAAAGAGAGTTAAACATTTTCATAGCCATCGCTAGGTTTGCTGATAATACAAGAAAAACAGATTTAGAGTTATCACCCTTCTTTCGCAAAACATCTGTAATTTCCGTGCTTCATGCGTTATTTACTGCTATTAAAGATAAAAAACTAACTCCCATGAAGATCCACATTTGTTGCTTTGGCATTGTATTGCAATGAATCTTGTTTGTACATGGGGTTCTTTGAAAATAGTATGAGAGCACTCAAGACAGCGACATTTATGTGTGGGGAAAGATAAATTGAGATACACTGTGTGTTTGTGGAGAATAGCACAGAATACAATTGCAAAATTAATTCAAAACTACTGGTGTACAAACATGATTACACAATGCCATTTAGAAAGTGGTCAAATGCACCATATGTTGGTGTACAAACATGCTTGAACAATTTCAGAAACCTAGTACACTACTCTGTGTATCCATCACAGTGTTCAGACTTCTGTTCCTTCACAGGTGTTTGGAGTCTGTAGTTCATAATACAGTGCATTCAAAAGGTGCAACATCTTGCTGTCTGTAATTTAGAAATGGATTAGGGTTCTGCTGTTGTGATGTTATTTATTTCTGTAAAATCTTCTGGAGTGGAGGGAATTTTGGTACCAGTATATGTATTGAATATTACCCAGAGAAATGTAGTCGTCTGAAAGTGAAGGGTAACTTGTGATTAAACACATCATGTCCTTGTGAAAATCTTGAAAAACACAAACAGTTCCAATAGAGATGTTTATTAAGATCATCGTGAGATTGTCACATAGATCTTTGCAAGACTTGGGAATGTACATTGAAAGTTGATCATATAATAACTTCATTGTCTCTGTATTTTCATGTGCATCCATCCATCCGTCCATCCATCCATCCATCCATCCATCCGTCCATCCAGCTATCCATTTCACACACTCATGATTACACACACCGACATACCCATATGCACACATGAAAGTGACCACTTAATTATTGATTACTGGTAGTAGTAGTAGTCTTATCAAGTTTAGAGAACACATTAAATCAGGCTATTTTGCACAAGGCATCTGATTTGTACACTTCAGTCATATAAGATTTCCTTTTTCACAATACCAGCAGGGGTATAGAAAATCAAAGTGACATTTCCTTGACTTTGCGAGTGTACGTCCTTTGAAGTAGGTATATCAACTCACTGCTTAATGAAAGCTGGTCTATCTCAGCAAAGACAGAGTCATTGACTATCTGCCAATAACCTGTACATAAATTGCTGTTGATGTCAGTAAAGCTTGACACTGATGGGTTTGCCACATTGTATAGTATGGAGTATTATTGGTATGTGAATACCGTAAGTCTCTGTAGAAGGGTATGGCCATCTGTAAGTGAAAACTATGAAACCTGTACTTGTAGTCAGTATTGACAAACAGAGAACAGGTCAAATGATCCATGTGATAGGAGAACTGGGTTTGATTTGTGCCATTTGAACTTGAACTGGTGTAATCTCAAACGGCAAAAAGCAACCTCATAGTTATAGCAACTTGCACTGAGTTCATGTTAATATTCAGGGTTCATCAGGGTTAATACTTTTTTATTGCACCCGGTGTACGTAGGTTTCATTTCTATAAACTGAGTCCTGGATAAGGAAGTTTCTGAACAGCATGTAAGAATTGTTTGTCAGTGACACAGTTGTCACTACTGACATGCTACAGCATGATTGTGGGATCTTGAAACTGGTAGCAAAATTCTTTTTAAACCCAGCAGTTCTAATGAACTTGAGCTTTTTATTCTCTGGATTCTCTGGTCTTTGTAAGTTTTTAGATATTACCGGCATGTTATGAAAATTATTTTATATATATATATAATCTGCAAATGCTTAAACTTTATTAATTGTTACTGATAATAGCTGCAAAAAGCAGTATTTGGACATTTATTGGTCATTTGAGCAGTTGATTAAAACAGTGACTTTTGTTGAAGGTTTCTCAGGGAACCAAAAGATACATCTTGTATGAAAAATATTGTGAAGTCAACTTTATGAAGTTAGTTGGTAAGATCGATAAATCTTTCCTACTACTTTGTGTAAGTTACGTAGTGCACTCTCTAGAATGTAGAATATTTGTTCTTCATTGAACCATTTACGGTAGTTGGTATCTGTGTTAGTGTTATCATGTGAGAGGCAGACCAGCACTCTCTTTGATCTCACTGACTTAACCAGTTAATATTGGTGATCTGTTCTGATGGGTGCCAGGGGAAATAAAGCTAGAGGATTTCAACAAGTCTGATTCTGTAGATAACTGACATAAAAGTAACAGATAGGATCAAAGTTTTTTTTGTGCAGGATCCAAAGGCCAAGCTATTGGTTCATGATCATTGATCTGATGATGTCATTTTTTAAATGCTCGAACATTGAGTGTCAGAGGTCAACAGGAGGGTCATATGTGGTTGATATTACCTAGCTTAATGTGTGCCAACATACATTTCTTGATAATGTTCATATGAAAGTTCATTGACCTGTACAATATCATAAGGATTTATCGTCAAGATATACATGTTGCAGAAACCTAAAAAATCTCAAATTACAGTATTTGAAGCCCATTTTCTGTGTGAATGAAAAAGCACCAAAATACTCCATGAGTATTTTATTCAGTTCTTCAAAGAGGTACTAAGGTCCTCATTGTGCTCATCATATTACTAATGGTTTACAATATGTTGGTGAAGTTCCAAAGGATGCTTATGAACTTGTCCACAGCTTCCTTGTGAAAGCCCAGAATATGCTTCCTTTAAAATGTCCTGACAGTGCTGCTTAAGATCCAGAGCATCCTACTAAGGGTTTTAGAGTGTCCATAAGAAGGTCCAGAATAACCTTTCAAGGCCCCATATGGGTTGCTTTAACTTTTGTATCAGATGACCAGGATGATTGCATGTGTTTATCTGTTACAGAGATACATCCTCGGACACCACACCACCCACATCCCCTCCTGCCCTCCGCCGGTCTGGACGAAGTAGTGATGAAAATGTCTTCTCTCGTCTCACAAGCAATCCGCAGAGCACAAGTCCCAACCCTAACAGGTGTGTAGCATCCGGTTCTGTATTTATGAACCTGTGCAGTGACGAAGCTCAAACATTCATCTTGCTTCTCTGGTGCAAAGACCTTTATAATGAGAGCAATGTGAGATAGATGTGAATATGCTGGCTGTATGCTGAGTATGCAACCTCATGAAAAAGGCCTGGGAAGATCCGGGTTAGAATTGGTCTTCAGCAAACCATGCTTGTCATAAGAGATGACCTGGAATGGGTTGACTTGGTTGACACGTCATCGTCACCCAGTTGCTAAGATCCATGCTGATGCTGTTAATCACTGGATTGTCTGGTCCAGACTCTATTATTTACAAACTACCACCATACTGTGGGAATATTACTGAGTGCGGTATGAAACATCAAGCCAACCAACCAGTTCGTTATGAAAAATGTGTTTCAGGAATCATTAAACATGTCCATGGTACCATTCTCAAATTACATTATGGTATAAATACAGTAAACAGTTCATGTAAGACATGACTGATTCACATCATCCTTTACCAATTTATTTGAACGTCATTTCATGTATCCTGTCTCTTCAGGGGGAGCATTGTTTCTGTTAGTGGACGACCCTCAAGTGGAAGGTCATCACCTTTGACCTGCACACACACAGCTGAAGGTCACACTAAGGCAGTCCTTGCAGTTGATGCTACTGATGATCTCTTGTTTACTGGTAGTAAAGGTCAGTTTTGTGCACCTGTAGACATTAGGTCATCTGGCATGAAGAGCCTGTCAGCAGAATACTGTCAAAAGGGCTTCTATATACAGTGTTTTCTTTTGTGCTGAGTGGAAATATGGAACTTGCAAAGATCTCTTTCCTTCGATTTCTTTGTGAACAGGGTCCAGTTCATGACTGAAGTTGCCAAGACTCTAAATGTTCTTTGGTTTATTATTGAAAACTATTTATTATGAAACCTGAATATGCAATGTTTGTGTTTGTATCTGCATCATCTTTTCTTTAAGTACCACAAACATATGCTGCAGGGTTTTACTTTGACCAACAGTATACTTAAAATATGTGGATTGTGTAAAGTAATAAAGTGATGTAGAAGAGTGTATTGTAAGGTTTAGTAATTCATGAAATTTGTGTTCATGAATTTTAAGCAGTGAATATTATGTGAATTAGTGAATTGTTGTGTGCCCTGGTACTTGCATTACATATGTGTTTCTGCATCCATTCTGTACATTTGTGAGTATTGGGCCCACATTTCTACATCACAGAAGACCCTGATGGTGTATGTTACGGGATTATGTGGGCAGTTCTATCAAGAAAAGATATTCTCTGTAACCTTGTTATCTTAAACAGGATGCTTCACAGCTACATCTGGAATATTTTTAAGCAGTTATTAGTTGTTATCAGACAGATACAGTCATTAAGTGACAAGAATATGTGTAATTCATACTTGTGTGTGAATGTGTCAACCCCATGTGTATTGACAGTCACACTGTTACATGTACGTATTGGAACTGCATTATGGTGTGTGTATGGTTGTAGATCGTACAGCCAAGACCTGGGACCTGGTTACTGGAAAGGAGATCCTAGCATACACTGGACACCCAAACAATGTAGGCAAGGTGAAGTACTGTGAGGCCACCAAACTCGCTTTCACTGTATCCCAGTCTTTCATCAAGGTGTGGGACATCCGGAGCAAGTCGGCACAGTGCATCAAGACATTAGGGTGAGTCATTATACTGGGATGAGACAAGATGTTCAGGTGAGTCACAAGCTACGTAGAGAAGAAAAGATGCTAGGGTAAGTGTTGGGTCATAACGCAATGCAGAGACAAGATGTTCAGGTGAGTCACAAAGCTAAGAAGAGATAAGAGGCTGGGGCAAGTCAAGATGCTGGGGTTTGGAGTCAAAGCTATGCAGTGACAAGATGTTCAGGTGAGTCACAAAGCTAAGAAGAGAAAAGATGCTAGAATGAGTAAAGATGCTGGGGTTGATAAAGATAAGTAGGGATAAGTGCGAGACAAGTTATGAAATATTCGTGACACAAGGTGCTATAGCTAGAGTATGTCAGTGTGCGACAAATCTAATTATACTCCAGAATTTGCACAGGTGTCATTAACTGTGACAGTCAATAAAAATGTCCCTAAAATCATAAGCAAGATTTGAACTCTGAATATATGAACATGAAACCAAGCACATGTAATACATTAAGCCTGTTGTGAAAATCACAGCTTTGAAAACAGTTACCTGTGAATGTTTTCAGGTCCTCTGGACTGAATGTGAATAAGTTACTGTGAATGTTTCCACGTCCTCTGGACTGAGTGTGAGTTAGTTACCTGTGAATGTTTTCAGGTCCTCTGGACTAAGCGTGACTGGTCCAGCCAACCAGACCTACCAGTCCCGCCAGACCGACCTGGCCCCTGGTGAACATCACATCAATGACATTGCCCTTGGGAGTGATGGTGTTACTCTGTACTGTGCTACAGGCAATATAGTCAGAGTCTGGGATCTTAGGAGGTTTGTCAAGTTTTTACAACCCATTAGGCTTTGAAAGTTATATGAATAATAACCACATATGGATTGAGATTGACATTTAGTCCTGAGACTTTTTTATGTTATGGACACCTTACATGGTTTAGTGTCTCCTTGGTTAGCGAAAAGTCCATGTTTTGTCCTCTGCCTCATATCAAAAGACATGAAAATGGTTCTTCATGTTACCTGCTTGACATTCAGCATTAAGAGAGTGTATTAAGCTGGGAGTCATCATAAATGCTCCTGAATAGGATATTCATGTTAAAATGAAATATGATACCCAAGTGGGCTAGCACTATTAGATAGGTAGAATTTGGATTCATACAAGCTACCTCATACATATAGTCCAGTGCAATAAATCAATGAACACTCTATTTCTGAGAATCAGTTTTGAATGCAATGCTGAATCCTCTTTCTCCTCACCTAATGTCACAACTAGACATCACTATTACACCACTTTTGTAGCCCAGACTGTCTTGAATATCAGTAATGCTAAAGTATTAGCTGTCTGCCAACTCAGTATACAAAGTAACATATTGATTGTGATGCTACCAACTTTGCAATCTGCAGGTACAGTGCAGTTGGGAAGCTGAGTGGAGGCCACCAAGCAGCTGTCATGGTGCTGGCTGTGGATGCAAGCACAGACTCTAGCACTGTCATCACAGGATCCAAGGACCACTATATTAAGGTAAAGAGTAGTCATATGCTTCCAGCATCACCAAGGATTTGACCCTACACATTCAAATAACCTGTCCCAGGGTAGAATAGGCCTACAGCAACCCATGTGTAAAACTAAACCCACTCACTCGCACATTCAAAGCCTTAAAATTCTGATTGTTTGACTTGAAATGCATTGTGCTAGCAACATTACAGCATTACCATAGAAAGACTTGTATTTTGAAATTGAGACTTGGTGGTTATTATCAGAACCTATAAGGGTTTTATCTAGTTTTGAATAAATATGAATTGTGCATTTGTTTGAACATGATACTTATTAATATACATACTCTTCTTGTATTTATTTGGGTTGTTCCATACCTGCATAGCTGACACCTAAGACCATAGAATGGCTATTCCTTACATAGGGCAAGGGAAGCAACTCACTTAAATGGATGCCTCTAATTATGAGCATATTGTCAATGGCAGATTTCTGGCAAGTATTCAACTGCACATTATAAATTACCCTACCCTATTTATATGTGAAGGTTAGATGATGCTCATATATTAAGTGGTATGTGTTGCTTGTAATTAAGCCACATGTATCTGTTGCAGGTGTTTGAGGTGATGGACGATGCTGCAGGTGTGTTCACCCCCAAATACAACCTGGAGCCCCCTCACTATGATGGAATACAGTCTCTTGCTCTCCACGGCAGCATGCTGTTCAGTGGCTCTCGGGACACTTGTATCAAGAAGTGGGACCTCAACGACCAGCAGCTGAAGCAGGTGGGAGATGACTCTGTCAGAAGGTTAACATGTCTTAGATAAAACAGTCCCTAAAACATTGACAGACAGTGATGCTCAAACAATATAGGTGCTCTTTTCTGTAAATGAACTTAGACAGTCTGAACTCTCATGGTTTATCGTAGATGTCCAACAGTTGAAGAAGCTTAAATTGTGTTTTTTGAAAGCTGTCAAGGTTACAGTCTAGTTCATTCTTTGACAATCATACGTTTATTTGCATCTAAACAGTTAGAATCATTGTAGAAAAGTGTTCCTTTTGAGAATCAGGACCCGAGAGAGTTAAGTGTTGTGCTACATTTGACAGGTGACATTATTAAACATGCACATTGTAAACTACACTAAAATATGTCCTTGCTAGACCCAGACACAGTTACTCATCCCTTTCTGTTCCATCCCTCCAGTCAATGAATGCTGCACATAAGGACTGGGTGTGTGCTCTGGATTTCATGCCTGGAGGCAACTTCCTGCTGAGTGCATGCAGAGGCGGCACTCTCAAACTCTGGCAGATGGACTCCTGCGCTCAGATTGCTGAAATCAAGGCTCATTCCAGCCCCATCAATGCCATTTCAACCAATTCAACCTCAATCTTCACTGCGTCCAAGTGAGTATCTACCATACTTGAATAGAAGGAAGGAAAGGGTAATACTGTTTGTTAACAAGTATCCCCGTTCGTTTCCTCACAGTAGGTGCCTTGTAGCACTTGTTTGTTGTAAGAAGTCATTTGGTAGTTACAATTTAATTAAACTATCTGATTCTAATTCTCGTGTTTGGATTAGTCCCGTCCAGGATTCAAATCCACACTTTCAGAGTCAGACGCCAAATCGCCATCTCACAAGCCAGCCATCTAACCCACTCGGCCTCGACTTCAGTAATTACTTTCCAGCTTGACATAGCTGAAATATTGCTGACTGCACTATACAACAGCATCACATGCTCATTTGCTGCTACATGTATATTACAGAACTGGAGTAGTCTCTTGATGACTAGTTGTGTTTCACATCAGAAACACAGGCTTTATGCCAAGATACATTCAATGTCTTCTGAGCAACATCCCAGAGCCTCAGTGATTACATCCTGATTGGATTGCTCTTGTTGTACATCGTATCTCTGTGTTCCTACAGCAGACTCAGATCTGGGGGTCCGTGAGTGGCCCAGTCAGAGTGCTGCAATTTGTCTCTTAGCCCTGCTTAGGCACCTTTGATGATTGGGTTTAATCATCACCCTGATGTTGTTCCAAGGTTTGTCATCACTAAATCAGGGCTGCCTAAGATCTGATGATCTAAGCTACTTGACATGCTGTCACACCAATAGAATCTGAAATACTGTTCAAAGTGGTGTTAGTTTAGTCAAACTGTCAAACTCACTCACAACTGATCCACTCACTCAGCCAACCTATTTTACCAAGTTGTCTTTCAGCCATCATCTTCTGTTCTTTCCAGTGAACCTGTGGTGAAAATATGGCAACTTCGAAGAACTAACAGTCTACGAATCTTTAACCGGGAGTGGTTCATCTAACATGACTAACACTGACCAAATATTTGTCATCATCATTGCATACTCCAGCGACATCTGTCTACAGGTGTGGGATGGCCTCCTGCGTTCTGCTGTTCCAGATAGTGATTACATCATGTGCACCCAACATCACTTAGTCCCAATTTCATTTGATCCTCATACATCCCTTTGCACATTCACATCTAGCAATAGATGAAAGTTCTGTCAGTGAACATGAATGAATTATTGTGCATATCGGTGTATTAATAACTCATCTCTTATAAGGAATGCAGGGATGCCAACCACTCCGATTTTCAAACACAAAATCGACTTTCCAATTTGCTTGTAAAAACATTGATTTTTCCGAAAATACAAACAATTTGATAAATTTAGAATGTTTGAAAGAATTTTAGTAAAGACCTGTTTGAATAGGTTCATTGAATTAAGTATTATCTGGTTAAGTATGCCCAGAAATTGCATATTTCCAGCAGACTAAATCTATTTTTGTAGGAGAGGATCCTGCAGACACCCACCGTCAAAGGGTCCTGATCCCCCTCTCACGCTCACCCCTAACTTTCAGGGCTCGAGAATTGCTTTGGGCAAGGCTTGACTCCGCTTTCATTTGATTCAGGGTTGGCATCTCTGAGAATGTAGAAATCTGTTGATAAAACAGAATGAAACCATCCATACTTCCTACAATTATGAATGGATGGTAGGGTAGTCAGGTGGTTATAGCATTTGCTTATCAGGCCGAAGACCCGCTTTCAGTTCTCCACATAATATTGCTGGAATAATGTTAAAAGTGACGTGAAACTAAACTCTGTCACTACATGTTGAAAGATATGCGCATGTACGAAGTTTGTTTCCTTCATTAATATTTTAGTTCGGTCACAATGGAAAATTTCATTTTCAGAATGAATCAACCAATGTACTGTCCAAAGTCCCATTTGGGCTGAATACTAGATACTAGGTCTGACCTCACTGACAAAGATACTCCTGGTACTGAGACATCGAACAAACAACTTTAATGCCTTCTTCTGAACTGTTACATTAATTGTCCAACACTATGGAAACTAAAACTATTTTCCCTCTCTCCTAGTTGCAGGTTGTCCATGTACACAAAGCATTTAATGTCCTTGAACAAGAACCCATTAGTCAAAAGCTTGTTGCATCGGACAGCTTTACAGAACAGTGTTGAAGTATTTTTGAACCTTTAGTATTACTGTTGAACGGTAGTGTCTCTGTGTAGAGTTAGTGACTTCCAGGGCTTTCATATCATCCATTGTAACCAAGGTTACTCATTGTAAATCACCCATAATTGTTCATAAGAAATGATCATCCTGCTGACATGTCACAGTTATCTCCCCTAGTTGTGCTCACCACAGAATTGATAAGAATGTTGAGTGTGACAGTTAGTGTACCGTGTGAAATGTATCAAATGCTGTGATTGTAAATATATTTTATTGTATTTGTTTACTTGTATTAAGGAGGAAGTAGAAGTTTGAATTAAGGGAGCAACTAATGATAATGGTAATGATGAGATTACATAGATGCGAAAGATTGCCGTTTACTGTACATATTAATGAAACTGTTATGTAAAAGAAATATAAATATTTGTTGGATGCCAAACAGTAAAGAGTGCCAAGTTTCTTTGAAATATTAACAGCAATAGCCTTTCCAGAATGATCAACAAGCAGATTTGTCTTGACAAAATTACAACAAGGCCCCTATTCTCAAAGTGGTTGCAGTGCAACAGTTAACCATTAGCTGTTCTAGTATAGGATTTGTGATACTCACAGCCCTTGCTCTGTTCCACAAGGCATTCATGGAGCTATGACTAACATGACCCTGTGTTAACGTATGGGAGTAATGTGGTTGTAAACATTCACTTTGTAGAATGGGGCTTTTTTAACACATCATCCTCAGGACCCTTGTACGACCACTATACTAGTTTGCTTCTGCCTGTATTCAAACTTCATCTGCTTACTCTTTATGACTCATATGGGTGTTTGCTGACGGTTTCATGATATATACTCACAAAATCTACAACTAGGGTACTTAATATATACATTTGCTCAATGATAAGGTACGTGTGAATGCTTGGTGTGTACTCTTGTTACATGTGCCAACTGGTTATTGTTAGATGCTTTAACTTGTCATCCTCAGTAATCAAGGTTAAGTTACATGCGATGAATTGTCATTTGGGGAAAATAGCAATTGTTCTACACATGCAGAGAATCTCCAAGGAAACTGTAACCCTGATTGTTGAGGATGATACAAGCCTGAAAAGGCTTGGGAACATATTTGCTTGTTGAATTAAATATTGTTAAAATGTAGCCATTTTTGCAAGCTTGCCATAGAGGTGTTGTTAGTGATAAAAGGTTACAGACTTGTTGACAAGAGTGATATATTTTGCTACATGAAATGACCGTGTGACAAGTGAATGAATTCTGTGTTGGCCTTGTTTTGGTTGTACACATCGGCACAGTACATCGTTCCTTTTTGAATAATTGTATGAGTCCATCAAATTCTTTTTTCCACTTAGGCCACGTCTTTTCCTCTCATGCCTTTCTGTATTGATTCATAGAAATCTTTCTTAGGACTCTACATATATTTTATTCAGGGACTGAAGCTGAATGAAGAGTTCGTGTCTCTTAAGTTAGATACTGATATTCCCTGAAATGTTTAGAAGACAGTGCACTGCAGCTGATAGCGTCACTTTTGATAGTAACCATCAAAGTGTACCCTGGGTTCAATATGGTATTGCTAGACTTTTGCTAAGTGATGTTTATGGTTGTACTTCTTCTTGAAACATTTAAGTTCATCAGTATCTAGCAGACCATTGAAAATCTATGGCAACTCTAGACATATTGATGTACAAAAGGCACACTGTGAAGGCAAACAGATGGAGAGTGACTGTTAAGCTTTTTGCTGTAGATGCTCACCATGTACATAGTGATGTTAGGCTGGACTTTGATGTCTCTATTATATGGTCTCTGGTCTCATTTAGGTAGTACCACCCAAGGTAATGCCCAGTTTATCTCCCATGGCTGTACCCTTATATCCCTGTAATGATCTGTATCTCATTTAGCATGGAATCACATCTTGTTTTGGTTCTCTATGTGAAAACAACAAATTCTTTGATTGCTTGGGAGAGATGGTTTGAACCATGTACTCAGTGTGGTGCCCCTGTTGGTGATGCTCCTGCTTGCCATGTGCATGACCTGGTTTTCACTCTCAGCAAAACGATGGGCAGTCCATTATGAGACCATGTTGTAATGACCCAGAACCCTACACCCTTATCTATCACAAGTCATCGTATTCATTTGTTTTCTCATCAACATTCCATTATGTTTCAAGGTATGTTTGTTCAATGTATGTTTCAGTGCAGTTTAACATGCATGCCTCTGTGACATTGTCCCAGTTTGCAGTCAAATCAGTATACTCTTTTAGTTGCCTGCAAGTCACCCTAACACCTACCTAATCCTTTTCTAATTTTGTTTTCCTTTTCGTTTCACAGATTCACTTAAAAGCACATGCTTTTTGGTTGTCTAATCTTCCCTTTGACTCACATTTTCTTGGATCTGTTGTTTTGGCTTATGTTATTTTTCTTCATTTGCAAGCTGTTTTTTTGTGTTTGCTTGGCTACAGTGATTATTTCCCTGGTTTTAGTGACAACACCGTAGCTTTCTGGAGACACAGAACCACCACCGACCCCAGCGATATCTCAGACTTTGGAGATGAACAGCCCACTTCCTGAAATTAAGCACTTCACCAAGATCCATGAATTGATGATACTCAAGCAAGTACCTCCATCCAAGTAAAGATTTGACCTAAAAATACAGAATCTGCAAACTGTCTGATGTTAGAGCTTTGTGTGGTTTGTAACTGATGTGTGAATCCATCCATTCTCGTGGATAGTGAGAGAAATGTAAACATATTCTGTATCAGACTGTTTCATTCTTAGAGAGTAACCCTTCGATTTTTGGAGGTCAAAAATCAGTGTCAATTCTATGAATCTTCATGTTTTCCCCTCACGTTATGAGAAAACATAATGTGCCCTTTTCTAGAAGATAAGTGTTCAAAGAATATGGCTGTTATTTGTATTTATTTAAAACAAATAAAGTTGAGTACATGCTCATGTTGATAAATATATAAGAGCAGCTTATCATACTCTTGGCAATTCCAGCCCTTCAAAACATCAAATGGTTCCTCCCTAATAATGAAATGTTATTTTCACATTTCAGTTGTAATTACAACTGTTGATATTTACATATTGTTGGTGTGAGAGTTTGAAAGTTTGATAAAGCATCAACAGACCTACCACTAACAGGGTTGGTTGCATTTACTGTTGAATGTAACGTCTGTCATACAGATAATTTCATAACAATTTAATTATCTTGACTATTTATGACATGTTACATCAGTTTCCTCTAGAATGCAAAATATGCCGTAGCTGATGTCATAGTTACTCTGTGGAGTTAGTCATTTCAAACAGAGAAACACTGAAAATCTTAATGCTCCAACATCACAATGCAAGACTGAAGAGAAAATATATCAGAACATTTTTACAGTGTGAACCATAATACCTACTGTTATCATTCAGAGAAAATATATCAGAACATTTTTACAGTGTGATCCATAATACTGTTATCATTCTTTTAGAGGGATTTCCATTCAGACATTCTCAACAAATATCATTATTAGTCATACGTGAAATATTTTTAACAATTTGTCTCGTCAGTACCTGATCTCGGTTTTATGCAGAACTTGTCTACAACATACAGATACTAACATTGTCTCCATGTTTTATTGTTGGTTATCAGGGTTCCACAATTCCAAGAAGCAATACCAAAATGATGAATATAGTGTATATAGGGGTGTAAGGGTCAAGCCAGTCTGTACCTTGATCACAAACACAAACACTATTTCCAGAAAGACAGGAATGCTCTCAAGGGCAAAGGTGCTTGAATGAATTTATGTCTTTGACATGGAGTGTGTGATCAAAATTGTGTTTTTGTGTGGTATGTTCAAGGTACAGATATTAGTTCATTGTACATTTGTCATTTATGAATTTTCATTCCTTAACATGATCTCGTAAGTTATTATGTACAACTGTGATTGACTCACAATTTGATGGTCATGTTATTGACCATGTCTTGACCAGCAGGTCAGTCAAGTCATTCCTGCAGTTTTGTATGCTTTTCAAGCAAAGGCAAGGCAATGGTGTGTGCTTCTTTATGAGAGTTGGATGTATCCGAAGAGTGAAAGGATGAAGACTGATTGCCATTTGGCTGACTGGCTCTGGTGTGGCTTTGTAAAATTGGTTTGATACCTTAAAATGCATTGTCAGATAGATGTTATATCACTTTAATTGATCTAATTGACCACGTAAATATTTTCCAAAGGATTTATCATTTACTCAGTTTTGTCAAGTGCTGAAATAACCATTTTCCCGTGTGATGATATATCAGCTTGTAACAGTAAAGTATTTACAAAAGCCTCAACAAGAGGGTATGGTGAGGTGGTGAGATGCAAGCTGGTTGTTATATTCAGTAGATGTTGGCCTTTATGTACTTACAATTAGGTCAACTCAGTATGGTAATTTTGTTCCAGGTCTTTATAGTGCTAATGCCCAACTGTTACATTGTTATGCTAGAAAACCATTTATTCCACAACTACCTATTCTAAGGAACTTGGTCTCCAGTATATCAACTTACATATATCAAAGTTTCAAATATGTTTATGTATACAAATAACCAATCACAAAATCATCATCTTTGTTGCATAGAAATACGAATTCTATGAACCTTTGAGAAAACAGACTGTATCCAGCAGCCTGGAAACCTGTTTCTTTTTAGCATTTATTTGTTTAAAAGGAATTAGAAAAATATATCAGTTTGTTTGCTGAGAATGTTCCATGTACTGCAGAGAGTGTAATGCTTTTTCATTTTTCATTGGAACAGGGTGCTCTGTATGTATTAGGTTAAGAATGTTAGAATATTAACATATTCACTAGCATCAAGGTCATCAATGTATTGTCTAGTCTATATACTATACCTCATTTTAGCCATACATTTCAACTCCACCATTCAGAAAGTTGTGCTGCCATTTATGTTTGCCTATCTCAAGTTACCAATTTCAGTGTCAGAAACTGTTACAGTTGATATCAGATATGATATAATGTTGCCATACAAATGACATACAGATTAAGATAAATTGTGAAAATTTTATGTTTCTCTAGCTTTTTTCACAATTTTTTTTTATGTTTAAAAATTTCAACAAAAAATTATGAAAGATTGCCAGGAAAACAATCAGCACATTCTACACTTGTGTAAGATAGTGCAATGGTTGTTGTTGCATAGCTGTTGAGCTAAAACTAAACCTGTGTCATTACCATGTAGCCTCCACAATATATGATGTATAAACATTGCCCTGTCCATATATTTATCATGACCAAGCCTGACTCCGGACATCATGAATGCTTGGGTAGTGACTGCCTGGTGCTGTGAAACAATATCAAAGTAAAATATTTTCATATTCACCGTGTTGTTTTGTTCTTTGTTTATGTTAACCAGCTGATGTGAATCATGTGTTTACTGTTTAGTGCATTTCTTGTATCTGTGCTTGGTACTGCAGGTGATTCAGATGGCATACAATAATATAGTGCTATATGCAACATATGTCATATTTGGGATTTCACTTTCTCAGTGAAGTACAAATTCTAGTACTTTTTTGGGTGAGTCCCATCCAGGATTCGAACCCGCACCCTCAGAGTCAGGCACCTAATCGCCAGCACACAAAGTCAGCCGCCTAACCCACTCAGCCACTGTGACTTCCACGACTCTGAGGGTGCGGGTTCGAATCCCAGATGGGACTCAACCAAAAAAGTACTAGAATTTGTACTTTACTGAGAAAGTGAAATCCCAAATATGACATATGTTGCATTTGACCACTTTCTAAATGGCATCGTGTAATTGTAGTGCTATATGTAATTGTGTGAGATACTCCTTCAGCTAAATCTAGTCCTTCTCCTGGAGCTTTCCATCATGTTGTAGGGTTGGGTATGCCAACGTTTTCATATTGCGATACATCATGATATGTGTTTGCATATTGCAATATGTATATGCAATATATAGTGAAAGCGTAACACATGGTTTAGAGTAATTAACATTACTATTTCCTTTCATTTGAAACAGTGCCATAGGTCACTGTCAGGACTCAGATGTGACTGGACAAGCGGTCAGTTGAAAATGATTTCAAACTGACAACTTCACTCTCAGGTTTGGAACTGGAGAAAAAGGATCTGCAGCGGCGTCTGCCATTTGGTTTGTCGGTACCATTTTCTTCCCTTATTTATATGGTTTTAAAGTCACGCAAATGCTGTTATGTGAACAGTAAACATTCTCAAAACTATTAATGTATAAAGATATAAAGTAAGTACAAATGCTATAATTATTGATCGTATCAAGTGAACCGGTTCGCGAAGAGTGTTTCCACAATATATCGTATTGTGAAGTTGGAATTGCAATATCCCTGGTGGTCAGCCTGACTGGTTTGATCTGGGGGAAATACTAGTACAGCGGATCTTGACTTTATCAGCTATTTGACCTGGCATTTAATGGATGTCTGAGTGTCCTCTTTGAATGACGGAGTGAGTTTTAGGAGTGTTTTTTTAATAGGTTTGTTTTTTTTCTTCTTGATATGGAAGAAACTCTTGATGTTAGTGTGGTCTTTCACAAGATCTTTTGGTGGAATCTCACTGACAGACACATAGGAATCACAGTCAGTGCAGTCATATTGATGATGCTCTGCAGAACTAGGCCAACCAAGCCCTTCTTTCACACGAACTTGCTTTGTAACTGGATGGAATCAGAGACACCAGAAATATGCCCAAGCAATATCACTTCGTAGTTATTGCATGGCTAAAACAATGCTGGTGCGACTTCAGATTTTATTTAAATCACTCTATATTATATGTTCCTCCAGAATGATAGGATATCATCTGATGTTCAGTGTTGTCACCACATGGCTGGAGTAGTGCCGAAGTGTCAAATGCAGCTGTTTCAGTCTGTCATACAAATTGTTTGGTAGCAGATTGTCTGAGCATTTGTCAGTCTTTTCCACTTCATTATAATAATTAGGGCATAGACGGAAGGAATCCTCCTCAATATATCACCCAATAGCTTCTCTCTGAGGGATGTTCTGTGGCATTGTACAGCCCACTGATTGTCTGAGTTTGTCGCTGGTAATCAGTATTATCCCTATGCTATCCAAGAAAACCACAGCCATGACTTCACTAGTTGATACCAGGCGCTTGCACTTTATTAGTATGACTGTTCTGAAGGTTTGGATCTGATTCTAATTATAAGATGTTACTTTTACACAAGTGTCATCCTTCGCAACACTTTAGTGACCTAATTTGGTGTCATTTTGGTAACTCTCTCCTCTCATGGGCAGTTTTCTCATATGTAGGGTCAATGATTATAGACTTTTGTCTCCAACTGGCCTTAGGGATACATTCATCAACTATGGTGTTAGTTCATCAGAAAACATTTTATGGGATCAAGTATGCCCATAAAATGTTCAGGTTTCAGTTTGTTAATACACATTGATTAATATAAAAGCCAATTTCATTCTATTCTGTGAAATCTTTGAAAATAAAAGTGTCAGTTTTAAGATATAAGAGGTTGATCTCACACCCACCTAAGCCAAATATATTTCTTAATTTCACTGATATGCATATTGTCCCATTTTGGGACGTACTTTTATTAACTTGAATAATGACACCTCAGTCCTTTCATTGCTTGCCAGAAGAAACCAGCTCATAAAATTTGATGAAAACCTACTGCTAGACACATATTAGATGATCCTGCGCACTAAACGCATTTGTGGCAAGAGAGGCGGTACAACGAATTGGGCGAGTACACTTGGCTGCTACAGGTAGCTTGAATTGTATACATATATACATACGTATAGTAAGACCCTTTGCATAGACGGGTTAAGCTCGTCTCTTAGTACAAATTTGAAATGAGTCTGAATGCGGAGTGAGTTGAAGGAGTCCGAAAAATAAGACCAGGATGTTGTTGGACTTTCGATTGAAAGACCAGGTAAAACATGGGCAAGATACGTAAACCTGTCTCCAGACACTATGTTAAGTTTGTGGATGTAAGGACACAAGTAAACATTCTGTAAATTAATTTTCCTTTATTACTACCAAAGTGAGCTGACCCAAGTCCCTGCTTGGTGTCATGGGCCAAGGCTTATCAGTGGTCAAGTTTGTTTAAAGTATCGAGTTCTTTAAACAACCATGTGCCAGTTACGTGTACCGTTGAACAGTTGTTCATGTTGAGTACCATATTTCATTCTGAAAGGCCGACTCCGCGAAAATACGGGTCTTCGTATTCGTATGTTATATTAAATAACGCCTATATGCTTTTCAGTGTTATTTGGTATTGCAAAACTCGAACCGTTTGTTTACGACAACGCCCCATTCGGCAATTCTGCAGCTGGGCAACGGTCTATGTATAATCTAGCCTGAACTAGACAATCCAGTGACGTCATGAGAGTCGATCTTCGCAAATTGGCCACATCACACACACACAGTCGAGTCACTGAGCCTTACCACGCAATCATTTTAGCTGCCACAACTCCAAGAGCTTTTATTTACCGCAACGTGGTGTTCCAAGTCAAGGGTATGCACTTGACGATACGGTTCCACATTGGATTACAATACAAAGTGAATAGCATTTGTGTCTTTCACCTAGAGAATCTAGCCTGTTGTTAAATTGTAAGGGTAATAAAGGCAAAGCTAGTAACACCTTAGGTCAATGCTTTAGAACTGGACGTGGCAATGAGAACTTTCTCATGGAATGTAATGGGTTCTCTGACAAATGACATATCACATCACCAGACATATGTATTTATCAAGGCTCTACATGCATACTCGGCATTCTCTTCAAGCTCTGGAAGGTGTTAGACATGGAAAGGGACAGGACGGTGTGGGTGAGCGTTGTGATAGCGCTCTCTGTTGTCGGTAAGATCATGATCTGTAACGGTACTAATACATTTGATTTAATGTGCTAGTGGGCTTTTTCATCGTTTTACCCTAAGAGAGTATTATATATATGTACAATGTACATGGGTCGAAGTAGTTTAAGGCGCCGCAGATTGCGTTTCTTAGTCATGCAAGGAACACGTGACCATGGGTTCGATTCCCACTTTCCTCACAAGTTTGTCAACATCATGTTCGCATTGTAAACCTTCATCTAGATGGGTTTCTCGCACTCCGTGGTGTAATTGAAATATTGTAGGAGGCCGAGTCAAGGAAATTAGGCTTCCATGTCAATGATGAAGAGGTTTTGACTCGTACAAAGAACAGTACTTCAGAAATTATATCTTATTGCACATGAGAGCAAGTTCTACCCACTTTTTGAAAAAAAAGAAAAACAAACACTACATGGTGTGTATCCCTTGAAAGCAAAATTCTGAATAAAACAAAAACAACTGAAATTGAAATTTGGCAGCAATTTACAATAGACGTCAGTATCGGAATAGTGCTATTGTCACACACTTCCTAAATAATAATTGTTTTGATTGTATGAACCAGCTTGGCTACCATTATGAAAAGCCCGGCCTTACACATGATTGTTTCTAGAAAGGTTGAGCAAGCCCCCAAAACTGTCTAAATCAAAAGCTTTGCTACCTATCTTCCGCGAAAAAAAAGGCTTTTGGTTTTGTACAACGGCATCCTGCCAGTCTCCTCCTCATAGTAGCAATGACTCTCCATTGTTGAAGCAGTTCATCGGCACCTGTCCTGGGACTACGCATTCCCAGACGTATCGGACAATGCTTTACTTCATCGGCGACGTCATCATATCCCAGTTGCGTAGATCGATGCTCATGCTGTTGATCACTGGGCTGTTTGGTCCAAGCTCGAATATTTACAGACCGCTGCCACATAGCTGCAACATTGCTGAGTGCGACGTTAAGCAACAAAGCAACCAACCAACTTCATTTGTGAGCACGTGCTTCCTCACAAGTCGACTAAAACTCTTGTGGTTAATGTTCAAGTTAGCGTCAATGTTGCATCATGCATGTCAATAACATGATATCTTCGACCTACCACTTAAAGAAAAGATAATTTTTAGAATTGCCTTCTTTTGAATCATTTCATAGAACTGTAGTGCACATTATGCAAGTTATGCCAATGTGCTTGGCGTCCTCACAGCGTGCAATTCATAGTTTTGAGATAAATGTCATGTGCTTACATGAGTTTTCCAGTTTACTCGGGTATGATTGCCTGTTTGGTCCAAAATGTAAAGAACTTCCGTTGGAATTAGGTGGTGCTTCATTTATGCTCCTGAGTATATATTCATAATGTCAAATCATTGTCCAAATGTTCTCGTCGTTTTAGGTCTAATGGCTAAGCACATAACAAATTTGTCTCCATCGCCTAACCCATAAAGACATATTTTACGCGCTTTGAGCATGCCTAGACATGAGTATATGCGCGGTTCAAGTATTCTGTTATTAGTACCTTCTACAGTCTTTCGACATTTTATTTAATCACAGAATGACTGTAATTTGGCGTTGTGAGGGGGTGAGTTAGGTTTAACACCTCATTAAACAGTGCAATGATGTCATGTATTTTAGTTACATCGATGTGAATCAGACGGATGTTGAGTGAGTGGGTCAGAATTTGTCGTCATATCAGCAGTATTTCAGACATAGCTGATAGCATAGCATAGCATAGCCATAGTATAGCGTGTCGAGAGAAAATTGATAGTCACTAACAAATATATACGAGGACGTTTAATATGTTTTGCAACTAGGGCATTTGTGTTCATACAAACATGTCACCTTGTGGCAGGTGTGTCACGTACCATAACAAGTCCCAGACACAACAATAAGTTAAACATGATGGTCACTCACGTGAGGGTGCTGGCAATCTCGGATTCTCTCAGACATGACTAACGAACTGTATTCATTTTCCTTACCAAAGATGCAAAGGGGCAAAGAAAAAACTCCATAATCGCATATGTAAGTGATGGTTAAGGATGCCCCTGACTGTTCCTCAGTTTGCCAGTGCCGTTGGTCTCTTCAGCTTCAAAGGTCTAGGAAATCTATAGATGATGACCCAAGGCCAGGCAGGCCTTCAGATGCCATCCAACACAAAACCATAGCCGCTTTAGAAGGAAAAATCTGTATGACCGAGTATCCTGACTTTCTAAATAATTCCAAATATCACCTGGAACTGTAGAATTATTCCAAGGTATTTGCATGATGGGTAACTAGATGGGTAACAAGATGGGTATTTGCAAGATGGGTAACTAGAAACCTCATAGAGTGAGTGAGTGAGTTTTACACCGCTTTTAGTAATAGTCCAGCAATATCATGGCATGACATGACAAATGGGCAGCCATCAGAGCAATGAAAGTCTTGGATCTCCATACTGCTGATGAAACCGGATTTTCTTCTCGTCTTGGGATAGGTGATGAAACATTGATCCCCTACTGGAGCCCAGAAACGTCACTGGAATCCACGCAATAGAAGCACCCGCTTCACCGCCTCTGGAGAAGTTTCGCACTCAACCATCGCCGGCAAGGTCATGGCCACCATATTGTGGCATATTACTGATAAATTATATGCCATCAAAAACAACAGTCAATGGACAGTGCTATGCTGATTTAGTGGAAGATTGTGAAAATCTATTTGCCAGAAACGCCGTGAATGACAACTATCCAGTTCACAAGTCCAGAAAACCACAGGCCGCCACACGTGAATGTGGACAAATCACCCACCCTGCAGCCTACATCTAGCCATCAGTGACTATTTCCAGTTCCGGGAAATGAAATCTGCCTTACATGGAATGCGTTTCCAGGAGGCTGCCACAGAGGTGTTGTTAGAGAGGCAATCTACGGATTTCTATAAAAAGTGGTATTAACGTGAGTGAGTGAGCTGAGTTTTACGCCGCACTCAGTAATATCCCAGCTATGTGACGGCGGTCTGTAAATAATCGAGTCTGGACCAGACTACCCAGTGATCAACAGCATGAGTATAGATCTGCGCAATTGGGAACCGACGACATTTGTCAACCAAGTCAGCGAGCCTGACCACCCGATCCCGTTAGTCGCCTCTAACGACAAGCATAGTCGCCTTTGAAGGCCTGTGTGGATTGCTTAAGGCTTTTCTACCCCGGACATTCACGGGTGGTATTAAAGATGGAATGGGTGTATTGTAATGAATGGAGATCATTGAAAAATAAAAGTCCCCATAGGTCTTATATTAAAGTTGCAGAATTTATTGAACGTCTCTCGTACTTAAGCGGTATAAAATCCTGTCGTCAAGGTACAGTGAATCCTCGATATCTCCAGGGTATACGTTCTGATAAGTCTCCACAATACCCTGGATGTATCTACGGTTTGGCCAGAAATTTATTACCTCCCCCTGCTGGCTCCGCATCCTCACACTAACCAATCAGCTAAGCCGCCGTAACAGCCGAGTTTGCTAGTGTCTACAAAGATAGCGGACGCTGCAGCGAAATTTTATTCACAATGAGACTCAGGTTTTAGGGATATTATACCGACGAATTGATAGGTCCGATCGTCATGATAAATTAAATATACGCATAAACCCCTTCTATGTCTTTCATAAGATTATCGGGCTGAGTCGTAGCTCCATCCAGAGTATACTGGAGACTTATCGGCTGGTATACACTGGAGGTGTAGGGATTGGTACAATACAGCAAATATATTGTCATATTTCATTCGAAACTAGCTTGAGGGCATATGAGATATTAAACTGTATATTAACAATTCAATATACATATTTTCAAGAGATCACCAGCAGCCAAAGTTTAGCTACCATACTACGGAAAACCGATGTTTTAAACCTTATAAGAGTTCTGAAAAAGGACGGGGTGCCGCCAGCCTCAAAACACAGTCAGGACAAATCTGACCCTAGAAGTAATCATAATTGATTGGAGCTATTTTAAAGCACTTGTATGTACTTAAATTATTTTACACAAGGTTGATTTTGATTGTCGATGTTGACTAATCGGTTGTAATGAACCAATCATCAGTTATGACATTTTAACCAATTCCCAAGACTACTAGGAAGGTCGTCATACTTTCTGCATCTGCTCTTGGCAAAGAAACAATGAACTGTAGAGGCTCACACGCCTGTGTCTGGCGTCCTCATCGTACCGAAGCACTATGCTAATCCCTTGTACTATACATTATTTTAGCTTCAATCGGTTTCCCGTTACTTAGATGAAATTCTTCTTGCTTCGAGTATTTTCGTGTTACTTCGAGTATTTTCATGTTACTTCGAGTATTTTCTAATTGCTTCAATTACTTTCTCATTGCTTCAAGAATTTTCAGCTTGCTGCGAATATTTTCTCCCTACTTCGATTAATTTCTTTTTGCTTACAGGGTTGTCTCGTTGATTTGAGTATCTTCTCTTTGCTTCGAGTATTTTCTCGTTCCTTCGACTGATTTCTTGTCGAGTGTTTTGTATTATCATTAGGCTGTCGTACTCCTCTTTACCAACTGCTGGATTATTTTTGTTCCTTCAGTGACATACTCCAATGCGATAAAGTTGACGACAAAGGGTGCCAAGGTGGTTGTGTTGAACGAGCAGGGCTTCTTCGCGTCCTCAAGCGTAACCTTCAAACTTCAAACATGTCGCCAAGTTGATCTCTTGCTGGCAACAACGAGAAGGAACGTGGAGAAAAGGGCGGACTTCACATTCCGAATAAATGTTGGTGTGTCACAGTCTGACCAGAAGACAACCGTGTTGTACAGTCGGAAGCCGCAGATGACACTGCTGCAGGCTTGGAGTCTATGTCATCGTCCAATATGGCTAACAGTTGCAGTGTATCAGGGGCTTCTGACGATATCAAAGTCTTGTAACTCACACAATGTATTCAAATATCAAATGGACATAAGTGCACCAATAAAATATGCCGGTGTTTCTGGCGAGGCGGTGTGGGAAGTTGGTAACGTATTCTCTATTGTCTGTTTGACGTTTTGTTATTGTGTGATGTTCTAATCGTGAATCAGTTCCAACTAAAAGTCTTTACGGAAAAGAATTCAATGGGAAACCAAGAAATAACAAAGAGTGAGTTTACGCCGCTTTTAGCAGTATTCCAGAAATATCATGACGGGGGACATCAGAAATGGATTTCACACTTTGTTCCCATATGGGGGAATCGAACCAGGGTGTTCAGCGGGTGAAGTTTGAACACTTTCACCCCCTGGGTGACTGTCGTCTGAAATGGAAATATATTTGCTTTTACGTGTTTGATTTGATTAGTTGAACTACAGTGTCATGGCATCATCTAGCTTTTTTAAAACAATATTTCGGAGAATTTTAAGGGAAGTTTTCAAAATAATGTACCATCATATATACTTGATGTAACTTTTATATAGATATCTACTTATTGTGCCCTTTGATCTTGATATCTTTTTCATATGCTCTTAATATCTACACTAAGTCTGACCTTGATGTATAGTTTATGTGCCTTTTCACTTTTGTGTCTACTAAACGTGCCTTTTCATGTTGATATTTACTTTAAGTGAATTTCACATAATATAAACATCGTGTGCCTATTCAGCATGAATATGTGTGCTAAATGTGTCTTTTCGCTTTTAACATATTTTTTCTTTTTGTTCACTTTTTCTTCAACTTTTGAACTTTATTAATTAATATGCACTTTCATCTGGTAATCCAGTTAATGTGCATTTTCAATTGCCTATCTTTATTGTTTGACCTTCAAATCTACATTTGACATTAGTGTACAAAGATATGTGCTTAATCATATTGAAAACAAACATTCTTTGCAGCAAACATACCAGATTGCCCTAAACCTGGAAATGTGAAGCCTGATGTCAAGAATTCAGGTATTGTGTCATGTTAAAACATGCAGATTATGATGATTATGATGAGGGACGGTTTGTCTTATCTAGTAATATATGAGGTAGGACACATGAAATGAGCTCCACACACTGTACTGGGGAATCATACCACTAGGCTACCACTCCGCCCCCTTGATGCACTAAAGAAATTGACACATTCACTGCACTAAAGAACTTGACATGAATTCATTGCATTAAAGAAGTTGACTTGCATTCATTGCAATAATGACATTGACAGACATTCACTGCAGTAATGAAGTTAGCATGCATTCACTGCAATAATGACGTCGAAATGCATTCACTGCAATAATGACGTTGACATGCATTCACTGCAATAATGACGTTGACGTGCATTCACTGTAATAATGACGTTGACGTGCATTCACTGTAATAATGACGTTGACAAGCATTCACTGCAATAATGAAGTTGACATGGATTCATTGCAATAATGAAGTTGACGTGCATTCACTGCAATAATGACGTTGTCTTGCATTCACTGCAATAATGACGTTGACTTGCATTCATTGCAATAATGACGTTGACGTGCATTCACTGCAATAATGACGTTGACGTGCATTCACTGCAATAATGACGTTTACGTGCATTCATTGCAATAATGACTTTGACTTGCATGCACTGCAATAATGACGTTGACTTGCATTCACTGCAATAATGACGTTGACATGGATTCATTGCAATAATGACGTTGACATGGATTCACTGCAATAATGACGTTGACTTGCATTCAATGCAATAATGACGTTGACATGGATTCATTTCAATAATGAAGTTGACTCCATAAAACCTAGTTTTTCTCCTTCTGGAAGGTGGTCTCTGGGTGTCAACTTCTAATAATATTATGAGGAACACGGTGTATGCTTACTTACTCTTTCATCGCTTGCATCAGTAGGAGTCAGAGAACATAAATGTCTACATGTTAAACATTGCTGTCTATTGTCATGAGAGCCAATTTACTGCTAAATAACTGCTAATTAACTAATGGCAGGTGACTGTAGGTGAGGTCAAAGTAAGACAAGAGTCGTTCACTTGCTTCATCATCTTCTTGCAGGTTTCTTTCAATTGAGAAGTTTGCTGCTGAAGACGAAAGGCTCACGCAAACTGTTAGTCGATTATGGATTTATTCGAGAACGGAATCAATCGCTTCAGCTCAAAGTTCGTGGATGTGATGTTGCTGTAGTAATTCTATGCAAAACACGTAAAATATTTATTTCAGAAACGTATACGATCTCTCTAAACGAACGCATTGTCAAAGCTAACAAGACAATCACACGTGTTCGTAGATGTGAAAACATGAAGTGCTCAACATTGGGCATACTGGCTCCCAATGGTCCTCTAGACATCTGCAGTCAGGCTGCCAACTTTTACCTTACTGTCAGCAAAGGTGTGTTCAGTGTTGGGTATAAATGCGATTCCAAGTCGGGCAAGAGCTGGGAAGCGGACAACCTCGACAAACCTTATATTGGCATTTACAGTAAAAGTAAACAGAAGACTACGGATTGGATTATCAGTAAGAAACATCTGGCATTTACTGGTTTACACTCAACAATATTCCAGCTACATAGTGGCGATCTGTAAATAAGCGTGTTTGGTCCAGACAATCCAGTGATCAACAGCATGAGCATCGTTCTACGCAGCAGGGATACGATATATATGGACATTTATTGATACACTATTTACACTGTGTAGGTGAGCTGCGTTTTTGGCGGCTGTTGAGGGTGAGGATGTGTGTGTGTGTGTGTGTGTGTGTGTGTGTGTGTGTGTGTGTGTGTGTGTGTGTGTGTGTGTGTGTGTGTGTGTGTGTGTGTGTGTGTGTGTGTGTGTGTGTGTGTGTGTGTGTGTGTGTGTGTGTGTGTGTGTGTGTGTGTGTGTGTGTGTGTGTGCCAGGTCAGTTAAAATACCGGAGAGCAAAGTTATTCTTACGTTCACATGAGTGAATATAGTTTCTCTAGTCAAACAATATGACAGTGGAGGCCACCAGAAATGAGCTTCACACATTGTACTCATATGGGTCTTCGGCCTGACGAGGGAAGGCTTTAACCACTTGGCCACCCCACCGCCTCAGTGCCTGGACTGTTTATACAACGCCACACAGGTTCCCTAATGACTCCATTCGTCTCTGTTTCAGTGAAAAGTACGTGCACTGCGTCGTACTCTCTCGCAGGTAATTGCGTTAGAAATAGAATTGTTAGAAATAGAAATGTTAGAAATAGAATTGTTTCAAATCTTAAAAAGGGAACTGTAACTGTTCAAAGATTGTGAGATATCATTAATGATTGTGTTTGCTGTTTAATGCCCCTCTCAGGAATAGTCCAGCAATATGACAATAGTTTTATAATAACTGAATCTGGACCAAACACTCCATTGGTTGAGATTCTGTGGTGTTGGATCACCAAATGAGTATGGCCAAACCTCTTTACCACCACCATGGGGAACCTATTTTCACGCTGCAACCTAGCGGTTTTGAATGTGTCCTCCGTATTAAGTACGACGAAATGTTAGCGTTATCTGATGAAACCGCCAACGTATACTATCCATCAAAAGACTCACTAGTGTATATGTAGCCAATAACTTCAGTCAACTGTCCGAAACTAGATTTTGCCGTCAACTGTCCGAAACTAGATTTGCCAAATATTCCATACTGTTTAAAGGTACTGTTCACACCAAAACGCAGGTGTTCACTTGCACGATATTTGCATATGCTTTTCAGTGACTTGATGCATGATCCTCATGCGATTCATCTGCATAAGGTTTGTACTTGGTTCCCACGTTAGTGGAGAAATCAATGAATCTTCGATGTAACCATATATATACACATGACACATAGTAGGTGCTTTGAGTGAGTCTAAACTTTTGATGATTAGTATACAAATTGTGCTTTGTACCACTTATCAAACACTCACATTCCTCTTCTATGTAAATGCAGCTCCACCACCTAAAATGACAAGGTTAATGACACTGGGCAATAACAACGTGATATATCTGAAGGATAAGGGCATCCCTGCCTCTTCCGGCTTGGTCTTTCAACTGCAGACTTGCAGCCACGTGGACCTGCTGCTGGCGACCACAGACGCCAAACTGAGAAGCAGGAATGCAGAGTACACTTTGAGGGTCAATGCTGGACATGCTTGGAAGAGGGAGGCTTTTCTGTACGCAGATGGATCCGAGTCCCAGATGACCCTGCAGCAGTCTCGGAGTCTCTGCCAGAGGCCTGCCTGGCTAAAGCTAACCTTCCACGATGGGAATCTGACCATTTCAGAGCGCTGTTCACCTCACAAGTTCAGGTGGCCAATGGATGTAAACAGTACCATCATGCATGTTGGCGTTTTAAGTGATACCAAAGCAGCATGGTTAATCGGTAAATATGTAGCCAAGCCTTTCTAAAACTATAAGGAATTTCTGTTATAAACATGCGTCATCCATTCTAGCGATCATTTATTGACACACCATTTACTTTGAGTGAGTGAGTGAATTGTGATTTCGGTTATTAATATCAGAAAAATCCAGGGAACACGAGAAATGGAATTCACACACTGTTTGCATGGGACGAGTGGAACCCGGACCTTTGGCGTGAGGAACGAACGTTTTAACGTCTAGGCTACCCGACCACCTCTCGTATTTTGGTGCTGTGCTGCCAGTGGGTGTTAAAGAACACCTTCATGCGTGTTGGCGTTTTAAGTGCTACCAGAGCAGCAAGGTTATTTGGTAAATGTGTACAAAAGCCTTTCCATAACCGTAAGAAATTTCTGTTATAAGCAGAGTCGAACAATGGGGTAGCTCAGTGTTTAAAGCGTTCGTTTGTGGAGCCGAAGGGCCGAGTGTGATTCAGGACATTGGTTACGACCTGAAATGTCCATTAATGATGTGAACTGATGTCAGAATCCCGGACTCTTGCCATAGTAATAAAATGTTTTCGACCCATTCTTTATTCTTTCCTCCCGTTTGTCGTGTGTTTAACGATCAATAATTACGTGAAATCATAGAGTGTATATACCATAATAAACATTTAGCAGTTGAATAATCACGCAATCATCTATTTGGGTATCGTATTTTTTAAACCATTTCCTCCCAGTGAATCCATAGATACTCTTGCCAGCATAAAACACGGTGCATATGCAGCTGACAAGACTTTCAACTTCTGGTTAGATCATGGAGTCTGCAAGTAATTGTCTTTCTTTTTCACTGTCCTAGTTTTGTTTAGTTTCCATTGGTTCAAACTAAGAAAACTAAACGTGCTAATACTACCTCTTTCTCGGCCATATTGGAAAGTTATTTCTACAGATCCCTTTTCTACTTGTGACAACTTATTTTCTATCAATACTCTCCTTTGCCCACAAGGTTACAACACCGTCCCCAACTCCGAGTACGATTAGTGTCGTGGGATTAACTTTCATTTTCATTTGTGCTACCGTGAATTTGCATCTGACATAATTGTGCTCGCACGATATCTAAATCAGTGCATAAATAGTTTCCTTTTCTGCATGGAATGGTACGAACACCAATTGCCATTTTTATAAAATAGTCATCTGAACGTTTATATTCAAATTGTGTTTATTTTCTTCTCCAGCAAACATGACTAAATGTTCCCGAAAAGGATCAACGCAAAGGAGAAGACATGGTGCTAATACTAAACAAGGTATGCTATATAATAGCCCTACTTTCTTTAAGCTGTGTGTTGAATTTGTGTTAGTTTAGCTTAAACATATTACATTCATGAAGTAAAAGGATTGGGCAGACGTTCCTATCAGTTACGTGTATATATTTGCTGTGTATGTAAACAGGATGGGAGACACAAGAAGGTACATGGAGTACCGAATTTCGGGATACTGTGCAATGAGAGAAATTGTTTAGGTCTGCTTATATAATTTTGGACATAATACGCTGGTTCTAAACTAATGGAAACCTGAACTGTCAATTAAATTAGATTTAGGTCTAAGGTACTAAGGTTCTGTACAGTGATTAGAGTTATATGTGTGCGTTTGCCCTTATGATAGCAATATTCAGCAATATTCCCGCAAACACCATTAAGGATGCTAGTTTCGTATTGACTGTTATTTAAACCAGGAACTGTCACCTCCTCGCTGTGTGAGCACGCGGATACTAGAATACCCCGTGACATTCAAATATGATTAGAAATGGAAAGCGCAGTTTACTGTTTGCAGAGTTTTGGCATTTATATGTTTCATGATTTCCGTGGAAACGATTTGGACTTGGTCTAAAAATATTAAGTTGGACATTGCGTAAGTGTCAACTGATTTGTTCTTTTAAATTTGTAGGGGCCGAGGGGATTTGTCATTGTGACTCTTGGCTAAAATTTGTTTACCAAACACTCTGAAGGTATACCATAGTTTGATGACTGATTAGTAAAGCTAAAATTCTATACAACTTAAAGAGCCTTCGGATGGGGGATTTCTAGACCCGCGAATATCCGGGCTAGAATTGGTCTTCAGTAACCCATGCTTCTCAGGCTCGCTGATGCGTAGATCAATGTTCATACCGCTGGTCACCGGATTGTCTGGTCCTGATTATTTACATACCTTCGCCATATAGCTGGAACATTGCTCAGTGCAGCGTTAAACAGCCAGCAGGTGTAGTTAAATCCTCGCAGGTATTTATACTCGTTGTAATAATAGAAGACTTTCAGATGCAATATTAGTATTTATCACAACCCTATACTGAATAACTCCTGTTCGATAAAAGACGCTGCAATCCCTAGTAGCGTAGTGGTTAAGGAGTTCACTCGTCACGCTGAAGACCAGGGTTCGATTGCCCACACGGGTACTATTTGTGAAGCCGATTTCGTGTCTCCTCGCCGTGATGTTGCTGGAATATTGATAATATCGGGGTAAAACCCAGCTCGCTCACTCACTCGCTTACAGAAAGAACAAGGCAGCACCTCTTTTGAGCAGAATATAACCTCAGTTTTTATATTTTTAAAAACGGACAACAGGTGTCGGTGGGCGAGCTGGCTAAGGCGTCAGGCCAGTGATCCAGCGAGGTTTCGGTTTCGGGATCGAGCCCACCTATGACCGGGTGTAGAAACCTTGGAGTTAGTTTTGTGTGCAGACTCTTTCCGTGTTGTCACAAACCATAGTGTGTACACAACCCTTTACCAGTCTGCCCAGCTGTGAATTGGGTACCTCGTTAGCATTAGGGAGCCACATTAAAACTCGATGCGCCGAAAGGCAGCAAGCGTTGTATAACTCCCCAGGGAGTTGAGATTGATAATACGATGTGACGCTGAGACGGACATCCAGTGATCGAGGAAAGCAAATACCAGCGCTTTGATCATGCAATAGATGCATGGAAATGTGCGCTGTATAAATATACAATAATACATAAATAGTAATATCCTATAATAGTAATCTATAGAACAACACCCTCACAAAATCGCCGTTATGTTTTCATTGGCAGAATAACAATCCTAAAAGATTATTAATCTTAAGATTTCAAAATCTTTTTTTGTGTGTGTTTTAGGACTCTTCAAACTCAAAAGTATTCATCTGAAACCTAGTGCGCATGGTCGAGAGTTGAACGAACATGGATTTGACCTCATCCACACCACAAGTCTCCAGCTTCGCTTTACCACGTGTGAGGAGATAACCGTGTTGATCTCAAAGCCAGGAGCCGCACTGGTCAGTGCCACATATAAAATTGTCATCAATGAACATCAGAAAGCAAATAAGAGAAGACTCACAGACATTCACTACTGTAAGACATTCGCATGTGAGTCAGTGTTTAAAGTGACACCAGACATGAGTGGTGAGGACTGTACACAGACTATATCATACTTTATTGGTCTTCAACAAGGTGTACTCGGGTTTGGCTATTCGTGTGAGTATGAGACTGGAAGGAGTTGGCGAATAAAGAACCCATTTGATACAATGTCGATACGCATAGAAAGTCAAGGTCAGAACCAGAAAAGTCCGTGGGAAATAAGTAAGTACAATTCAGTTCAATTTAACTCTCTGTCGTAATAAGTATTGACAAGATATATGTGTGTACAACAATTTTATTGATTTGGGCGGCGATATTGAAATTGGCGGCCATTTTGAAAATGCCTCAAGGCAGAATTTCCCGCACTTTGTACTGGCAACGATGTTCTGACGTTTTTCTGAAAAATTCAGTTTTCTACTATGTTTTCCAGTCTCATGTTAGGTGCTCCTGGCCTATGAAGTCGGTGGTGGAGTTCGCAATACATATGCTGTAGTTGTACCTAAATTCAGCGGTCATGGTTCGAATCTCATCTCCTGATATATACGCAATGGCTTGACAACACACCAACCTTGCTCGTGGGTTTACTTGATGCACATTGAGTGTGAATGAGTTTTACGCTGAAATGGGGCTGCACCCGATAGAATGTATGCAGTATCTGGTAGACATTGCCTGTTGGTAAGATTTTGCGTTTGTGGTGAGACACTCTTAAGCGGATTGTGTCGGTTACATGTTGTGTCTTAAGTTTAATTCACGCCAACACAAAACAGTTGCTAATGTTTCTAAGACAGGTTTCTTCTTTTTAAGCCGCACACGACTGCATCAAGAACTACACAACACAGAAAGGACACGAACTGGGCGCAAATATTTCCAACGTAGTCCGCAAGGAACACAGAAATACAAACAGTGAAATCAAGGACCTACGTAGTAAATTTGCAATGAACAAAACAGAGTTTAACAGTTCACCACAAACGCAAGAAAAGTTCATTGGTGAATCTTCGACAAAGCAGGTGATGTCTTCCATTGTGAGATATGACACTTCCACAGACACGCATGGCCCCTCTGTTACACATGGCCCCCCTGTTACACCTGACCCCTCCACTGTTACATATGGCCCTTCCACTGGTAGAAATAACGCTTCCATTGGTAGATATGGCGCTTCCACGGGTAGATATGGCGCTTCAGTTGGTAGGTATGACACTTCAACTGTTAGATATAACCCATCCACTGGTAGAAATGACGCTTCCATTGGTAGATATGACGCTTCCATTGGTAGATATGACGCTTCCATTGGTAGATATGGCGCTTCAGCAGGTAGATATGATGCTTCAGGTGGTAGGTATGACGCTTCAGCTGGTAGGCATGACACTTCAACTGTTAGATATAACCCATCCACTGGTAGAAATGACGCTTCCATTGGTAGATATGACGCTTCCACTGGTAGATATGGCGCTTCAGCAGGTAGATATAACCCATCCACTGGTAGAAATGACGCTTCCATTGGTAGATATGACGCTTCAGGTGGTAGGTATGACGCTTCAGCTGTTAGATATAACCCATCCACTGGTAGAAATGACGCTTCCATTGGTAGATATGGCGCTTCCACTGGTAGATATGGCGCTTCAGCTGGTAGATATGACGCTTCAGCTGGTAGATATGACGCTTCAACTGTTAGATATAACCCATCCACGGGTAGAAATGACCCTTCCACTGGTAGATATGGCGCTTTCACTGGTAGATATGACGCTTCCATTGGTACAAATGACGCTTCAACTGCTAGATATAACCCCTCTACTGGTGGATATGGCGCTTCAACTTTTAGATATAACCCATCTACTGGTAGATATGACGCTTCCCCTGGTAGATATGACGCTTCCATTGGAAGATATGGCGCTTTCACTGGTAGATATGGCACTTCTACAGTTAGATATCACCCATCCATTGGTAGATATGACAGTACACCAAAGCAAAGTCTACGTTTCCAAGTCACACAAACGCCGACTTCTGGTAATGGAAAACAAGTTGGTATTGTTCCTTCTGGTTCAAAATCAAACAAAAGTTCTGACGATGAGACGAATGTCAGTGAACTAACATCCCCTCCTTTGCCAGTTGACACGTCTGTTTCAGAACAGACTAATGTAACAGAGAACCACAAGGACATGCACAATGTGGAGAATAAGAGTTCAACCAGCTATGGGATGACCACCGAGTACAAATCACACATGTCTACAACTGTTCCATACGATATCTCAGACATAAGGACAGAGGATTTCAAAGAAATAATAACGCGAATACCTCATAATGTAAAGCGCAATGAGACATCAGAACTGGCTGAAGTACGACACACTGTTGATGGGCCTTACAGAATGACCCTTTCGACATCAGCGTCTGAAGGTAAATCTGAATCACCGAGTCTTCATCGCAGTATAAATATTGCGTCTGTTGTAACAAACACAGCAGGTGTTATTCAAGATGTTGATACTCCCACCACAGAACAAACACATCTATTCGAGAAGGATGCCTCCCCAGGCAATCCCACCATCACTAACAAAAATAGTTTTGAAAATTCATCGACAGAGCAGAAACTTAACGAAACATTCGATTTAACGAAACATTCAGAGCCTTCAACCATGACGATAAGGAAAGGTAATCGTAATTTAAACGCAACAACACAACTAACTCCAGATAGTGTTACACAGAAAACAACGCCAGGAAGTATTCCTGCTGAGGTCGAGAGAAAAGAAGAGCCTATGGTGAACATGAAGGACGCACAGTCAATGTCGACACCATCCCTGAATATTCATGGGGGTGTAAATATGAAATCACGTCTTGATCCTCCGGAACCAGGCATGACGACTGAACCCTCGATGAATACAGATTCTGTTTTAAAATCTTCTCCACTGAATGTATACGGAGAAAAGACTGTAATTTCCAGTCCTCCTAATACAGAGTCAGACACGGAGACTGGTTCGTTGAAGAAAGTCACATCTGATGTGAAATCTGCACTGAAAGAAGTTGGTTGGGAAACGAATGACACTTTAGGCGTTCGTCCTTCGACTATCAAACCCGGCTCAGAGATTGGATCGAAGAAGAATGTCACATCTCCATCACTGAATCTTGATTGGAAAAGGGCCATAACTACAAGTGTTGGCCCTCATGCTGTTGGAACAACCACAGACACTGGTTTGTCCAAACGTATAGACACATCTCATCCAGTAAAGACCAGTGGTTCTGTAGATGAAACGATTCAAAGTACTGGTAACATAAACATCAGTACTAAGTCATCTATGGATGCTATCGCTGATAAACTGATGAAACATCACACAAATCCCCCTGCAGTAACATACATGACAGAAATTCATGGACAAATTTCAAAATCCAATTTATCGGCCGAAGGTTCTGTCCCAAGGGTTAAAGAGGAGGTCACAAATCCAGATGACAAAGATGGTGATGACAAAGAAGCAAGATTACGAACGTCCCCAAGAACGAGTTCTGTCTCGGGTGTCTCTGCTCCGGGTGCAGGTGCTCAAGCTGTACCAGTGACGACACACTCACCATCTTTACAGGCTGATGGTAACGTAACACGGAATGAGCAAAGGGAGCACGAAGGACCGCCCAACACCACCCTGATCCACGATAAGAAGTCGCCAAAAAGTGATGGATGTGGCATATGTGTGAACTTTTTCATGATGTCAGTTTTGATATTTCATCTGTAAAATGTATGCTCATTTACTCATAATATCAACGAACGTGTAACTTGTCATCTTCATTAAAATATATTTAAGAGACAAAATGTTACAGAATTTATACAAATGACACCAGGTGTGTTATAGTGTTAAGCAACAGATGAGTAATTTGGCTTTATCACCACTGTACTGTTCCATAATATCATGGAGTGAGCTTGGTGTTGGAGGAAAACACCAAATATATTAAGTACCTCTATGATGAAACACTTCAGCAGGGACTTGTTGTTGTTGACAAACATCAGGGCCATTCTGAAACACAATCCTCCATAAATATCAGCAAGCATAACATTTATTATGATAGAGTACAGGTCTATCACATCGAAATACGACATTTTGTTGTCACATGTACCTGTGCATTAATATAATAATTTAATACAAATCGGTGAAAAAATATGGCATGTCTTGAAAGCAGTTTCAATATATAAATGTAGAAAAGGGTTGCATTTTTAAAATGCTCATTAGTTTGATTTGAGCCTGTTTTGTGGTTTCATTGATCAAAATTGATGAAAGATATATGATGCTTCCACAACAGGCCCATCACTTGCCAGCATAAAGTGTTCCGATACAATTGACAGAACAAATACCATTAATCACTTAATATGAAGGCGTTATTGCAGTTACAAAAACAAATCAATTCCCAGAGCGATATTTGTAAATAGGTACATATCAGGTTTTGTCTGCACATCAAACGCCACCTGTTATTCACCTTCTGCCCTGTAGCGTAATCAGCGCCTGTATGTGAATGAGCGACATATAGAGAGTATCCGATCAATGCCATTAGCGCTGGCCTACGATCACAATAAATATTCCTACGTCACAGAGCATTTACAAGCATCACGGTAAACAGGAATGGCTGCTATTCCTATTATGGTAATGGTGTTTTTGAAAACAGCTTTGACTTATCTCATAAATACATCCGTCACAATATCATTACAACCTGATACTTCCTGCCCTGCTCCACCCGCCCGCTTTGTTAGGTATTCAACGCTGTATTCAACTACTGAAGTGCACATTTGATGTTTGAAGACCACATGCAACGGCCGTCAACAACAGTATGGTTGGGTTATTCGTCTGGATATTCTCTATTATTGGTGAGTAATGGGATTATTATTGTTATTATTATTATTTAAATATATAACGAACAGTCTTGCAACTAGGTTCTCGTGGTAGACGTCATATCAGTGGCGTCGGATTGATTGAAACCATCGAAGACTGGTAGCAGTGACTGAACGACCAAGCCATCGATCATGTTTTGTCATAATCTCATAACACAAACAATTTTGAAGCAATTGTTTGCATCAACAATATTTTTCACACAGTTTGTTTTGTCTGTTACATTTCCTAAACACTAGATGATCGTTTGAAGTCGTGATTGAATCTAACTTAAAGACTCCAGTAAATGTATCCGTCTAGTATGCTAGTCATCCTTTAAAGGTTTTGTCGAGTTTGATCTTCCCCCTCCCCCCTGCTTCTTCCCCCACCCAAAGAAACACATTTTCCCTCTTTTTCGTTTTGAGCCTTCACAAGTCTAACCAGGTAAATCAGTTATGGGGTGTTAACCAATTTCCAATACGACGTGATGTCACTGTTGTAGTGTGAAACCGACTTCTTGCTAAGTTGGTTAACATACGATTAGAGTGCAGTTTCATGTTCACAGGTGGACGATTACTGAAGCCACATACTGAGACCCTCTCGATGACAATGTTCGGAGATTCGATATATCTTTACCTGCTACTACTGAAACTTTGATTGTGGTGATTTTTCAGCCTAAATAATTTGATATCTTACTACAATGCTAATGTTTGTGGTATCTGTTTGTTTAAAAAGTCTAAAACGTTATCATTTTCCCGAGTCCAATATTCTTCTTGTAGTAATTCCAGAGCAAAGTAGATTCTCAATCCTCGGTGCCTTTTACCCCGACAATGCCCGGAGCTCAATGTAAGCACATACTTGTAACCGTCTTCCAAAATACGTCCAGAGCTGAACCGGCTTATTACCCAGTGCACATCTTAACTTCTTCATCCTCGAGGTTTGCATTCCTCAATGTTCGTCATCCCCAGGTAATTCAGGTACAGAACAGACCCACAGTCTATGCGCGTCATCCTGAATTAATTCCCTTTTGGAATTGCTCCACAGTCACATATACACATCGCACCTTGACAGTTAGCTAACAGAATAAGCCCACAGAACTTTATCCGTCTTTCCTCATAATTCTAAAGGTGAAAAAGTCCTCAGTGTCACCGGAATAGAGAAGGCCCATGGATACATTTGCATGTATTCTCCTAATAATTCCAGAGTAAAATAGGCACGTGTTTCCTTGATAATTCCCCAAAGGGTGGTTTCCCAGTCCATATTGAGTGTCTCCCACGAATAATTCCAGAGAAGTATAGGTCTGCAGTCATCTGAGCGTGTCTTCTCCTGATCGTTCCATAGCATTAGAGACCATCAGTTCCCTTTGCGATTCTTCAAATGTTTGCTCCAAAGCAGTACAACCCCAAACCCCCTATGCACGTAATAGTCTGGTATTTCCATAGGGGTGTAGATCTAAAATCCTCTATGTGTATCTTCACCTCAGCATTCCAGAGCAGGATAGACCTACGCTTTGGGGCTAATCCTGGTCAATAAGCTGGAAATATCAATAATCCTCTTATCTCCCCAGGTAATCCACGGCATTGAATTCACCTGATCCTTTCCTGCGTTCCTCTCCCCAGACTGGAGGTACTCGTGCCTCAGATACAGGGTTTTACGCAGGGTTCACATTTAATGTTTATGGTTCAGAATATTCTTCAACGGATTAATTGGTTTTGTCCATCTCGCTGACCTGGTCAGTGCAGTTGGTAATATCTCATGTCAACCGTAAAGAAAACAGAGGTTTTGTAAGTCCTTGTCATGACGACCTACCTTTGGTTGCTAGCGATCTGTTGGCAGTTTTTCAAAATCTTGTATCGTTAATTGAAAACGTATTAGTTGAATTTCCTTGATCTAGTTTCAACAACTATATGACAATCTAGATATTTTAAAGTCTTTCGATGCCATTTGCTTTTTAAATCAAATGTATCTATCACGAAATTAACAGGTTCAACAGCAAACTTGATTATTTTTTTCTCTCTTGCAGGAACAGCCCGGGCAGACACCTTTGTTGGCGTGGATGTTCCCAATTTTTGCCTGCACACATGTTCAGATCTGTGTCAAGCAGACTTCACAGCTTCATCCACTCATTTCTGTAACTGTGATGAGGCTTGTCCTCTTTTTGGTGATTGTTGCCAAGGCTATTTTGAGAACTGCCTGAAACTACAGAGTGATCATGATATAATTTCATTCCTGTATGACATCAAACAGAATGTACAGTCTCCATCTGTCGCCTACAATGATGCTCGTAGAACTGTAGAGTACTCGTCGTGTGTCAACATTCATGATGGTAAAAATGTCAGATCAATATACATGATTAACAGATGTCCTGACGAATTTAACAATGACATCATCAAGGAGAAGTGCGAGGAAAATGCCTTCCCCTTTGATACCCCTGTCACCAACAGATGGAACCTCCATGAAATATTCTCCAGTATATTCTGTGCCATGTGCCACAATGTTCCCAGGCGAGATATGGTGGTATGGAACTCTACATTAATCTGTCCTAAATCACCAACCGAGCCAGCACCAAAGCATATTATCACCACTAGATGCAGGTCTCACGTTGAGTACCACACTACTTCCAAATTACGTCGTTGTAATGTAAAAGAGCCTGCTGCAACGTGCGATAAAAACAGTACAGGATATCTTGGACTAAACGAGTCAATTTCTTTTAGTGACATCAGTCTGCTTTGTCATAGCTATATCACAAGCGTGGTGGCAGGAAGTCATGGACTCCACAGAAATCCGCACTGTTTGACGTGCAGTGAAAACAGGACATTCACAGAGGATGAGCTGGGATGTTATCGTCATTATGATCGCCCATATTTAGCCGCAGGGGAAACAATAGAATTTCGTAAGAGTATTTCCCCTGCAGATATGTTCTACTCGTTCAATAGCCAATTTGGATCAATAATTCCTGAGTATATGCTTTGTTATGAGAATCAAACCAGGAATGATATTCTAAATATTTGTGAGGATGAGGTATGTTCGAATTCTACTTTGATAGGTAACAAGTGTTTGTTCGTTCAAAATATTCAAAATTACTTAAAGACCCCAAACTTGATCCTTAAGCTCCAGTTTAATACAACTGAGGAAGCGTTTGATCTCGCAAAGATGGTTCAAGATGTGACATCATCCATGGGAATGGCCGTCACAGAAACAGGAGACAAGCACGGTTTTCATGTAAACAACAGAAGCTTGAGAATAGTGTATGCTGATGTGACACCTTTGAAAACGAATATGAATCATTCAGTTTACAAAATTGATTTTGAAGTGGACATGGATTTTATGTTGTCTGACATCATTCGACTGTTACAGATATCCCTTTTACAATACCGACATAAAGCCACAATCGATGTAATGCTTGACAAGATGGTGGTGTCTAATATGCTTGACATAGACACTATGGAGTGTTTGGTAGGACAAAAGACTGTATTAACGAATGTATCAGTTGTGGAATCTGGTGGCAAAATGTATGCTATGTTTGAAGAGTCCAGGACGCTGGTTGACCTGGAGCAAGGAGTCTTCTCGTTTCTCCTTACTCACCATTACGACATTTTATATCTGCAGGAGTTTATCTTGTGTTTGTCTGATGCAGAGAAAACGAATCTAAATCTCCCCTCAAAATCCAGGTTTTTCACCTGCGAGACGGTCACTTTCACCAAGAACGAATATAAGCTGGCCGATCATGACCAACTTAAACTGAATATTAATGGCCATGTGATACCACAAGGCCAGTACCGAATTAAGGACGACGTAGCACATGTCTGTCTCGATATTTTGAAGTCTCTGCTAATCACAGTACAGACTGAACATGGTCTTAAACTGTACAAAACAATATCCCTTGTGATTACCCTTGTATGTGTGAGTTTGTCCTTTTGCATAAAACTGATAGGGAAAGACTATGAAGAGGCACACAATAAGTTACAACTGTGCTTCATCTGTCTTCTAATCATAGTCTTCGCCTTAGATTTGTCAGAACATGTGCCTGAGTCACTAACTTTGTTGTTCGTATCAGCATTAGAACATTTCTTATGGCTGTTAGTCTACATCATTCACATGCTCCACGCTTTCTGTCTGCTGCAGAAAGCCCTGAACCTGTTCACAGACGTCAAAACCAAAACTCGATGGCTGCCTCCATTGGCTGGATGCATGTCGGTAGCATTGGGCATCGTTGTTGTGTGCCTCGTTCTTGAGAAAGAACACCCTACTTTGTCCGTTGGATACGGTCAAGGCCAAGTCTTGCATTGGATGGAAAGTTGGCAATCGCTGCTGCTGTCCTACGTTTTGCCTGTCACGGTGGTGGCTCTCATCACATTAGCCTGTCTTGGCTACACTTTGTGGTACTGCCGGAGATTGTGTCACAGATATGACTCGCTGAAAGGCAGACTCTGCTGTCGATGTCAGAATGATGTCCTACTCACCCTTCTGCTGCTTCTCCTATCTTCCTGTGGTGTCAGTGCTGAGTATACCCGTATCACTACCCTTGGACAAATATATTACACAATGCATATTGTGTTGGCGTTTTTCCTGATCCATACTCTCATCCTCTCGAAGATGGCCACACATCCATTTCCTCTATACACTGGCCATGACGCAGCTAACTTTGACGCAATTCCTTCAGGGAGAATCTCTCCTGACCACACACATGCACAAGTGTTCACTGTACCTACAACAGACAAAACAGGCAATCCTTCAACAGTACAGGCAAACATCACTCAATAGTGTGAGGTGGAAGATTTTTGTCATTTATCGAAATTGTATCATTTCCTCACAAGTAAAGAAATAAAAAAACTGTCTGTTAGACTGAAGAAACTCTGTTTTACATCGGTAAATGTGATGACCGGACATATACGGTAGAGTGATTCCAAGTCAGTTCACCGTGTGGATGTTGGGATGATGTTGTTCCGGTGCATATATTGCCGTCGAGGCAAACGTCTTAATATGGGTAGAAATACCGACCTTCTCACGCCCTAAGTCCCTAATGGTGTAATCTTGTGAAGCTGTCCCTCTTGGTCTACCGGTTATTCGAGATATATAGCTGAATTGAGGCGGGTATAGCCACCAAAAGAACATAGAGTGTTCTGGTGTAGGTCGATGTAAGGTGCCATTGCAGCATCAAGAACAACATCCTACGGCAATGCTGAGATTGGCAGTATTGCGTTTCGATATACACCTTTTGACTGATGTTTGATAATTCAAAAATATTTCTAAAAGACATTTCCACGTGTATAATGGTTTTAAATTCCTGTCAATATTTTAACAAATCGCATAACGCTAACATGTTTAAAACGGATGCGTTTTGTGCACCACCTCAGTTATCGAAGATGTCACTTACATGTTTCAAAGAAAATTATTTCACTTTTGTTGATTGATTCATAAATAAAACAGCCAACGTTTTCATGGCCTTGCATTTGTCATCTTTGAAAAGCCTTAATACTGGTTTTTCTGCCTGCTTTTTGGGTGTGGATTAATCACACTAGAGAAACTATGCACATCATTCTGACCAATTAGCTCATTGTTGCTGTGGTGTCTGATGACATGCTTGTTGCTGATAACTTATCTCTGGCTTCATTTAAAGTGTCAATGAGTTCCAGCAAACCACGAGCATATAAAATAGCACGTTGAGCCTGTGTCGATAAGGTGTGTCTGAAAACACTACATGTATCACTCTTTTTATAAATGTGATGTGGCCACTGAAGTCTGCGGTTAGAATTTGTCCTAAGCAACCCGTGCTGGATATTTGAGGCGACTACTAGTTTGGGTGTTCAGGGATGGTGACTTCGTTAATACATGTGGTTATGTCACAGTTGAGTAGTTCATGATACTATACATGTGGTTATGTCACTGTTGAGTAGTTCATGATACTATACATGTGGTTATGTCACTGTTGAGTAGTTCATGATACTATACATGTGGTTATGTCACAGTTGAGTAGTTCATGATACTATACATGTGGTTATGTCACTGTTGAGTAGTTCATGATACTATACATGTGTGGTCCCAAGCGTTACCTGACAACCGTCAAAGAGCAGGATCGGGTGGCTGATGGATGTCATTGTATCCTAATTGGGTTAATCGATGCTAATGATATCGGTAAACTAACTGTCTGATCTACATGTAGACTCACTTGTTTACAGACCGCAGTCATAAACCTGGAATATTGCCAAGAAAGGGTTAGCTGAAATATGATAGGAAAATGCCGAATACACAAATTCCCTAGTTTTATATCCGAAACAATCATCAGTTCCACACCATCAATGTTCGACACAGCTTTTGGCTGGGGCAACATAAATGAGTTTCATAGAATTTCACAGTGAATCGGTTTGCTTTTGCACAACAATGTTTCAGTGGCATTGGGACGTGCGTACGTCACATTTTTACAAAATCCGAAACGATGCAGGTCTTCCACTTTCGAGAAATTCACTTCAAACTTAAACGTTGGCTTGCGAATCTAGGATTGAACCCGGTGTCACTTGTCTGCACAGCGAATGGCTGTTGAACATGAAAGCATACATGATTTTTTACAGCCTAAGGTTCATAAACGAATATAACATATATTCTGATCAACTATTTCTTGATATTTATGATTACACATTGTTAAATACACAGTAAGAACAACCCTATTTTTGATTGTAGTTTTCCCATAACCGGGCACGCTGCTTTCAGATAACAGAGACTTTCATATGAGTAAGTTTAGTTTTATGTCGAACTTAGCAATATTCCACCTAGATTGTGGTGGTCTGTAAATAATTGAGTCTGGACCAGACAATCCAGTGACCAACAACATGAGCATCGATCTCCGCAATTGAGAATCGATGACGTGTCAACCAAGTCAGCTTGCCTGACCACCCTATTCCGTTAGTCGCCTCTTACGACAAGCATAGTCGCCTTTTCTGGCAAGCATGGGTTGCTGAAGGCCTATTCTATCCCGGGACCTTCACGGGTCCCATCAATTTATAACTGTATACCAATGGAACCCATAACCTGTTGTCGGTTACAAAATTTGTATTGATGAAATATATATGATGCTTCTACTATAGGGCCATTAAGTGCCAGAATAAAGCTCTCTGCTTCAATTTGCAGCACAAATAACATTAATCACTTCGCTTGAAGGCAATCACAACAAACATTACCAAAATAAATCAAATCCCCAAGCAATATTTGTAAACAGGTGTACAGCATTGCATTGCACATCAAACGGCACCATTTTTCTCCTTTCCCTGTAGTTAACTCAGCGGCTGTAAGTGAATGGTAGACGAATAGAGGATCTGATCAATGCCATTAGCACACGTCCACGATCACAACAAATATTCCGAAACGCGTTCAACGGAGCAGAGATGACTGCTATTTCTGTAGTGTTGATGGTGTTTTTGTAAATAGCCTTTTCCATGCATCTCGTAAACGTATCCGTCACAATATCATTACGACCTGTTATTTCCTGCCATACCCATTTTGATAAAGGGGCATTCAGTACTCTGACACGTGCTCAAGTGAACATATATATGTATATATACTGACTTAGTGTGTTGGGTGACTACGTGCGGCGACGATCAACGACAGAATGGTTGGGTTACTCGTCTGGATATTTTTTATTGGTGAGTAAAATAATTCAGAGCAGCGAACTATCTTACGTCTAATTTCTCGTTTTTGATGCCATACAATTTTGTGTGAGTCGGACGTAAACTAGGTTTAGGGTGCAAAATCTTTTCGTGCGACTTCCAGAACAGAAAGGTTCTATAGTTCTTTACTTGTGTCTTCTCTGTTAATCCCGGATCCGAATGGACCCAGTCTCCTGTGCATATCCTTTCTTCGGTAAACATGCATATGTAAAGGTACACTTCTCTGTACTCTGCTTCCCCATTATTTCCAGAAAAGAGTTGCCAATAGTGTCCTATTTGAGTCCTCCACGTCCCTTCCTGAGCATAAGACGCTCTTTCCTATGTATGTCTGTGTCTTTGGTAAGAACAGAGAACGAAAGACCGAGAGTCCTCAATACTGTGCTTCCTCTGTTAATGCCAACTCACTATAGGTCCATGGTCTATTGTGTGTCTCTTCCCCTAACAATGAAAGCAGAATGGACTCACTTTACCCAATGGGTACCTTTTGGTAAATCCGTAGCATAACATGCCTACGATCCGATAACATGTTCTCAGATATTTCTCGGGAAGAATAACACACCCAGTTCACTGCTGCACAGAAACAGATTTACATAATCCCTTACATGCAAACATCGGATTAGAATTCGTCTCAGGCAAGCACATGTACAAACAAACACATATTTTTACAGGTCTGACATGTTGAAAACTACTTTGTTGCAGGGAGAGCCCAAGCAGATACCTTTGTTGGCGTGGAGGTTCCTGAAATGTGTCTGCTTAGTAGTACATGTTCAGGTCTATGCCTGACAGAATTACGACCCACATTCACTCACTACTGTAACTGTGATGAGGCTTGTCCTCTTTTTGGTGATTGTTGCCAAGGCTATTTTGAGAACTGCCTGAAACTACAGAGTGATCATGATATAATTTCATTCCTGTATGACATCAAACAGAATGTACAGTCTCCATCTGTCGTCAACAATGATGCTCGTAGAACTGTAGAGTACTCGTCGTGTGTTAGCCTTCATGATGGTAAAAATGCCAGATCAATGTACATGATTAACAGATGTCCTGACGAATTTAACAATGACATCATCAAGGAGAAGTGCGAGGAAAATGCCTTCCCCTTTGATACCCCTGTCACCAACAGATGGAACCTCCATGAAATATTCTCCAGTATATTCTGTGCCATGTGCCACAATGTTCCCAGGCGAGATATGGTGGTATGGAACTCAACACTGCTCTGTCCAGAACCTACCAACGGGCCAGTAACTATGAATTTCATCACCAATAGATCAGGAACAATCATTGACTGTAAGACTCTCGTTGAGTTCCACACTACTTCCAAGTTACGTCGTTGTAATGAAGAAGAACCTGCTGCAACGTGCGTTACAAACAGTACAGGATATCTCGGACTAAATAATTCTTTGACTTTCAGTGACGTGAGTCTGCTTTGTCATAGCTATATCACTGTCGTTGGGGCAGGAAGTCATGGAATCCACAGAAACCCGCACTGTTTGACGTGCAGTGAAAACAGGACTTTCACACAGGACGAGCTAAGATGTTTTATTCAATTCTTTTCCTCATCTATACCCAATGGTAATACAATTTTATTTCGTAAGAATATTTCAGCAATAGATATGCTCTACTCGTTCAATAGCCAATTTGGATCAATAAGTTCTGAATATATTCTTTGTTATGAAAATCAAACCAGGAATGGTATTCTAAATATTTGTGAGGATAAGGTATGTTCGAATTCTACTTTGATAGGTAACAAGTGTTTGTTCGTTCAAAATATTCAAAATTACTTAAAGACCCCAAACTTGATCCTTAAGCTCCAGTTTAATACAACTGAGGAAGCGTTTGATCTCGCAAAGATGGTTCAAGATGTGACATCATCCATGGGAATGGCCGTCTCAGAAACAGGAGACAAGCACGGTTTTCATGTAAACAACAGAAGCTTGAGAATAGTGTATGCAGCTGTGACACCTTTGAAAACCAATATGAATCATTCAGTTTACAAAACTGATTTTGAAGTGGACATGGATTTTATGTTGTCTGACAACATTCGACTGTTACAGATATCCCTTTTACAATACCGACATAAAGCCACAATCGATGTAATGCTTGACAAGATGGTGGTGTCTAATATGCTTGACATAGACACTATGGAATGTTTGGTAGGACAAAAGACTGTATTAACGAATGTGTCAGTTGTGGAATCTGGTGGCAAAATGTATGCTATGTTTGAAGAGTCCAGGACGCTGGTTGACCTGGAGCAAGGAGTCTTCTCGCTTCTCCTTACTCACCATTACGGCATTTTATATCTGCAGGAGTTTATCTTGTGTTTATCTGATGCAGAGAAAACGAATCTAAATCTCCCCTCAAAATCCGGGTTTATCAGCTGCGAGACAGTCACTTTCACCAAGAACGAATATAAGCTGGCCGATCATGAACAACTTAAACTGAATATTAATGGCCATGTGATACCAAAAGGCCAGTACCGAATTAAGGACGACGTTGCACATGTCTGTCTCGATATTTTGAAATCTCTGCTAATCACAGTACAGACTGAACATGGTCTTAAACTGTACAAAACAATATCCCTTGTGATTGCCCTTGTATGTGCGAGTTTATCCCTCTGCACCCAGCTGATAGGGAAAAAATACGATAAGGCACACAAAAAGTTACAACTGTGCTTCATCTGCCTTTTAATAATAGTCTTCGCCTTAGATTTGTCAGAACATGTGCCCGAGTCACTAACTTTGTTGTTCGTATCAGCATTAGAACATTTCTTATGGCTGTTAGTCTACATCATTCACATGCTCCACGCTTTCTGTCTGCTGCAGAAAGCCCTGAACCTGTTCAAAGACGCCAAAACCAAAACTCGATGGCTGCCTCCTTTGGTTGGATGCATGTCGGTAGCATTGGGCATCGTTGTTGTGTGCCTCGTTCTTGAGAAAGAACACCCTACTTTGTCCGTTGGATACGGTCGAGGCCAAGTCTTGCATTGAATGGGAAGTTGGCAATCACTGCTGCTGTCCTACGTTTTGCCTGTCACGGTGGTGGCTCTCATCACATTAGCCTGTCTTGGCTACACTTTGTGTTACTGCCGGAGATTGTGTCACAGATATGACTCGCTGAAAGGCAGACTCTGCTGTCGATGTCAGAATGATGTCCTACTCACCCTTCTGCTGCTTCTCCTATCTTCCTGTGGTGTCAGTGCTGAGTATACCCGTATCACTACCCTTGGACAAATATATTACACAATGCATATTATGTTGGCGTTTTTCCTGATCCATACTCTCATCCTCTCGAAGATGGCCACACATCCATTTCCTCTATCCACTGGCCATGACGCAGCTAACTTTGACGCAATTCCTTCAGGGAGAATCTCTCCTGACCACACACATGCACAAGTGTTCACTGTACCTACAACAGACAAAACAGGCAATCCTTCAACAGTACAGGCAAACATCACTCAATAGTGTGAGGTGGAAGTTTTTTGTCATTTATCGAAATTGTATCATTTCCTCACGACAAGTGAAGAAATCCAAACATTGTCTGTTAGACTGAAGAAACTCTGTTTTGCATCGGTAAATGTGATGACCGGACATATACGGTAGAGTGATTCCAAGTCAGTTCACCGTGTGGATGTTGGGATGATGTTGTTCCGGTGCATATATTGCCGTCGAGGCAAACGTCTTAATATGGGTAGAAATACCGACCTTCTCACGCCCTAAGTCCCTAATGGTGTAATCTTGTGAAGCTGTCCCTCTTGGTCTACCGGTTATTCGAGATATATAGCTGAATTGAGGCGGGTATAGCCACCAAAAGAACATAGAGTGTTCTGGTGTAGGTCGATGTAAGGTGCCATTGCAGCATCAAGAACAACATCCTACGGCAATGCTGAGATTGGCAGTATTGCGTTTCGATATACACCTTTTGACTGATGTTTGATAATTCAAAAATATTTCTAAAAGACATTTCCACGTGTATAATGGTTTTAAATTCCTGTCAATATTTTAACAAATCGCATAACGCTAACATGTTTAAAACGGATGCGTTTTGTGCACCACCTCAGTTATCGAAGATGTCACTTACATGTTTCAAAGAAAATTATTTCACTTTTGTTGATTGATTCATAAATAAAACAGCCAACGTTTTCATGGCCTTGCATTTGTCATCTTTGAAAAGCCTTAATACTGGTTTTTCTGCCTGCTTTTTGGGTGTGGATTAATCACACTAGAGAAACTATGCACATCATTCTGACCAATTAGCTCATTGTTGCTGTGGTGTCTGATGACATGCTTGTTGCTGATAACTTATCTCTGGCTTCATTTAAAGTGTCAATGAGTTCCAGCAAACCACGAGATATAAAATAGCACGTTGAGCCTGTGTCGATAAGGTGTGTCTGAAAACACTGCATGTATCACTCGTTTTATAAATGTGATGTGGCCACTGAAGTCTGCGGTTAGAATTTGTCCTAAGCAACCCGTGCTGGATATTTGAGACGACTACCAGTTTGGGTGTTCAGGGATGGTGACTTCGTTAATACATGTGGTTATGTCACAGCTGAGTAGTTCATGATACTATACATGTGGTTATATCACAGCTGAGTAGTTCATGATACTATACATGTGGTTATGTCACTGTTGAGTAGTTCATGATACTATACATGTGGTTATGTCACTGTTGAGTAGTTCATGATACTATACATGTGGTTATGTCACAGTTGAGTAGTTCATGATACTATACATGTGGTTATGTCACTGTTGAGTAGTTCATGATACTATACATGTGGTTATGTCACAGTTGAGTAGTTCATGATACTATACATGTGGTTATGTCACAGTTGAGTAGTTCATGATACTATACATGTGGTTATGTCACAGTTGAGTAGTTCATGATACTATACATGTGGTTATGTCACTGTTGAGTAGTTCATGATACTATACATGTGGTTATGTCGCAGTTGAGTAGTTCATGATACTATACATGTGGTTATGTCGCAGTTGAGTAGTTCATGATACTATACATGTGGTTATGTCACTGTTGAGTAGTTCATGATACTATACATGTGGTTATGTCACTGTTGAGTAGTTCATGATACTATACATGTGGTTATGTCACTGTTGAGTAGTTCATGATACTATACATGTGGTTATGTCGCAGTTGAGTAGTTCATGATACTATACATGTGGTTATGTCACTGTTGAGTAGTTCATGATACTATACATGTGGTTATGTCACTTTTGAGTAGTTCGTGATACTATACATGTGGTTATGTCACTGTTGAGTAGTTCATGATACTATACATGTGGTTATGTCACTGTTGAGTAGTTCATGATACAATACATGTGGTTATGTCACTGTTGAGTAGTTCATGATACTATACATGTGGTTATGTCGCAGTTGAGTAGTTCATGATACTATACATGTGGTTATGTCACTGTTGAGTAGTTCATGATACTATACATGTGGTTATGTCACTTTTGAGTAGTTCGTGATACTATACATGTGGTTATGTCACTGTTGAGTAGTTCATGACACTATACATGTGGTTATGTCACTGTTGAGTAGTTCATGACACTATACATGTGGTTATGTCACAGTTGAGTAGTTCATGACACTATACATGTGGTTATGTCGCAGTTGAGTAGTTCATGATACTATACATGTGGTTATGTCACTGTTGAGTAGTTCATGATACTATACATGTGGTTATGTCACTGTTGAGTAGTTCATGATACTATACATGTGGTTATGTCACTGTTGAGTAGTTCATGATACTATACATGTGGTTATGTCACTGTTGAGTAGTTCATGATACTATACATGTGGTTATGTCGCAGTTGAGTAGTTCATGATACTATACATGTGTGGTCCCAAGCGTTACCTGACAACCGTCAAAGAGCAGGATCGGGTGGCTGATGGATGTCATTGTATCCTAATTGGGTTAATCGATGCTAATGATATCGGTAAACTAACTGTCTGATCTACATGTAGACTCACTTGTTTACAGACCGCAGTCATAAACCTGGAATATTGCCAAGAAAGGGTTAGCTGAAATATGATACCAAAATGCCGAATACACAAATTCCCTAGCTTTATATCCGAAACAATCATCAGTTCCACACCACCAATGTTCGACACAGCTTTTGGCTGGGGCAACATAAATGAGTTTCATAGAATTTCACAGTGAATCGGTTTGCTTTTGCACAACAATGTTTCAGTGGCATTGGGACGTGCGTACGTCACATTTTTACAAAATCCGAAACGATGCAGGTCTTCCACTTTCGAGAAATTCACTTCAAACTTAAACGTTGGCTTGCGAATCTAGGATTGAACCCGGTGTCACTTGTCTGCACAGCGAATGGCTGTTGAACATGAAAGCATACATGATTTTTTACAGCCTAAGGTTCATAAACGAATATAACATATATTCTGATCAACTATTTCTTGATATTTATGATTACACATTGTTAAATACACAGTAAGAACAACCCTATTTTTGATTGTAGTTTTCCCATAACCGGGCACGCTGCTTTCAGATAACAGAGACTTTCATATGAGTAAGTTTAGTTTTATGTCGAACGTAGCAATATTCCACCTAGATTGTGGTGGTCTGTAAATAATTGAGTCTGGACCAGACAATCCAGTGACCAACAACTTGAGCATCGATCTCCGCAATTGAGAATCGATGACGTGTCAACCAAGTCAGCTTGCCTGACCACCCTATTCCGTTAGTCGCCTCTTACGACAAGCATAGTCGCCTTTTCTGGCAAGCATGGGTTGCTGAAGGTCTATTCTATCCCGGGACCTTCACGGGTCCCATCAATTTATAACTGTATACCAATGGAACCCATAACCTGTTTTCGGTCACAAAATTTGTATTGATGAAATATATATGATGCTTCTACTATAGGGCCATTAAGTGCCAGAATAAAGCTCTCTGCTTCAATTCGCAGCACAAATAACATTAATCACTTCGCTTGAAGGCAATCACAACAAACATTACCAAAATAAATCAAATCCCCAAGCAGTATTTGTAAACAGGTCTACAGCATTGCATTGCACATCAAACGGCACCATTTTTCTCCTTTCCCTGTAGTTAACTCAGCGGCTGTAAGTGAATGTTAGACGAATAGAGGATCTGATCAATGCCATTAGCACACGTCCACGATCACAACAAATATTCCGAAACGCGTTCAACGGAGCAGAGATGACTGCTATTTCTGTTGTGTTGATGGTGTTTTTGTAAACAGCCTTTTCCATGCATCTCGTAAACGTATCCGTCACAATATCATTACGACCTGTTATTTCCTGCCATACCCATTTTGATAAAGGGGCATTCAGTACTCTGACACGTGCTCAAGTGAACATATATATGTATATATACTGACTTAGTGTGTTGGGTGACTACGTGCGGCGACGATCAACGACAGAATGGTTGGGTTACTCGTCTGGATATTTTTTATTGGTGAGTAAAATAATTCAGAGCAGCGAACTATCTTACGTCTAATTTCTCGTTTTTGATGCCATACAATTTTGTGTGAGTCGGACGTAAACTAGGTTTAGGGTGCAAAATCTTTTCGTGCGACTTCCAGAACAGAAAGGTTCTATAGTTCTTTACTTGTGTCTTCTCTGTTAATCCCGGATCCGAATGGACCCAGTCTCCTGTGCATATCCTTTCTTCGGTAAACATGCATATGTAAAGGTACACTTCTCTGTACTCTGCTTCCCCATTATTTCCAGAAAAGAGTTGCCAATAGTGTCCTATTTGAGTCCTCCACGTCCCTTCCTGAGCATAAGACGCTCTTTCCTATGTATGTCTGTGTCTTTGGTAAGAACAGAGAACGAAAGACCGAGAGTCCTCAATACTGTGCTTCCCCTGTTAATGCCAACTCACTATAGGTCCATGGTCTATTGTGTGTCTCTTCCCCTAACAATGAAAGCAGAATGGACTCACTTTACCCAATGGGTACCTTTTGGTAAATCCGTAGCATAACATGCCTACGATCCGATAACATGTTCTCAGATATTTCTCGGGAAGAATAACACACCCAGTTCACTGCTGCACAGAAACAGATTTACATAATCCCTTACATGCAAACATCGGATTAGAATTCGTCTCAGGCAAGCACATGTACAAACAAACACATATTTTTACAGGTCTGACATGTTGAAAACTACTTTGTTGCAGGGAGAGCCCAAGCAGATACCTTTGTTGGCGTGGAGGTTCCTGAAATGTGTCTGCTTAGTAGTACATGTTCAGGTCTATGCCTGACAGAATTACGACCCACATTCACTCACTACTGTAACTGTGATGAGGCTTGTCCTCTTTTTGGTGATTGCTGCCAAGGCTATTTTGAGAACTGCCTGAAACTACAGAGTGATCATGATATAATTTCATTCCTGTACGATATCAAACAGAATGTACAGTCTCCATCTGTCGTCTACAATGATGCTCGTAGAACTGTAGAGTACTCGTCGTGTGTCAACATTCATGATGGTAAAAATGCCAGATCAATATACATGATTAACAAATGTCCTGACGAATTTAACAATGACATCATCAAGGAGAAGTGCGAGGAAAATGCCTTCCCCTTTGATACCCCTGTCACCAACAGATGGAACCTCCATGAAATATTCTCCAGTATATTCTGTGCCATGTGCCACAATGTTCCCAGGCGAGATATGGTGGTATGGAACTCAACACTGCTCTGTCCAGAACCTACCAACGGGCCAGTAACTATGAATTTCATCACCAATAGATCAGGAACAATCATTGACTGTAAGACTCTCGTTGAGTTCCACACTACTTCCAAGTTACGTCGTTGTAATGAAGAAGAACCTGCTGCAACGTGCGTTACAAACAGTACAGGATATCTCGGACTAAATAATTCTTTGACTTTCAGTGACGTGAGTCTGCTTTGTCATAGCTATATCACTGTCGTTGGGGCAGGAAGTCATGGAATCCACAGAAATCCGCACTGTTTGACGTGCAGTGAAAACAGGACTTTCACACAGGACGAGCTAAGATGTTTTATTCAATTCTTTTCCTCATCTATACCCAATGGTAATACAATTTTATTTCGTAAGAATATTTCAGCAATAGATATGCTCTACTCGTTCAATAGCCAATTTGGATCAATAAGTTCTGAATATATTCTTTGTTATGAAAATCAAACCAGGAATGGTATTCTAAATATTTGTGAGGATAAGGTATGTTCGAATTCTACTTTGATAGGTAACAAGTGTTTGTTCGTTCAAAATATTCAAAATTACTTAAAGACCCCAAACTTGATCCTTAAGCTCCAGTTTAATACGACTGAGGAAGCGTTTGATCTCGCAAAGATGGTTCAAGATGTGACATCATCCATGGGAATGGACGTCACAGAAACAAGAGACAAGCACGGTTTTCATGTAAACAACAGAAGCTTGAGAATAGTGTATGCTGATGTGACACCTTTGAAAACGAATATGAATCATTCAGTTTACAAAATTGATTTTGAAGTGGACATGGACTTTATGTTGTCTGACATCATTCGACTGTTACAGATATCCCTTTTACAATACAGACAGAAAGCCACAATCGATGTAATGCTTGACAAGATGGTGGTGTCTAATATGCTTGACATAGACACTATGGAGTGTTTGGTAGGACAAAAGACTGTATTAACGAATGTGTCAGTTGTGGAATCTGGTGGCAAAATGTATGCTATGTTTGACGAGTCCATGACGTTGGTTGACCTGGAGCAAGGAGTCTTCTCGCTTCTCCTTACTCACCATTACGGCATTTTATATCTGCAGGAGTTTATCTTGTGTTTGTCTGATGCAGAGAAAACGAATCTAAATCTCCCCTCAAAATCCGGGTTTATCAGCTGCGAGACAGTCACTTTCACCAAGAACGAATATAAGCTGGCCGATCATGAACAACTTAAACTGAATATCAATGGCCATGTGATACCAAAAGGCCAGTACCGAATTAAGGACGACGTTGCACATGTCTGTCTCGATATTTTGAAATCTCTGCTAATCACAGTACAGACTGAACATGGTCTTAAACTGTACAAAACAATATCCCTTGTGATTGCCCTTGTATGTGCGAGTTTATCCCTCTGCACCCAGCTGATAGGGAAAAAATACGATAAGGCACACAAAAAGTTACAACTGTGCTTCATCTGCCTTTTAATAATAGTCTTCGCCTTAGATTTGTCAGAACATGTGCCTGAGTCACTAACTTTGTTGTTCGTATCAGCATTAGAACATTTCTTATGGCTGTTAGTCTACATCATTCACATGCTCCACGCTTTCTGTCTGCTGCAGAAAGCCCTGAACCTGTTCACAGACGTCAAAACCAAAACTCGATGGCTGCCTCCATTGGTTGGATGCATGTCGGTAGCATTGGGCATCGTTGTTGTGTGCCTCGTTCTTGAGAAAGAACACCCTACTTTGTCCGTTGGATACGGTCGAGGCCAAGTCTTGCATTGGATGGGAAGTTGGCAATCACTGCTGCTGTCCTACGTTTTGCCTGTCGCGGTGGTGGCTCTCATCACATTAGCCTGTCTTGGCTACACTTTGTGTTACTGCCGGAGATTGTGTCACAGATATGACTCGCTGAAAGGCAGACTCTGCTGTCGATGTCAGAATGATGTCCTACTCACCCTTCTGCTGCTTCTCCTATCTTCCTGTGGTGTCAGTGCTGAGTATACCCGTATCACTACCCTTGGACAAATATATTACACAATGCATATTATGTTGGCGTTTTTCCTGATCCATACTCTCATCCTCTCGAAGATGGCCACACATCCATTTCCTCTATCCACTGGCCATGACGCAGCTAACTTTGACGCAATTCCTTCAGGGAGAATCTCTCCTGACCACACACATGCACAAGTGTTCACTGTACCTACAACAGACAAAACAGGCAATCCTTCAACAGTACAGGCAAACATCACTCAATAGTGTGAGGTGAAATTTGCTCTTGTCATTAACCGAAATAGTAATATTTCGTCATGAGAAATGAAGAAATTCAAAAACTTTGCATCGTTAAATGAGATGACCCGACATATACGGTAGAGTGATTCCAAGTCAGTTCACCAAGTCGATGCTTGGATGATGTTGCTCCAGAGCATATATTGCCGTCGAGGCAAACGCCCTTCAACAGAACAGGCAAACATCACGCAGGAATAGGCGGAGCGTCGTTTGCCATTTATAGGATTGTGATACAAACTGGGAACAAATCCAGAAATGGCGTGTTTGACTGGAGATCCCATATTACATGAGAAACAAACTTTGATTAAACGGTGATGTAAACGTATATCAACTTATATGTTTTTCCAACGGTTTTGAACATGCAAACAATGCAGATTGCACGTTTGAAGAGAAACGCATACTGTGTTCAACTAAAAGAGCATGTTGAATTCAACTAATGTATATAAGAAACGAAGCGTGGTCTAGGTCACATGTTCTGTAAATGAAGAGTCATGTCACAAGTCCTGTCAAAAGATACGTTGGTTTACTGTCTGTTATGGCCACTGATGCAGTTATCAGTTATTTTCACTCCCTGCATTTGGTCTGTAACATCTTGTCCTGCACCCGATATATGCTCTGTTGAAGTCAGTGGTGACATCAGCTCGAGTTGTTATTTTGAAACAACTCCCTCTCCGTGGTTAACCTTAAGGAGACTTCTTTTAAGGACATCTACCATCCGTCCCGCGAAGCAGGAGTTGAGTTGTCTCGGTGACGGAGCATGCCGTTGACGTGGAGGAAGGCCAAGAATGTGGTAATCTTGTGCAGCGATGGTGACCTGGTCCAATTCTTCTAGGACGATCTTTGGGGGAATTGAGGAGGATGTACTGACACCACTGTAATGATAAGGTGCTCTGATCGTGTGAGGGGATGATGACTTGGGCTAGTATTTCTTGGACAATCTTTGGGGGAATTGAGGCGGGTGTACTGACACAACTGAGAAGTTAAGGTGCTCTGATTTACGTCGATATGACGTTCAACCGCAGACTGGCGCTATCCATCTTCGAGACGTTCTGTGGCAACGATGCGATGGCAGCATTCAGTGTCGTTGTTTTCACACTCTGAAGGCGTCAACGACAATATGGCAAAATGTAAACTGACTGATAAACCTTCAAAACTGTTGTATAACGCTAAAATGTAAAAAATGGTTGTGTTTGTTCCCTGCACCAGTAAACTGAGATATGACTAACACTTATCAATGTATATGAAATATATTGCATTTGTATTGACTGTTTCATGAATAAACAAAATCAACATTCTCATTATCTGATATGCTTTTCACTTCTTGAATGCTCGTTTAGCGCTTTCTGTTTGCTTCCAATGTGGATTGAGCACTTTACATAAATCATTTAACTGCCTGGATCATTATAATGTAGTCATTGCAAGTTATGTAACTTCCCTTTCCAATCCCAGACACACAGACAGACGGACAGAATGACACAGAGACAGACGCACATACGCACACATGTACACACTCCTGACCTAGAGACACCTAATACTTCAGGGTGGTGGTAACACTGTAGGGACCAGCCGTTACTTGCACTAACTCGGTCACTTCTGCAGGAAGGCTATACTAAGACAAATTGAAACGAGTTTTATAGTTGACTTGTGTAGCGGATGAAAACACTCATCTCTGTCACAATGATATTCGTCTACCGACATCGTGATTGTAATCTGAGAAATACTTATTGTAAACCTTACGTGTTATTGCCACAAAGCTCTGTCTTGGTCCAAAGTCCAGCAAGTTGTTATTCCTGACGTTGTAGTCGTCGCGCATCTCAAGTCGGTTAACGCTGTTAAAAACAATATCAGAATCTACCATCTGAATGTTTAGACAGACATACTGACACATTTGTCTGTAGATTACATATTACCCCTCGTGCACATCACTACAAGTGCTTGCGCCAAATTGGTATGTTTGCCCGAAATTTGTAACACGTTGTGAATAATTATTTTCTAAATGCATCTACAATCATACCACTTTGTTCCCAAATCATACAACCCTAAAATGAACCCCCGACCACACACATTTTCTTGTACTGTATATTTTGAACTATTCCTGCCATTTAAGTGTTCCATTCTTTAAAGGACATTAATCAGAGGGTTACGGAATCCATTTTCGTCAGATCTACCTCCGATTTCGAAACATTTGAGATTTTAGTCCAAACCAGGATCCAGGAGTAGGTGAATCACCATGCTATGTCTTACAAGTAACACCCCATACACTGGATCGGAACTTACAACGGAAAAGTGAAAAATCCTCTTAGGATTTTACGAAATGCGATATTTGCAAATTTCTGATTTATTCATCATTTCCCATAGTATGCACTGTCACGATTCTTCCAAATTAATAAGAATTTGTCTGTTTAAGCATAGTCAGTTGTACAATATATTTGTTTCAGCACCATTACAGCTGCATGATGTTGTTTGAAAACAAACTGAGTCTGAACATGCCAGTCGATATGATGACAGAAACACGTGTTTATGAATAACTAGGTGTTCGCGAAAAGATGTGTATATCATGTCCCACGGGTGGCTCCCTTCATAAACTTATGTTAAGTCCAGTAGATCGTTCATCCCTGATAGTGCCTTCTTCCTGGCGATAAATTTTACCCCTAAACTTCACAAAGTGAGTCAGTGAGAAAGTCCAGCAATTCACATATTGTTTTCTCGGAACACTTCAGATGATAACCTCTGAAAATATATCTATGTATTTCTGTGTTTACCGCGCTTAGTTAGAAATGTTCTAAGGATCAAGGATCATGTGGTACAGTGGTATACAACGTTAAAATGTCAACTATTTTGATAGAACGGAACTCGGTCTGTGGACTTTGGTTTATTAGATTGTTTGTTGTATACAGTAATATGTCAGCCATTCGGCGGCTGTCTGCCAAAAGATCGAGTCCAGACCATACATTCCAGTGATCAATATCGTGATAATCGATCTACTCAGTGTAGGTACGATGACAGGTGCGTGAGTGGGACTAGTCTCCGCATATACGGCGTCTTGGGAGAGTTGGCCAAAGCGCCAGGCTTGTGATCCAGCAAGCTTGAGGTGACGGGATCGAGCCCACTTGTGACTGGGTGTAAAAACCTTGGCGCCAGCATGGTGTGCGTACTCCTATAGTGTTGTCACAACCCCTGGTGTACAGTACACAACCCTGTGCACTTAAAAAGTGGCCATGTATTCATTCATATGGCAAAAGGATGGTGGCCACATGAATACACCTTGTAGCGGGTACAGCTACGTGCAGTAAACTTGGACAAAGAGTTGTGACTATGTGTCCAAGTGCATCCAGCTGTGAATGGGTACCTCGTTAGGATTGAAAACACCCATTAACAGGAGCAGGGTGCGCCTAGTGGCTGCAAGAGTTGTGTGGTTCCCAGGCCGCTGAGATTGATAACCGTGCAGTTTGAGACTGACATCCAGTGATCGAGGGGAAAACAAAGAAATAAATATTACTGGTAGCATACTTGCAAACTGATGATGTAAATGATGACTCTAATGGAGAAATGAGTAAGTGAGTTTAGTTTTACGCCGCTTTTAGCAATATTCCAGCAATATCGGGGCGGGGGACACCAGAAACTGGCTTCACGCCTTCTATCCATGTGAGAAATCGAACTCGGGTAAACGCTTTCGCCATCAGAATACCGCAAGTTTTGATCGTCGAATTCATGACAGTGAAAACGTACGAGTTTTGGTACAGAAATATCATAGCCATTTTGGATAACAGAATACAGATGTAATGGTTCAGTATCTCAGACATGTTACCTGAACGAGCCCATCGATTTAATGCCGTCGAACAATAACTGCATTTCCCACTTGTGGAATCTGGAAGAGGCAACAGTCCTGGCAAAAATTACGATCACCACTTGGCACAACCTCGATAGGCCAGATGGACGAACCTGTGACCTCACCTTAAACGGCTAAAATTTTTCATCATCGACATATCAACTTGTAATTATAAATTAACACAGCATTACCTGATATAGGAGGCCAAAAAGATGAATGTCAGTCCGGAAAGACAAAACCGCCCTTCTTAGGCACGTGCTAATGTTTCTGTTATCCTCCTTCCACAGAAACACTGTTTCCATTGGAGACATCTTCTGAATACTGATCCTGTGATTTTTGTCTAGTGTATCCAGATGCCACAGTCTAAACCGAGAGACATTAGCAGAGTTAATAAACATACGTACCACCAATATTCACATAAAACCATCTGGCCAAAAACATATGCCACCAATCTTACGCAATGAAAAGGTGGCTTACAGCTCACGAAAAGTCGTTTCACCACTTGTTTACCTTCTCTGGGGCGTCTGTGTCGATTCGAAATAAGTTGCATGGATTGCGTTGGTTGCCACCAGATCTTCCGTAAATGTGCCTTAATATTAAATCCAGATAATACATTTGCAACCTCAGACCTGACGGTTCCAAAAACCATCGTCCAAGATGGTAAATGTTTATCTGCCTTCACTTATTGAGCAACAGGTTGGCAATTTGTGTCACAGCATGTGGTCTTGTAGTAAGACGAAAAAGAACTATGAATTTAAAGTACTGACCTTTCCTTAAACCATTCTTCAATGAAAACCAGAGTAATTCTGCAGGGTCCTCTTACGTTATCTCTTTTGGTGTATTTCTACTGTTTATCTGTCTCTTCGCTACTGAAAATCTTCCACAAAAATCACTACGTTGTAGGATATGTGACCGACGGTAGTCAACTTGGAATTTATGTAAATCTTCTCTGTCTATTGTTTTCTCCGTATATTTCTCGCTGATTGGTATGGGTTTTCAAAGTCCCCACCATGACAGAGCCCAATTTAAATACTTGAAGCATATACGTGCAATGCTATTCAGGGGAAATGGCATATTCATCAGTGACACTGGTTTTATTGGCAACGTGATGGATGTAAGATTTCATTGAAATACGTCCTTAATATCCTTCTGATACTTTATGTATTTTATTTTAACAGCTAACTCATCAAGTGATTTAGCTCGCTTCATAACTTTTGAGTGCCAAGAAAATTTGCCTCTAAGAAACTGATATTGCACACGTCCTTTTCACTTGATTGACCGTTGTTTTTTCTTAATGTAATTGATAATGACCTGTTGTTTATTTTAAAGACAGTGCTTAGAAGTAAATAACGATAATTAAAATGGTAAAGCAGTATCTACAACTGTCTCCTTTTCATTTAGCCTTTTCAGAAGCCTCCAGTGCAATGTTTGTAAAAATTCATAGCCAGGCATGGCAAATGTTTTATGGTACTCAGTTCTCTCTGTTCTGAAAATCTGTTTTGAATTGATAATACAATCAATGATGGTTCATGTTTAAGAGAAGAATGTCCATTTTCCTTCAAACCACGTTTTAATTCAATAGGTTTTAGATGGAAGTTCCAATTTCAATGAAGCAGATTGTTATGAAGATTGTTATTGTTGTTCACAGACCAGGACCTATTTCCACTGACGGAAAGGACCCGTGAATGTCCTAGGGTAGAATAGGCCTTCAGCAACATATGCTTGCCATAAGAGGCGACTATTCTTGTGAGAGGCGACTATCGGGATCAGGTGGTCAGGCTCACTGACTTGGTTGACACATGTCATCGGTTCCCAGTTGCGCAGATTGATGCTCATGTTGTTGATCACTGCATTGTCTGGTCCAGGCTCCATTATTTACAGACCGCCGCCATCTAGCTGGAATATTGCCGAGTGCGGCGTAAATCTAAACTCAGTACCTTCACGGGTCTCCGAGCGTATGTTCTGATATCTATAGTTTGACGAGGAAGGTCTCCCGAAGTAAAATGTAGATGTATCAGCTCATACACTCAGAAAGGTATGGGAATAAAGTACTCACATCTCAGTTTAGACGAGTTATTACGGGCGTGTTAATAACTGATATTGGCGATTTTATTCAATCAATTCCTACTCCATCGTTGTATGTTTCATGTCTCTTCCAGTCACATGTGGCACGTGGAAGAGGCGCCCGACGCGTGGTTACCCATGTATTTCTCGTGCGGGCACTTGCGCTTGTCCTCACATATTTTGGTGGTGGTAACCATAAACGCCATTTTGAACCCTGCTGTGAGGAAGTGCGCGCTTCTGATCCAGTGTTTGTACATGACGAGTAACTTACGTGGGATAAACATGTTTTTCCACTGTTGATTCAAAGGGATTGTTTAATGACGCTTACTTCTACAAGTGCAAGACTTTTGGGTTGCCTGCATCCGACGAACATTACAGCTTTGACGTCTAACAGTTTCGTTACGATGAAGGAGAATGCGTTGGATTTCTTGGACGCACCAGCGAAAAATATCCCCCGCGAACTAAAGCATAGTGGGAATGTACCATTTCTTTGTGTTTTCTAATATAAAAATCTGTTCTGACAAGTTGTACTTGACTAAAAATGTACTTGACAAGTTGATTTGTCTTGGTGAAGGTATTTTGAGAAGTGGATAAATATCTACGAGATGAATTAAAATTAAATTCTACGATTGAGCATTCTCTAATGCAATCTTGTGGAGAAAAAAAATGACATCATTGTCAAGTTAGTATGATTTGGCTGAGAATCTGTTTTAGGACAGTACGGCTGTACAGTCAACTGGAAAGTCCATGCTGTGTGGTAACTATTGAAGCTGTATATGGAGTACGTACCACAATCTGAACCATTTTACAGAAGACCTTTGGCGTCAACTATCGCTCCCAGCGGAGGTATTCCTCTTAAAAAGTCGGTATCCACACATTTGAGATGTTTGAGGGTTATAGTTCCATAACTTCTTCCTTTCTTGTTGATCTTAATATTTGACAAAACTGGAAAGGCGTTTACAACGCTTTGTGACAGTTTTACACGTACCGTTTTTGAGGATTGTGTGAAAGTGTCCGTTAACATTTCGTTAATGTCCATTCCATTCTCCACATGCAATAAGATATCTGAATTACTTATTAATGTAAACAGAAATGGCTCAAAGCTGATTTTTTAAAAAGGGACAGCTGATGTTAACATGGGTTCTCGTGATACTTTTTTCTTCTTTAACATGTTTTTGGGGGAAAGGTCGGTGTATCATTTATTCTTTCATTCATTCACATATGAACTTCTTTTATTCTTTTACTTTATTTTCTTTCTTTAATTCACATATGATTCTTGCTCTTACTTCATACTATAATTAATTCATTCATCCATTCATTCATTATAACATTCCGACCAATATAATACACTGGCTGAGGTTCTGTTTAACACAGCGAAAATTGGGCCAATTCACTGTGTGCGTTGGAGCATGACGATGCTCACGTTAATTTGTGCAGATCTTAAAGAAATCAAGCGAGGCACTCGTTATTTAGTACAAATGGTAAGGAAGTCAAGCGAGTGACCAGTCCTTGTTGTAGATCATCCCTGATTAAACATGCCTCTACCACGTGCATCGATGCACTGTTGGCACCGACAGCATTGAAACAGTGATCAACGTCATTAGCACGTCTTGCATTAACAGTACAAAATACTTGTAATTATTTGCTTTTTGAATAAATCGAGTAACAGTGGGGTCTTGAGTATATTTTAGCAACAGGAATTTTCAGTGTATTTTCAGGTAAACAAACTTAGGATCGATTTGTGTGCACTATACCTGCCACATATGCCTAACGTGATAATGCATAATTACACAGATATCTTAATTTTGTCGCACAGACGTCAAGTCCTACTTTTCTTTATCGTAAAGTATAGGTATTGACCAAAGTGGAGGTGCGTTGAGCAGAGTAAATGTATTGGACAAACACGTGTATACGGTATAGCTGGGTAAGATTTCCTGTATATATGCTTTTCAATTCCTGGCAACCAGTGACTCCTTACATGCGTATAAACTCGGCCTGGATATACAAACAACAAAAATGCGGTGTCGAGACTATTTAATTGTAATTGTTGGCCAAGAATAACATGTATTACAAAAATTACGAAATTCAGTCAGGGTCTTACATGAGAAGTCGAACCAGCTCATTACACTTGATGTCACTCTGGCCAAACGGACTGTCAGTGTGTCAGGATTGTATGGGCTGACACACCTACTGAAAGATTAAAGGTGTCCTACAGTAGCGACAGATTTTTTCTGTTGTTGAATGTTTTAGAATTATAAAATGAAACCCTATCAAATGCTTCCTCCATGCTTCTGGTCAATAGTGAGAATATATGCATTATTTTCATGTTCATCTTTAAAATCAATAACGTGTAATATAATGATGTAATCAGATAAATCTCTTTCCGGTATGGAAGTTTGCTCGGGTAAAATATACCTACACACAACATTTTCAAATCTTAACTGGCAGTAAGTGAAATGAGCCATGCCTTTAACCCCGATTATCTGTTTTGTTCGCTTTCTTCTTAAAGAAAAGCCTTGTAACTCCATTTTCGTAGTTCTCAACATATTTCTCCTTAAATCTACAATTTACCATGCTGACAAGAAGTTTCAATATGTACATTTTTTCTATCTTCTTCTGATACACAATCAGTCACTAAGCTTCAAACTAAGCTTCTCACCAAATATACAGTTTACTATGTTGACAAAAACTGGCTTCAATACATCCCAAAATGTAAGATAGAACTCAACAGTAAGCCCATCGTTACCCGGTGATATACGGCCCTCCATTCCTTTTAAAGCTACAGTAATTTCTTCAGCGGTAATTTTTCATCCATTCTTTTTTTCTATCTTCAAGATCAGTTACTAAGCTCAGAGTTTCATCATGTGTATTAGAATTAGTTTCTACTGCTGAATACAGATGGGAGTAGGCATGAGGTAATGTGCCCTTCTTAGACTGAACGATTCCAGAATCTGTCTTAAGTCTACTGCTGAATACAGATGAGAGTAAAACTGGTACGCATGACATAATATGCCCTTCTTAGACTGAACGATTCCAGAATCTGTCTCAAGTTCCCCGACACAGTTTCTTTCTTGTTTATTTTTGCCCAGGTTAAGAAAGAAAGAAGTATTTTATCGGATATTAAAACTACTGACCCTGGGATCTCAGAATAGCTGCTTGACATTTTAGTGCTCAAAGAACTGCTGCGAGTCGAAAGTTCAATGTTCTTCTTTTCAAGGTTTTCTCTGTTAGTAGCATCAGTGAAATACGCAGAGAAATGCATAAACGACACCAGTACAGTCCGGTTGAAGATAAAACTGCAGTGATAAACGTCACCATCAATTTCCAACCCTTCAACAAAGATTTTCCATCAACACTGTTTTTGCATCAACAATATCTCTCAGTGATAATTCAAAACAATCCCCACCTCTCAAAATGACTCCGGTTACATGTCCCACCACCTCCAGAGCTCCCTTGGTAACATCCTCAGCTCGAATCATAGATGCATATCTCCAACATCGGCGATAATAGTTGTATCCTTTGCATCAGTTTCTGTTCCAAAATCAACTTTCCCATTGTGACTCGGTACTAGGGACTGAAGTCGCCGTTTTATCTCGTGCGTTGCACAGAATGCACACACACATTCTCTAAACACTTCAAAACACAAGGAAAAGGGTCTCATGCAAGGATACCATTTACAATTTGCATAATATTGGCACAGACTTTATACTCTGCATCTGTAAATTTACATGAGACCTCAATGAGAAATGATTTGAAGGCTGCATTCAAAGTCCAGAGTGCTAACCATTACACCATGGGACCAGTTGACAGGTGTAAGTGTTAGATATCGATCATTTTCCAATTAAGCCAAAAGGAAGCATCTCGGGACACATACATGTTATCCTACATTTGATTGTGGACTAGGAGAAACCCTTAAAATGGAATAATATTAGGCATTAATATGGGTGTGTTGGAGAGGTGTCAAGGTAGTTTTACCTGGCCAGTGTAGTCTTCTGATTAATTATGGTTTGTGTTCCACATTACAATCATTTTGAAAATCTTGCCAAAAATCGCAGTTGGTCCTACCGAAATTTGAACTTATATTGCTGGATTCAGTGTCCAGAGTGTTTGTTTTTCTTTAAAACCCTATTCACATTATCTGATTACTACAGGTGCAGACATTGCTGACACTGACACTCAAAATATAACAGATGTATGAGTTTAGGTGGCAGCCTTCAGTTCTAAACGTAGAAATATATTTTTGATAGTTTTGTACAGTTTTATAACAATATGCATCCATGACTGTACAGTACATTTTAGCGAAAATAGTAATGCCCCTTTTGAATATATACTTAAGAATTAAAAAGCACTTATCTAACGGGCCTTTGAGAACACCCTTATTCCGTCCAACTCCATGTATGTATTGGTTATAATGTATGAAAATGAATGAATGATGTGCTATTGATTTAGTTTGAAATACTAAGTATGAAAATGAATGAATGAAGATGTGTTATTGATTTAGTTTGAAATACTAGTATAACTGTACAGTATAACAGCAAAAATCAGAAATGGCGCTTTACCATAGACTTGACTAATATCCCCACATCAAATGAGATGGTGTTGTGACTTGTCATTATAACTCTTCTTTTGAACACAGACGGATGATGTATTGACAATACAATATCTATCACTGGTTGACATGATAATCTCGTTTTTTGGAGGAATCCAAACAACAAGAAGAGTGACAGCGGTCCAAAGGAAACTCCTGAATGTTGGCACACATCTGTCAACTCTCTGCAATAGATGAACAGGTGTGAAACGTTTTCTGTTTCACTTAGACAAACGTCAGTGTTTGACAGTCCAAATTAAGAGGGTGTTTCATATGTAAAGGCAATATTACGACCAATTGTAACTCTACAGATTTATTTGTTTGCATTACATTTAGCCACTGCTATTTCCAAGTCATGCCAAAGCAAAGTTTTCCTACCAATCGATAGCTACTGGTTCCTTGGAATGTTTTGTTGTGAAATATCCATAACGATATTCAGCTGTAAGTACTTCAGCAAATACATCCTTTTCTGCTATTGTGCAGATTATATTACTTGAAAGAAGGTTTTTGCTAACCTAACATTTTCCACTCTGACGGAAGCTCATCTAAAGTGATCATACGAGTACAGCATTGTTATATTGTACTTGTGTCTATCTTGGGCAAGGTGTCATGGACTAACTATTAACGGAAGCTCTCTGCAGTTTCATCCTCAGTGCATATTTGTTTTAAGTCGTACGGTTGCTACATTTACACCACCATCTAAACAAACACCAATGCAAGTATCAAATGCTATTTTGACAGTTTAATTGTGAAACAAAAAAATCCAAAACAACTGAGTAAATTTATTGTCAAGCCATAGTTGAACAGGTATTACAGTAAACATATACCACAACCGAGATGAAACAATGAATACATCTTTATTACAATGGCTGTGTAAAGTAGGTGTCTTCTAATCCAAGAATTTAATAGCGTTTGTATTCTTTTCCCAATTGAATGTTTCACACATCTTTTATCCTCTCCAAGAAAATGCCTAGTATTTCTGTACATTCTCTCTTAAATTTAACCGGAATTTGGATTTTAAACTCACGAAGTCTATTTTTGCCCAGTAACAAAACTTCTGATTTTTCAATGTTAATTTTGGCACCAGTTGCCTCATAGTATAGGCTAACTGTGCTAATTGATTTAATAACAGAGTTAACATCTGAGGCACTGATTGTGGGGTCATCTGTATATTGATATATTAAAGATGAACTGTTGTTGATTTTGACATCTTTAATGAGAGGATTGCCTTTTATCAACAAAATTAATGGTTCTGATTTTAAGAACAAATAGCATGGAGCGTGGAGAAAATTTGAAATATGGACTTAAATGTCCATTACACTTGACAGAACTTTTAATGTCTGTATACAAAATTTTGATCCAAGTAAGGCTGAGCGGGACACCTCAGGAATGACCAGCCAGTCCTAACTTGACACAGAGTAGGAAGCATGCTACAAAAACATTTTTTATATCATTGGAAAGATCTCGAGGAGATGAATCCAAAAATATAATGTGCAAGTGTGTTCTTGTGTTCATAAGCTCACAAATTGGCTTTAAAATGCATTTCTGCAGAAATTTCTTGCAGAAATTTTTTTCTACATACATAAGAGATTTATGATATGGTGTATGTGCCTCTGTTGCTTTTTTAGTCACTCTAAATGGACAATGGTACACTGCATGTGTATATGGCAGATGTATAACATTTGAAACCGCATATGTGACTTTCACAAACGTACCAGCCATTTCATGAGGCCAGCCAAATATTAGAGTACTTGGTGAAATCCAACAATTCACTCAAGATGATAAATATTGAACGCAGATTTAACATCAGTAATGGGGACAAATAACACAAACGAGGTCGCAAAACAATTATGTATTGCTGCATAAATGCCATAGACACCAAGGTTACACATGCTACACTTGTATATAATTCAAACATTAAAAAACACTTCGGTGTATTAGGTTCTTTCTGGATGTAACAAAAGAATAGAAATTTAACCCTTGAACAAACCATATCAACATATAACGAAACTATATATATCGTAGGTGAGGGACATATATAAAAATACAAAGATTTCTTGTGCAGATATCAGTACTTTTGTGACAAATGAGCTTCAGTCTCAGTTATTTCTTCATTACTTTAGATCTTACCATCCAAAGATGATAGTAACAGTTTAATGTCATCAGAAGTAAAATGTATATGACAGTATCATGGGACAGTTTTGACAATACTGTGTTACTTTTTTAATATGAAATTGGCATTCAAACCATTACACCAATGACATGTGCAATCTACACCTCAAACACAACTTGATCAATAAGTAGGATCTATAAGTATATCCAAACACCTGACAATTTCATGAAAAGAAGTAAATTTATAACCATGAAAAGTCCATTATGTCTATTCCTTGACAGGGATATTTACAAGGAGATATCAATACCAATATCAGTTAGACAGGGATATTTACAAGGAGATATCAATACCAATATCAGTTAGACAGGGATATTTACAAGGAGATATCAATACCAATATCAGTTAGACAGGGATATTTACAAGGAGATATCAATACCAATATCAGTTAGACAGGGATATTTACAAGGAGATATCAATACCAATATCAGTTAGACAGGGATATTTACAAGGAGATATCAATACCAATATCAGTTAGACAGGGATATTTACAAGGAGATATCAATGCCAATATCAGTTAGACAGGGATATTTACAAGGAGATATCAATGCCAATATCAGACTGAACATCAATTCCATGGGTCATCAGATGACAAATCTCCCTGGCCCCCTGTATTTGAAAGATCACATCTTCTGGCGGTCATCTGGCATTTAAAGTGGCTATGTCCTAATTGCCTCCATGGAAATCATGAAAAATATAAAAGCCAAAAATCTACCAACTGCAAAAGGCACCACGTCAAGACCTGTTTGATGGATGCCAAAATGTATAAAGATAATGAAACTCTGGAAGCAAAACCCACCCCTTCCTTATGAAGGTGTAAATCATTTGTCCGTAAACCAGGAAAAATGTAAATGCCAAAAATCTGCAAATCTACTTTGTGGTAAATGAAAGAGATAAAAATCTAATTCTTGACAGTGAGGAAAAATCAAATATAGCTTGTGGTTATATAAAGAAAAATGTTATGTGCATGTATATACATTGCCTATACATATTTACATCATATTTTATTGTAACAGGCCAGATCTTAGTGCTGTGCTGAGGCTTGCCTTCGATGCTTTGTAAGTGATACCTGCAAAGGAAAAAGTTAGGATAATAAGAACTGACATACAAAAACAAGTGAAAATCAGTTCAAGCTTAACTGTTTAACAAGCTTAAAATTCATCTTGATGTTTGGATGTTTTTAACATTCAATGTACAACAGATTACAATGTATTTTTTACTTAAAAATTATAACGCAATACCTTTGATAGCTTCTGCATTTTCTCATTGCTTCGCTCTAATCCCTCTTGCACATTTCTTGGGAGGGTACTCTCTTCCCTTGGGGCAGGCATGAATGGCTTGAAGTGGAACAGCTTGATGGCTGGTGTGTGAATGTCCCCCATCTTTCTAATGTAGGACGCCCACCAAAAGCCCTCCTCTTCAGACAACCTTGCAGATGACACCCATTTGGGCAAGTCTCTCTCCATGGCTTTACATGTGTCATCTACCCTGTCCTTGTTTAGAGTTGCAGGTGTCAGTGTTGACAGGTCAACCTGGAAATCTAATGTCACCTCTCTGTACGTTTCACTTTTCAGAGGCCAATCTTTGTACAACATGGAAACTGAGGACCCTTCCATTCGGAACACACACACATGTGCCTCCTTGTGTCCTTTAGGGGAATCACAGTTGATAAACAACTGCCTCATGTCCCAGACACCATCTAGTGCAGTAGCAGTGGGTTTTGGGGTTGCTGGTGCTGGCAAGAACTTGCAGGAGAGCCTCACATGTTGCAGCACGTCTTTGTCTCAGCTCCCTTGCAAAGACGCTGAACAGCTGGTCCACATCTTCATGGGTGTGCCCCACCATAAGAAATGAAAGTTTCACCTGGAAAAGAGTACCACTAATAAAACACACATTCAAGTTTTGGATTATTTGATATCGCCTGAGATTCTTATAAAGAATATTAAAGATCCTCTCTATTGCATGCATTCCAAAACTGTACTAGTATGTAAATAAGTTGCAACACATACCTTTTTATATATTTTATTATATATTCTGTTTAAATATTCTATATAAAATTCTTTCCAAATTTTTTTCCAAAATTCTTTCTATTTTAATCAAAAACGCATCCTCATCTCTCAGGCACACAACATGTTTGTTCAAAGGAGATAATATCTGACATTACTGACTTGAGTCTTAATGGCAAAGTGCGTGATATTAATTTACAATCAATGTTAAGTAGTGAAATAGGTCTGTAACATCTAATATCCCTTTTCTCACCTTTCTTTTTGTAGAATAAACTAATGACGGTGCCTTTCATAGAACGAGATAATTTCTTCTTTTCACAAATACTCATAGTGACATGATGAAAAAGAGGACAACATTTCTCAAAACATCAGGTAGAATTCAACTGTCAAACCATCAGGACCTGGAATTTTGTTACCTTTCATACCTTTCAGAGCATCTCTCATTTGCTTTACAGAAATGGGAAGCTCACAATTTTTTGTTGATCATTTATAGACGTGTGTATCATATTTATTTACTTATTTATTTACCTCCCATCCCATATAATAATCAAGTCCTTCATATGTGTATAATGTTTCATAGAAAGATCGAGCTGCGTTTATAATATCTTCCATCGTTCGCAGCAGAGTTCCATCTTCAGCGATAAGCTCTTTTATCGAGTTTAATTTGTTGTTTTGATTTTTGGAAATTAAGAAAAAATATGAAGTGCATCTATCTGACTCAAGAATAAAATGCGCCTTTGATCTTAAGATAGCACCCCTACGAGTAATGTTGATCTTCCAGTTTCCTTTCTAAATCACACAGTTGTGTAGATTCATATCCAGGTGAAGGAGCTAATTTGTGATATTCATTCTCGGAGGTTATTTTGAGTTTTGTATTAATCAGTCTTTGCTATCTTACTTCGTTTACTTGAATAATATTTTGAAAACTTTTTCAATTGATATTTCAAGTTGTCCCACTAAGTAAATGGTTCTGATTCAAGAAATGGACAAGGTTTTGCTTCCTCAACAATGCCATGAATTGTACAAACAAAGATACCATCTTCCAAAAGCTGATTATTAAAAGTCCAAAATCCCGGACCTCTTACGATGTCACTTAAATCACCTTTAAGTGACAGAATGTTGTGATCACTTATCTTGCAGTACTTGATATAACAGTTTATTGTATTGTTTATACGATATCTAGACAAAAGACAAAATCAATCCTGGCCTTTTTATCGTAAACTTTGTGTCTCCAAACATCAACCATGCTGAACCGTTAAATGATGGAAGTCAGGGCATCGCTGCTTTAAGATTAAATGCTTTGTTGTTTATGCCCTTGTCCAATGCAGGATTTAGTATTACATTAAAATACCCTCCCACAAACATATTATTTGGTTCTAACCAATTTTCTAATTCTTCAAAAATGTTAACTGTTCATGTAGGCCATTAGGAGCATATACATTTAGTGGGTAACATATTTTACCATCCACATCAATATCATTTTTTAATAATCTGCTCTCAGAATCCTCAGTTGCCATATTAATTTGGTGTTTAAAATGTTGTGACACCAAAATTACAACACCCCTCCTTTGTTTAAGGCATCAAGATAAATATTAATGTGATCTTTTTCCCTCTCTGGATTTTTTCACATCCTTCTTTTTTTCTAGGAGGCCTAGAAGAATCGACAATTTGGCAAGTGTCGCATCTGCCTCCATGTCGTTTAGGTCCTCTTCATTTTCATAATCACTTCCCTGACGATTATCATCAATTTCTTCTGACATATCATCATATCCAAAACAGGTGCAGTTCTTAGGTTTACGTTTGCACCTGCGGCACTTGGAAACACGACAGTTGTACTGAACATCACCTTCTGATCCACAGTTTCTGCATACAATGTTCGGACAATTCTTTTTTTCATGCTGATCAGAAAGGCAATGATGACAAACCTTCACCTGATCGTTATGGAGAATTCTGAAAAAGTCAAATCCTCCAGATGTCTTAAATTTTATACTGTAGGGAAGGCTGTGAATTCCAGAAGGAAACATAACCTGCGTGTACCTGGTACCATCTTCCAAGTTAGTCCCAGGAATTTTTCGTCACCGAATGGTGTCAACCTCATCTATTCCATAGCAATGTAGTTCATCTATAATTTCCTCATCCGTTGTATAGCTCGGCATGTTCATGAATGACACAACAACTTTGTCATTTACAGAAAGTGTGACATCATACACTTTTTTCTTGGCAATTATACCATCACCCAGTAATTTTACTATGCTATGCTGAATTCTATGCTAGGGTAATTCTTTAGTAATTGTTTCTTAGAGTGCAACAATAACCAGTATTCTCTACCAGGTCATTTTCAAGGGCATTACAAACATCAACAACTTCCGGGTGAACATGATTTCCAAACTGCACTGGAACAACGTTCTGCTAAAAAACTATAGATCTCACCGAGATTTGAATGCAGATCGCTGGATTGCTGCCGAATGGAGAAATGTATTATGTATATAATCATATTGCAGGCGCTTTGGTTGGTTTATATACGCCCAACATCATCAATGAGAATGACTTTCCTTTCGTTGAAGTCATTAGTGGCTATCTTACGTGCATTTGGGCCAATTTGACAGTGTTGTGCTGCAAAAATATAGGTCCCACCGAGATTTGAACTGGTATCGTTGGATTCAAAGTCCAGAGTGCTAACCATTACACCATGGGACCAGTTGACACCTTAGCCCAATAGATATCGATCATTTTCCCGTTAAGGTAAGAGAAAGTATGTTTGGACTAACACATGTTGTTATCCTACATTAGATTGTGGACTGGGAGAAACCCTTAAAATGGAATAATATTAGGCATTGGACTTGGGTGTGATGTAGAGGTGTAAAGGTAGTTTGCCACGACCAGTGTAGTCTTCTGATTCATTATGCTTTGTTTCCCACATCCCAATCAAAATGAATTAAAATCTTGCTGAAAAACAGCAGTAGGTCCTACCGAGATTTGAACTCGGATCGCTGGATTCAGAGTCCAGAGTGCTTTTTGTTTTTAATAAAGTTTATTCTCACCAACTCCAACTCTTACAAGCGCAGACAGTGCATCTCAGCCTTCATTTCTCTCTCTTAAAATGAACCTATCACAGTTGTGAAAAGAAGGCTGCTAACAATTCAAAATCTAAAGAAGAGAAACGAGTGAAAGTTTGAAATTCACAGTATTAATAATTGTCTCTTTAAACATAATACTGAAACACCTTGACATCATGTGAAGTTCCTTTTGGGATCACCATTTCTTTTCCTTTTGCATTCAAATCTCTCCGAACACGGTCCCTAACTGCTCCTATTTCCGATTCTGACATTCCTTTCAACAATTTCAAATATTGCTCCATGTCCGCATCATTTACTTCCACAAAGGGATACTGGGATCCTTTGGACCTTGTGGCCCGTACTCTTATTCCAAAAGTTTTCCTTTTCTTAGAAATTGATCTCGGTACAAATTCAGATTCAGTAGGAGGAGAAGCCACATAACTTTTCCCTTCTAGCACACTTTGTGTCCTCTTTTCTTTCGGTTTCCTTTGATCTTCTGATGTGTCCTGATTTAAAGGCTGTTTCCTCTTTAATTCTGGATCATCTCTTTCTGCTGCTACGTCTCGCTTATCTGCAGCTGGAAAAGTTGTCCCTGTGTCCTTCTGTTCATCCTTCTGAGTAACAGTTTCTTTCAGACTGTGTACACTCTCCATGTCATCATCTTGATCAGATTCACTAACCATGTCTTCTCGTGCAGCTTCAGTGCCAGTATCTACCACAACTGATTGGTCCTTGTCCACTTGTCCTTTTGCAACAAGTGAAACGTTTCCTGAGCACATTGCCCGAACATGTCCAACACCATGACATTTCAAACATATCGGTACTCGACCAGGAACTGTAATGAGAATTGACTGCTTATCCCCAAACCGAACAATGTGAGGAATATTGTCTTTTTCCTTCTCAGTCACCTCCATACGAACAGTGCGAACACCTGAAAACACCTTAACATTATCCACCTCCACATATTCTCTGAAAACTTCTACAACCTTTCCGAAACTTGAAAAGTATTCCTTCAGAAAAGATGAGTTCACCGTGGCATGAAGCCAGTGTATCCGCAAAGAAACTATGTAACGACCAAACTCATAGAAAAACACTGTCTCATCCTCAAAATCCACACTGTGTAAGTCTGTAAGCCTCTTCACTTCTTGTTCTGAGTCCATGGTAAGAAAAACATGTCCTTGTTCTGTTTTCCATATCCCAGCAACATGGTCCATACAAAAATCTGGTACACTTGACTTCAACAGAGCAATGTATTCGGAAACAGTAGATACTTTAGCCCTGGTATAAATCCGAACAGTCCTGGTCTCAACTTTCTTGTCGATATACTCCTCTGGAATGGGACCGGCATTGACTGTAGCTGTGTAGGACATGATGAAGGAGGGGAGACTATTTAAAGTCACAAAGTTTCAAGAACTGATGCCCACTCGTAGACCTGTAGAAAGAAACGGTTAGAGACAATACAACTAAGACTTTTACCCCTCCAAAAGGAGATGATACTTCCCAACATTCGCTGTAAAGCCTGTGCCAGGCAAGTATCAGAGTCCAGAGTGCTAACCATTACACCATAGGACCGCACATCACAGTACCAAAGTCTTAAGCATTACAGACTTACTGATAATCCCTTCCCTTGAGACTGGCGTGACTGAGCCACTGTGACGCCTGCTAAATTCCATGTGCGACTTGTCAAGGTGTAGTTGTGGTGTGGGACATGTGCTACATTGTCAGGACGTAGATACTACGCAATAAGGTACCTCACAAAGTCAATCAGCAGGGCATTTCGTCTTAATTTCATCTCTGTCTATTCTCTGCCTTCAGATGTTGACATTTCTTTTTCATGGGGACATTACTTCTGACCGAACATTGACGTTTGCTTCCCAATGGAGAAATGTGTTATGTAAACAATTATATTGCAGGCGCTTTGGGTTTTTTTATATACGCCCAACATCATCAATGAGAATGACCTTCCTTTCGTTGAAGTCATCAGTGGCTATCTTACGTGCATTTGGGCCAATTTGACATTGTTCTGCTGCAAAAATATAGGTCCCACCGAGATTTGAACTCGGATCGCTGGATTCAAAGTCCAGAGTGCTAACCATTACACCATGGGACCAGTTGACAGCTTAGCCTAATAGATAGGGATCATTTTCCAGTTAAGCTAAGAGGAAGTATCTGGGGACACACACATGTTGTTATCCTACATTAGATTGTGGTCTGGGAGAAACCCTTAAAATGGAATAATATTAGGCATTGGATTTGGGTGTGATGTAGAGGTGTAAAGGTAGTTTGCCACGACCAGTGTAGTCTTCTGATTCATTATGCTTTGTTTCCCACATCCCAATCAAAATGAATGAAAATCTTGCTAAAAAACAGCAGTAGGTCCTACCGAGATTTGAACTCGGATCGCTGGATTTAGAGTCCAGAGTGCTAACCATTACACCATGGGACCAGTTGACAGCTTAGCCTAATAGATAGGGATCATTTTCCAGTTAAGCTAAGAGGAAGTATCCGGGGACACACACATGTTGTTATCCTACATTAGATTGTGGTCTGGGAGAAACCCTTAAAATGGAATAATATTAGGCATTGGATTTGGGTGTGATGTAGAGGTGTAAAGGTAGTTTGCCACGACCAGTGTAGTCTTCTGATTCATTATGCTTTGTTTCCCACATCCCAATCAAAATGAATGAAAATCTTGCTAAAAAACATCGGTAAGTCCTACCGAGATTTGAACTCGGATCGCTGGATTCAGAGTCCAGAGTGTTAACCATTACACCATAGGATCGCACATCACAATACCAAAGTCTTAAGCATTACAGACTTACTGATAATCCCTTCCCTTGAGATTGGCGTGACTGAGCCACTGTGACGCCTGCTAAATTCCATGTGCGACTTGTCAAGGTGTAGTTGTGGTGTGGGACATGTGCTACATTGTCAGGACGTAGATACTACGCAATAAGGTACCTCACAAAGTCAATCAGCAGGGCGTTTCGTCTTAATTTCATCTCTGTCTATTCTCTGCCTTCAGATGTTGACATTTCTTTTTCATGGGGACATTACTTTTGACCGAACATTGACGTTTGCTTCCCAATGGAGAAATGTGTTATGTAAACAATTATATTGCAGGCGCTTTCGTTGGTTTATATACGCCCAACATCATCAATGAGAATGACCTTCCTTTCGTTGAAGTCATCAGTGGCTATCTTACGTGCATTTGGGCCAATTTGACATTGTTCTGCTGCAAAAATATAGGTCCCACCGAGATTTGAACTCGGATCGCTGGATTCAAAGTCCAGAGTGCTAACCATTACACCATGGGACCAGTTGACAGCTTAGCCTAATAGATAGGGACCTATTTCCAGTTAAACTAAGAGGAAGTATCTGGGGACACACACATGTTGTTATCCTACATTAGATTGTGGTCTGGGAGAAACCCTTAAAATGGAATAATATTAGGCATTGGATTTGGGTGTGATGTAGAGGTGTAAAGGTAGTTTGCCACGACCAGTGTAGTCTTCTGATTCATTATGCTTTGTTTCCCACATCCCAATCAAAATGAATGAAAATCTTGCTAAAAAACAGCAGTAGGTCCTACCGAGATTTGAACTCGGATCGCTGGATTCAGAGTCCAGAGTGCTAACCATTACACCATAGGACCGCACATCACAATACCAAAGTCTTAAGCATTACAGACTTACTGATAATCCCTTCCCTTGAGATTGGCGTGACTGAGCCACTGTGACGCCTGCTAAATTCCATGTGCGACTTGTCAAGGTGTAGTTGTGGTGTGGGACATGTGCTACATTGTCAGGACGTAGATACTACGCAATAAGGTACCTCACAAAGTCAATCAGCAGGGCGTTTCGTCTTAATTTCATCTCTGTCTATTCTCTGCCTTCAGATGTTGACATTTCTTTTTCATGGGGACATTACTTTTGACCGAACATTGATGTTTGCTTCCCAAACAAGAAATGTGTTATGTAAACAATTATATTGCAGGCGCTTTGGTTGGTTTATATACGCCCAACATCATCAATGAGAATGGCCTTCCTTTCGTTGAAGTCATCAGTGGCTATCTTACGTGCATTTGGGCCAATTTGACATTGTTCTGCTGCAAAAATATAGGTCCCACCGAGATTTGAACTCGGATCGCTGGATTCAAAGTCCAGAGTGCTAACCATTACACCATGGGACCAGTTGACAGCTTAGCCTAATAGATAGGGATCATTTTCCAGTTAAGCTAAGAGGAAGTATCCGGGGACACACACATGTTGTTATCCTACATTAGATTGTGGTCTGGGAGAAACCCTTAAAATGGAATAATATTAGGCATTGGATTTGGGTGTGATGTAGAGGTGTAAAGGTAGTTTGCCACGACCAGTGTAGTCTTCTGATTCATTATGCTTTGTTTCCCACATCCCAATCAAAATGAATGAAAATCTTGCTAAAAAACAGCAGTAGGTCTTACCGAGATTTGAACTCGGATCGCTGGATTCAGAGTCCAGAGTGCTAACCATTACACCATAGGACCGCACATCACAGTACCAAAGTCTTAAGCATTACAGACTTACTGATAATCCCTTCCCTTGAGATTGGCGTGACTGAGCCACTGTGACGCCTGCTAAATTCCATGTGCGACTTGTCAAGGTGTAGTTGTGGTGTGGGACATGTGCTACATTGTCAGGACGTAGATACTACGCAATAAGGTACCTCACAAAGTCAATCAGCGGGGCGTTTCGTCTTAATTTCATCTCTGTCTATTCTCTGCCTTCAGATGTTGACATTTCTATTTAATGGGGACATTACTTCTGACCGAACATTGACGTTTGCTTCCCAATGGAGAAATGTGTTATGTAAACAATTATATTGCAGGCGCTTTGGTTGGTTTATATACGCCCAACATCATCAATGAGAATGACCTTCCTTTCGTTGAAGTCATCAGTGGCTATCTTACGTGCATTTGGGCCAATTTGACATTGTTCTGCTGCAAAAATATAGGTCCCACCGAGATTTGAACTCGGATCGCTGGATTCAAAGTCCAGAGTGCTAACCATTACACCATGAGACCAGTTGACAGCTTAGCCTAATAGATAGGGATCATTTTCCAGTTAAGCTAAGAGGAAGTATCCGGGGACACACACATGTTGTTCTCCTACATTAGATTGTGGTCTGGGAGAAACCCTTAAAATGGAATAATATTAGGCATTGGATTTGGGTGTGATGTAGAGGTGTAAAGGTAGTTTGCCACGACCAGTGTAGTCTTCTGATTCATTATGCTTTGTTTCCCACATCCCAATCAAAATGAATGGAAATCTTGCTAAAAAACATCGGTAGGTCCTACCGAGATTTGAACTCGGATCGCTGGATTCAGAGTCCAGAGTGCTAACCATTACACCATAGGACCGCACATCACAGTACCAAAGTCTTAAGCATTACAGACTTACTGATAATCCCTTCCCTTGAGATTGGCGTGACTGAGCCACTGTGACGCCTGCTAAATTCCATGTGCGACTTGTCAAGGTGTAGTTGTGGTGTGGGACATGTGCTACATTGTCAGGACGTAGATACTACGCAATAAGGTACCTCACAAAGTCAATCAGCAGGGCGTTTCGTCTTAATTTCATCTCTGTCTATTCTCTGCCTTCAGATGTTGACATTTCTTTTTCATGGGGACATTACTTTTGACCGAACATTGATGTTTGCTTCCCAAAGGAGAAATGTGTTATGTAAACAATTATATTGCAGGCGCTTTGGTTGGTTTATATACGCCCAACATCATCAATGAGAATGACCTTCCTTT